>NC_058519.1:321755636-322355636 GCF_904849725.1 Hordeum vulgare subsp. vulgare | reverse complement strand
GGGTACTTTTCTACGGGACGGTAAAACAGAAAATAGGGAAAACTAAACTAAACCTATCATTTCTCTTCTAAGCAACTGAAGGTGAAAGCTTGGAACAGAGGTTTGTGACTCCTCGATTCATCCGTCTCATGGTCACCAAAAGAAATCCGTCAATGAGGTCGATCAAGTCTCCTTGACAAACCTTTTCCGAATCGCAAAAGAGAACGGAGATTTTTGAATAGCCACTAGCTCACCTCAATGGGGATGTGTATCTCCCCAACAAGCAAACCATACTTCATCTTAACACGAGGTATAGGGCATTCAAAGCTCCCAAGAAGAATCGATGAAGTTTTTTCAATAGCATTGATGCAATGTACTCGATATTGTTTCTTTGGAAAGTGCACCGTATGCTCATTACTGTTGACATGGAAAGTGACATTGCCTTTGTTGCAATCAATAACAGCCCCTGTAGTGTTTACAAAGGGTCTTCCAAGGATGAACGCCATGGCATCATCCTCGAGAATATCCAGGATAACAAAGTCCGTCAAGATAGTAACGTTGTCAACCACAACAGGCACATCTTCGCAAATGCCGATAGGGAAAGTAGTTGATTTGTCAGCCATTTGCACAGAGATTTCAGTGGTTGTCAACTTATCCAGTTCAAGCCTATGATAAAGAGAGAGAGGCATAAAACTAACACCGGCTCCAAGGTCACATAAAGCAGTTCTAACGTAGTTTCCTTTAATGGAGCAAGGTATAGTGGGCACTCCGGGATGACCTAGTTTCTTAGGAGTTCCACCCTTGAAGGTATAGATAGCAAGCATGGTGGAAATCTCAACCTCAGGTATCATCCTCTTATTAGTCACAATATCTTTCATGTACTTACCATACGGAGACATTTTGAGCATATCTGTCAAACGCATTTGCAGAAAGACAGGTCTAATCATTTCAACAAATCGCTCAAAATCCTCATCATCCTTTTTCTTGGATGGTTTGGGAGGAAAGGGCATTGGTTTCTGAACCCATGGTTCCCTTTCTTTACCATGCTTCCTAGCAGCGAAGTCGTTCTTATCTTATCTCTTATTCTTAGATTGTGGGTTATCAAGATCAACACGTTCAATCTCCACATCCTTATCATTGCTAGGTTGAGCATCATCATGAACATCACTATTGATATTATCATTAGGCTCATGTTCATCACCAGATTGTGTCTCGGCATTAGAAACAGAGACATCGTTTGGACTCTCAAGTGTAGCAGCAACAGGGTTGCTAGCGTGCAAGTTCCTATCATCTTTCTTCTTCTTTCTAGGATGACTAGGTGCATCAATGCTAACTCCTTGAGAATCTAGTTCAATTCTCTAAGGATGACCCTCAGGATACAAGGGTTCCTGGGTCATTCTACCGCCTCTAGTGACGACTCTAATAGAATTTTCATTCAACTCATTGAGCAAGTCATTCTGAGCCTTAAGTACTTGTTCTACCTGAGTAGTAACCATAGAGGCATGTTTACTTAGGAGCTTAAGATCATTGACGTTTCTGTCCACACAAGCACTTAAATGACTAAGCATACGAGCATTCTGTTCCAATTGTCTGCTAACATAATCATTGAAACTCTATTGTTCGGCAACAAAACTATCAAATTCATCCAGGCATAGGCTAGCAAGTTTATCAAAAGGAATACCACCATCATCAAACCTATGTATAGAATTTACTTATACTACCTGTATCGGGCTATCAAGACCATGGATCTCTTTGATAGGTGGTAGATTTTTGACATCTTCAGATTTAATGCCTTTCTCTCGCATAGATTTCTTAGCTTCTTGCATATCGTCAGGACTGAGGAATAGAATACCTCTTTTCTTAGGAATTGGCTTAGGAGATGGTTCGGGAATAGTCCAAGCATTCTCATTGCACAAGATGTTATTCAGCAGAATCTCAACTTCTTCTACAGTTCGATCCCTAAAAACACAACCGACACAACTATATAGGTGGTCTCTAGAAGCATCGGTAAGTCCATTATAGAATATATCAAGTATTTCATTCTTCTCAAGAGGGTGATCAGGAAAAGCATTCAGTAGCTGGACGAGCCTCCCCCAAGCTTCTGGGAGACTCTCTTCTTCAACTTGCACAAAGTTGTATATTTCCTGCAAGGCAGCTTGCTTCTTATGGGCAGGGAAGGATTTTTCAGAGATGTAGTACACCATATCCTGGGGGCTATGCACACAACCAGGAGCAAGAGAAGTGAACCAAGTCTTAGCATCATCCTTTAGCGAGAAAGGAAACAGCTTGAGGATATAGTAGTGGCGGATCTTTTCCTCACAAGTGAATAGGGTGGCTATATCGTGCAGTTTGGTAAGATGGGCTACAACCGTTTCAGACTCATAACTGTGAAAAGGATCAGATTCGACCAGAGTGATTAACTCAGGGTCGACAGAGAATTCATAATCCTTATCGGTCACAAAGATAGGCGAAGTAGCAAACTTCGGGTCGTATTTCATCCTAGCGTTCAGAGATTTTTCTTTCCACTTGAGCAGTAATTTCTCAATGTCATAGCTACCCTTACACGCAAGAGAATCCTCAGCTATCTATCCCTCCATAACTTAACACTCAGGCATATCATGCAATTCATGGCTAGGGGAGCTAGTTCTAGCAGGCAAAATAGCAGGTTCTACTTCAATAGTATCAGCAGTTTCGGAAGTATCATCACATCTAGCAGCAACTCTAGCAATTTGTGCATCAATGAATGCACGTAGTGGCAAAGCAGTATCAAGCATAGCATCATCAGGAAAAGCAGTATCAAGCATAGAATCATCATAAGTATCATGGGCAGCAAAAGTAGCATTATCAAGCACAGGCGACATATCAAGATCTATAACAGGAGGCGGTGTCGCAAACTTACTCATAACTGAAGGTGAATCAAGTGCAGAGCTAGATGGCAGTTCCTTACCTGTCCTCGTAGTTGAGGGCAAGACTTTAGTTCTTGGATCTATCGGATTCCTCATAGTGATCAGCAGACGTAAATACCAAGTGACTCAGAGAATATAGTTGTGCCTCCCCGGCAACGGCGCCAGAAAAAGGTCTTGATAACCCACAAGTATAGGGGATCGCAACAGTTTTCGAGGGTAGCGTATTCAACCTAGATTTATTGATTCGACTCAAGGGGAAGCCAAAGAATATTCTCAAGTATTAGCAGTTGAGTTGTCAATTCAACCACACCTGAAAGATTTGGTATCTGCAGCAAAGTATCAGTAGCAAAGTAGGGTGATAGAAGTAGTAGCAACAGTAACCAGTAGCAGCAAAGTGACCGCAGTAGCAACAGAGTAACAGTAGCAGCAGTGACAGCAGTAGCGGCAAAGTAACGTAGCAAGGACCAGTAGGAAAAAATCGTAGGCATTGGATCGGTGATGGATGATTATGCCGTATGTTATTCATCATGCAACAGTTATAACACCGAGAGATACGTAACTAGTTCCAGTTCGTCAATCTAATGTATGCATGTATTCCGTATGTAGTCATACGTGCTTAGGGAAAAGAACTTGCATGACATATATTGTCCATCCCTCCCATGGTAGCGGGGTCCTAATGGAAACTACGGGATATTAACGTTCTCCTTTTAATAAAGAACCGGACCAACGCATTAACACTTAGTGAATACATGAACTCCTCATACTATGGTCATCTCCGGGAATGGTTCTGCCTATTGTCACTCCGGGGTTGTCGGGTCATAACACATAGTACGTGACTACAACTTGCAAGATAAGATCAAGAACACACATATATTGGCGACAACATAATAGGTTCAGATCTGAAATCATGGCACTCGGGCCCTAGTCACAAGCATTAAGCATGGCAAAGTAGTAGCAACATCAACCTCAGAACATAGTGGATACTAGGGATCAATCCCCGTCAAAACTAACTCTATTACATGATAGATCTCATCCAACCCATCACCGTCCAGCAAGCCTACGATGAGACTACTCACGAACGGTGAAAAGCATCATGGAATTGGCGATGAAGGCAGGTTGGTGATGACGATGGCGACGATCTCCCCTCTCCAGAGCCCAGAACGGACTCCAGATCTGCCCTCCAGATGAAGAACAGGAGGTGGCGGCGCCTCCGTATTGTAAAACGCGATTAGCTCTTCTCCTCTAATTTTTTCTGGGCGAAACGGACTAAATAGATCTGGATTTGGAGGCGGTGGAGCGTTGTGGGCCCCACAAGCCTGCCATGTGCGGCTAGGGGGGCCCCCGCCTGATTGGCTTGTGGGCTCAGAGCTCCACTTCCTGCGCTGATTCTTGCGCCAGTATTTTTCATAAATTCCACAAACATTCTCCGTAAATTTTCAGGTCATTGCGAGAACTTTTATTTCTGTGCAAAAAAAAAACACCATGGAAATTCTGCTGAAAACAACGTTAGTCCGAGTTAGTTCCATTCAAATCATGCAAATTAGAGTCCAAAACAAGGGCAAAATTATTCGGAAAAGTAGATACGATGGAGACGTATCATTCCCCAACAGTGGCATCATGAGCTAGGTTCATGCGCAGATGATATCTCGAGTAGAACACAAAAGAGTTTGTGGGAGTTGATGTTCAATTTGCTGCCCTCTTTAGTCTTTTCTTGATTCAGCGGTATTGTTGGATTGAAGCGGCCTAGACTAACATTACTCGTACGCTTACGAGAGGCCAGTTTCATCGACTAACATGCAACTTCTTGCATAAAGATGGCTGGCGGGTGTCTGTTTCTTCAACTTCAGTTGAATCAGATTTGACATAGGCGGTCCTTGGAGAAGGTTAAATAGCAATTTGCATAGCACCATTGTGGCTTTGCGTAAGTAAGATGCGATCATACTAGATACCCATAGCAACAACATAAAAAATTGCAACAACAAATTAGAGGCGTCTAACTTGTTTTTGGAGGGTATGCATGTGATGTGATATGGCCAATGTCATGATATAATATATTGAATCATGAGATGATCATGTTGTAATTGTTAAATATCGACGTACACGTCGATGCTACAACAATCAACAGGAGCCATAGGGTTGTCTTTAATTATTTTGCGCATGGAAATGCTTTACTTTATCGCCAGTAGTAGCTTTAGTAGTAACAACATAGTTAGCGCGACAACCTCGATGACAGCATGATGATAGATATCATGGTGTGGCACCGATGACGATGGAGATCATGCTGGTGCTTTGGTGATGGAGATCAAGAAGCACAAGTTCATGGCCATATCATGTCACTTATGATTTCCATGTGATGTTAATACTTTTATGCACCTTATTTTGCTTAGGAAGACGGAAGCATTATAAGGTGATCTCTCACTAAAATTTCAAGATAAAATTGTTTTCTCCCCGACTGTGCACTGTTGTGACACTTGGTCGTTTTGAGACACCAGGTGATGACCGGGAGTGATAGACTCTACATTCACATACAATGGGTACAAAATAGTTGCACACGCGGAATATTCGGCTTAAACTTGACGAGCCTAGAATGTACATACATGGCCTCGGAACACAAGAGACCGAAAGGTCGAGCATGAATCATATAGTTGTTATGATCAACATGGAGACGTTCATCATTGAAACTATACTCAACTCACGTGATAATCGGACTTGATTTAGTGAATTTGGATTATGCAACACTCGAGTGACTAGAGGGGTGTCAATTAGAGTGGGAGTTTATTAGTAATATGATTAGCTTAACTCAATTGTCTTGAACATACTCTAAGTAATATTTGCAAAATTTTATGTTATAGATCAATGGCTCGCGCAGTAGCAACCGTGAATTTTAATGCGTTCCTAGAGAAAGCTAAGCTGAAAGATGATGGAAGCAAGTTTGTTGACTGGGCTCGTAATCTGAGGCTTATCCTCACGGCTGCCCAAAAGAAATATGTCCTTGATGCAGCTCTAGGTAATGCACCACCCGATACGGCGATGAATGATCATGCGTCGATGTACAGCGATCACACGAGTCAGAAAGACATGAACAATGAATGGTTAAAAAAACCAAGGGGTTTGTGAAAGTCGCATTTGCAAATGGCCAGAGAAAAACCTGATGCCCCTATCGTGGGTGCGACAACTTTAAAGAGATGACAAAGGATGAGATGGGTAAGCACCTGCAGAAGAGGTGTTTTGCACATGATTATACGGTGTGGACATTTCATGGTGAGTCTGCCGAACGTACCAGAGCTGAGGTGGTTCATCGTCGCACCGATGAGAATGGTACCGAGGTCGAAGACTTGGTGCAAGACTTTGATGATGCTCGAAATTCAGATGATGAGATGGAGGAATCTGCAAAGGCCTTCTATGAAATGTTGGAATATTCAAAACGTCCTTTCCACAAGCACACTGAGCTTTGTCAGCTGGATGCCGTCGTGCAAGTAATGGCTCTAAAGGCTCAATTCAACATGGGCAGAAAATGCTACGACAAGATGTTGACACTATTTGGATGCTTTCTACCTGAACTCCATGTCATTCCTGCAAACCTATACCAGTTGGACAAAATACTATGTGTACTTAATTTCCCTATGAGAAGATAGATGCCTATGAGAAAGGATGTGCCTTATTTAGGCTTGAGTATGCGTACTTGACTATTGTCCCATTTGCAAGTCTTTCAGATATGTTGTGGTAGACAATGGTATGGGTGATAAGAGGCAGACCCAAATCCCGGTTAATGTTCTTCTGTATATACCAGTCATACCAAGACTTCAACGTCTTTTCATGGTCGAAGAGACGGCCACACAGATGACATGGCCCAAATTGGGGAAAACAACAGAACTAGATGTAGATGGGAATAAGACGTTGGAACACACATCGGATGCTTTCGCGTGGAAGCACTTCGATGTATTACATCCAGATAAGGCGTTAGATCCAAGGAATCCTTGAGTCTGCCTCGACACGGATGGGTTCAATCTGTTTGGTATGAAGGCAACCCAATACAGTTGTTGGCCTGTATTTGTCATTCCACTCAATCTCCCCCACGAATAGACTATGCAAAGAAAGAACATATTCTTGATGTTGATAATTCGACGACCCAACTATCCAGGGAATAATATGAATGTGTAGATGCATCCACTTAAGGATAAATAAGAAGAAGCTTGGGATAATGGGTTCAATACATACAACACTGGTAGAAAAGAAAACTTCAAAATGCATGTGTGGTACATGTACTCGATGCATGACTTGCCTACGTATACGCTTTTCGCTGGTTGGTGTGTGCCTGGAAGGTTATCGTGCCCCACATGCAATGCAGCTCTTCAGTTTCACTGGATGGAGGCGGGTCGGAAGTATTCTTGCTTCGACTTGCATAGACAGTTCCTGGATCCTGGTCATGAGTTTAGAAAAGACAAGAAGTACATCATCAAAGGTACAGTTGTCAAAAACTTGGCACCACGTGCGTTGGCACGCGAAAAGATTCTAGATCAGTTAAACGCTTCGAGCCTGATCCAGAGCATCTAGGGTATTTCAACGGTTATAATTCAGAACACGCGTAGACTCACCACACATGCTTGTTGGATCTGCCATACTTCAAAGACCTCCTTCTTCCACACAACATTGACATGATGAACAGTGAAAAGAATATTTGAGAGGCCATTTTTGGTACATTATTCGATATAGAGGGGAAGGCAAAGGATAATCCTAAGTCTAGGGTCGATCAATATACTCTATGTGATAGACCGTTACAAAACATATGACAATCGAAAGGAAAGCTGAACTGGTGGAAGCCAAAGGCCTGGATCAAACCTGGAAAGGTTGCTATGAGGGAAATTATATTGTGGGTCAAAATGCACTTGATGTTCCCCAATGGGTATGTAGCGAATCTAAAGAGGGGAGTGAGTCTTGAAAATTTAAAATATTTGGTGTCAAGAGTTATGATTGGCACATATGGCTTCAGCGGGTAATGCCAGTGATGTTGAGTGGCTTTATTCCTGAGGATGAATGGCGAGTACAGGCAGAGATGTGCTATTTCTTCCGTGTTCTTTGTGAGAAAGAACTATTTCCTCGCGTGGTAGAGGACATGGAGGAGTTGGTGGCGGAGTTGCTCAGCAAGTTAGAGAAGATCTTTCCACTCAGCTTCTTTAACCCTATGCAACATTTGATTTTACATCTCTCGAATGAGGCAAGATTGGGGGGAATGCAAAATATTTGGTGCTTTGCAAATGGGAGAATGCAGAAGACACTTCAAGCAAAATGTAAAAATAAATGAAGAATTGAAGCATCCATGGTCGATGTATTCATTACCAAGGAGGTGGAAAAGTTCATGACAACACACTACCATGACAAAAATCGTCATTTGCATTATCCGAAGCCTCGGTAAAATGTTGGCGACCCTAAAAAGGCGGATCCAACCTCATCCTATTCAAAGGGTAGCTCACACTAGCCTGTGCTTAGAAACCAATAGCATTGGATGTCGAAGAATGGTGAACCATTTCGTTGTATATTTTCAACAACCTAAAATAAGTGCGGCTCTATATCGAGTAAGTTCTCGGTACATTGTTTTGCAACTTCGAATTTCCTTGAACTGCTCTTATTCCTAGATATTTGATACATTTCAATACTTTGCCAAATTCTCGGATGGAGCGGTGATCCAAAACGATTCCGTCGAAGAGTATGAGCTTCTGGCAAAGCATGGACGCGGCTATCCCCATTTCATCTCTTGGTTCAAACCAACGGTTATTACCATTAATGGACCATTTCATTTTTTGTCTAATTTGCGGCTAATGCAACAATCCTTTTGTATTGAACTTGTAGGCTAATTCAGAGTCTATCGATGCCGAGTTGACACAAGCCACTAATGCTTTTGACTATAAGGTCCGTTGATTTGAGAAATACGACATCAATGGGTACCGCTTTCGTACCTTTGGCAAAGTGCTATGTATGGTGACCAAAAATCTACAACTTGTGGTGTCTGGGCTATCGGCGAAGGAGGTACCGAGTATTATGGAAGAGTTGAAGCAATACATGAACTTCAATTATGTGGTTAAAACCCACCGAACGTCATAGTCTTCAAATGTTACTAGTTCCGACCAAAGGAGAATAGAAAGACTCATGAACATATAGGGCTAGTTGAAATCAAACAAAGCACCCATTTAGATGCTCCCGATGTCTATATTATGGCTCAAGAGGCGACCCACTTTCTTATCTACCGTGGGCCTGCCAAACCTATAAGAATCTGAATGGTTGGGACGTCGTTTATGAAGTGCCGCCATGTGCTAGACCACCTCCCCAAAATGAAGAGGATTATGAACCTCACATTAAACCACACACATTTGAAGGACAATTAATCCAGGGAACACGTCTTTTAGAAAAAATGTTTCAAGAACCGCTCTACTTCACCCTAGAACATGGAAGTAGAGAGCGACAATGAATCCGACTTCACCACTGAGCCAGAACAAGTAGATCCGAAATAGAAGAGGTTACTGATGCGGATGACCAGTCAATGCTTGACCGACTATAAAAAGGCCTTCCACATGTTGATGTCGCTGAACCCGATGAGCATGACATTCATGACGACACTTGTGATAGTGATAATGATGATGCATTTATTGATCTCTGAACATATATAGACGATCAAAACTATTATTAGTTTGTATGAATCCCAACTTAAATTATGTACATATTATTATTCATGTCAGGTATTCAATTTTTCATGTTGTACTAATTTATTTTACTCTTTGTCATGGAAGGTGTTGAAAGATGGTGGGCGCGGGTCCAGAGCGATTCGCTAGTACTTCTTCGTCGGTGGCCTGCAAGATGCCTACTTCCATTCCACCTTGTCTCTCCGTAGAGCATTGATAGACAATATGGGGACACCCATGTGAGATTCTTCATCGGCATTGTTGCCCATCGAGAGAGGAGGTTGGGGAGGGAAGAAGTAGAGAGGTACAGGACGTGGCCGCAAGAGAGGTAGGCGGACTGCTACGCCTTCCTCACCGCCATCCCGAACTCATTCACCCGAGCATAGTACTACTAGGGTGGAGCCGTCTTAGGTGGAGGCTACAGGGACCCCTGACCATGAGCTTAGGTTGACGGGCTATCAGCCCAAGAGACTCCGGTTCCAGAGAATTCGGCCCACGAGACTCAGTTCCTACTCGCTATGTCCCAGGAGACTCCGGCCCTAGAGACTTTGGCCCACGTGAATCCGGATCTAGGGGCTACGTCCCAGGAGACGTCCGGATTGGGTTCCTAGCTGGATCCTCCTAAGGGGCCATGTGGCCATGCTGATGGTGGCGGTGATGAGTCTACTAATAGTGAAGGCAAGGTGGTTGATGGGGCCACCATGTACGAGTCTGGTGGTACACGACTCTCGCCTCTGCTGGCGACTCCACGAGCACAGGCCGGTGATTAGGCCTTATGGGGAGAAGTAAGTGCATTTACTCTTTTTGTACCTTTTGCATTCATGCTTCTTCAAATGTCTAAGGCGTTGGCCTTGTCATACTATAGGGGTTTGTTGGGGAACATTGCATGTGAAACAAAAAAAAATAATACGCACACGAAGACCTATCATGGTGATGTCCATCTACGAGAGGAGATTTTGATCTACGTACCCTTGTAGATCGCACAACAGGAAGCGTTAATAAATGTGGTTGATGTAGTGGAACATCCTGACATACCTCGATCCGCCCCGCGAACCGTCCCGCGATCCGTCCCACGATCCGCTCCGATCTAGTGCCGAGCGGACGGCACCTCCGCGTCCATCACACATACAGCTCGACGACGATCTCGGCCTACTTGATCCAGCAAGCAAGACGGAGAAGTAGATGAGTTCTCCGGCAGCGTGACGGGCCCCGGTGGTGTTGAAGGATCTACTTCTGCAGGGCTCCGCCCGAGTTCCGCAGAAATACGATCTAGAGGAAAAATCGTAGTGTTTGTCGTCGGGCTGCTGTGGCAAAAGTTGTCTCAAATCAGACCTAAAACTCCACTATATATAGGAGGAGGGGAGGGGAGGCTTGCCTTGAGGGCCAAGGCCCCCTTGGTGCGCCGGCTAGGAATAGGAGGAGTCCTCCTCTAATCCTAGTCCAACTAGGATAGGAAGGTGGAGTCCTTCTCCTCCCTCCCACGTCCTTTTTTTCTTTTTTCTCTTTGATTTCTTATCCTTGGCGCATAGGGCCCCCTTGGGCTGTCCCACCAGCCCACCAAGGGCTGGTGCGCCACCCCTAGGGCCTATGGGCTTCCCCGGGTGGGCTGGCCCCCTCCCAGTGAACATCCGGAACCCATTCGTCACTCCTGGTACATTCCTGGTAATACCCGAAAACCTTCCTGTAATCAAATGAGGTCATCCTATATATCAATCTTCTTCTCCGGACCATTCCGGAAACCCTCGTGACGTCTGTGATCTCATCCGGGACTCCGAGCAACACTCGGTAACCACAGATATAACTCAAGTATACTAAAACATCGTCGAACCTTAAGTGCGCAGACCCTGCGGGTTCAAGAACTATGTAGACATGCCCTAAGGTACTCCTCGGTCAATATCCAATAGCGAGACCTGGATGCCCATATTGGATCCTACATATCCTCAGAATAACTTATTGATTGAAGCTCAGTGTCAAGGATTCAGGCAATCCCGTATGTCATTCCCTTTGTCCTTCGATATGTTACTTGCACGAGATTCGATCATCGATATCCGCATTTGTATTTCAATCTCGTTACCGGCAAGTCTCTTTACTCGTTCCGTAATACAAGATCCCGTGACTTACGCTTAGTCACATTGCTTGCAAGGCTTGTGTGTGATGTTGTATTACCGAATGGGCCTCGAGATACCTCTCCGTCAGACGGAGTGACAAATCCCAGTCTTCATCCATACTAACTCAACGGACACCTTCGAAGGTACCTGTAGAGCACCTTTATAGTCACCCAGTTATGTTGTGACATTTGATACACACAAGGCATTCCTCCAGTGTCAGTGAGTTATATGATCTCATCGTCATAAGAACAAATACTTGACACGCAGAAAACTATAGCGATAAAACGACACGATCAATATGCTACGTTCATAGTTTGGGTCTAGTCCATCACATGATTCTCCTAATGATGTGATCCAGTTATCAAGCAACAACACTTTGCACATAGCAAGAAAACCTTGACTATCCTTGATCAATTGGCTAGCCAACTAGAGGTTTGCTAGGGACATTGTTGTGTCTATGTATCCACACATGTATCTATGTTTTCATTCAATACAATTATAGCATGGATAATAAACGATTATCTTTAAACAAGAAATATAATAATAACTATTTATCATTGCCTCTAGGTCATATTTCCAACAGTCTCCCACTTGCACTAGAGTCAATAATCTAGTCCTCACATCGCCATGCGATTTACATTGTAATAAATCGAACACCCATAGAGTTCTGGTGTTGATCATGTTTTGCCCGTGGAAGAGGTATAGTCAGCGGTTCTGCTACATTCAGATCCGTATGCACTTTGCAAATATTCACTTCCTCTTCTTCGACGTAGTCGCGGATGAGGTTGAAGCGTCGTTTGATGTGTCTGGTCTTCTTGTGAAACCTTGTTTTCTTTGCTAAGGAAATGGCACCAGTGTTGTCACATAACAGAGTCAATGGATCTAGTGCGCTTGGCACAATTCCAAGATCTGTCATGAACTGCTTCATCCAGACACCCTCCTTTGTGGTCTCCGAGGCAGCCATGTACTCTGCTTCACATGTAAAATCTGCTACGACGCTCTGCTTGGAACTGCACCAGATTACCGCACCCCCATTAAGAATAAGTATGTATCCGGTTTGAGACTTAGAGTCATACGGATCGGTGTCAAAACTTGCGTCGATATAACCTTTTACGGGAAGCTCTTTGTCACCTCCATACACGAGAACCATTTCCTTAGTCCTTTTCAGGTACTTCAGAATATTCTTGACCGTCGTCTAGTGATCCACTCCTGGATTACTCTGAAACCTGCCTGCCATACTTATGGCCAAGCTGATGTCTGCTCTAGTGCACAACATGGCATACATGATAGAACCTACGGCTGAAGCGTAGGGGACGGAACTCATTGTCTTTCTATCTTCCGCAGTTGCTGGGCACTGAGTCTTACTCAATTTTATACCTTGTAACACTGGCAAGAACCCTTTCTTGGACTGATCCATTTTGAACTTCTTCAAAACTTTATCAAGGTATGTGCTTTGTGAAAGTCCTATCAGGCGTTTCGATCTATCCTTATAGATCTTAATGCCTAGAATGTAAGCAGCTTCTCCTAGGTCCTTCATAGAGAAACTTTTATTCTCCCCAAAAGCTCCACGTTGTTTCCAATCAACAATATGTCATCCACATATAATATTAGAAACACCACAGAGCTCCCACTCACTTTCTTGTAAATACAAGATTCTCCAACCACTTGTATAAACCCAAATGCTTTGGTCACCTGATCAAAACGCTTATTCCAACTCCGAGATGCTTGCACCAGTCCATAAATGGATCGCCGGACCTTGCACACTTTGTTAGCATTCTTAGGATCGAAAAAACCTTCGGGTTGCATCATATACAACTCTTCCTTAAGAAAACCGTTAAGGAACGCCGTTTTGACATCCATCTGCCATATTTCATAATTGTAAAAGGCAGCTATTGCAAACATGATTCGGACAGACTTAAGCATCGCTACCGGTGAGAAAGTCTCATCATAATCAATTCCTTTAACTTGTGAAAAACCCTTTGCCATAAGTCGAGCTTTATAAAGGTCACATTACCGTCTGCGTCTTATAGATCCATTTGTTCTGAATAGCCTTAGGCCTTTAGGTAGTACTTCTAAAGTCCACACTTTGTTCTCGTACATGGATCCTATATCGGACTTCATGGCTTCCACCCATTTGTTGGAATCCGGGCCCAACATTGCTTCTTCATAATCCGCAGGTTCATTGTTGTCCAACAACATAATCGTTAAGACAGGATTACCGTACCACTCGGGAGCAGTACATGATCTTGTCGACCTGCGAGGTTTGAAAGTAACTTGATCCGAAGTTTCATGATCATGTTCATCAACTTGTTCCTCAACCGGTGCCGTAGCAACAGGGGTTTCCCCTTGCCCTACTCCACCATCAAGAGGAATTAGAGGTTCGACAACCTCATCAAGTTCTATCTTCCTCCCACTCAATTCTTTCGAGAGAAAATCCTTCTCAAGAAAAGCTCCGTTTTTAGCAACAAACACTTTGCACTCGGATTTGAGATAGAAGGTATACCCAACTGTCTCTTTTGGGTAACCTATGAAGACACACTTTTCCGCTTTGGGTTCCAGCTTTTCAGGCTGAAGCTTTTTGACATAAGCATCACATCCCCAAACTTTAAGAAACAACAACTTTGGTCTTTTGCCATACCACAGTTTGTATGGCGTCGTCTCAACGGATTTTGATGGTGCCCTATTTAACGTGAATGCAGTTGTCTCTAATGCATAACCCCAAAACGATAACGGCAAATCGCTAAGAGACATCATAGATCGTACCATCTCTAATAAAGTACGATTACGACGTTCGGACACACCATTACGTTGTGGTGTTCCTGGCGGTGTTAATAGTGAAACAATTCCACATTGTCTTAAGTGAGCACCAAACTCGAAACTCAGATATTCACCCCCACGATCAGACTGTAGGAACTTGATCTTCTTGTTACGATGATTTTCGACTTCACCCTGAAATTGCTTGAACTTTTCAAATGTCTCAGACTTGTGCTTCATTAAGTAGACATAACCATATCTACTCAAATCGTCAGTGGAGGTGAGAAAATAACGATATCCGCCGCGAGCCTCCACACTCATCGGACCACACACATCGGTATGTATGATTTCCAACAAGTCACTTGCACGCTCCATTGTTTCGGAGAACGGAGTCTTAGTCATCTTGCCCATGAGGCATGGTTCGCACGTGTCAAGTGAATCAAAGTCAAGTGACTCCAGAAGTCCATCGATATGGAGTTTCTTCACGCGCTTTACACCAATATGACCTAAGCGGCAGTGCCATAAAAACATGGCGCTATCATTGTTAACTCTAACACTTTTGGTCTCAATGTTATGTATATGTGTATTATCACTATCAAGATTCAATATGAACAATCCTCTAACATTGGGGGCGTGACCATAAAAGATATTACTCATAGAAATAGAACAACCATTATTCTCTTACTTAAACAAGTAACCGTCTCACAATAAACAAGATCCAGATATAATGTTCATGCTTAACGCAGGCACTAAATAATATTTATTTAAGTTCATAACTAATCCTGATGGTAACTGAAGTGAAACCTTTCCGACGGCGATTGCATCAACCTTGGAACCATTTCCTACACGCATCGTCACTTCATCCTTTTCCAGCCTTCGCTTATTCCGCAGTTCCTGTTTCGAGTTGGAAATTTAAGCAACATAACCGATATCGAATACAGAGGCACTACTACAAGAGCTGGTTAAGTACACATCAATAACATGTATATCGAATATACCTGATTTTTCCTTGGCCGCCTTCTTATCAGCCACATACTTGGGGTAGTTGCGCTTCCAGTGACCCATACCCTTGCAACAATAGCACTCCGTTTCAGGCTTAGGTCCAGCTTTTGGCTTCTTTGTCGAATTGGCAACAGGCTTGCCACTCTTCTTTGAATTACCCTTCTTTCATTTGTCCTTTCTCTTGAAACTAGTGGTCTTATTCACCATCAACACTTGATGCTCTTTACGGAGTTCTGACTCTATGACTTTCAGCATCGTGAATAACTCGTCGGGTGACTTGTTCATCCCTTGCATGTTGTAGTTCAACACAAAGCTCTTATAGCTTGGTGGCAGTGATTGAAGAATTCTATAAGTGATAGCCTCTTGCAGGATTTCAATCCCCAGCTCAGCTAGACAATTTGAGTACCCAGACACTTTGAGCACATGTTCAGTGACAAATGAATTCTCAACCATCTTGCAAGCATAGAATTTATCGGAGGTCGCATACCTCTCGATCTGGGCGTTCTTCTGAAAGATAAACTTCAACTCCTGGAACATCTCATATGCTCCATGATGCTCAAAGCAACATTGAAGTCCCAGCTCTAAGCCATACAAGACTGCACATTGAAGTACTGAGTAGTCCTCCTTGCATGCTAACTAAGCGTTCTCAGCATCTTGGTCAACCACGGCGGGTGGTTCATCTCCTAGCGCAGCATTAAGGACATAATCCTTCTTCCCAACTTGCAGGCGCAACTTAAGATTACGAGCCCAGTCTACAAAGTTGCTTCCATCATATTTCAACTTAGCTTTCTTTAGGAACGTATTAAAATTCAGGGTGACTGTTGCGTGAGCCATTGATCTACATCACAAATATTTTCAATGTGGATTTAGACTATGTTCAAGATAATTAGAGTTCAACTAATCAAATTACTTGCTAAACTCCCACTCAAAAAGTACATCTCTCTAATCATTTGAGTGGTACATCATCCAATTTCAGTAGCTCAAGTCCGATCATCACGTGAGTTGAGGATAGTTTCAGTGGTAAGCATCCCTATGATAATCATATCAACTATATGATTCATGCTCAACCTTTCGGTCTCATGTGTTCCGAGGCCATGTCTGCACATGCTAGGCTCGTCAAGCTTAACCTGAGTGTTCCGCGTGTGCAACTGTTTTGCACCCGTTGTATGTGAACGTTGAGTCCATCACACCCGATCATCACGTGGTGTCTCGAAACGAGGAATTGTAGCAATGGTGCACAGTCGGGGAGAACACAATTTTGTCTTGAAATTTCAGTGAGAGATCACCTCATAATGCTACCGTCGTTCTAAGAAAAATAAGGTGCATAAAAGGATTAACATCACATGCAATTCATATTTGACATGATATGGCCATCATCGTGCACTTCTTGATCTCCATCACCAAATCAGTGACACGATCTTCATGTAACCGGCGCCACACCATGATCTCCATCATCATGATCTTCATCAACGTGCCGCCATCGGTGTTGTCGTGCTACTCATGCTATTACTACTAAAGCTACGTCCTAGCAATATAGTAAACGCATCTACAAGCACAAACGTTAATTTAAAGACAACCCTATGGCTCCTGCCAGTTGCCGTACCATCGACGTGCAAGTCGATATTAGCTATTACAACATGATAATCTCATACATCCAATATATCACATCACGTCATTGGCCATATCATATCACAAGCATACCCTGCAAAAACAAGTTAGACGTCCTCTAATTGTTGTTGTATATTTTACGTGGCTGGTATGGGTATCTAGTAGATCGCATCTTGCTTACGTAAAAACCACAATGGAGATGCGCGAATTGCTATTTAACCTCTCCAAGGACCTTCTTAGTCAAAACCAATTCAACTAAAGTTGAAGAAACCAACACCCGCCAGTCATTTTTATGCAACGAGGTTGCATGTCAAGCGATGAAACTAGTCTTTCGTAAGCGTACAAATAATGTTGGTCCAGGCCGCTTCAATCCAACAATACCGCCGAATCGAGAAAAGAGTAAGGAGGGCAGCAAATCGAACATCACCGTCCACAAAAAACTTTGTGTTCTACTCGAGATTACATCTACGCATAAATCTAGCTCTGATACCACTATTGGGGAACGTTGCATGGGAAACAAAAAAAATTCCTACGCACACGAAGACCTATCATGGTGATGTCCATTTACGAGAGGAGATTTGGATCTACGTACCCTTGTATATCGCACAGCAGGAAGCGTGAAGAAATGCGGTTGATGTAGTGGAACATCCTCACATACCTCGATCCGCCCCGCGAACCGTCCCACGAACTATCCCGCGATCCGTCCCACAATCCACTCCAATCTAGTGCCGAACGGACGACACCTCCGCGTTCAGCACACGTACAGCTCGACGATGATCTCGGCCTTCTTGATCTAGCAAGCCAGACGGAGAAGTAGATGAGTTCTCCGGCAGCGTGACCGCGCTCCGGTGGTGGTGAAGGATCTACTCCTGCAGGGCTCCGCCCGAGCTCCGCAGAAATACGATCTAGAGGAAAAACTGTGGTGTTTGTGGTCGGGCTGCCATGGCAAAAGTTGTCTCAAATCACCCCTAAAACTCCACTATATATAGGAGAAGGGGACGGGAGGCTTGCCTTGAGGGCCAAGGCCCCCTTGGTGCGCCGGCTAGGGATAGGAGAAGTCCTCCTCCAATCCTAGTCCTACTAGGATTGGAAGGTGGAGTCCTTCTCCTCCTTCCCACCTCTTTTTTTTTTATTTTTTCTTTGATTTATTATCCTTGGCGCATAGGTCCCCGTTGGGCTGTTCCACCAGCCCACCAAGGGCTGGTGCACCACCCTAGCGCCTATGGGCTTCCCCGGGTGGGCTAGTCCCCTCCCGGTGAACATCCGGAACCCATTCGTCACTCCCGGTACATTCCTGGTAATGCCCGAAAACCTTCCGGTAATCCAATGTGGTCATCCTATATATCAATCTTCGTCTCCAGACCATACCGCAAACCCTCGTGACGTCCGTGATCTCATCCGGGACTCCGAACAACATTCGGTAACCACACATATAACACAACTATACTAAAACATCGCCGAACCTTAAGTGTGCAGACCCTGCGGGTTCGAGAACTATGAAGACATGCCTCGAGGTACTCCTCGGTCAATATCCAATAGCGGGACCTGGATGCCCATATTGGATCTAACATATCATCCGAATAACTTATCGGTTGAACCTCAGTGTCAATGATTCAGGCAATCCCGTATGTCATTCCTTTTGTCCTTCGGTATGTTACTTGGCCGAGATTCGATCATCGGTATCCGCATACCTATTTCAATCTCATTACCAGCATGTATCTTTACTCGTTCCGTAATACAAGATCCCGTGACTTACAGTTAGTCACATTGCTTGCAAGGCTTGTGTGTGATGTTGTATTACCGAGTGGGACCCGAGATACCTCTCCGTCAGACGGAGTGACAAATCCCAGTATTGATCCATACTAACTCAATGGACACCTTCGAAGATACCTGTAGAGCACCTTATAGTCACCCAGCTACGTTGTGACGTATGATACACACAAGGCATTCCTCCGGTGTCAGTGAGTTATATGATCTCATGGTCATAGCAACAAATACTTGACACGCAGGAAACTATAGCAATAAAATGACACGATCAATATGCTAAGTTCATAGTTTGGGTCTAGTCCATCACATGATTCTCCTAATGATGTGATCCAGTTATCAAGCAAAAACACTTTGCACATAGCCAGAAAAACTTGACTATCGTTGATCAACTGGCTATCCAACTAGAGGCTTGCTAGGGACATTGTTGTGTCTATGTATCCACACATGTATCTATGTTTTCATTCAATACAATTATAGCATGGATAATAAACGATTATCTTTAAACAAGAAATATAATAATAACTATTTCTCATTGCCTCTCGGGCTTATTTCCAACACGGTTGGCATCACACATGTGGAGTCAGCGGGCTGAAAACCGTCCTTGGTGTGCTTTGCTGGTAAAATTTCCTGGGGTTTGTCATGTTACCCGGTGAGCGTCAGCTTCCACAACTAGTATTGAGCTGGGAGCACTACAAGGCTACCTAGGCCGCTCCAGAGGAAATAATCGACGACATCTTGTTCCACACGAGGGCCAAGATGGTGATCAGAAGCTTTTGGTTAATTTATCCTTTACACAATCCAAAATTAACAATAGATAGTTATTATACTAAATAGTGTTGTTTCGTCTGATTGCAGACGTTCTACACGTGTGAGGAGGGATACGAGGAGGCCACAACAAAGGTTATTGATACGGAGTGCAGGCCTCTATTACAGAACTTACGACATGAGGCTTGGCCGGAGGCCGTTCAAGACTAGTATGCCATGCATGGTATTAAGAAGGACAAGCCGTCGTGCCGCAAAAAGTTTCTGAAGGAGTAGTGCATGAAGGTAATTACCGATTCTTAAGGCCTTGTACTTAGTTTCCTTGATTTGCTTCGCAGGCGTAGCGCTCAAATTTCTCTTTACTAACTTAGGTTCCCCCGAGATGGTGTGCGGGTAAGATGGATTGTTGGGAGGAATTGGTTGATGAGTGGTGCATAGGCAAATGGCGAGCCATCCATGATAATGCGAAGGACTAGGGTGCCCAATTGGTTCGTGCGACACACCATCAAGGTAGCACCAACTTTTTTCAATTCGGGTAGAACTGGGTATGTGGTTTGCTTCATGATTCATTCAATTCATTCTTCATGCTCGCTTGAGGCCTTTACTAATACTTTGTTCCTCTATTTTAGGCGCAACACCATAACAAGGAGGTGCCAGAAGTGTATGACCTCCATTCCATGGCCCATACTACCTCGTACAAGAAGACTGATATGTCCATTTTTCATCCTACTTTTATATCAATATTTATTGCATTATGGTTGTTAATACACATTATGGTAGAATACTTATGACTTTTCTCTCTTATTTTACAAGGTTTGCATGAAGAGGGAGAATGCCGGCAGCTGGAATTCTGGACCGGAAAAGAAGCAAATTTGAGAGACCTATTCTAAAAATTGCAAAAGTCCTGAGAACTTACGAAGAATTATTTTGGAATATATAAAAAATATTTTGCAAACGAAATACATCAGGGGACCCACCCGGTGGCCACAAGCCTGGGGGCGCGACCTACCCCCCTCGGCACGCCCTGCAGGCTTGTGGGCCCCCTGGTAGGCCTCCGGTGCCCTTCTTCTGCTATATGAAGGATTTTGACTGAAAAAATCAAATCAGAACTTTCGGGGCGAAGCGCCGCCATCTCGAGGAGGAACTGCGACAGAACCAATCTAGAGCTCCGATGTAGCTATTCTACCGGGGAAACTTCCCTCCCGGAGGGGGAAATCGAAGCCCTTTTCATTACTAACGATCCTTTCCTCGAGAGGGGGTCAATATCCATCAACATCTTCATCAGCATCATCTCCTCCCCAAACGATAGTTCATCTCTTGTATCCGATCTTTGTCTCAAAACCTCCGATTGGTACCTATGGGTTGCCAGTAGTGTTGATAACTCCTTGTAGTTGATGCTAGTTGGTTTACTTGGTGGAATGTCATATGTTCAGATCCTTAATGATTATTAATAGTCCTCTGATTATGAACATGAATATGCTTTGTGAGTAGTTACGTTTGTTCCTGAGGACATGGATAAGTCTTGCTATAAATAATCATGTGAATTTGGTATTCGTTCAACATTTTGATGAGATGTATGTTGTCCCTCCTCTACTGGTGTCATGTGAACGTCGAATACATACACTTCACCATTATCAGGGCCTAGGGGAAGGCATTGAGAAGTAATAAGTACATGATGGGTTGCTAGAGTGACACAAGCTTAACCCTAATTTATGTGTTGCTTCGTAAGGGGCTGATTTGGATCCATATGTTTCATGTTATGGTAAGATTTATCTTAATTCTTATTTCGTATTTGCGGATGCTTTCAAGAGAGGTTGATCATAAGTGGGAGGTTTGTCCAAGTAAGGGAAGCACCCAAGCACCGGTCCACCCCCATATCAAATTATCAAAGTAACGAATGCGAATCATATGAACATCATGAAAACTAGCTTGACAAAAATTCCCATGTGTCCTCGGGATCTCTTTGCTTTATATAAGAGTTTGTCCAAGCTTGACCTTTGATACAAAAAGGATAGGGCCACCTTGCTGCACCTTTGTTACATTTGTTACTTGCTACCCATTACGAATTACCTTATGACAAAACTATCTGTTATTGATAATTTGAGTGCTTGTAGAGAATACGTTATCGAAAACCGCTTGTCATCTCCTTCTGCTCCTCGTTTGGTACGACATTCTTACTTATAAAAAAGGACTACAATAGATCCCCTATACTTCTGGTGAATCAAGATTCTTTTCTGGCGCCATTCCCGAGGATTGAAGCGCCTTGGGTGAGTGGAACTTTGTATGCAATTTTTATATATTGTGCTAAAATTTGCTGTCACTTGTCACTATTGAAAATAATCCTTTGAGGGGCTTGTTCGGGGTATGTTCACCCCGACCGGAAGCACAAAGAGATTCTCCTCAACCTTCTGCACCTGCTGAAAATATTTATTATGAAATTCCTTCGGGTATGATAGAAAAATTGCTAGCTAATCCTTATGCAGGAGATCGAACACTACATCCTGATTTGCATCTAATCTATGTGGATGAAGTTTGTGGATTATTTATGCTTGCAGGTCTGCCCGAGGATGATGTCAAGAATAAGGTGCTTGCTTTATCTTTGAAGGAGAAGGCATTGACGTGGTATAGGCTATGTGATGATATTTGATCATGGAACTACAACAAATTGAAATTGTAATTTCATGAGAAGTTTTATCCTATGCATCTGGTTGATCGTGATCAGAATTATATTTATTATTTTTTGCCTCGTGAAGGAGAAAATATAGCTCAAGTTTGGGGGAGGCTCGAGTCAATGCTATATTCATGCTCCAATCATGAGCTCCCGAGAGATATTATTATTCAGAGTTTTTATGCTCGGCTCTCTTGTCATGATCAATCCATGCTCGATACTTCTTGTGTTGGTTCCTTTCTGAAGAAATATATTGAATTCAAATGGGACTTATTGGAAAGAATTAAACGCAACTCTGAAGGTTGCGAACTCGACGAAGGTAATGAGTTAGGTATAAGCCCTGAGTTTGATTGTGTTAAAACCTTTATAGACACCGATGCTTTTCGTGATTTTAGCACTAAATATGGACTTGACTCTTAGGTAGTAGCTTCATTCTGTGAATCTTTTGCTACTCATGTTGATCTCCCCAAGGAGAACTGGTTTAAATATCATCCTCCAATTGAAGTTAAAGTGGTTGAACCTATTAAAGTTGAAGAAGAAACTATTATTTATAATGTTGATCCTATTATTCTGTAACACCCTAATTTTTCAAACCTTTTCTTTTTAAAATATTTTGAAGATCACTTGCAATTTGGTGGATTTTCAAATTCTCAAAGCAAGTGGGATTATGAAAAATTCTGATTTCTTGTCTCAAACAACCCAAAACCATTTGCTTCTTACTAAAACCTTTCTGAGATTTATTGGCAATATTTCATATCATCAAATAATTCTCTTTTTCTATTTTGGGAATCATGCCATCACTATGGGTTGTGAAGCAACCTATAGCTTGGATGAGCTTTATGACCCAAAACTTTTGCAACATCTTCTCAATGCCATATAATTTCAAAATATTCAAAAATATTTCTTTGTCCCATGGATAATTATGACCAGAATAATTATTCATTATCTGACCAGAATTATCCCTTTGTGAAGCAACCCTATGATTCCAGTTTTGAAAAATTCCAAATAAATTCTTGTAGTTACTAGGGATCATATATGGTTCCAATATGTAAAAACATCCCATGCTCCAGTATAAATTTTGAGCAAAAACACTTTGCTAAGTTTCTGCTAAAACAGGACCTTTCTGAAGGAAGTGCTAGCTAGGAGTGCACAATAGAGCTAAAAAAATTTGGGCATGTGTGCACTACCAAATAACACTTCCCCACGAAAAGACACTGGTAGCAAAGCTTACAATTGAGTGGTAGGAGCTCATTTGTGTTCTGGACCAGAAAGGTGGTTTACAAAGGAACTATATTCATTTGATCTTCAAACCTTGCCAAATTTTTCCAGTTTATAGTATTTTCTATGCTCATTCTCCTAGACATCCTATCTTGCTCTTATCCCAAACCTATTGAGCTCTAGATCAACCCAAAGTCTGCTCGCAGAACCTATTGATGATGTTCCTAGTCGCAACAGAGCTTGTATGCTCAAGCAAGCAGTGGATGGTGACTGATGGAAGGCTGGTCGATGCAATAGACAAGGTTTCAAGGCTTGCGTGGCATCAGGGTGGCCGCAACCGTGGTGATCACGTTGCTGGCATGCCACAGAGCACGCTCTGTGCAGCTCTAGTGACAGCTGAGCCGCCCCAAGCCATCAATCGATACCCCCTTGTCCTAAGCGCCGACGAGGTAACTGGTAGCCGCGTGGCACCTCCCGAACCCTCTGGTTCGCCGGAGAAGGTCGTCGTCGCTCCCGGCCAAGCTCCACGACGGGCAACATAGTGGGCTTCGGCCACTGTGGTCGTCCGCATGCACTTAACGGCTCCGGACCCGTCCCGTCGCTCCCCTGACCTCCTCGATCAACTCACCCCCACGCCGCGACAGCCAGCTCGCCGTCCTTGCTCCAGTGGCAAGCCCGAGCTTCGCCGCTTCGGGAGAGCTTGGCAGCGCTCGTCGCTGGCCTATTTAAGGCGCTGCCCGAAACCCTCCTAGCTCCCACCCCTCTCCTCCAACTTTGGATTAGCCCTAGAGACCCCCGGCAAGAGCCAGGAGCTCGTCTCCCTCAGCTCCGGCGACAAGCTCCGCCGCCCTTCCCCAGTCAGATCCAAGGCCACTAGTGTGTTCCTGGCATCCCTCTGGTGCTCGTCGAGCCGACGGTGAGTTGAATCCCTGTTGGAACCGTCGTCGTCGACGACCACCGTAGCCTCCACCCACCGGAAAAGAAGGGGAGACGCCGTCCGACCATCTCCGAAGGAGCTACGGGTACATGGAGGATCACCGTCGAGAGCCCATTCCATCCCAGTCATCTCCCAGCCTCGTCGCCGTCTCTATCGCCGGTGAGCCGCCCTCCTCTGTTCCCCCTCCTCCACCTCTGTTTAAAAGGGGCAGACCCCACCTACCAGGGACTGCGGCCTGCGGCCGAAGCGTTAAGTGGAGGCGCCCCTCCAATTTACGCCTTCGACGTGCCCCTCCCTAGAATTTCTATTTCATTTATTTATTTCAGATTTAAACAGAAACTTTCACCATTTAAATCTTTTTATTTACAAGTCCAACTCACTTGATTCTTTTTGCATTGGGTTGGTATTGAAATACTTTACAATCTGGTAAATTTTGGTATTTTTCCCACACTTATAGAATTTCTGGTTAATAAAAAGGTATTTAATGATTTTCCTTTACTTTTGCTATTTCAAACACATTTTCAGAGGGAAACTTTGAAAACCAAGAGTGTTTGAACAACCCCACTGATCAAGGCAAGCCATCATATCCATGTGATGTAGTTTTGCATAGCATAGCTCACATTTTCATGCATTACATTTGATTAAATTGCTAAGAAAATAATCATTTAATAAATGATCATATAGAGATTTATGAATCACTATGGTTGCTATGTTATGGTGGATGATCATGAGTCATCTGACCGGGCATAATCGTACAACCACCTCTTGCCGGTATGGGAAGGCCGTGACTTGGGCTATCCGCGTGATCTTTCACCGATATGCCCCAAAGAGGGAGGGTTATGCACGCGTGCCACCTTGGCCCGATGGGCGGTGATAATACTGTGAACCCAGTTAAGTTGAGTTGGGCCCGTCCCCGTTTGGGACAGTTTTGTTTGGCGACGACGGTGGCAGGTGTCATAAGGACACAGGTGTCATGAGGACACGGGGCCACCCAGGGCAGGACTCCGGAAGGGACTGGTTGTCGGGGATATGATTAGAGAGTCATGGGTTAGGCAAGTTGCGTTGGAGAAATGCTGGCCCACCCGAATGGGATCACGAGGTCAGTGCTCCAGAGCATGGGTGAAGTGTGCAACCTCTGCAGAGTGTCAAAACTATTCGAATAGTCGTGTCCACGGTAACGGACAGCCCGACCGGACCTCAGTAGATGGTCACCTGTGTGGATGTTAGTAATGATGGGAGAACTCTCCAGTTGAGTGGAGATGCTTGATAAGCATTTCGGTGGTTGTGAGACTACCCCGGACACGAGTAAGTGGATGTTATAAAGCCAAGTGGTATAAATCTTAATTTGTTGCCCTGCTATTGTTTGCTGCATTGCTTGGTTATTATGAGATTGCGAGTATATTGCAAGTACTCACCTGGCGTATCATGCCAGATGCAGGTGAAGCCGATGACGGAGGTCCTGAGGATGCATACTAGGAAGTGTCCACAACAGTGTCCCTGTGTATGGAGTTGCCGCTATGTTCCGCTACGCCGTAGAAGTACTTAGTAGTTTCGAGGCCCCGCTATGTGTCATAAATAATGTAGATATTGTGCTGCACCAAGGGTGCCTTTGGTTTCGCTATCATTGTAAGATATGATCTTGTAACATTATGCTATCAATAAAATTAGTTCAGTTATGTGCCAAGTTGTTGAGTGTTTCTAGAAGACATGATCTCTGGGTTGGAAACACTAGTAATCCGATTCGTTGAATCGGGGTGCCAAAACGCTTGGTATCAGAGCCACGTTTACTGTAGGACACCCAAGTCACCGCGTTAGCACAACGAGTAGTACAGGGTCGTGAGTATGCACTTGCTTGTTGCATTTGAATGCTGCATTTGATTGCTGCATGGGATGAATCATGATTCATTGTGTTACTAACCTTTGGCTTTGTGAGTGTAGATGGCACCAGTTCCGTATCATTTACAGTAAGAGCCTGCACCATCCTCGTTCCCAGCACTATTGCGGAACGTCTAGTTTTGACTGTACCCGCATGGCGAGGAACCAGTGTACCAGGTGTTTCGGGAGCAGCTTGTCGAGTCCGTGTACGAGTTCAATTCTAGGGTTACGTGGTTGTCAGCTCGGATATTGGTAGCTATTCTCTCTCTACTAAGGGCGGAACGGCTTCTACTCCAGAGATGGCAATCCAGTTTGCTGAAGTGGAGGCTCTCACCGTCTTGCGCTTCCACGAGGTGGAGATGCAGCTCATCCAGGTTTCTTCCATTAACCCACCTTGTCGCCTTCTACAGGGCGAGTCATTTTTGCTCCTGTAGACCCGGCATGTGACCGTGCGACTGTTGTGTTGTCTCGCTATTTGAGCGCCAGCTATCGTACGATTATGTCCGTGGCTGAGGAGCTCTGCCGTCTTCGAGCAACACTTGTCATTGCAACTGCAGTGCCAACCCCACCCCAGTCTTCTGTTCCAGCCTCAGATGCACCACCATTTCCTCCAACACCTGGGTTTGAGATCCCAGTTAGATCTTCAGCACCGCCAGACACTTCGTCTGGCAGTCGCCGTGAGACTCATTCTAAGTGGGCCTCACTCCTTGCCACTCTTGCTGCCCCAATGTTGAGGCGTCGTACTCCTTCGGAAGTAGGACCGTCGCGTCAGCATTGCCGCATAGCCTTTGCTCCGGAGATTGAGGTCAACATCATCAGTTCAGACTCTGACTCGGGATCAGACGACGAGGAGTCGGAGGTATTCCAGTGTTTGTGCCATCCGCGCCACTAGAGCCGAGGTTGGAGTTGTTGAGCATGCATCTTTGCATATGTCAACTACCGTGTGAGCAGCCTAGTCATGATATGTTCCCTACTAGCTTGCCAAGAGTGATGTTAATTTGTATTGTATAATTATGTTCTTAGCTTATTCGCCTTTTTCCATGAGAATTCTTTGGTGGTTTATGACCATGCTTTTCGCCTATGGATGTTTCTCATCGATTCGGTACTTTGCAATAGGAACAATAATTTAGGATGAAATGGACCTATAGCCAAGCAACGATGGAACCCCCATCCGTCGGTCTGCCAGGCAGGCAGGTGAACCACCAGAAGACCTATCAACTCCACCACCCCAAGCACCAAATACTAAGCAGATTATGAGAATGTTTGAGGAAAAGAGGAATCGGGATCTCATGGAATTCTTGAGAAGCATGCAAGCTATGGTAGGCCGGAATAACCACAACGGGGGACGATCCAGGTTGTCAGATTTTCAGCGTACTAAGCCTCCCAATTTTGGCCAAGTTGTGGATCCGATTGAAATCGACGACTGGATAAGGACTATGGAGAAGAAACTAGACATAGCCCGTTGTGAGGAAGCAGACAATGTTCCCTTTGCCACTCACTATCTAGAAAGGCCAGCAGCTATACGGCGGGATAATACTAAGGTAACATGGCCCTGTGGAGAAGAGATTACATGGGAAAGATTCAAGGAAGCATTCCGCAAATATCATATTCCTACGGGCATTATGAAGGTGAAGCAAAGAGAATTTCTTGCTCTTACACAAGGAAACATGACTCTACCCGAGTATCTGAACAAGTTTAACAATCTAGCACGATACTCGACCGATGATGTATCCACTGAGGAAAGGAAGATTGATCGCTTCCTAGGCGGTCTAAACCATGCCCTCCGTGTCAGCTTTGTATGCTAGACTTTCCATACTTCTAGACACTAGTAAACAAAGCCTTCATAGACGAACGAGAGATTAAGGCAGGATACGATGACCACAAGAGGAAGTTTGAACCCAAGAAGGACAGCAAGGAGCAGATTGCACAAAAGCCATGTACCTGGCAGCCAAACACCACTGTCTACAGGCCCACTTGGAACAACAGTAACAAAACTAACAAGACAGTGAGCCAGAACAAGGCCTTCGGCAAACAACCAGTGCTAGAGGATTGCCGCCGCAACAACACCTGTTTCACTTGCAGCCAAAGTGGACACTATGCAAAGCAGTGCCCCACCAATAGCGGAAAACCATCCTCTGACATCAAACCACAGATCAACACTATTGGACACCGCCCTAACTCTAAGTTTACCCAACGACGCGTCTACCATATCTCTGCTGAAGAAGCATGCGAAGCTCCAGAAGTCGTTATTGGTATCTTCTCTATTAACAACATACCAGCAATAGTTTTATTTGATTCTGGGGCTTCCCATTCATTTATTTCGAGGAGTTTTGCCGCCATACACCAATTTTCCCCTTCGTTGTTGGATAAAATCATGGTGGTATAATCCCCTGGCTCCATGCTGAGAACAAATCTCGTATACTAGGACCTGGAAATACGGATATAAGGAGCTACCTTTCCAGCTGCACTAATTGACATCGAATCCTCGGGATTAGATGTAATACTGGGGATGGACTGGTTGACACCCAATCAAGTGTCCATCAATTGTGCCACCAGAACTGTGACGCTGGTTAATCCGACAGACAAAACCATCCTGTTTATCGCCAACAACATGAAGACAAGGAATGGAATGGCATACCAAGCAGATGCCATGGATATGAATTTGATTCTAGTTGTATGTGAATTTCCAGATGTGTTCCTGGAGGAATTGCCAGGAATGCCACCTGACCGGGAGTTGGAATTCGCAATCGAATTATTTCCCGGTATTGTCCCAATCTACAAGAAATACTATCATATGCGAGGACCGGAATTGGCAGAGCTAAAGAAACAGTTGGACGAATTACTGCAAAAAGGATACATCCGCCCAAGTATCTCACCATGGGGATCACGAGTTCTGTTCGTCAAGAAGAAGGATGGAAGTTTGTGAATGTGCATAGACTATCATTAGCTAAGCGAGGTCACTATTAAAAACAAGTACCCACTACCACGCATCGATGACCTATTTGACCAGTTGAGTGGAGCACGAGTGTTCTCCAAGATTGACCTCAAGACTAGGTATCATCAGCTCAAAATTAGAAAGGAAGATATACCCAAGACAGCATTCACTACCCGATATGGCTTGTATGAGTTCACGGTCATGTCATTTGGTCTGACAAATGCTCCATCCTATTTCATGAGCATGATGAACAAGGTCTTCATGGATTTCCTAGACAAGTTCATGGTAGTGTTCATTGATGACATACTGACATATTCTAAAGACGAAGAGAATCACAAGCATCACCTCCGTGCTATCTTGGAAAGACTGAGATCCCATCAACTGTATGCTAAGTTCCGTAAATGCGAGTTCTGGCTGAAGGAAGTAGGATTTTTGGGACACATCCTGTCAGAACAAGGTGTGGCTGTCGACCCTAGTAAGGTA
Organism: Hordeum vulgare subsp. vulgare; assembly: GCF_904849725.1. Classification (NCBI taxonomy): domain Eukaryota; kingdom Viridiplantae; phylum Streptophyta; class Magnoliopsida; order Poales; family Poaceae; genus Hordeum; species Hordeum vulgare. The sequence continues at coordinate 322,325,960 of NC_058519.1, read as the reverse complement.
ACATAAGTGGTAAATTGGAAAACACTAGTCTCGGTGACCGAAGTTCGTAGCTTCCTGGGATTGACAGGCTACTATCGACGATTCATAGAAGGCTTTTCCAAGATAGCCAAACCATTGACGGAATTGGTCAAGAAAAAACAGAGAGTCGTATGGACGAGAGCATGCGAAAGCAGTTTCCTGGAATTAAAAACAAGACTAACGACCGCACCTGTTTTAATCCTCCCGGACATTCACAAGAGTTTTGACATTTATTGTGACGCTTCCCGACGAGGAATTGGCTATGTGCTGATGCAAGAAGGGAAGGTTGTAGCATACGCATCCCGACAGCTACGACCGCATGAAGAGAACTACCCCACTCATCACTTGGAGCTAGCAGCCGTGGTTCATGCTTTGAAAATTTGGAGGCATTACCTCATTGGACAACGGTGTGAGATATATACGGAGCACAAGAGTCTTAAGTATATTTTCACCCAACCCGATCTGAATCTCAGGCAACGAGGATGGCTTGAGCTAGTCAAGGACTATGACCTTGGGATCAACTATCATCCGAGGAAAGCCAATGTGGTTGCAAACGATCTTAGTCGAAACCCAATCACGCTAAATGCATTACTGGAAATTATGCATCCGAGACTGCAAGTAGAGTTCATTAGTCTCAACCTGATATTATGCGGTCCAATTACCCTAGAAACCCTGGAAATTACCCCCACCCTCATAGACGAAATCAAGAAAGTTCAAGAATCAGACGAAGGAATCAGGAAGATCAAAGGGTCACTGCCAAAAGGGAAGGACAAATCCTTCCGAGTAGATGACCAAGGCATACTATTGTTCGAAAAACGGATATGCGTCCCCGACCAAAACAGCCTGAGATAGCAAATACTCAGAGAAGCGCATGATTCCGCATATTATATTCATCCAGGAGGTACGAAGATGTACCAAGACCTAGGAAAGACATTTTGGTTGTTAGGGATGTGAAAGGATATAGCATATTATGTCGCTTGCTGTGATATATGCAACAAGGTTAATGTGGAACACCAAAAGCCTGCGGGGTTACTATAGCCTTTACCGGTTCCCCAATGGAAGTGGGACGACATATGCATGGATTTCATTGTCGGACTACCCAAGTCAATAAGAGGCAATGATGCTATCTCGGTCATTGTGGATATGCTCAGGAAAGTAGCTCACTTTATCCCGATAAAGACTACTTTCAAACCCAACCAACTGGCATAGTTATACATGTCCCGGATAGTAAGCCTACATGGAGTACCCAAGTCAATCACATCAGATAGACTCTCTATTCACCTCGGCATTTTGGCTACGACTTCACCAGGCCTTGGGCACCATGCTAAAGCACAATACCGCATACCACCCTCAGATGGATGGACAAATAGAAAGAGTGAATCAAATACTAGAGGACATGCTTCGGTCATGTGCCCTCACCCATGGGTCCAAATGGGAAGATAGCCTACCCTATGCAAAATTTTCCTACAACAACAGCTATCAGACAAGCCAGAAGATGTCACCCTTTGAAGCATCGTATGGCAAAAAGTGTCGAACCACGTTGAATTGGTCACAAACAGGAGACAGTCGCATCTTTGGAACCAACTTGATGCGGGAGGCCAAGAAGCAGGTCAAAGATATTCAGGAATGCCTTCAAGCAGCCAAGTCACGCCAGAAAAGCTACTATGATCCAAAGCACCGAGAAGTGACTTTTGAACCACGAGAATATGCATATCTCCGAGTAACCCCCATGAAAGGAGTGAGAAGGTTTTGCACACGGGGAAAGCTCGCGCCTAGATATATCGGTCCCTTTCCAGTAATTGCAAGAAGAGGCAGAGTTGCCTATCAGTTAGAGCTACCACCCGAATTGTTAGATGTGCACGATGTCTTTCATATCTCATAGCTAAGAAAGTGTATTGCACCTCCAATTAAGCAGGCAGATATGAGTGAGCTAGAATTGGCTAACGATCTGACCTATGAGGAGAAACCCGTCAGAGTCTTGGATGAGATGGAAAGAACTACCAGGAGTAAGGTGCTTAAGTTTTAGAAGGTATTGTGGGAACACCATACTGAGGAAGAAGCTACATGGGAGAGAGAAGATTTCTTCGGATCCGCATATCCATACTTGTTCATTGAGCAACCGAATCTCGAGGACGAGATTCATCCTAAGGGGGGTAGGTTTGTAACACCCTGATTTTTCAAACCTTTTCTTTTTAAAATATTTTGATGACCACTTCCAATTTGGTGGATTTTCAAATTCTCAAAGCAAGCGGGATTATGAAATTTTTTGATTTCTTGTCTCAAACAACCCAAAAACATTTGCTTCTTACTAAAACCTTTCTGATAATTGTTTGCAATATTTTATTTCATCAAATAATTCTCTTTTTCTATTTTGGGAATTAAGCCGTCACTATGGGTTGTCAAGCAACCTATAGCTTGGATGATCTTCATGACCCAAAACTTTTGCAGCATCTTCTCAATGCCATATGATTTCACAATATTCAAAAATATTTCTTTGTTCGATGGCCATAATAATTATTCATTATCTCACCAGAATTATCCCTTTGTGAAGCAACCCTATGATTCCTGTTTTGGAAATTTCCAAATAAATTCGTGTAGTTACTAGGGATCATATATGGTTCCAATATGTAAAAACATCCCATGGTCCAGTACAATTTTTTAGCAAAAACACTCTGCTAAGTTTCTGCTAAAACAGGACCTTTGTGAAGGAAGTGCTAGCTAAGAGTGCACAATGGATCTACAAAATTTTGGGCATGTGTGCACTATCAAATAACACTTCCCCACCAAAAGACACTGGTAGCAAAGCTTGCAATTGAGTGGTAGGAGCTCATTTGTGTTCTGGACCAGAAAGGTGGTTTATGAAGGAACTATATTCATTTGATCTTCAAACCTTGCCAAATTTTGCCAGTTTAGAGTCTTTTCTAGGCTGATTCTCCTAGACATCCTATCTTGCTCTTATCCCAACCCTGTTGAGCTCTAGATCAACCAAAGTCTACTGGCAGAACCTGTTGATGATGTTCCTAGTCGCAGCAGAGCTTGTATGCTCAAGCAAGCAGTGGATGGTTTCTGAAGGAAGGTTGGTCGACGCAATAGACAAGGTTTCAAGGCTTGGGTGTCATCAGTGTGGCCGCAACCGTGGTGATCACGGTGCTAGCATGCCATAGAGTGTGCTCTGCGCACCTCCAGTGACAGCTGAGCCGCCCCGAGCCGTCAATCGATGCCCCTCTTGTCCTAAGCGCCGACGAGGTCCCTTGTAGCCGTGTGGAACCTCCCGAACCCTCTGGTTCGCCGGTGAACGCCGCAGTCGCTCCCGGCCAAGCTCCGCCACGGGCAACACAGTGGGCTTCGGCCATTGTGGTCATTCGCACGCCATTACTGGCTTCGGACCCGTCCCGTCGCTCCTCTGACCTCCTCCATCACCTCACCCCCACGCCGTGACAGCTAGCTCGCTGTCCTTGCTCTAGTGGCAAGCCCGAGCCTCGTTGCTTCGGGAGAGCTCGGCAGCGCTCCTCGCTGGCCTATTTAAGGCGCTGCCTGAGCCCTTCCTAGCTCCCACCCCTCTCCTCCACCTCTGGATGAGCGCTAGAGACCCCCAGCAAGAGCCGAGAGCTCGTCTCCCTCAGCTCCGGCGACAAGCTCCGCCGCCAAATCCCCTCTGTTGCCAGCCTCCTCCGCCCTTCCCCATTCAAATCCAAGGCCACCAGTGTGTTCCTTGGATCCCTCTGGTGCTCCTCGAGCCGTCGGTGAGTTGAATCACTGTTGGAACCATCACCGTCGACGACCACCGTAGCCTCCACCCGCCGGAGAAGAAGGGGTGACGCCGTCCGACAATCTCCGAAGGAGCTACGGGTACAGGGAGGATCGCCGTCGAGAGCCCGTTCCATCCCAGTCATCTCCCAGCCTCGCCGTCGTCTCTATCGCTGGTGAGCGTCGGCAGTGAGCCGCCCTCCTCTGTTCCCCCTCCTCCCTCTGTGTTTAAAAGGGACAGGCCCCACCTGCCAGGGACTGCGGCCTGCGGCCGAAGCGTTAAGTGGAGGCGCCCCTCCACTTTACGCCTTCGACGTGCCCCCCAGAATTTCTATTTCTTTTATTTATTTCAGATTTAAACAGAAACTTTGATCATTTAAATCTTTTTATTTACAAGTCCGAATGACTTGATTCTTTTTTGAATTGGGTTGGTATTGAAATTCTTTACAATCTGTTAAATTTTGGTATTTCTCCACACTCATAGAATTTCTGGTTAATAAAAAGGTATTTAATGCTTTTCCTTTTCTTGAGCTATTTCAAACACATTTTCAAAGGGAAACTTTGAAGACCAGGAGTGTTTGAACAACCCCACTCATCAAGGCAAGCCATCATATCCATGTGATGTAGTTTTGCATAACATAGCTCACATTTTCATGCATTATATTTTCTTAACTTGCTAAGAAAATAATCATTTAATAAATGACCGTATAGAGATATATGCTTATGTGGGGACCCCGACTTACTAGTCGAGATCGCCGTGCTTAGTGATCCCAGAGATCAATGCTCGCCGAACACAGATACCGAATAAAAGATTCTTACATCCAAGTACCGATTATTACAACACATGACCAAAGGGTCAAGTTCACAAGACAGGGCCTAAGGCCAAATCATCAGATACTCTAGTAGCGGAAAACATAGGGGCTAAGCGCGTGCCCATGCCATCAAGCCTACACCGACAGGCATTCTGACTCGGAAGCGTCCTAGTTCACAGGGGCGTCTCCGAAGACGTACTCATCTCCATACTCCGGTCCTTCCATGTCTGGTCAATAACATAACCAGTGGAAAGCCAATGAGTACTTCGAATGTAGTCGCAAACAACCCATGATATAATCAACGAAAGTGAAGGATAACAATATCATGCATCTTTAGTGTGACTCATCTTCGTGGAATGATCATGACTATGCATCAAGTTAAAGAATTACTTTTGAAGAACAGGTTAGAGATATCAATATATATGTCGAGGGTTGAACCTTCCGGGTTCACCCTATATGCCAAGTCACCAAACTTGGTCATATCATTGCTATCATAGCAACACATTTTTCCAACACTACACACACTCACACTTGGTTTATGCGGAAATAACTGGACGTAGTTTAAGCAGGATTACCCAACTTTCCTTGACCGTGGACACGGCTATTCGAATAGTTTACACACTGCAGAGGTAGTACGCTGGACCCACGAGATCCGGGAATCTTCCGTGTCATCCACGACTCGCGGTATATCACATACCCGAGGTAAGTACCCGATCAATGCCTTTCCCTCGACGATTCTAGACAAAGAGGTCCACTAGATTGGTACCCAACCCACATGTTGTACATCTTACGAGCACCAACTCTGGACAGTACCAACCATGCGGGGACCAACGGTGTGACTGGAACTCATAAAAATGGCATAGTCATCCTACCTGGCACGACCCCATCACGAGAGTGACCACACATCACTCCCGCTACTAGTAATGTGGCTCTTTGCTAGCATCGACCAGAGTAATTAACATAGCCCCGTCCCACGAGGGGTAACATGGTCGTAATGGTAAGTTTGGGCGGTCGACACATCATAAATCTAATCCCGTTTCCGAAACCATACTCACAAAAATACTAGGTGCATCACTTCACCGAAAGTGACCACCTAACTCATCATCACCCTCGGGCATTAGTGGCACTCGACGGGGTTTTAGTAAACTCTTGCTTTATGTCAACAACATGCTCATGATAATACTACTTCTATCTTTACTTGTCAACATGGTATTAGCATGACCCTCAAGGGGTAGCATCAAGCTCAATGCATGTGCTCCGGAGGAGCCTACGGTAAAATCATTTCAAATGATTACCGGCACTTATGATCATATGCAACGGGAAAACATGCTACTTTAACATGCAAAGTAACATATGCTCAGTCATTGTCAAAGGGCTACTTGCCTTGGTCAGCTAAGTATTCGGGGTCTTCGAGGTCTTCCGCTCCGATTCCCTCGTCACACGGATTTTCTATCATCGATAAAACAATAAATAAGAAATAGCTCACAAAGAAACAAATCACAAAGTCATTTTAAAAATGTTCTTTATTTCTGATAAATCTAAGGTATGGTTTTAAAAATATTTGCCTTAATTTTCCTTGAAGGAATATTTTTGAAATCAACCAAACAGAAGCAAAACTATTTCATTTTAGTCCTTTTTGTTAATGGAAAATAGAAGAGTTGTTGATGAATTTCATCCAAGCATATTATTAAATACTACATATTTTTAAAAGAATAACAGTGGAAAAATTATATTTTTACATTGGTTAAATGTTTTTATAAAAATCTTAGAAACCAGGGTTTAAAAATAAAAGAAAACCGACTAAAACTCCCGGCCTATCTCGGCCCGGAGCTGGGCTGGCCCATGGCCAGCCGACAGCCTGCCCAGGCGTGCGCGTCGTCAGGTTTGAACCTGACGTGCGGGGCCCTCCAGTCAGTGGCTGAGGACAGCGCGGGGGAGGAGGCTGGGCCACCAACAGGTGGGGCACACGTGTAGGGGTCATCTCCTACCTCTGGCTAGAGAGGAGGAGGATGACGCCGGCGAGGTTGCCGACCCTCTCATGCCCCAGCGACGACTGGAATGGGTTTGCCTTACTGTCGCCTACCTACTGGTGGTCGGAACAACGACGGGAGGTAGGTGTTCGTCGGCGACAAGGAGGCCGTGGCGGAGGAGTTTCGGAGGTGGTCGAGGGGGTGGCTAGAAGCACGGAAATGCTCGAGCGAGTTGGAGGAAAGCTTCCTGTGGTTGAGATGGTTAGTTTCGTGGGTCGAGGGTCGCAGGAGCCGTCGTGTAGCCGGAGATCGACTGGAGCTCCGAGGCGAAGGGGCCTCGGGCGATCTCGAGCACCGGGGCTCTGCTGGGTTGCTGGGGTGGCTAGAGAGGTACTAGTGATCGTGGTGAAGCTATCTGGGGGTTGCTGGAGCGAGGGGGAGGGATATTTGTAGGCCCGCGACGGTGAGCAGATTCGGGAGCGCCGGTGACTCACCGTGGCGCGCATGGGGGTGCAAAGAGAGGCTGGGGTCGAAACCACGGTCTCAGGACATGGTTTTGGACTGCCTGAACTATCTGCAGCAGAGGGAGAGAGAGAAAAGTCGAGCATTCATGCCCGCGCAACCTTGGCCAACTCTGGTGCACGCGGGCACGCGTCGCACGACTTCTAGCGCGGGAGAGGTGGGCCCCTGAGGCTTGCTCGACGCAGAAGGTTTGTCAGGAAGAGGTTGGACATCTCGGGGGAGGCTGGAACAGGCCGAGAACGTCGCCCCCACCTCGGTGACTCCCTATACCACGCCCAGAGCGCAGTTTTGGCATGCCACGGCATGCTGGCGCGCTTTGAGGCACTTTGCACGTGTCTAACATGTCTTGGCACTAGCTGGGCGTGTACCTAGCCGTTTGGTTCTTGTGGGAGCTTCAGCTGGTCAAGGGAGGCAAGAAATACTGGTGTTGTTAGTCATGAACTAAAATCTAAATTGGGGTTTTTGGCCTTTCCACTTTGAACCAGTGAGGGGCCAGTTGACTGGGGTTAGACACAGATGCTGGCCACTTAATCTATGATTTTGAAGCAAAGGGGTTTGGTTTAGCTCTGGCTAAGGTGGCTTTTTCCTCACTGTCAAAAGGTGTTTGACAGTGGGTTAAGGGGGTTGCACCCCACCACTGGTGCTGTAACTTAACAAGTTTGGGTTTGGTGGTAAACCATGGGGTTTCACCAAATTTGAGCTCCAAAGGACAAGTTTAGCTTTGTAAACTTGAAAATACTCCAATATGACCAGATCTGTCCCTTCCAAAGGGAGTGTGGGCAAACTAAGTCCCACAAATCCCATTTTTGGTGTGGAATCATCATTTGAGGTATTAGGCACTCGTGCAAAGTTTTAGCATCATTGGACACACTTTGCTATGTAGAGTTGCTCTAACTTGATTCTGGACAGAAAAGGTTTTGGGGTTATTTGGGGTCCTTATTCACCTTTAATCAAGATGAAACTTTATGTGCACACCAAATAGGGCTTAGGGATATTACTGTAATTTTCTAGGAATTTATTGAGAAAAATTCTTTGGAAATATTTCAAAATGCCAAAACAGACAGAAATAGCTTTCATGGCTTTATTCTAAAAATATAAAGAAAATGGGGTTTAAAATCCAATGTATGGAAAATATATGTCCTTCTGATCATCTCTAATTTAATCATATTTTTCTAAGGTAGAAAAGTATTTTTTTCATGTTGGAATACCAATTCTGGCCTCAAAAATGGACATGTTATTTAATTAGGAAAATAATTACAAAAATAGTTAATTTTGTGGTTTTGAAATATAAAGATAGGTTAAAATCAGATTACCAACTATGAGTAGAAGCACTGCTTGCTATCAAGGGCATGTAGTTCAACTTATGGTAGGGTTTTACCTTGATCAGAAATAAGTAAAGGTTTTTGGAAATTAGTGTTATACAAAAAGAATTTAGGGTTTTATCCTCACATAATCAAGCATACAAGCATAAAATGTCAATCATGGCATTCACAACATTAGTTTTTGAAAACGTTTGAACAAGCTCAGAATTTCACAATACAGACAAGTGATAGCAAAAACAGGGTGTGACAGACCTATCCCCCTTACAAGAATCTCGTCCCCGAGATTCCTATGCTAGGTGCTAAAAAGGTATGGAAACTCAGATTGGAGATAGTCTTCAGGCTCCCATGTAGCTTCGGCTTCGGTGTGGTTGCTCCACTGAACCATGAAATACTTGATAGTGCGGCTCCTGGTAAATAGCTCTACTTCGTATAGAATGCGGATCGGCCTCTCGCGGTAGGTTAGATTAGAGTGAAGGTCAATGGCCTGGTGGTCAATGCCCTTGCAAGGATCGGGACAACTTGGCGCTTGAAGACACTTCCAAAGTTGTGACATGTGGAAGATGTTGTGCACACCCGAAAGTTCCGGAGGTAACTCCAACTGATAAGCAACCTCTCCACGCCTTGTCGTGATCTTAAATGGTCCAATGAACCTTGGAGTGAGTTTCCCCTTAACGTGGAAACGCTTGGTTCCCTTGAGGGGTGTGACACGGAGGTACGCCAGGTCTCCGGGATTGAACTCCACATTCCTGCGGTGAGAGTCCGCATAACTCTTTTATCATGACTTGGCTGCTTTCAGGTTTTCTTGGACTAGTTGCACCTTCTCTTCTGCCTTGTGCAAGACTTCTGGTCCGAAAATCAGCTCGTCTCCGGTTTCAGACCAGTTGAGCAGGGTGCGGCACTTCCGTCCATACAATACTTCGAAGCGGGCCATCTGGAGAATAGACTGGTAGCAGTTGTTGCATGAAAACTCAGCGAACGGCAGACAATCTTCTCATTTGGCTCCGTGCGCTAGGACGCATGCGCGGAGCATATCTTCGAGTATCTGATTCACCCTTTCTGTTTGTCCTCCCGTTTGTGGGTGGAAGGCGGTGCTAAAAGAGAGGTTGCTCCCGATGGCCTCTTGAAGTTTCCTCCAAAACCTTGAGGTGAACTGCGTGCCTCGGTCAGATACAATCTCCTTGGGAACTCCATGAAGGCTGACTATACGCTCAATATAGAGACTAGCCAACTTGTTCGCATCATAAGTGGTATTGACAGGGATGAAATGGGCCACTTTGGTCAAATGGTCGACAACAACCCATATCGAGTTATGGCCCCTGCTAGACCTTGGTAAGCCGGTAACAAAATCCATGCCTACCTTGTCCCACTTTCATTCCGGCACCTTGAGAGGTTGTAGCAGCCCTGCAGGTCGCTGATGCTCAGCCTTAACTTGCTGGCACACGACGCACTTGGCCACATACGACGCTATTTCCCTCTTCATGTCCTGCCACCAGAATCTTCCCTGGAGATCTTGATACATCTTGGTACAACCGGGGTGAATGGAGTAGGGTGTATCATGTGCTTCCCGTGGGATTAAATCCTTGAGTTGAGCCTTGTTGGGTACGCATAAACATTTCCCAAACCACACCACTCCTTGATCATCCTCCAAGAATCCTGGGGCCTTGCCTTCTTGAATCTTCTTCTTGATACCTTCAATGCTCTTGTGACCCTTCTGGGCTCCCTTAATGTGGTCTACCGGCATTGGTTTGACTTCGAGGTTATCTAGGAATCCAGATTCCACTAGTTCCAACCCAAAGTTTTCCAATTCTTCATATAAGGCGGTCTGCCTTTCCTTAAGCATGACGTTTCAAGTGCTGGTCTTCCGGCTCAAGGCATCAGCCACTACATTAGCCTTACCGGGGTGATATTGAATGTTGAGGTTGTAGTCCTTGTTAACTCTAACCATCTTCATTGCCTCATGTTCAATTCCCTTTGGGTGAAGATATACTTTAGACTCTTGTGGTCAGTGTATATTTCACATCACTTCCCCAGAAGGTAGTGTCGCCATGTCTTCAGAGCATGCACTACTGCTGCCAATTCGAGATCATGGGTGGCATAGTTCTCCTCATGCGGGCGCAGTTGCCGTGACAAGTATGCCACGACTCTGCCATCCTGCATTAGAACCCCACCTAGCCTGGTCCTTGAGGCATCGCAATATATCACGAACTCCTTGCTGATATCTGGAGTGGCCAAAACGAAGGTGGTGGTTAGCCTCTTCTTCAACTCTTGGAAGCTTGCTTCACATTCCGTCGTCCATTCGAACTTCTTGCCTTTCTTCAAGAGCTGAGTCATAGGTCGCGCGATGCGGGAGAATCCTTCTACGAACTTGCGGTAATATCCCGCGAGTCCAAGGAAACTCCTGATTTCGTTCACGTCTATTGGCGATTCCCAGTTGGTTACCGTGGTAATCTTAGAGGGATCAACAACCAATCCACTTGATGTCATGGTATGACCCAGGAATCCAACTTCGTTCAGCCAAAACTGGCATTTGCTGAACTTGGCATACAGTTGGTGCTCTCGAAGCTTCTCCAATACTAACCTCAAGTGTTGCTCATGCTCTTCTTTAGACATGGAAAAGATTAATATGTCATCAATGAATACGACGACGAACTTGTCCAGGTATTCCATGAAGACCTTATTCATGAGGTACATGAAGTAAGCTGGGGCATTAGTCAATCCAAAAGACATGACAGTGCATTCATACAGACCGTACTGGGTCACAAATGCTGTCTTCGGTATGTCTTCGGGTCGGATCTTTAGTTCGTAATATCCAGATGGGAGGTCGATCTTGGAGAATACCTTAGCTCCATTTAGCTGGTCGAACAAGTCTTCAATCTTGGGGAGTGGGTACTTGTTCTTGATCGTGACCTCATTGAGAGAACGGTAGTCGACACAAAGTCTGATTGTCCCATCCTTATTGGACATGAAGAGAACAGGTGATCCCCAAGGTGAAGCACTTGGACGAATAAACCCTTTCCTGAGTTGCTCATCCAGTTGCTTCTTCAACTCCGCTAGCTCTTCGGATCCCATCCTGTAAGGCTTCTTATAGATAGGCCTTGATTCGGGCATGAGTTCGATGATGAACTCGATGTCTCGGTCAGGAGGCATCCCTGGTAGCTCATCAGGAAAGACGTTCGGGTATTCACAGAGTATTGGAACTCGGTCGAGTCCTTCCTCTGACAGGCTGTTAACTCGTGGTACTCGAGCGGGTACTGGCTCAGAGACATACTTGACTTTGACCCCTTGGTCACTTGTCATGGTAATGGCCATGTTGGCACAATCCAAGATGCTTTGATGCTTGGCCAACCAGTCCATGCCGAGACTTACTTCTAGGCCTTGCGACTTAAGCACAATGAGATCCGCTGAGAAGCTCGTCCCGTTGATAACTATCCCGACCTTCCAACATCCTAGGTTGGTCCTCAAAACTGCTCTCGGGGTTTGAATTGCCATATGCCCATGAAGCAAGGTATGTTCTAAACCACACTTTTTCGCAAACTTTTGCATAACAAAAGAATGCGAAGCACCACAATCAAACAATACTGTTGATGGGGTAGAGTTGACAAGGAACGTACGCAAAGTGCAGTCCGGGTCTTCCTGTGCCTCTTCTGCGGAAATGTGATTAACCCGCCCCTTGTTGTGATACTGCTGATTGCCGGGAGCCTGGTTCCTGCCTGGCGCTCCTTGGCCTAGATTTGGCGTATTGGGGCGCGGAGCATCGGGTTTCTTGTTTGGGCACTACCTGGAATAGTGCCCTGTTTGTCCACACCCGAAACAGGTAACTTGCGCTGGAAAATTGGTCTTGCCCCCACCGTTGTTTGGCGGAGTGCTTGCTGGCTTGGCGTTGACTTGCTGCTGAGGCTGGTAATTCTATCGAAATGTTGGATACTTGTACTGTTGCTGCTGATAGTTGGGTCTTGCCGGGGCTGACTGCCACAGTCGTGGTTTCGAGCTACTCGGTCCTCCACTACCCATTAGCTTGCGCTTACGGGTGTCGTCCATTGCACGACGCTTGTCTTCAAAGATAAGAGCCTTATTAACCAGGTCACTGAAGGTCCGACATTCACAAACAACCAGCTGATACTGGAGTGACTGTTGCAGTCCTTTCATAAAGCGTTCCACTTTGGCAGCCTCAGTGCTGACGTCTTCAGGTGCGTACCTTGATAGGAGGTTGAACATCTGCAAATACTCCTTGACAGATCCACTGCCTTGCCTTAAGGCTCGGAATTCTCGCTTCTTGATGCTCATCATTCCCGGAGGAATGTGACTAGCGCGGAATCCATCCTTGAACACGGCCTAAGTGATGACTTGCCCTGCTCGCATGATCTGAAATCCATCCCACTAAGCTCTGGATGTGCCTCCGAGATAGTGAGTTGCATAGAGGACTTTCTCATGGTCATCAGTGCACTTGACCAGCGCGAGAAGGTCTTCAATAGTGCGGATCCAGTCATCGGCATCCAAGGGTTCAGTCGTCTCCATGAATATGGGTGGCATAGTTTGCATAAAATCACAGAGAGTTGAGCAACCGTTGCCAATCCCGTTCTGCGGTGGGTGGTTCACCAAGGTTTGAGCCAGCTGCTGGATAGCGGCATTGTTGGCTTGATGCTCCTCTGGAAGAGCTTGAAGGAACTGAGCCATGGTCAAGCTTTCAGGAGGAGGTGGTGGCGGTGGAACATCGTCTTGCTGCTGGTGGTGATCTCCAGCTTGAGCTTCCCCTTCGGTTCCCTGCTGCTGTCCTGAAGAGGGAGAGCCGGGGTTGCCCAAGGTGCTATTGCGAGTTGCATTCACCATCTTGTCAGAGGTGCAGACAGGTCAATTTGCCGAACTGGTTGTACTCGAAAGGGATGATGTTCTAGTAAAGAGGGGGTCTGGTGTCATGCTAGTGTGCAAGGTTTTTAAGACAATGGTTTTGAAAAGAACTACTGCATTAAATTGAAACAAGCGATGTAGTCGCTCACAAGCTGCCTAAGGCAGAATGCGACTTGCATCCAACATGCTTACACAACATCCGGGGTCATACAATCCTGATACAAGAACTCCTATGCTCGGTACATCCTAGTTGCCTACGTTGCTAAGCGATCGACTGCGCGGTCTCATAAGCCGGCTCTGTGGGATCTTCGTCTTTGTCTTCCTCTCTATCTTCATGTTCATTAGTGCTCCCCATCCTTGAAGGAGTAGGGGAAGGAAGCGGACCATCTCGACTCTCTTGGTTGGCGAGGTAGCGAAGAATTCGGTGTACTCTTCTGCGGTCAAGCGACGAATCTGAAGAGGAACGGCCTGAAGCAGGGGTATTCCTCCACGGAAAGCAAAGCCAGGTGATATTATGTGTGCTCCTTCTTTCTTCACATTGAGGTTCTCCATCTTCGCCGTGCGAAGTAGGTCCTTGACTTGGTGCAGCTCTTAGCGGATCCTAGTCTACTCCTTGATCAAAAGATGCGTCAAGGTGTGTCAGGAGAGACTGAAGTAGGTCTGAAACCCCAATGGCGTCCCGTCCTCGGATGAGGGGTTGAGTGTCCAACTCCCGTCTACCTTATCTTTAACAAAAGGTAGGTGATGAGTAGCTGCCTCATCAGCCATCTCAGGAAGGAGGTCGCAGAGTCGCACGAGTGCCTCTCATGCCACAGTCTCCACGGCCAACATCAAATCCTCCATCTGTGGCCCTTCAAAAAACCAGGTAGTTGGGAAGTCGTTAGCCTTCACTATCACGTCCACGTGATACTCCTTGGTGTCGGCATTGAACCAGTGTTCGTGGTAGAGGAAGATGGGTGTGCGACGTACTTGACACTTCTCGAGGCTATCGCTCAAAAGCAGAGGAAAGCCCGTCTCCAGAAGCATCTCAGGTACGGCGGCCATCTACAAGGTGTAGAGGAGAGGGTTAGAATTTTTTAGTGGGTGCAGGTTCTCGGGTCAAGCTTATGTGCACTACTTGTTTCGGCTATCGTCCATGCTACCTAAGGCTTCCTATAGTCAAGATGGCTGTGATACCAGCTCTTTGGGGACCTCGACTTACTAGTCGAGATCGTCGTGCACAGTGATCTCAGAGATCGATGCTCACCGAACACAGATATTGAATAAAAGAGTCTTATATCCAAGTACCGATTATTACAACACATGACCAAAGGGTCAAGTTCACAAGACAGGGCCTAAGGCCAAATCATCAGATACTCTAGTAGCAGAAAACATAGGGGCAAAGTGGGTGCCCATGCCATCAAGCCTACACTGACAAGCATTCTGACTCGGAAGCGTCCTAGTTCGCAGGGGCGTCTCCGAAGACGTACTCATCTCCCAACTCAGGTCCTTCCATGTCTGGTCAATAACATAACCAGTGGAAAGCCAATGAGTACTTCGAATGTACTCGCAAACAACCCATGATATAATCAACGAAAGTGAAGGATAACAATATCATGCATCTTTAGTGTGACTCATCTTGGTGGAATGATCATGACTATGCATCAAGTTAAAGAATTACTTTTGGAGAACAGGTTACAGGTATCAATATATCTGTCGAGGGCTAAACCTTCCGGGTTCACCCTATATGCCAAGTCACCGAACTTGGTCATATCATTGCTATCATAGCTACACCTTTTTCCAAAACCACACACAGTCACACTTGGTTTATGCGGAAATAACTGGACGTAGTTTAAGCAGGATTCCCAATTGTCCTTGACCGTGGACACGGCTATTCGAATAGTTTACACTCTACAGAGGTAGTACGATGGACCCACGAGATCCGGGAATCTTTCGTACTAGACAAAGAGGTCCACTCGATTGGTACCCAGCCCACATGTTGTATGTCTTACGAGCACCAAATCTGGACAGTACCAACCATGCAGGGACCAACGGTGTGACTGGAACTCATAAAAATGGCTTAGCCGTCCTACCTGGCACGACCCCATCACGAGAGCGACCACACATCACTCCCGCCACTAGTAATGTGGCTCTTTGCTAGCACCGACCAGAGTAATTAACATAGCCCTGTCCCACGAGGGGTAACATGGTCATACTGGTACGGTTGGGACGGTCAACACATCATAAATCTAATCCCGTTTCCGAAACCATACTCACACAAATTCTGGGTGCATCACTTCACCGAAAGTGACCACCTAACTCATCGTAACCCTCGGGCATTAGTGGCACCCGATGGGGTTTTAGTAAACTCTTGCTTTATGTCAACAACATGCTCATGATAATACTACTTCTATCTTTACTTGTCAACATGATATTAGCATGACCCTCAAGGGGTAGGGTCAAGCTCAATGCATGTGCTCCTGGGGAGCCTACGGTAAAATCATATCAAATGATTACCGACACTTATGATCATATGCAACGAGAATACTTGCTACTTTAACATGCAAAGTAACATATGCTCAGTCATGGTCAAAGGGCTGCTTGCCTTGGTAAGGTAAGTATCCGGGGTCTTCGAGGTCTTCCGCTCCGATTCCCTCGTCACATGGATTTTCTATCATTGATAAAAAAATAAATAAGAAATAGCTCCACAAAAATAGATCACAAAGTCATTTTAAAAATGTTCTTTAATACTGATAAATCTAAGGTATCATTTTAAAAATATTTGCCTTAATTTTCCTTGAAGTAATATTTTTTAAATCAAGCAAACAGAAGAAAAACTAATTCATTTTAGTCCTATTTGCTAATGAAAAATAGAATAGTTGTTGAAGAATTTCATCCAAGCATATTATTAAATACTACATATTTTTAGTAGAATAACAGTGGAAAAATTATACTTTTACACAGGTTAAATGTTTTTATAAAAATCTTAGAAACGAGGGTTTTAAAATAATAGAAAATCGGCTAAAACACCCAGCCTGGCTCGGCCCGGAGCTGGGCTGGCCCATGGCCAGCCGACAGCCTGCCCAGGCACGTGCGCCGTCAGGTTTGAACCTGACGTGTGGGGCCCAACGGTCAGTGGCTGAAGACAGCGCGGGGGAGGAGGCTGGGCCACCAATAGGTGGGGCACACCTGTCGGGGTCATCTCCTACCTCTGGCCAGAGAGGAGGAGGAGGACGCCGACAAGGTTGCGGACGCTCTCATGCCCCAATGAGGACTGGAATGGGTTCATCTTACTGTCGCCTACCTGCTGGTGGTCGGAACAACGATGGGGAGGCATGGGTTCGCCGACGATGAGGAGGCCGTGGGGGAGGAATTTCGGGAGGTGGTCGAGGGGGTGGCTAGAGGCACAGAAATGCTCGGGCGAGTTGGGGGAAAGCGTCCTGGGGTTGAGAAGGTTAGTTTGGTGGGTCGAGGGGCGCAGGAGCCATCGTGTAGCCCGAGATCGACCGGAGCTCCGAGGCGGAGGGGCCTTGGTCGATTTCCAGCATCGGGGCTCTGCTGGGTTGCTGGGGTGGCTATCTGAGGGGTGCTGGACCGAGGGGAGGGATATTTATAGGCCCGCGATGGTGAGCAGATTCGGGAGCGCTGGTGACTCACCGCGGCGCGCATTGGGATGCAGAGAGAGGCTGGGGTCGAAACCACGGTCTCAGGACGTGGTTTTGGACTGCCTGAACTATCTGCATCAGTGGGAGAGAGAGAGGAGTCGAGCATTCATGGCCGCGCAACCTGGCCGGTTCTGGTTTGCGCGGGCACGCGTCGCACGAGCTCTAGCGCGGGAGAGGAGGAGCCCTGAGTCTTGCTCGACGCAGAAGGGTTGTCGGGGAAGAGGTTGGACATCTCGGGGGAGGCTGGAACTAGCCGAGAACATCGACCCCACCTCGGTGACTCCCTGTAGTGCGCCCAGAGCGTAGTTTTGGCATGGCACGGCATGCTGGCGTGCTCTGAGGCACATTGGACGTGTCAAGCATGTCTTGGCACTAGCTGGGAGTGTAGCTAGTCGTTTGGTTCTTGTGGGAGCTTCGGTTGGTCAAGGAAGGCAAGACATATTGGTGCTGTCAGTCATGAACTGAAATCTAAATTGGGGTTTTTGGCCTTTCCACTTTGAACTAGTGATGGGCCAGTTGACTAGGGTTAGACAGAGATGCTGGCCACTTAATCTATGAGTTTGAAGCAAAGGGGTTTAGTTTAGCTGTGGCTAAGGTTGCTTTTTCCTAACTGTCAGAAGGTGTTCGACAGTGGGTTAAGGGGGTTGCACCATACCACTCATGATGCAACTTAACAGGTTTGGGATTAGTGTTAAACCATGGGGTTTCACCAAATTTGAGCTCCAAAGGACAAGTTTAGCTTTGTAAACTTGAAAATACTCCAATATGACCAGATCTATACCTTCCAAAGGGAGTGTGGGCAAACTAAGTCCCACAAATCCCATTTTTGGTGTGGAACCCTCATCTAAGGTATTAGGGGCACCTGCAAAGTTTTAGCATAATTGGACAAACTTTGCTATGTAGAGGTGCTCTAACTTGATTTTGGACAGAAATGGGTTTTGGGTTATTTAGGGTCCTTATTCACCTTTGTTCAAGGTGAAACTTTATGTGGACACCAAATCGGGCTTAGGGATATTACTAGAATTTTCTAGCAATTTATTGAGAATATTTCCTTTGGAAATATTTCAAAATGCCGAAATAGACACAAATAGCTTTCATGGTTTTATTCTAAAAATATAATAGAAAATGGGGTTTAAAATCCTATGTATGGAAAATATATGACCTTCTGATCATCTCCAAATTTAATCAGATTTTTCTAAGCCGGAATAGTATTTTTCCATGTTGGAATACCAATTCTGGCCTCAGAAATGGACATGTTATTTAATTAGGAAAATAATTACAAAAATAATTATTTTTGTGGTTTTGAAATATAAAGATAGGATAAAATCAGATTACCAACTATGAGTAGAAGCACTGCTTGCTATCAAGGGCATGTAGTGCAACTTAAGGTAGGGTTTTACCTTGATCAAAAATAAGTAAATGTTTTTGGAAATGAGTGTTATACAAAAAGAATTTAGGGTTTTATCCTCACATAATCAAGCATACAAGCATACAATGTCAATCATGGCATTCACAACATTAGTTTTTGGAAAAAGTTTTAACAAGCTCAGAATTTCACAATACAGACAAGTGATAGCAAAAACAGGGTGTGACAGCTTATGATTATGAATCACTATGGTTGCTATGTTATGGTGGATGATCATATGTCATCTGAACGGGCATAATCATACAACCACCTCTTGCCGGTATGGGAAGGCCGTGACTTGGGTTGTCCGAGTGATCTCTCACCGATATGCCCCAAAGAGGGAGGGCTATGCACGCGTGCCACCTTGGCCTGGTGGGCGGTGATAATCCTGTGAGCCCAGTTAAGTTGAGTTGGGCCCATCCCCGTTTGGGACATTTTTGTTTGGACACGACGGTGGCAGGTGTCATGAGGACACATGTGCCATGAGGACACAGGGCCACCTAGGGAAGGACTCCGGAAGGGAGTGGTTGCCGGGGATATCATGAGAGAGTCACGGGTTAGGCAAGTTGCCTTGGAGCCATGCTGGTCCACCCAAATGGGATCACGAGGTCAGTGCTCCAGATCATGGGTAAAGTGTGCAACCTCTGGAGAGTGTCAAAACTATTCGAATAGCCGTGTCCACGGTAACGGACAGCCCGACCATACCTCAGTAGATGGTCACCCGTGTGGATGTTAGTAATGATGGGAGAACTCTCAAGTTGAGTGGAGATGCTTGATAAGCATTCCGGTGATTGTGAGACAACCCCGGACACGAGTAAGTGGATGTTACAAAGCCAAGTGGTATAAATGTTAATTAGTTGCCCTGCTATTGTTTGCTGCATTGCTTGGTTATTATGAGCTTGCGAGTACATTCCAAGTACTCACCTGGCGTATCGTGCCAGATGCAGGTGAAGCCGAGGACCGAGGTCGTGAGGATGCGTACTAGGAAGTGTCCACAACAGTGTCCCTGTGTATGGATTGCCGCTATGTTCCGCTACGCCGTAGAAGTACTTAGTAGTTTCGAGGCCCCGCTATGTCTCATAAATAATGTACATATTGTGCTGCACCAAGCGTGCCTTTGGCCTCGATATCATTGTAAGATATGCTCTTGTAACATTATGCTATTAATAAAGTTAGTTCAGTTCTGTGCCAAGTTGTTGAGTGTTTCCAGAAGACATGATCTTTGGGTTGGAAACATTGGTAATCCGATTCGTTGAATCGGGGTGCCACATATTCCTACTACTTATATTGAGAAACCACCCTTTCCTGTTAGGATAAAGGAGCATGCTAAAGCTTCAACTATGGTTCGTAAGAATTGTACTAGGACACCTATACCTCCTGAACGAATTAATGTTGAACCTAATATTGCTATGGTTAAAGATCTCTTGATTGATAATATTGATGGGCAAGTCATTCCTTTCTCTGATGAAGCTGCTACAATTGCTAGACCTAATACTAAAGGTAAACATAGACTTATTGTTGGTGTGCCTGTTGTTTCTGTTAAATTAGGAGATCATTGTTAAACTGGGTGCTAGCATGAGTGCAATTCCATTTACCTTATACCAAGAAACTATAAATGATATTGCACCAGCTTAATTAGAAGAAATTGATGTTACCATCAAGCTTGCTAATAGAGATACTATAGCAACTATTGGGATTGTTAGAGATGTTGAAGTCTTGTGTGGGAAAGAAACGGTTGATTCCCTTGTTCTTGGTTCCCCACAAGATGATTTTTGTCCCATTATATTTGGTAGACCCTTCTTGAATACTGTTAATGCTAATATTGATTGTGAGAAAGAAACGGTTCCTGTAAGTTCTGGGGATGTATCTCATGAGTTCAATTTCTCTAAATTTTGTAGACAACCCCATGACACATAATTTCCTAATAAAGATGAAATTATTGTCCTCCCTTCTATCATAGTGTATCCTACTAATTACTTAGAACAGTATTTGCTAGATCATGAAAATGATCTGCATATGAATGAAAGAAAAGAAATAGATAAGATTTTCTTTGATTGGTAGCCTATTTTAAAACACAACTTGCGTGTTGGAATACTTGGGGATCCTCCTCCACCCAAGGGCGATCCCGTGTTTGAGCTTAAACAATTATCGGATACTCTAAAGTATGTTTATCTTGATGAAAAGGAGATATATGCTTTTATTATTAGTCCTAACCTTTCAGAGCATGAAGAAAATAGATTATTGAGAACTTTGAGGAAGCACCG
The DNA here is from genome assembly GCF_904849725.1 of Hordeum vulgare subsp. vulgare. NCBI lineage: Eukaryota > Viridiplantae > Streptophyta > Magnoliopsida > Poales > Poaceae > Hordeum > Hordeum vulgare. Next base: position 322,305,411 of record NC_058519.1, on the reverse strand, counting down.
TGCCGCTATTGGATATACACTTGATGATCTTAAGGGTATTAGTCCCACTCTATGTCAGCACGAAATCAATATGGAGCCTGATGCTAAACCAGTTGTTGATCACCAACGACGATTAAATCCTAAAATGAAGGAACTGGTAAGGAATGAAATACTAAAGATTCTCGAGGCAGGTATAATTTATCATATTGCTGATGGTAGATGGGTTAGTCCTGTTCATTGTGTCCCTAAAAAGGGAGGTATTACCGTTGTTGCTAATGATAAAAATGAATTGATCCCACAAAGAACTATTACATGATATAGAATGGTAATTGATTTTAGGAAATTAAATAAAGCTACTAGGAAAGATCATTACCCGCTACCTTTTATTGATCAAATGCTAGAAAGACTATCCAAACATACACATTTTTTGTTTTCTACAGAGTTATTCTAGTTTCTCTCAAATACCTGTGTCAAAAGAGGATCAAGAGAAGGCCACTTTTACTTGCCCTTTCGGTACCTTTGCTTATAGGCACATGCCTTTTGGTTTATACAATGCTCCTGCTACCTTTCAAAGATGTATGATGGCTATATTCTCTGACTTTTCCATTTACGGAACGTGTCTTGATGATTGCTTGAGCAACCTTGATCGAGTTTTGCAGAGATGTGAAGAAACTAATATTTTCTTGAATTGGGAGAAGTGCCACTTTATGGTTAATGAAGTCATTGTCTCGGGAAACAAAATCTTCGAAAGAGGTATTGAAGTTGATAAAGCTAAAGTTGATGCTATTGAAAAAATGACGTGTCCAACAGATATCAAAGGTATAAGAAGTTTCCTTGATCATGTTGGTTTCTATAGGAGATTTATTGAAGACTTCTCTAAGATTTCTAAGCTTCTCAAAAATATTTTGCAAAAGGAATTTCCATTCGATTTTTATGATGATTGTGTAGAAGAATTTGATATTCTTAAGAGAGCCTTGATCACTGCATGTGTTGTTCAACCACCTGATTGGAAGCTACCTTTTGAAATTATGTGTGATGCCAGTGATTATGTTGTTGGTGCTGTTCTAGGGAAACGATTTCATAAGAAATTAAATGTCATCCATTACGCTAGTAAAACTCTAGACAGTGCTCAAAGAAACTACACTACCACTAAAAATGAATTTTTTGCAGTTGTGTTTGCTTCTGATTAGTTTAGACCTTATATTGTTGATACCAAGGTAACTGTTCACACTGATCGCGCTGCTATTAAATACCTTATGGAAAAGAAAGATGCTAAACCTAGACTTATTAGATGGGTCCTTCTGCTACAAGAAATTGATTTCCATATTATTGATAGAAAGGGTGCTGATAACCCCGTAGCAAATAATTTTTCTAGACTAGAAAATGTTCTTGATGATCCACTACCTATTGATGAGAGCTTTCCTGATGACCAATTAGCTGTCATAAATGCTTCATGTAGTGCTCCTTACTATGCTGATTATGCTAACTACATTGTTGGTAAATTTATACTCCCTAGTTTCACATACCAACAAAAGAAAAAGTTCTTCTATGGTTTAAGACATTACTTTTGGGATGATCCACACCTTTATAAAGAAGGAGTAGATGGTATTATTAGATGTTGTGTACCTGAGCATGAACAGGGACAAACCCTACACAAGTGTCACTCCGAGGCCTACAGAGGACAACACGCTGGAGATACAACTGCACACAAGGTATTATAATCTGGTTTTTATTGGCCTACTCTCTTCAAGGATGCTCATAAGTTTTTCTTGTCTTTTGATGAATGTCAAAGAACGGTAATATTAGTAGACGTTAGGAAATGCCTATGAATTACTCTCTTCTTATTGAACCATTTGATGTTTGGGGTTTTGATTATATGGGACCTTTTCCAAAGTCTAATGGGTATACTCATATTCTAGTTGATGTTGATTATGTTACTAAGTGGGTAGAAGCTATTCCAACTAGTAGTGTTGATCATAACACTTCTATTAAAATGCTGAAAGAAGTTATTTTCCCTAGATTTGGAGACCCTAGATATTTAATGACAGATGGTGGTACACACTTTAATCATGGTGCTTTCCGTAAATTGCTTGCTAGGTAGGATATTAATCATAGAATTGCATCTCCTTATCATCATCACTCTAATGGTCAAGTAGAATTGAGCAATAGAGAAATTAAATTGATCTTGCAAAAGACCGTTACTAGATCTACAAAGAATTGGTCTAAGAAACTTGACGATGCATTATTGGATTAGAGAACCGCTTACAAAAACCCTATGGGTATGTCTCCATATAAAATGGTTTATGGTAAAGCATGTCATTTACCTCTAGTGTTAGAAAATAAATCTTATTGGGCAATTAAAGAGCTTAACTATGATTTCAAACTTGCTGGTGAGAAGAGGTTGTTTTACATTAGCTCGCTTGATGAATGGAGAACCCAAGCCTATGAAAATGCTAAGTTGTTTAACGAAAAAGTTAAGAGATGGCATGATAGAAGGATACAAAAGCATGAATTGAATGTAGGTGATCATGTCCTGCTATACAACTCTCGTTTAAGATTTTTTGCAGGAAAACTTCTCTCCAAATGGGAAGGGTCTTACATTATCTAGGAAGTATATCGTTCCGGTGCCATCATGATCAACAACACCGAAGGCACAAATCCGAAGGTGGTAAATGGGCAAAGAATCAAACATTGTATCTCACGTACTCCCATAAAGTTGAAACCAATATTATCAATACCACAACTCGGGAGGAGTACATTAGGGAGACATATCAAAACGTTTTAGACTCCGAAAAGGAATAAGCAAACCGACTCCAAAACTTTTATAATGGTATTTTTGACCAGCTTTAGAATATTTAAAAAATTAGGAAAATTTAAAGCATTCCAGAAAGTGCACGAGGAGGCCACAAGACAGGGGGGAACGACCTACCCCCCTGGCGCGCCCTACAGGCTTGTGGCCACCCTGTGTACCCTCCGGACTCCGTTTTCTTGTGGTATACTCTTTCGGGTCGGTAAAAATTCATTATATAATCTCCTGAAGGTTTTGACCTTTGTATCACAACAGTATCTCCTATTTTCATTTTGAGTTGTTTCTGAAGCAAATTTAGATCAACATGACGTCTTCAAGTGCTTTGAAGGACAAGTTCTTCGAGAGGGTCATCAACCCCTACCTTGCAGAGGTGTTGCAACACCCTCAAACAATTGAGATGCATTAGGACGTGCTGCACATCCGTGATGTTGAGGGGCCAAAGAAGACCGGAAATGTCGAGACAAGGCTCGAAGGAATGGAGCAACATGTCTTCAAGTGCAAAGGGATGGTCGAACGAGGACTCAATGCCAATCACTTGATGATCATAGAGTATACCGATAAGCACAAGCTTGAAGCCAAGGACATCTGGGATCATGTGTTCAAGATTTACGAGAAAATCGAGCAACTTCAAGCCTAGATCTATGACGTGCAAAACCAAAATTATGAGTATGAATACAGATTTAAGAGAATGAGTTTGCCTATAGATTTGAGGATCCCGGAGACTATTTCATATTTTTACAGTAGTGATCCCATGCCTTGGAAGATGGAGTCCAAGCTTCCAACCTCACCAACAACTCCAAAACTACCACCTGCGAAGAAAGACAACTAAACCCATGGGTATAGGTCACTTCCCTTGGCTTGTACCAAGCTTGGGGGAGTTGTCCCGCTATCGTATCACCGTCACATCTTTTACTTTCTTCGTATCCTCCGTTCGATATTTTTAGTAATACCTTGATCTAGTAGAATAAAGTTTTAGTGTGATCTAGTTTTGAGTTTTGCTTTATGTTCCCCCTTTGTAAGCAACTCCGAGAGATATAATAAAGAGCAGTTTTGAGTTGAGGGCTTTGTTTGCTTGCTATCATCTTGAGAAATAGAAATAGGAAGAAGTATAGAATAAAAGCAAAAGAGTGTATATAATGATCTTATGGGTTGTGATCACTTGACATATGAATAGTATGTCTATTGAAATTTGTTGTGAGTTGACAAACAAAGCTATTGGTCATTGTTGCAATTAAAAGGAAGTAATAAAGAAATAGAGGTTCACATATAAATATATTATCTTAGGCATCTTTTGTGATTGTGAGCACTCATTAAAATATTACATGTTAAGAAGTTGATGTTGGACAAGGGAGACAACATAATGAGTTATGTTTGCTTATTTGCAAATAGAAGTTATATGGTTATAGATCCTTCAACATGTGTCGCTTGCCTGCACCCCATACCAGCCAAACACTTCCACACCAAGTAGAGATACTACTTGTGCATCCAAACACCTTTAACCCAGTTTTTCCTTAAGAGTCCACCACACCTACCTATGGATTGAGTAAGATCCCTCAAGTAAGTTGGCATCAGTGCAAGCAATAAAATTAATCTTTAAATATGTGCTATTTATTAGTGTGAGGACAAATAAACTTTATACGAACTTGTGATATAGAAGAAATAAAAGCGTTAGGCTGCATAATAAAGTTCTTTATCACAAGGGGCAATACAAAGTGATGTTATCTTGCATTAAGGAATTGCGCATCCAACTATAAAAGTGCATTACAACCTCTGCTTTCCTCTGTGAAGGGCATATCCCTTACCTTTACTTTCTAGTTCTTACCTTTGTGTATGAGTCATGGTGATCTTCATCATTTCCTTTATTTCGCCTTTATTTCGCCTGTGAGTCATGGTGATTTCAGTCATGGCGATCCTTACCTTTACCTTTTTGTATGAGTCATGAGTAACAATTCTTTACAAGCTCTTATATTGACTCTTTCCTACGTTGCGATAAATTGGAATTGCTTCAATGACTGAAATCATAGTTTGTTAGTTCTCAATAGAGTTCTTGAGTCACATTTTACCTTGTGAATGAATTGTTACTCTAGCATAAGAAATTATATGTCAATATGTGTTGTTGTTCTAAAGATAACCATGATTCCTTGATGTTCGTATTTTATTTTTATCGACACCTCTATCTCTAAACATGTGGACATATTTATCGATCTCGGTTTTCGCTTCAGGACAAGCAAGGTATAAGCTTGGGGGAGTTGATACATCCATTTTACATCATGCTTTTATATCAATATTTATTGCAATATGGGTTGTTAATACACATTAGGGTACAATACTTATGCCTTTTCTCTCTTATATTACAAGGCTTACATGAAGAGGGAGAATGCCAGCAGCTGGAATTCTAGACCGGAAAAGGAGCAAATCTGAGAGACCTATTTTGCACAATTCTAAAAGTACTGAAAACTTATAGAGAATTATTTTTGAATATATAAAAAATATTGGGCAAAAGAAATACATCAGGGGATCCACCACGTCGCCACAAGCCAAGGGGCGCGGCCTACCCCCCTCGGCGCACCCTGCAGGCTTGTGGGCCCCCTGGCAGGCCTCCAGTGCCCATCTTCAGCTATATGAAGGGTTTTGACCTAGAAAAAATCATATTACAACTTTCCGGGCGAAGCGTCGCCGTCTCGAGGACGAACTTCGGTAGAACCAATCTAGAGCTCCAGCGGAGCTATTCTGCCGGGGAAACTTCCCTCCCAGAGGGGGAAATCGAAGCCATCATCATCACCAACGATCCTCTCATAGAGAGGGGTCAATCTAAATCAACATCTTCATCAGCACCATCTCCTCTCCAAACCCTAGTTCATCTCTTGTATCCGATCTTTGTCTCAAAACCTCAGATTGGTACCTGTGTGTTCCTAGTAGTGTTGATTACTCCTTATAGTTGATGCTAGTTGGTTTACCTGGTGGAAGATCATATGTTCAGGTCCTTAACGATTATTAATACTCCTCTGGTTATGAACATGAATATGCTTTATGAGTAGTTACCTTTGTTGCTGAGGACATGGGATAAGTTTAGCCATAAGTAATCATGTGAATTTGGTATTCGTTCGATATTTTGATGAGATGTATGTTGTCTCTCCTCTAGTGGTGTCATGTGAACATAGACTACATGACACTTCACCATTATCTGGGCCTAGGAGAAGGCATTGGCAACTAATAAGTAGATGATGGGTTGCTAGATTGACAGAACCTTAAACCCTAGTTTATGCATTGCTTTGTAGGGGCTGATTTGGATCCATATATTTCATGCTATGGTTAGATTTATGTTAATTCTTCTTTTGTAATTGCGGATGCTTGTGAGAGAGGTTAATCATAAGTGGGAGGTTCGTCCAAGTAAGGGTAGCACTCAAGCACCGGTCCGCCCACATATCAAATTATCAAAGTAACAAACCCGAATCATATGAGCATGATGAAAACTAGCTTAACAGAAATTCCCATGTGTCCTCGGGAGCGCTTTGCTTTCTATAAGAGTTTTTCCATGCTTGTCCTTTTCTACAAAACGGATTGTCATTTCCTTCCGCTCCTCGTTACTTGTCATTTCCTTGTCATTTCCTTCTCAGTGCTTGCAGAGAATACGTTACTGAAAACCGCTGGTCATTTCCTTCCGCTCCTTGTTGGGTTCGACACTCTTAAATATCGGAAGGACTACAATAGATCCCCTATACTTGTGGGTCATCAAAGGCCAAGGCATTCTCTGTGTATTACCTCGATCCTCTAGAAAAGTTCACCAACATATCCTCCCACCACAAGCTCCTGAGGTACAATGAGGAGGGGAAGGCGGGGAAATGGGACGACTTTAACCCGAGCCAGCATCCTTTGGATCCAGAGGTGGCGATGATAGCTGGTGGATGGAGGCCCCATGGCTTGATAGCCTTTGGATATGGACTGATACATTGTCCTCTCACTCTCTCGGAGATCAAGGCGTGCAAAACGAGCTCATGTACTGAGATAAGGACTCGTCCACAGCCAGTAATCTCGCCATCGAGTTTAGTTATACGGACTCGGGTACTTTCCTCCATTATATTGTGTGTGTGGCCATTGATGATTACAATGATAATGAGGAGTGATCTTCTAGGTTGCCTTCAAAGAGAGAGAGAGAGAGACAACCGAGGCGCTTCTGCAGGAGAGGGACTGGGTGGCGGTGGAGATGGAACTTGTCGTGGAGGAGAAGACGGCCCGGGTGTTGGAGGAGGAGAGGGCACAGAATGGGGAGGCTCACCGTGCCATGTACGAGCTCCTCGTGGTAAGTTTCTTCTTCATATGATCCAAATAATGCATGTAATGTTCGTTTCATTACTAACTAATATGAATGACTTGTCAAAACCAAATTTGAGTGTGTGTGCGAGAAGACCGGTAAGAACCGTCCACCGATGTCGGTCATGATTGTGGCGGGAACGGGAAGTTTCATTTGAATGGTCATTAGTTAGTAGTCTTAACATTTCAGTGTCATCACGCTAACGAGACATTGCAAATGATTTTGGGTGCTGAATAAATCCCAAGCCGCATCGCACACCTCTTCTCCAGGTTCAAGTGGCCCGAGGAACCCCGGTGCTTCCCATATGTGATGACAATGATGGTAAATTTTCTCTAGTGTTCTGCTTAACAAATGCATACTTAGCTTCGTACATGCAAGTTATCCCTATTATGTCAAATACTTAGCTTACTTTCCTCCAAAATAACATAATAAGCTTAGTTAGCTCTAAAATGGCAAAATTACCTAAGTTAGATATAAAATGACACAAACAAGGAATAAGAAAATAAAAACAAGGAATAGGAGAAAAAGAAAGAATAGAAGAAGAAAGGGAAGTAAAAAAAGAATAAAAGAAGAAGAATGAGAAGGAAAATGATAAAAAGTTAGAAGAACAGCTGAAAGATGAGCTTCTTCTTTCTTTCTTCTTATTATTTTCCTTCTCTATCTTCTTCTTCTTCTTCTAGTATTCTTCTTCTTCTTCTTCTTCTTCTTCTAGTATCCTTCTTCTTCTTCTTCTTCTCCTCCTTCTTCTTCTTCTTCTTCTTCTTCTTCTTCTCCTTATTGTTCTTATTCTTGTTCTTCTGACTTCCTTATTCCCATTCTCCAGATTCGATTCACTTCATGTAACCTGGCTTGATGGACTCCTAGTGTTTAGTTTTTATTTTGATTTGTATTGATGAACAATGTGAAACTATGTGTATTGGTTCTTTTAATACCCTATATTTGTGTTCTGTTATTTCATATTTCGCTTGTGTTGGATATTACATGGTACTTGTTGGAATACATGGCCTATATTAGTGCTTGAAACTATATATATCATATATGTGTTTTGAAAATGCAGGGAATAATATAAAACAAATTAAAAAGAGGTAAGACAAGCACTTTGTCCTTTGCTAGCTGATGGCAAAGGTGCCACATGGCAGCTACCTATGCAACCTGGGAGCACGAGGTCTGATCCACTTGGTCACTTTGCCGTCAGCTAGCGGCAGACCGATGACAAAGGGCAAGGTCTAGCAGAGGGCAAAGGGCAGGTGTTCGCAGACGACAAAGGGCACCAACTGGCAGAGGAAGGAGTGATTTCAGCTGGCAGAACGCAAAGACAGAGCTTCCTTTTCTTCAACTAGCATATGTCAAAGGTTGTCATTAGCCACCTAACAGGGCTTGCCATCTATGTTCTTCTGTCTAGCACCTTTGTCGTCTGCTTGTCTAGGAAGATCGATGGTATAGTTCTTTCCCATCCACTGTGTGTTTGGAGATGACAAAACAGCTCATCACCATGATTTTCAGAGCCGAAAGTGGGGCCGTCAGCCAGCGGACGACAAAGGTGTTTGCCATCCGTGACCTGATCCTTTGCCGTCTGTATGACAGATGGCAAAGAAGCTGATTCGTGTAGTGACTTGGTACACCGTGCTGTTGTGTATCTACCGCACTAAAGCCTACCACATCGGGTAGAGCTAAACACAGCCAGAAACACTTTTCCTACAAACACCACAAACTAGTTGCAACTCCTTGACAGAGATCAAGGCGATTAATAAGCCGAGAGAGCCTGGAGTACCCGAAGCCGAATCTATGGTAGTATATTGTCTTGGATAACATACATAGAACTCAGTTCTTAAGGACGGTACCCATAAGAGAACCTGCCATGTACTCCTACATGGCCTTTCATCGCTACCTTTACCAAATCGGATTAACTCTTACATAGTAGGACATGAGCACAACCATTCTAATTCATCGCCGAGATGTATCACACCCGACACGACTCTAAGCATATGAGGCACAGTAAGAACGTATGGATGAGTACGCACGTCAAGGCTCAAGCAGTTGCTACTCATGCTAAGTGGTTTCAACTATTTACTATGACAAAGACAGGTCATGCTAAGGAATGGGTTCAACTACCGAGAACATGTAACAGTTGAATCGTGATTGTCCTAATGCAATTAAAGAGTGTAGGAGGAAAAGAGTGGGTTCATATTAGTATGCTCAAGCTGGGGTTGCTTGGTTGATAGTTCTGGAGGTAGCACTTCTCTTCATCAGTGACAATGATCACAACGTTGGAAGCATCATCTACCGAGAGGGAACAACACAGACAAACAGGAAAAGAACAACATTTACTTCATGGCAATGCAACACTATGATGCATGCACATGTCATGGAAATAAGTTGTTTAAGTAGCTAATGCAACTATCATTAGGTTTAAATGAAGTTGGTTTGAACCTAGGGTTCAAATTCAAACTCCACATGTGGTATTTCAAATACCATTTAATTGATTTGACCTGATCAGCAGGTATAACTTTCTCTAACATGCATGATAATAGCACCAATGTATTCCTTGGATTTTTCTAATCATTTTTCGTATATAAATAATGTCCATCCGAATTATGGTTGATTTATTATGAATTTTAGAAGTTTTTCACAATTTTTGGATTTTCCTGATTATTACTAAAACCAAAAAAAGATTTACTGCATTAGTAGAGCATTAACATGACTTCAGTAGGTAAACTGACCGTGCCAGGTCAAACCACTTAGATAGGTCCGCCTAGTATTCACTCATGGTTAATCCTGAGTTGACTGGGTCTTTGGCCCAATGTAGGGCCCACTGTTAGTGTTTGTTAGGTTCACTAATTAGTGGATTAGGTTTCTAATGGCTGGCCACGTCGGACGGTGTCGGAGCTTCACCAGCGACGACCAAACCGTTGGTAGTTTCACGCTCAAGTTCTGAAAATGACGACGGTTGGACATGTGGGGACCACGAGGAGGTAGCCTACAATCCTCCCCATATATCTGGCGGGTCAGACGGCCGCGGGGTTACCAGAATCATCAAGGGCGTCGAGGTCCAAGGTGTCCGACATTCGGGTGTCGACAAAAACCATGATGCAACATGCAGCACAGCCTGGGCTTAGCACCTACGTCATCTACCTGTGGGGGATGGGAGGCTACCACAGGCTATCCACCGCCGCTACAGGTGCCTCCCATCCGCCATAGTTAGCACCGAGTAGTTTTTCTTGTATATTAGAAAATATTAGGTATTGAATTTCCTAGGACATCACTAATATGAATTTGTACTAAAAATATTAGTCTAGAAATTTATAGTAAAAAAATTGGTTCTAGAATTTTTTATTAAAAAAATATGTCTACTTGAAAATGTGTGTATGTTTTTTGAGGGAACACCTCTCGGTAGTCTATGTTTTAACAGAATATTGATTCATTTGCGTTCCGGTAAATTTCACGCGCTCGATATATCTTGTTTTTAGAAAAGGGCATGCCAAAACTTTGGCATGACTTTTGCTAGAAAGTAGGTAATATCAAGTGCCCGTGATTTGGAAAAACATAGGCCATTCATATATTTTCATTATAATTTTCACATTATCATTATCATTTTCCACTAGGAGAGTAATTCTTATAGGGTTAACTTTCAGTCTCTCAAAGCTCCTTGTGATGCAGGAATACCTACTGTTGCAGTGGTGGTTGCTTCCTCTTCTTTTCTTATTGCAATATACATCGGTACAATGCGCAAGGAGAAAAGAAGAGGTGCAACCGTCACCGACTGTTAAAATATTACTATGAGGGAGAGAAGAGGAGGAAGTTATCAACATTGACGGTCAAAATATCCGAGGAAGAACCCCGACTATTGTTGTGGTTGTCGCTTCCTTCTTCGTTCCCGTCTACTACATATTTTGGTAATGAACACGGGAACAAAGGGAGGAGCGGTCATCACCAATGATCGAAATAATGAAGTCAGGGATTGTCCACCAACAACACCTCCATATCAGCGTGAGAGAGTGCCCACCATATACACCATGAGATATGAGAGTTATTCAAGGAAGCCTCGACACACCGAAACTCAACTCATACTTGTCATCGATTTTTAATCTTTGAACCACGCACACAGGAAATTTCGTCTAACGACGAGGGGATCCATCAATGTGATTATTGTGTCGGGGTCTATGCGACCACCAGCCTCACGTGCAAAACGATAGGTTCTTCACCATCAAGCTTGACGAGACTTTTGATATTTTTACGGTATGCAACAATGAACACAATTTTTTCTTCTTTGCTTTGTGTTTCTTTTCTTCAACGTTAAATTTCTTTTTTTTTCAATTCGACTAATGCATCCCCTTCCATGCAAGACAATATGTCTTGAAGAAGCTCATTTTCCAACAAATGGAAAATATGGAGACAAAGAGAGCTCACCTAAGAACTAAACATGGTTTCACATTTCTGGTTAAACTATACAATGCAATTAATCACTCGCACTTTACTTGCTCAACTTGGGAAGCTCTAGGCAAGGAGTTAGAGCATATTTCTCCATATGTGGTTGAGGAATTGATGACAATCCCTATGGACTAATGGTTGCCTTAAATTATATTTGTAGGATTTGTCCATAGGCACTTCTTGAAGTCCATGTGTTAGTTTCAAGGAGTTTATATGATGACCAAGGTGGCATTCAAGGTTTTATCCAAATATTGGTCATAAAGACACAAGATTGATCTAGACTAAGTCAAAGAGTGAATTAAGTTGATCGACACACAAATCTTACAATATGTACCGAGAGGGATTAAGTGATCCCATTGTATGATAAGCATTGTCGATTACGCCTTGTGTACTAACCCATGTCTTCATGAGAGTTCTATGTGGGGTTAGGTGTGTTTCAATGGGCATGCATGAACAGGGAGATCTCATGCAACCCATTGAGGATGACGTCAAGTGGTGGTCGTCATCAAGATTGTGGTGTGCAAGTTCAAGTGGAGCATCACGAAGATATAATGCTTGAATCTTGACGTCCATTGTGGTGGCAATGGACTTGTGAACATGTGCTAAAGATTGGCCCACCCATAGTGAGTATGTGGTAGAAATCAACTAGTCTTCATCAAGATAACACAATCAAGAAAGGTGGTCCATCTTGAGGAAGTCGAGATCGTCAGCATCTAGCTCAAGTGGACTATGTGCAAGGTACAGGTTTGCCCTTGATAGGTTTTTCTATTTTAGGATAAATTGTCATACTATCAAGGGGGGCTCTCAAGTGAGTAGCTTGATCGTATCGTTCATTCAGAGCTCACACCATATGCATCCTTGTATAATATTTCTTTGTTCTTGTTTGGTATTTATCTTTGTGAGTTTTAGAGCTTATGGTCATCTTTATGACAAGCTCGACATCATCAAAAACGGAGTTCATGTGCATCTTGTATGCTGTTTTTGATGTTGGAATTTTTGTCGGTTCTCATTCATAGAGTTTTGAGTTGTCTATCGTTGTTGGATAGCTCTTGGAGTCCTGAATCCAACAAGCTTGAGTTTGCTCAATTTGGAGCTCAATTGCAGAAGTTATGGCAGTTCTGGTATTTCCTGTTTTCTTCCAGCAGTTGTATTGCTGCCCCAGGCGGTTGTACCGCAGGCCCCCTGGGCGGTAGAACTGCCAAGCACCGGTCCACAACCGGACACTGTTCTATTTAGCTGCGGTAGTTGGGCGGTGGTGGCCTGGTTATACACTTATATTAGTATATCCGGTACTACTCGTGTTCTTAGCGGTTGTACCGCTTGGGACTTAGCCACACCCAGTAGCCGTGGCAGGTGGAACCACTGGCCAACTCTCTGTTTTCGACTGGTATTTTGGTGCTGGCTGGGCGGTTGTACTGTTTATAGCTTGCTAACTCTCAATCCCTCCAATGATTCTTTCTAGTTCTTGAGGGAAAAGAGAGGGGAGATCTAGATCCACATCTCCACCAATCATTTTCTCCTCTACGTGAGGGGAACCCCTTGAATCTTGATCATGGAGTTCTTTGTGAGCTCCTTGTTCTTCATCTCATATTCCTCCATAGCTTTTGTTGTTGTGGAGTTATGAACCACAAGTATATGGGGTCAATTGTAGCATTTTCGATAAGTAAGAGTGTCGAACCCAACGAGGAGCAGAAGAAATGACAAGTGGTCTTCAAGGTAATGTTTGCAAGTGCTAACATTGTAAGTAGCAGAGTACTTTGATCGCAAGATAATTTGTCACGAGAAAGTAACGATAGTAGTAACAAAAGTGTAGCAAGGTAGCCCAATCCTTTTGAGGCAAAGGACAAGCCAAAACGGTCTCTTATGATAAGCAAAGTGCTCTTGAGGGTATACGGGAATTTCATCTAGTCACTTTCATTATTGGCTTAATTCGTGTTCGCTACTTTGATAATTTGGTATGTCGGTGGGCCGGTGCTTAGGTGTTGCTCTTACTTGAACAAACCTCCTACTTATGATTAACCCTCTCGCAAGCATCCGCAACTACGAGAAAAGTATTAAGAATAAATTCTAACCATAGAATTAAACATTTGGATCCAATCGGTCCCTTACGGAATAGCGCATAAACTAGGGTTTAAGATTCTGTCACTCTCGCGTCCCATCATCTAATAAATACTCCAAAATGCATTCCCTTAGGCCCAAATATGGTGAAGTGTCATGTATTTTATGTTCACATGACACCACTAAGGGAATCACAGCATACATATCATCAAAATATCGAACACATATCAAGTTCACATGATTACTTGCAACATGATTTCTCCCATGACCTCCACAACAAAAGTAACTACTCACAAATTATAATCATGCTAAAGATCAGAGGGGTATTAAATAGCATAATGGATCTGAACGTATAATCTTCCACCAAATAAACCATATAGTAATGAACTACAAGATGTAATCAACACTACTAGTCACCCACAATCACCAATCTATAGTTCCGGTGCGAAGATTGAACACAAGAGATGAACTAGGGTTTGAGAGGAGTTGGTGCTGTTGAAGATGTTGATGAAGATAGCCCTCCCCAAGATTGGAGAGTTGTTGGTGATGATGACGATGATGATTTCCCCCCTCCGGTAGGGAAGTTCCCCGGTGGAATCGCTCCGCTGGAGGGCAAAAGTGCTCCTGCCCAAGTTCCGCATCAAGATGGCGGCTTGGGCTTATTGTTGATTCTCTTTCATCACTATCTTATTGTTGATTATCCTGCCAAAGTCCTCTCTCCTTTTTCTAGGTCAAAATGACCTATATACAAGAAGAGGGTCACTAGTGGTGGGCCTGGGTGAGGACAACCCACCGGGGCGCGCTTGGGCTCCCTGGCTCGCCCAGGTGGTTGTGCCCACCTGCTCGGCCCCCTCTAGTACTTATTTGCTCCAATATTCCTCAAATATTCCATAACAATTCCTCGTGAAGTTTCAGCTCATTTGGAGTTGTGCAGAATAGGTAGCCTGACGTAGCTTTTTCATGTTCATATTTCCAACTGCCAGAATTCTCCCCCTTTGTGTATATACCTTGCATATTATGAGAGAAGGCATTAGATTTACTCCAAAAAGCATTATTATACAATAAAACAACATAAATAACAGTAGGAAAACATGATGCAAAATGGACGTACCATGGAGGGATTAGAGTGTGAGGGACTTGTCCACTTTGTGTGTTCTTGCGATTGCATTAATTGCATCCGTTTGAGTTCTCCACGGTGATACGTGGAAGTGAAGTTTGAGAACCTTCTTACCCTTGGGTACTTGGTACCCTAGAAATTGTTCTTCGCGGATGCTTTGGTATCCTAGAAGCTTGGTGGTGCCTCGGAGCTCAATCATTGTGGTGTAAAGCTCCGTGCAAGCGTCGGGGTCTCCAATTAAGTGGTGGCGATTGCCCCGAGCATTTGAGATCATCACGGAGCCACGGTCCATTGTGGTGAAGCTTCGTGGTATCGATGGGACCCTCCACTTAAGTAGTTGAGATTGCCCCAACATTGTTTGTACGGGTTCGGTGACCACCCTGAAGGGTTCCTTAGTGGAATCACGACATCTTTCATTATGCGAGGGCGTGAGGAGATTACCGTAGCCTTAGTGGCATATTGGGGAGCATTTTGCCTCCACACCGCTCCAAATGGAGATTAGCATTTGCAAGGGTGTGAACTTCGGGATACCTCGTCGTCTCTACGTGCCTCGGTTATCTCTTACCCGAGCCCTTTACTTATGCACTTTACTTTGTGATAGCCATATTGTTTATTGTTATATATCTTGCTATCACTTAGTTTTTTATCTTGCTTAGCATAAGTTGTTGGTGCACATAGGTGAGCCTAGTTGTTTTAGGTTTTGTGCTTGACAAATTAAACGTTAATTTTATTCCACATTTCTTCAAGCTAAACCGTAATTATTTTGAAGTGCCTATTCACCCCCCTCAAGGCGACCTCCACGTCCTTTCAATTGGTATCGGAGCTAGGTCTCTCAGTATTAGGTTTTACCACCTAGAGAGTAAGGATGTCGACTAGGGGATTGGGATTCTTTGACAGTCTTAGTTTTAATGGCACAAATTTTGATGATTGGTTAATTCTCATTCTTAATCTCTTTAGGGTCATGGACCCAAATTTAGAGCGAATTGTAGATATGGGTTTTTCTCCTCCAAAGGATTCTCAAAACATATCTTTAGAGGACGAGAAAAACTCTCATCTCAATGTTAAAGCTTCTAATGTGCTTTTTGATGCTTTGATCAATGTACTTATATTTCAACTCATGCCATTCTGGGATACTCATGAGTTGTGAACAAAGCTTCAAGACAAATATGGTGTGTCCAAGATTTGTAGGGATCATTGTTCTCCCTCGAGATCCGGTCATGCGGTCTTCTCAACTTCATCTACTTCACCTACATGTGGATTTCTACAAGGTAATAATATTGTGAGTAGTGGTGATCCTTGCAATGATGATACTGGGCTTATTGTTGATTATCCTTCATCACTATCTTATTGTAATGCTTCATCTTCGGGAATTAACACATCGAGCACTCTAAATGCTTTACATGCTTGTGTTGATAGTCCTTGCATATCATGTAAAATTTGCTTGACTAAATCTCATGATGATATGATTTCTATATCTTTTTACCATGATAAAAAGTATCTATTTCCTCGAGTTGTTGTGCTAACCATGTAGAGTAAATCTATCTCTCCGTGGAACAAGATGTGGACTCGAATGATGCTTCAAGGGATCCTTCATCATCATCTATTGTTTCTCACTTTTGCCTTATGGCTAAGGCTTCAAAGGTATCTCTTACATTCAATCCCAATATATCTTTTCAAGATGACGATGATGCTAATGAGGATGATGATAATGATGAATAGAGTGATAATATTGCATCCTGAAAATCAAGGGTGAAATGATTTTTAAAGCTCTTCATAAGAATAATATTGCTCGTTCCAAATTCATGGAAATCATGTTTATTTCCATCGAGGGCAAGAAATATATTGAGGAGTTGGAAGCTCATCACGAGGACCATGAGGCCACCATTGAGACAATGAAAGGATATGGGCGTGATTACGCTGATGAGATCGCGGAGCTATCTCAAGCTCTTGAAAATGAACGAACCACCAAGGAATCTCTTGAGGATACCTTTGCTCTAGAATTATCTAGATAAAAGGAATCCCATGATAGAGCTTGTTGTCTACTACACAACCTTCTCCTTGTAGATGTTGTTGGGCCTGCAAGCGCACAGGTTTGTAGGACAGTAGCAATTTTCCCTCAAGTGGGTGACCTAAGGTTTATCAATCCGCGGGAGGCGTAGGATGAAGATGGTCTCTCTCATGAAACCCTGCAACCAAATAACAAAGAGTCTCTTGTGTCCCCAACACACCCAATACAATGGTAAGTTGTATAGGTGCACTAGTTTGGCGAAGAGTTGGTGAAACAAGTGCAATAAGGAGGGTACATATAGGTTTTTGTAACCTGAAATTACAAAAACAGGAAGGTAACAAATGGTAAAAGTGAGCACGAACGGTATTGCAATGCGTGGAAACAAGGCCTAGGGTTCATACTTTCACTAGTGAAGTTCTCTCAACAATGATAACATAATTGGATCATAGAAGTAGCCCTCAACATGCAACAAAGAGTCACTCCAAAGTCACTAATAGCGGGGAACAAACGAAGACATTATTGTCGGGTACGAAACCACCACAAAGTTATTATTTCTGATCGATCTATTCAAGAGTCCGTAGTAAAATAACACGAAGCTATTATTTCCGTTCGATCCATCATAGAGTTCGTACTAGAATAAGACCTTAAGATACATATCAACCAAGACCCTAATGTCACCTACATACTCCATTGTCACCTCAAGTATCCGTGGGCATGATTATATGATATGCATCACATAATCTCATAATCATCTATTCAACCAACACATAGAACTTCAAAGAGTGCCCCAAAGTTTCTACCAGAGAGTCAAAACGTGTGCCAACCCCTGTGCATAGGTTCCCAATGCCACGAACCCGCAAGTTGATCGCCAAAACATACATCAAGTACTCACATGAATCCACGTGTGCCAACCCATATGCATAGGTCCCCAATTGTCACAAACCCGCAAGTTGATAACAGCAGATAGACACGTGCAAGACATACATCAAGTGTTCTCAAAGACTCAATCCGATAAGATAACTCCAAAGGGGAAACTCAATTCATTACAAGAGGGAGAGGGGGAAGAACATCATAAGATCCAACTATAGTAGCAAATCCCATGGTACATCGAGATCAAGACATCTCAAGAACACGAGAGAGAGATCAAACACATAGCTACTCGTACATACCCTCAGCGCCGAGGGAGAACTACTCCCTCCTCATCATGGATATTGCCAGGATGATGAAGATGGCCACCGAAGATGGATTCCCCCTCCGGGAGGGTGCCAGAACGGTATCCAGATTGGTTTTTGGTAGCTACAAAGGCTTGCAGCGGCGGAACTCCCGATCTAGGTTTCTTTCTGGAGGTTTCTGAATTTATAGGAATTTGTGGCGGTGGAATTACGTCGGTTGGGCCCATGAGGAGGTCACAAGCCTGCCCTGCGCCAACTAGGGGGGTGGTGGCGGCGTCTGGTCTTGTGACTCCCTCGTGGCTCTTCTGGCCTTCTTCCAAAGCTTTGGGGGTCTCTTTTGATCCAAAAAAATCATCGTAAAGTTTCATTCCATTTCGACTCCGTCTGAAAATGGGCCAAAAACACGAAAAAGACAGAAACTGGAACTTGGCACTGAGTTAATACGTTAGTCCCAAAAAAGATATAAAATAGCATATTCATGCATATAAAACATCCAAAGTTGACAAGATAATAGCATGGAACCATCAAAAGTTATAGATACGTTGGAGACGTATCAGGGCTCTCGAGGTGGCTAATGATTTTAGAACTAAAATTGATAAGCTTCAAGTTACACATGCTAAACTCCTTGAGGACTATTAGCACCTCGAAAATGGCTCAAGGGCTATTAAGAGTTCGCTCATTGAACTCACCGAGTCTCATGCTCAATTTGAAGCTTCATATGCTAAAGAGCTTGACAAGTTGCCTTCTTCTCTTGTTATTAATGATGATGCTTGTGCTACTAACTCTATTGCTTGTGAAGCATCCATATTAAAGGAGAATGTTGAGCTAAGTGCTTAACTTGAGTTGCTATCTAGCAATTATGGGAAACTGGAAGAAATTCATGTAATGCTCACAAGATCTCATGATGATATTCTAGTATCCCATAACGTGCTAAAGTTATCTCGTGAGTCTATTACTACGAAGGTAATATCAAGTGAGTCTCATGTGGACGGTAGCACTACTTCTAGTCAAAATGCAATATTGCCATGTGCTAGTCTTGGTAATTCATCTACTCATAATGTTGCTACATCTTGTGATGAATTACTTTCCTTCCCTTGTTGCTCTAAGAATGATGCTTATAGCTGTGTTGATACTGACCATGCAAAGGAAATTGAAGAGCTCAAGGCCCAAGTCACTTCTCAAAGAAAGACTTGGAAAAGAGCATGAAGGGATGTCCACACTCAACAATACCTATTATGGGCCAAAATCCCCAAATGACGAAGGTGGACTTGGATTCTACTCCAACAAGAAGAATAAGTCCAAAAGCTTCAAGAAGAACGACCAAGAACAAGTAAAGAATTTGGCCAAGATTGTTTGCTTAAAGTGCAAAACTAAAGGGCACCATGTTAGATCTTACCCATTAAATAAGAAGCCACATAGTCACAAGCAACAAGGGAAGCGGACACAAGTTCAATCACATACTCAACTACAAGTTAAAGAAAGGCCTCTTCCCAAGAAAACCCAAGTAAACACTCCTCAAGTTGAGAAATCAATTGGGAAGAAAGTAAAGGGTAGATGTTGTTGCTTATGTCGTGAGAAGGTTCACATTGCTTCTTCTTGCACGAGAGGTAACTTATCCAACCCAATCATTATTGATGATATCTATTCTCTTAGGAAGGCTAAGGTTGGCAATGTGTTTGCCAAGTTTGTTGGGACTCAAAGTGGTGTCACGAAAAGTACCATTTTGGTTGCCAAGCCTATTGTGACTAACCGCTTAGGACCCAACTTGGTTGGGGACGAACAAGCTCAAACTTGATCAATAGGTTATGTTGGAGGCCATTGGAGACTTGGCAACATCATGAAGAATTAAAGACCTTCATCATTCATATGATCTCAACACAAATCATTTGGATTATCGATGTCTATCTCAACCCAAGTCATTTGGATTATCGATTTGGATTATCTGCAAGTTGTAATTAAATTGTTTACATTGTTAGTTACTTGCCCCTTTGCCTGGTGTGATCTTGTACCTTGCATGTGTTTGTATATGTTGTGCTTCCAACTTGCTTATCTGGAGTAATCAAGTATGTGTATATTGGTTTACACATCATGAACATGTGAGTCTTGTGTTGAGCCTTTTTGCATCTTGTTTGTATATTTGATTGGCTCTTTTGAGAGATTAATGGATTATCCCATTTTGGGGAAGTGATGTGCTTTGCGCACCTCACAATCCTATAAATGTGTATACATGAGTAATACCACTTAGTATAGATATTACAAGTTTATCTAGTCTCTATCTGGTATGTCCTACTCATGATATATTCAAATTCCAAATGCCCCATTAATTATCTCTTGTTGGATTTCATTTGCCACTTGTTAATAATGTTGGGTTATCACATTATGGGGGAGTAATATGCTATGCGCATATTACAAACCTAGAAAATGTGTACATTTGGGGTATTGCCACTTAGTGTTGATATCGTAAATTATTTGGTTCCTAGGTGGCACGTTAGCTCTACAACTGTCATTTGCTTGTGTTTTGGGTGTAAAGATGATGTTGGATATATTTGCAATCTACCAATGGGAATTATTTCCAAATACTTCTTGTCCTTTGACAATGGGTATTCCCCTCATGTGGTAGAAATTGCTAATCATCTTTACATTGGATTTTCTGTATAGGGTATCTTCCTTTCCTCCTGTGGTTCTTGTTGAACATGCCTAGTGTTTCTATTGATATATATAAAGTGATGATCCCATCTTGTGAACTATTTATTTAAATGCAAATTCTATATAATACACATTTCTTGGGGGAGCTATGATATTTACTTTAGAGCACTCTCTTTATGTGTTTATCATAAAACTTTTGATCCCCATCAAGTTGTGTTCGTGGGAGGCAAGTATTTCTATTTATGGTGCTTTGTGCCATCATGAAGATTTGTCGACGGTTTGGTTTGTTTGGTACCTAGCTCTCTTTTGGAAACTAGATACCTCGTGTTTGTTTTCCTTCAATTGGTATATTATTTCCTTTTATTTGGCATCTGCCAATGGATATCTCATTCCTTGATGTATTTGTTAATTGGTATCCTTCAAGTGATAATTTTCCTTTTGATATCTTGTTATCACTTGAATCACATGACAGAGCTCTCGAGGTGTGTCGGTGCACTAAATACTGGGGTCTCTAGTGCCCCAGACTAGTGCGCGGCCGCCGGTAGCCCCTCTGCAGCAGCAAGGCGCGTCGCTGGAGCTTAGGGCGGAAGAAAGACTCAGAAGCCACCAAGAACAGATTGCAAGCCCCCCGGCAAGCCCTCGCTTGTTGGGAAATAAGAAGAGACCCCGGCAGCAGCTCCCTTCCACAGGGATAGGCAATGCCACGACGAGACCCTCCCGCCATGGAAGAAGGACTGAGCCCCGGCAAGGCATCCTTTCCAGGAAGATTGACAAGGACTCGGCAGCCCATCGCCTCCCTGCCGAGAGGAACAAGAAGAGCCCTGGGAAGGTAACCCTTGCCGGAAAGGAAGAGAAGACCCGAGGAGAGGCGCGGGCCCAGGGTGCCCTTGCGACTTGTGAACGCCTCCACCGATGAACACGCCACCGCCGATGCATGGACCAAGCGTCCACCCACACACCAGCGCAACACCCCGAAGTTTCCACGTGTGGGTACGTGTCCAAAACCCCCATACGAGATGAGGGAAGTTTGTCGAAGCATTTAATGCACTACAGTAACACAATAACTGCGGTCGGCGATGTTCCACTCGTGAACCACCGTTCACCCACTGAGCCACTATGGTGACCCCTTCACCTATAAAAGGAGGCCCGAGGCTTAGTATTAGGGACTTTTGGCTTTTTGACCAATCGAAAGGCTGTAAGAGGGACAAATCTATAGTAACCTAAAATGAATAACGAAACAAATGTAGGAGTATGGTTTTACGCACCACGCGGCCCGAACCTGGGTAAAAAAGACCTTGCCGGGCCCTGACTGTTGGTTCTGCTCTTGCCGTGATCCCTCTCCCCGCCAAACCATCAAAAGGGGACCCTTGAGCCCCCCATAGGTGTCGATCCTTCACCGACATCTTTGGCGCGACAAGTAGGGGGATCGCCGGAAGTAGGCCGGCGTCAACGCCGCCCCGATCCGACGAGCCGCTCGTGGGCTCCACAGATCTCAGTTCGCCGCAGCATCTTCCCTGAGTGGGAGGATGCAGTGGCTGCTCTGCCCACGTGAGAGCTCAAAGTGCCTCCGTAGGTGCTATGCGAGCGCGGGTAGAAGGAGTGGATGCCCCGAGCTCTACATCGCCCGGCCAACACACCTCCATGGAACGCCGTGCTGCTGTCGAGCGCGTGACAGGGGGCTTCGGCCATGCCTCTGACGCTTACTCTGACCGTCGCACATCTCCGGAGTGCTGCATGGTCGTCGAGGACGTGTCTGAGGCCCTGAAGCGCCCCTTTACACGCCCTCCGACTCGCATTTCTCCTTGGAGCGATGTGACGCCAGAAAGATGTGCTCGGGGGCTCCGCGAGCAAAGCTCTTGCAAAAGAGATGAGAAAGTGATACGCCCCGGCGTGCCTCTTTCCTTCAGAGTGGCCAAAGGCCACCGACGAGAACCTCGTCGGCAAGGAGGCCGCTGGAGGCAAGATCAGCTTGCCGAGGGTATGGATATTCCTCCCCGGGAGCACCTTCAGACGCTGCGTCCAAGAATGCCGCGACGCGCCAGATAAGTACAAAGGCAAACTGCTTGCCAGACTCTTTTTAGATTAGTTGTATCCTTTGAAGCATCGACTTTTGTATGAGAATCCCCTGTGCAGATGGACCTTGCTAGGATGAGTGCACTCTGACTTCGTATCGAGCCTGTTCAACGACTTGAGCGGGCAAAGAGCACCCTCATATCGTTTCGAACTCGTTCAACGTTTCATACGGCTACGTAGCACCTTATTTCGCCTCGAGCCACGCTCGACGATTTACATGGTTGCAGTGAGTGTGACAAGGAGTGTTGTCAGTTATGACCTCGTCTGCCGAGTTTTTTGAGGATCTGCTCCTCTAAGTACTCGCGGTAGGATAAGTCAAGCCGGCAAGCATCCGGAAAGTGCAAAGGAATAATCATAAAAATGAGAATCGAATAAAGGATGCATCTATTCATTCATTTGGCTGGATACATTTGATACCACTTACAAAGAATTATTGTCCTAACCTAAAGACTCTGTCTTTTGACATGAACAACCTATGCGAAGGAAGTGACGTTCAAAAAGACAAAAAGCGGGTCAGCCCCTAGGCACAACGCACGCTGGTCCCTTTTGGACCGGTATTGCTCAGTGGAGAACAACGCCGATGGACAGGGCGACTAGAGGAGATGAAGGGGCCGGAGCCAATGGTCGCGCCTCCTCGAAGACAAGGCGTCGATGCGGGCTCCGACAAGGTACCCCCGCTAGGCGGGGGAAGGGCGCGAGCGGGCCTCGGCGGTAGGGACAACAGTCAGTCGGAGCTCGGCGAGTCGTCTCCGACTTGACCCCCCGGGATCCCGACCTGCCAAGAGTGCCACTGCCGCCGCCGTCCCCCTCGTCACTATCGCTCGAGGAGGGACACTCGGCTCCGCTCGATCCCTCTTCGCAGTAGCCGAAACGCACACCTATGCCCCCATAAAACATTAGGGATAGCATATTTTCCTCCGCTAGCTTGAAGCGGAGGATATACCCATCCTCGAGGCTGCGGCCGCGGGCGAAGGCTCTCCAGCCCCACCCGAGCAGCTGTGCACCCACAACAATAAGATAAGGGGCCTGTGAGCCACCATTGCCCTAACAAAATGGAGGGGGCGATGCACGTGGCCCCGCAGGATTCCGTGCAGCTCCATGACGAACTCAAGCACCGCCCTGTCCGAGTGCCCGCCATGCCTAGGAGAAGGCGAAGACGCTGGAGTAGCACTCCGCCTCCCTTGGCCACGACCCCAGCGTCCTAGGCCCCTCGAACCTCTCCCACCACGGTCGACGGGGCTGCCACTGACTGCGGCCCCTGAAGCTGTGGGATGATCCGAGCGGGATCCCCTTCCTGCCCTGACGTCTGACGGATGCCGGCCCTGTCCCGTAACCATGGTTAGGGGCGAGTGCCACCGACAAGGCTGAAAGAAACAAGAGAAGACAAGGCGATAGGCACGGAAGGCTTCAAGAGTGAGATGAGTGCGCAAAACTTCCGTGCAAACAACCTAATTTATAGGGCAAAGCTCGAAGGCCACCCTCCTCGCTCCAGAAGCCACCACCCCTCTCGCCCAATCGCCCTCGAGTCACGAGAGGAACATGGAACCTCCCTGGTGCGCCAATGCATGCAGGGGTGGGTCCATCCACACCCACGGCTTTTGAGGCCACGATCGACACTTGCCCGACCGCCCCTGCGCATGTCCTACACGTGGCAGAGGCGTTTTCAGGGAATAAAGAGGCCATCATGTGCACGTCGCACACCCTCCCACTTCGCGCATTCAATGCGCGACATGGGGAAAGCAAGCCTGTAACGGCTCGATTCTGATAAGCCCAGCGCATGCGAGTCCGGGCACCACTTTGGGCCTGGCCCAACAACGCCTCGCATTCGTGTGTGGCCCAGGCCCGGGGGCTCGCGTCGGTGCATTAAAGACTGGGGTCTCGAGTGCCCCAGACTAGTGCGTGGACACTGGCAGCCCCTCTACAGCGGCAAGGCGCGTCGCTGGAGCCTAGGGCGGAAGCAAGACTCAGAATCCACCAAGAACAGATTGCAAGCCCCCCGGCAAGCTCTCGCTTGCTGAGAAAGAAGAAGAGACCCCGGCAGGAGCTCCCTGCCAGGGGGATAGACAATGTCATGGCAAGACCCTCCCGCCAGGGAAGAAGGACTGAGCTACGGCATGCCATCCTTGCTAGGAAGATTGACAAGGCCTCGCCAGGCCATCACCTCCCTGCTGAGAGGAACAAGAAGAGCCCCGACAAGATAACCCTTGCCAGGAAGGAAGAGAAGACCCGAGGAGAGGCGCGGGCCCAGGGCGCCCTCGCGACCCGTGAACGCCTCCACCGATGAACATGCCACCGCCGATGCATGGACCACGCGTCCACCCACACGCTAGCGCAACACCCCGAAGTTGCCACGTGTGGGTACGTGTCCAAACCCCCCTGACGAGCTCTGGGAAGTCCGTCGAAGCATTTAATGCATCACAGTAACACTGTAACTGTCGGTCGGCGTTGTTCCACTCATGAACCCCCGATCTCCCACTAGGCCACTCTGGTGACCCCTTCGCCTATAAAAGGAGGCCCGAGGCTCAGTAGTAGGGACTTTTGGGTTTTTGACCAATTGGAAGGATGTAAGAGGGACAGATCTACAGTAACCTAAAACTAATAACTAAACACATGCAAGAGTAGGGTTTTATGCATCACGCGGCCCGAACCTAGGTAAAAAAGACCTTGCAGGGCCCTGACTGTTGGTTCCGCTATTCCCGCGATCCCTCTCCCCGCCAAACCAGCAAAAGGGGACCCTTGAGGCCACCATAGGTGTCGATTCTTCACCAACAAGGTCGCTAATGATTTTAGAACTGAAATTGATAAGCTTGAAGTTACACATGCTAAAGTCCTTGACGACTATGAGCACATCGAAAATGGCTCAAGGGCTATTTAGAGTTCGCTCGCCGAACTCACCGAGTCTCATGCTCAATTCAAAGCTTCATATGCTAAAGATCTTGCCAAGTTGCCTTCTCCTCTTGTTGTTAATAATGATTCTTTCCCAACTAACTCTATTGCTTGTGAAGCATCCATATTAAGGGAGAATGTTAAGCTAAGGGCTCAACTTGAGTTGCTATCTAGCAATTATGGGAAACTGGAAGAAATTCATGTAATGCTCACAAGATCTAATGCTGATATTCTATAATCCCATAATGTGCTAAATTTATCTCATGAGGCTATTACTACCAATGTAATATCAAGTGAGTCTCGTATGGATATTAGCACTACTTCTAGTCGAAATGTTATATTGCCATGTGCTAGTTCTCGTAATTCATCTTCTCATAATGTTGCTACATCTTGTGATGAATTACTTTCCCTCCCTTTTTTCTCTAACAATGATGCTTATAGTTCCTCTAGTACTTGTGTTGATGCTAACCATGTAGAGGAAATCTAAGAGTTCAAGGCCCAAGTCACTTCTTAATAGAAGACATGGAAAAGAGTCATGAAGGGATGTCCACACTCAATAATACGTGTTGCGGGCCAAAATCCCCAAATGAAAAAGGTGGACTTGGTTTCAACTCCAACAAGAAGTAGTCCAAAAGCTTCAAGAAGAAGGGCCAAGAACAAGTCAAGAATTTGGCCAAGATTGTTTGCTTCAAGTACAAAATAGAAGGGCACATAGTCACAAGCAACGACAGAAGCAGCCACAAGTTCAATCACATACTCAACTACAAGTTGAAGAAAGGCCTCTTCCCAAGAAAACCCAAGTCCGCACTCCTCAAGTTGAGAAGTTCATTGGGAAGACAGTAAAGGGTAGATGTTTCTACATTTGTCATGAGAAGGTTCATGTAACGCCCCGGACGCCCCCGCCGATGGTCGTTACTCCTGGAGGGATCTAGACTCGCCCCACATATCAATACTAGTCTTTTCTGCACACTTTGTCCTCGCTCATGCACACCCGGGATCAACATCCCAGACGGTCACCCATCCTAGAACTACTCCAAGCTGAGTACGCTAAACCTGGGAGTTCTGTTTGAATGGGATTCCGAAAAAGAAGGAATTCCTTATTGATATGAGTAGTCTATCATCCCTAATAAGCCAGACTATCACATACACCACCACTCAGAGGAACCGACGTCCTTGTCAGGCCACAGGACCGTTCCCTCTTGGCACAAATGTCTGTGCTTCCAGTCTAGTACATGTGCCATGCCGTGTGCCACGACGGGTGACAAATGTCATGACAACATGACCGCACACCTCTCTGCAAACATCCGTGTAACCGCGAGGGTCGGCGATGATACCAACTTGTAACGCTCCGGACACCCCCGCCAACGATCGTTACTCCTCGCGAGATCTAAACTGGCCCCACATATCAATACTAGTCTTTTCTGCACACTTTGTCCTCACTCATGCACACCCGGGATCAACTTCCCGGTCGGTCACCCATCCTAGAACTACTCCAAGCCGAGCATGCTTAACCTGGGAGTTCTGTTCAAATGGGCTTCCGAAAAAAAGGAATTCCTTATTGATATGAGTAGTCTATCATCCCTAATAAGCCAGGCTATCACAGTTCACTTCGCTTCTTCTTGCACAAGAGGGATCTTATCCAACCCAATCATTATTGATGATACCTATTCTCTTGGGAAGAATAAGGTTGGTGATGTGTTTGCCAAGTTTCTTGGGACTCAAATTGGTGTCAAGAAAAGTACCATTTTGGTTGCCAACCTATTGTGACTAACCTCTTAGGACCCAACTTGGTTGGGGACCAACAAGCTCAAACTTGATCAATAGATGATGTTGGAGGACATTGGAGACTTGGCTACATCATGAAGAAATAGGGGACCTTCATCATTCATATTATCTCAACCGAAGTCATTAAGATTATCGATTTCTATCTTATATCCAATGTGCCGCCTTACGGTAACTTGTACTAAATTTTTTTTACATTTTCAGTTACTTGCCCGTTTGCATACTGTGTTTTTTGTACCTTCCATGTTTTTGTATATTTTGTGCTTCCAACTTGCTTATCTTGAGTAATCAAGTATGTGTATATTGGTTTGCACATCATGTACATGTGAGTCTTGTGTTGATCCTTTTTGCATCTATTTGTATCGTTGATTGGATCTTTTGAGAGATTAATGGATTATCCCATTTTGGGGGAGTGATGTACTTTCTGCACCTCACAATCCTATAAATGTGTATACATGAGTAATACCACTTAGTATTGATATTTCAAGTTTATCTAGTCTCTATGTGGTATGTCCTACTCATGAGAAATTCAAATTCTAAATGCTCCATTAATTATCTCGTGTTGGATTTCATTTGCCACTTGTTAATAATGTTCGGTTATCACATTATGGGGTATTAATATGCTATGTGCATATTACAAACCTCCAAAATGTGTACATTTGAGGTATTGCCACTTAGTGTTGATATTGTAAATTATCTAGTTCCTTGGTGCAATGTTAACTCTACAAGTGTCATTTGCTTGTGTTTTTGGTGTAAAGATTATGTTGGATATATTTGCAATCTAACAATGGGAATTATTTCCAAATACTTCTTGTCCTTTGACAATTGGTATTCCCCTCGTGTGGTAGAAATTGCTAGTCATCTTTGCATTAGATTTTGTGCGTCATTTATCTTCCTTGCCTCTTGTGGATCTTTTTGAACATATCTAGTGTTTCTATTGATATATATAAAGTTACGATACCATCTTGTGCCCTTTATATTTAAATGCAAATTCTATATAATGCACATTTCTTGGGGAAGCTATCCTATTTCCTTTATAGCACTCTGTTTATGCATTTATCATAAAACTTTAGATCCACATCAAGCTTGCGTTGGTGGGAGGCAAATAATTCTATTTATGGTGCTTTGTGCCATCATGAAAATTTGTCCAGGTTTTGGTTTGTTTGGAACCTATATCTCTTTTGGAAACCATATACCTCGTGTTTTTTTTCCTTCAATTGGTATCTTGTTTCCTTTTATTTGGTATGTGCCAATGGATATCTCATTCCTTGATGTATTTCTTCATTGGTATCCTTCAAGTGATAATTTTTCGTTTGATATCTTATTATCACTTGAATCACATGATAGAGCTCTCGAGGTGGCTAATGATTTTATAACTAAAATTGATAAGCTTGAAGTTACACATGCTAAACTCATTGAGGACTATGAGCACCTCGAAAATGGCTCAAGGGCTATTAAGAGTTCGCTCATCGAACTCAACAAGTCTCATGCTCAATTTGAAGCTTCATATGCTAAAGAGCTTGCCAAGTTGCCTTATGCTCTTGTTGTTAATGATGATGCTTGTGCTACTAACTCTATTGCTTGTGAAGAATCCATATTAAACGAGAATCTTGAGCTAAGGCCTCAACTTGAGTTGCTATCTAGCAATTATATGGGAAACTGGAAGAAAGTCATGTAATGCTCACAATCTCTCATGATGATATTCTAGTATCCCATAATGTGCTATAGTTATCTCATGAGGCTATTACTACCAAGGTAATATCAAGTGAATCTCATCTGGGCAGTAGCACTACTAGTCAAAATGCTATATTGCCATGTGTTAGTCCTTGTAATTGATCTACTGTTAATGTTGCTACATCTTGTGATGAATTACTTTCCTTGCCTTGTTGCTCTAACAATGATGCTTATAGTTCCTCTAGTACTTGTGTTGATACTAACCATGTAGAGTAAATCGAAGAGCTCAAAGCCCAAGTCACTTCTTAAAGAAATAATTGGAAAAGGGTCATGAAGGGATGTCCGCACTCAACAATCCCTTTTGTGGGCCAAAATCCCCTAATGACAAAGTTGGACTTGGATTGAACTCCAACAAGAAGAAGAAGTCCAAAAGCTTCAAGAAGAAGGGCGAAGAACAAGTCAAGAATTTGGCCAAGATTGTTTGCTTCAAGTGGAAAAGTGAAGGGTACAATGTTATATCTTACCCATTAAAGAAGAAGCCACATAGTCACAATCAACAAGGGAAGCGGCTACATGTTCAATCCTACAAGTTGAGGAAAGGCCTCTTCCAAGAAGATCCAAGTCAACACTCCTCAAGTTGAGAAATCAACTCGGAAGAAAGTAAAGGGTAGATGTTGCTACTAATGTCGCGAGAAGGGTCACTTTGCTTCTTATTGCACGAGAGGTAACTGTAACGCCCAAGATGCGACCCTATCCTTATTTTGGCGCGAGGGCATTGACAGGGATAAAAGCGCATCTCGTCATATCGCAAGAATGGATATCTTTACAAGTACATGTACTAAAGAGAAGAGTATATGGAATTGTCTTACACTCACCACAAGCTACATCAGAGTCACATAAGTACAATACATACACATCACAAAGAAGAGCAGGGTCCTACTGTGGACGAAAACAATCGAGAAAAGAACGACGTCCATCCTTGCTATCCCAGGCTGCCGGCCTGGAACCCATCCTAGATCGACGAAGAGGAAGAAGAAGAAACTACAAATGAACAATCATCGCGCTCACGTCTTAATATACTTTACCTGTACCTGCAACTGGTGTTGTAGTAATCTCTGAGCCACAGGGGACTCAACAATCTCATTTCCAAAGGTATCAAGATTAGCAAAGCTTAATAGGCGAGTTATGGTTAAGTTGTGAGGCTGCAGCAAGCGACTAAGCATTATTTGAGGTGGCTAACTTACAAGTACAAGAAGAAGAGGGGGATGATCTACGCATAGCGGATGTGAACTACTGATGATCAAATGAATGATCCTCATCACCTACTTACGTCAAACATAACCCCACCATGTCCTCGATCGGAGAAGGAGCTCACGAAAAAGACAGTCAAAGTTAGGCACTCAGTTGGCAAGTTTTAATTAAGTTAAATTTAAGTTATCTAGAACCGGATGTTAAACAAAGTTTCCATGTTGCCACATAACCGCGGGCATGGCTTTCCGGAAGATTTAACCTTGCACGGGTACTCCAACTAGTCCATCACAAACTACCACACGCTGCAACGGAATGACCTCGATCAGGGAAACCCGTGATCTCCTCGGGTTCCTATTGGAAAACATCAACCTCGACTTAGCTCAAAGCGTCCTCGGAATCCCTCGCACGAGACGCTCGATAAATATAAAACAAGTCCAGCAAGGCCGCCCTGCTTGTCGACAATCTAGATAGGAGCCGCGTATCTCGTTCTCACGACACGACGGATAAGCGAAGCGTACGGTGGCCTGATAGACATCACCCAAGTTGCCACGGGTTGGCCCCGCACGATGCTCTATTTTGGACCAGCACCATCAGCACTGGCCCTCCGTGTATTATGTTGAATTACTCCTCGGGTAGCGCTAACTCCCTATGTTTTTCAGTATTAACGGAATTAGTATGTTGGCAAATATAGTAACAATGCTGGGCCTTGCCAGACGAGCTTTATCCCAATTCGAGAATCTAGGGGTCCACATAACAACCCCAAGCATGTTAGGAGCGCTCATTTATGGAACATAACATCTGTAGCCGAAATGAAGGCGGCAAAGGTGGAACAAAACACCAGGCTAGAAAGGCCGAGCCTTCCACATTTTACCAAGTATATAGGTGCATTAAATTAAATAGCAATTAATATGGTGATATAACAAGGAACCCATGTTAAACACATGGAGACAACTACACATGCAACCAGCAACGCTAACACATGGTTAAGCAAGCGGTATCATAGCCAATCAGTGGTTTGCTAGGTTGTGATAAGGTTGAAGGTTTCCATGGCAATGTTGAGAGGCTGATGTATAACAGGTGGTAGGCAGCGAGACATAACGATAGAACGAAACAACTAGCACGGCAATGATAGTAATGGTATCTAGGAAAACGATCATCTTGCCTGAGATACCGCTTGGAAGAAGAACGACTCCGTGAAGCAGATGAACCAATGTAGTCGAATGGGTCCTCACATTCTGATACGTTTGCGGAACTGTATCGAGACGAAAACAAGAATCAACACACGATATTCACCGCACGATACACAACACACATGATGCATGAACGGCTACAGTTATGCAGGGTATGGCATGGAAAATCACAACAATCAAACACTAAACATTAAGTGAAGTTCCATATGCAACGAGTTGCATATTTACGAAACTCCACATAAGAATTATTTAGTTCTATCCCGATTAGGTGCACGACATTATTAAATGTTAGTTAAACATGGCAATATGTGAAGCGTAATTAAGCTACCTATCTAGGCATTTTAAATGAGGTCAGAAACATCATATAGCATCTCCAAGATGACCCCACACGCACTACAAGAAAATGCTTAATTATGACCAAAAATAAGGACAGTGGTTTAATTGGTCATTGATCCATGATCAAAATTCCAAAATTAGTCATGGCAAGTCTAAGAGGGTCCAAAGCCCATAATGTTATGACCTTTTGCAATCATTAGGTCATAATCCTATTGCACAAAATGGTCATTGAAACGCGTAGCATTATTTATGATCATATTTCAGTGCTACCATGACTAAATATAAGGTTGTAAACATATGCGTGGAGGTGACTGGACGACACCTGACCAATTTTGCCTATGTGTCATGTATACAGAGCAAAAATGTGTTTTATACGTACATGGATGAAGTAAATTATATTAGATAAATACCAATAAATTATAATTATTCATTTTAATATTCTAAATATATTATAAAATACAATATAATTACCAAAATGAAATATATGAGCCCATGCTAATCTCATAATGTGTAGACCCTATTTAGATAAATATTTTTTAAAGGTGGTATAGGGTACCTTAACTTGGTGTTTCTCACAATAAAAACTTAAACATGACAACAAAAAATATGTGGGTGAATTTTTCTACAATGCTAAATACTATCATAATTAAATGAAAATTGTTTCCACCCACAACCAAAAAATATAGCTTTCTTTTGAGGGAAATAATAAATATTTTACAACTCTTTTTCGGCAATCAAAAAATACAACTAGAGACAACAATATGGGTCCATATTTTCTAAATACAATATCTATATGCACGTGAGCAGACCCATTAAGTGAAAGGATATAATTCAATCAAAGAATTGTGAATACGATATAAAGAACCTTCCCCACAAACCTAACCCTAACCCTATCTCCAGACCCGTCCCAATCAACTCCCCTCCCACCCCTGCCGCCGCCAGCCTTGCTTCCCCTCACCCCTCACCAGATCCCCTCGCCCCTCGACTGCTGCATGCCCCGACATTAGCGTCAGCGGATCTGGCGGCTCCCTGCTCCTCTTCCCCCGCCAATCCGGCAATCCCCCACCCACCTGATCATCCTGCGCACCGCGCAGTCCGAGCCAGACCCCCTCCCCACACCGCCTCGCAATGCCGGGCCTTGCCGCCGCCGAGCAAGATGCCGTCTCGCTGGTGCGCCGCTTCGCTCGGGCCCTCAAGCGCCGGATCTCCTACCTCGTTGCCCTCCTCTTCTGCCACAAGGTAAGCGACCCCGCCCCTGCACGAGTGGGGCGGCGCGGCATCTGCCGTCCACACCTTCGAGGAGGACACCATGTGAGTCCGCCGCCCTAACCCCCCTCTAGGTTGGTCCGATAGACGCTCCGTTTGTACGCCTGCGGTGGTCTCAGATATGAGTTCCGCGACAATGGCGGTGGAAATTTCGGGCCCGTCTGGTGCCAGATGCGGCGTGGTCCGTGGAACTACAGCAGGTCTCTGTGTGTTCGCTGGCGTGTGTTGAATGCGACAACAGAGATGGGAAGGGATGAGCAAGCCTGCACTTCTCGATGACCTGAATCCAATCGTTTGTCCATGGAGTGGATCGAGTGTTGAGCCTATTGGCTGCTTGCAATGGCTTAAGAAGTTGCACTGCCTCAGCGCAATTGTTATCTGAATTTTGTATGAACTCCACGATAGCGAGCATCACAACTAGGGGTGGTGCAGAAACATAGATAGTTAGCTGAGTTAGCATTTACGTTATTACTGTATAGTCCTTATCTATTATGTTTATGGCAATCATGATGTTTCCTAAGTATTTATAATCCTTCTTTTATTCAGTTTTATTGATATACTACATGAAGCTCCCCTGTATGGTCACTGAGAGCCCAGGAGCATAGTTAGTGGCACCTTGTATTGTATAATAGTGGTCCCCATAAAGCTTTGTAGTATATTGAGTTTGTCCAATAGCCTCAAATGTGTTTTACCAGGTGTTTGTTCACAGTATAAGATTGCCAAAAAATAGCATGGTTGGTGATGTTTTAAGCGATGTCATATGAAAGGTAAACTTTAATATCCTAATCTTATGGTGTGTATGGCATGTACTAGATCTCTTTGTTTCTTATATGATGCTAGCTCATGTTCTAAGCATCCTTTCAGTCATTGTCAATCAAGTTGACCTGTCCCATCCTGATGCTGAACTTAGATTGCTTGAAGTATTCTACCACAAAATATACAAGGTGGTACAAATGCTAGTTTAACACCTCTTAGTTGCATTTAGTTCCACAAAATAGACAAGTGTTAGTTACCATGTATTTGATGCAGATTTTTGCACCCACTGAAAAGATAGAAAACATCAACGATCAGTACTGGACACTACGTGCAGAGGAGGTATGTGATGATATGCCATTCTTTACAGTATTTATGAACAAAACTACGTACAAAACTTAGTTTCCTATAATATTATATAAACTAATAGTTTGTTTGTATCCTCAATTTGACCGCTCTGTTAATTGTAGGTTCATAAATAATTTAAGAAAGAGATCATGGTAAAAATTTATAGAAATATACTATCTTGACCCATGATACCATATCTATGAAGATAGACCAAAACAATCCACTGCCACTAAAAACAATTGCAAAGGAATATCGATACACTTCTTGGCATTCTTGCATATGGAATTTTTGAGATAAATAATATAAGGAGATTTTTTCTGGTACATGTGCATGAACCTATAATCGATTATTATCTGCTGCCCTTTTTTGTTATATGTGGCTCATTGTGTACATGCTTATCTATGCATTAGTATTTGATGATCTATCATGTTAGTTTCCTTGGTTTGATTTTTAAGCCTTACCATCATTTTCTTCTTGCAGGCGTCAATGGCAAGAGTGGCATATTGTACAGTGGAAGAGGATGAGAAGAAACTTGTGCTTCTCATTCAAACTTTCTCTATCTCTCTTTATGTGTGATTGTGTACTTGTTGGGTCCTTCTTTTGTACATTTGCACTTGCAGAAGTATTATGTTGTGCACTTGTAAAATTATTTTGATGTGCACTTGTTAGGCCTTGAACCTTAATGTGTGGAGGAGTCGGTGGATGATATATTGTATTTCATCTGATGTGCTACTGAAATGAAATATACAGTTTATCTTCAATCTTTTGTTCTGTTGTCCTTGTTTTTTAATGGGCCTATGCTGAGATATCTGTGCGTCTAGCAAAATAATGCTTCAATTCAGACATTTTCAATAGTAAAATAGGTATTGGGCAGGCCCATGTAGGCTAGATTGGTGGACTGGGCTTTGAAATTTATGATGATTCCATTTGGTCACTAGCAATGCCACGTCAGCTTGGCCATGCCAGATCCTTCGTGGCTCACACAAATTGTCAATGACCAAACCAAATTTTTGGTCAATAGAGATCAACAACCTAAATTTTAGAAAGGTCATGTTTGTTCATTCTTGGCGGGCAACTGTTGACCTTGTAAATTTGGTCAAAAAAAGGTCAATAAACGACAACAATGACGAATCAACGACCAATATGGGGAGTCATAATTGACCTTATTTGTTGTAGTGATGTTAAATTAGAATTATGTCCAGATCTGAACTACCATGTTTTAACATTTGTTAAACAACAAAATAAATAGGTTCCCGTGATCCTGCGCATTGTTCCAATCAATTTACACATAGAGATCATTGCAAACGGAGCTACGGTTCAAAAGATATGATCACCGCAAGATATGATGGCATGAATGCAATATGTATGCAATGACAGTCACCAGCATCCCAAAACATACAAACAACAAGATAATATGAACCTACACAAGATTCTAAACAAGTTCATATAGGACACGATCAAAATGGAGCAACGGTTTAACAACTACAAGCTAAACAAGAAATAGCTACAATCTGCCACAAACAGCAACCTGGCATTTTCCACACCCTAAAACAACAAGCTACATAATTCTAAAATTCTCAAACAAGACATGAGGTAGTAGTGGTCAAGATGCACTACAACATCCTACTAAGAATATCTAGCATGGTACCATGGAACACTAGGAAAAGGACTCACAAAATGGCATCTCACACACAGTTTCAGACTTAGAGAAAATAACAGTTTTTGACGGTGCAGTTCTCGATCTAAAGGCATATTGGCAGTATCAAAACTATAAGCTACAGGGCACCGAATGGTATTAACATTTACAACATACTAGAGAATATTATGCACTACCAATAACTCCATTGCACCAACACCAAAGGAGCTGTAGATCACTAGCAAAACCTATGGCTAGACATCAACAAAATATAACAGATCTCAGACTTCGAAATATTTCTGCATCTCCAAATCAGCACTATTTTCTAGCATGTTGACAACACGCAAACAACACCTAAACATGGATTTCTATTGCAACCAAAATTACCAGGGGCTAGCCTACATATCCAAGGGGATATCTCTAGTTCACAACTCATGCATATCACGCACGGAATAAATCCCACAAAATAAATAAGAGGGCAACATGGCAAAATATCATGCACGCAAACATACTGGGAAGGCAAAAGTAAATTCACAGTTAAATTCTATGAATTTTTCTACACCTAAAACATATATAATATGTGGGGTTGCAAAATAAAATTAACGGCACACATATATGCGAGAATATGTCCTAAACACGACATAGAAAACGATTGACAACTCATACATGCAAAAATACAAGAAACTACTCTAAAATACATGGCAAAGGGTCACGAACATCGTGAACATTCTTAACTACGGGATTTGAACAATCCGGACGCGCACAAAATATCTACGAAATTATCTAACATATTTGGACAACATGCAAATCTAGGCAAATGGTAGGTAAAACCACTTCAAACATGCATGCAAGTGGCAAAAGATGATTATACGCGAAAAACTACACGAGTTACAAATATAACTCGTCGCGATCCGACGCATGGATTAACATTTACAAGCGTTTGAAAAATCGGATCTAATTCTAAAAACACTAAATACGCAGGGACAAAAATACTAAATTACTACGGGCCGAAACTAAGGGCGCAAGATAGCTAATAGACGCACGAGCAAGAAATAGGGCAAAAAGGGGGGCCCACCAAAGGGCTTCTTGGGCTGGCCGGTGGAGAAGGCTGGCGGTCGGGGCTGACTGGGCCTGGGGTGGATCTGGGCCACGGAGGCGCTGGGCCTAGCCCAACAGGCGCAGACCAGCATTCCGCTTGGGGCTTCGTGCTCCAGCAACAGAACGAGCGAGGCCATGACGCGGCTATACGTGGTGGGGTGTCGCGCCAGCGAGGCGGCGGGGCAGTCGAAGGGGCCGAGAGGCGGCGGATCCGGTCGGACCTTGCCGTACCCGGGCCGGACGACGGCGGAGCGGCGAGGAATGGCGACGAAGCGTGGATCGACGCCGACATCGAGCTCCCATGGAGGATGTGGGCACGGGGCGACGAGGCCGGTGGCTCGCGGCTCGTGGCGGGATGCGTGGGGCGGTGACCGGAGGGCCACGACGGCGGCCGGCTGCGGACCTCGGCGGCTGCGGCGGCGCGAGGCAGCATGCGGGAGCGAGGCAGGAGCTGGCTCGGGGGCTCCTCCCCTAGAGCTGCCGGCTGGTGACGGATCCGGGCCTGGAGGGCCTCGGTCTGCTGGGCTGAGGAGAGAGAGGTGGGAGGTGGCGGCTAGGGTTTGAGGGGCACAACAAACGAGGGAGGGATTAGGGGAGGTGGCGGCTAGGGTTTGAGGGGCACAACAAACGAGGGAGGGATTAGGGGAGGTGGCGGCTAGGGTTTGAGGGGCACAACAATGCGATCGCGATCGGACGGCCACGGACGCGGGAATGGCAAGGTGGGCTGTGTAGAGTGGCTAGCCGGAGACGAGAGGGAAAACGGGCACACGACAATGCGATTTAATAACTGCAAAAGGTCCGACGATAAACCGAATACGATGTCGCTACGGACGACCAGTCGGGTACCAAACGGACTTCGATTGCGACGAAAATTGGGACGCGGTCTATCTAAACTATATTAAGATGGCACGCCAAGTTTCATAACAATCCAATAATATTTAATACACACTTTTAAAAACAAGATTTAAACGATGTCGTGGGCGCGTGCGAGTGTGGTTGGTCTCAAAACGGTCAACGACGTACACGGAGAGAACCGACAACTAATAACGGATGCAAGTATGAAAAACTGGCGGCAACGGGATGCCGATGCAATGCAGATGATGCGCATGATACGATGATGAGTGCGATAGACAAATAAGCCACATGACGAAAACGGAATAAAAGGGGAATCTTCTGGACCATCAGTCTCGGGCAGTCACAGTAACTTATCCAACCCAATAATTATTGATGACATCTATTCTCTTGGGAAGGATAATATTGTCAATGCGTTTGCCAAGTTGGTTGGGACTCAAAGTGGTGTTAAGAAAAGTACCATTTTTTTGCCAAGCCTATTTTGACTAACTTCTTAGGACCCAACTTGGTTGGGGACCAACAACCTTAAACTTGATCAATATGTGATGTTGGAGGACATTGGAGACTTGGCTACATCATGAAGAATTAAGGAACCTTCATCATTCATATTATCACAACCCAAGTCATTTGGATTGTCGAGTTTCTATCTTATATCAAATGTGCCTGCTTACGGTAACTTGTACTTAAATTGTTTACATTGTTAGTTACTTGCCCCTTTGCATGGTGTAGTTTTGTACCTTGCCTGTGTTTGTATATGTTGTGCTTCCAACTTTCTTATCTTGAGTAATCAATTATGTGTATATTGGTTTGCACATCATGTACATGTGAGTCTTGTGTTGAGCCTTTTTGCATATTGTTTGTATCTTTGATTGGCTCTTTTGAGAGATTAATGGATTATCCCATGTTGGGGGAGTGATGTCCTTTGCGCACCACACAATCCTATAAATGTGTATACATGAGTAATAAAACTTAGTATTGATAATACAAGTTTCTCTAGTATCTATGTGGTATGTCCTAGTCATGAGAAATTCAAATTCTAAATGCTCCATTAATTATCTCTTGTTGGATTTCACTTGCCACTTGTTAATAATGTTGGGTTATCACATTATGGGGGAGTAATATGCTATGTGTGTATTACAAACCTAGAAAGTGTCTACATTTGAGGTATTGCCACTTTGTGTTGATATTGTAAATTATCTGGTTCCTAGGTGGCATGTTAGCTCTACAAGTGTCGTTTGCTTGTCTTTTTGGTGTAAAGATGATGTTGGATATATTTGCAATCTACCAATTGGAATTATTTCCAAATACTTCTTGTCCTTTGACAATTGGTATTCCCCTCATGTCGTAGAAATTGCTAATCATCTTTACATTGGATTTTGTGTATTGTTTATCTTCCTTGCCTCTTGTGGATCTTTTTGAACATGTTGTTTCTATTGATATATATAAAGTGATGATCCCATTTTTTGCACTTTGTATATAAATGCAAATTCTATATAATGCACATTTCTTGGGGGAGCTATCATATTTCCTTTATAGCACTCTCTTTACGCGTTTATCATAAAACCTTTTCATCCCCATGAAGCGTGCATTGGTGGGATTCAAGTATTTATGTTTATGATGCTTTGTGCCAACATGAAAATTTGTCGAGGGTTTTGTTTGTTTGGAACCTAGCTCTCTTTTAGAAACTAGATACCTCGTGTTTGTTTTCCTTCAATTGGTATCTTGTTTCCGTTTATTTGGCATGTGCAATGGATATCTCATTCCTTGATGTATTTCTTAATTGGTATCCTTCAAGTGATAATTTTTTGTTTGATATCTTATTATCACTTGATACCTTCCCTTTTGCTGCCTTATCAACTATGTGTTGATTTGATTCTTGAAAGACTTGAGCATACATGTTTACTATATGTAGTTTCTTTGGCATGTTTTGTTTCTTTGACCCTATATATTGGAGAATCCCCACCTTGTTTTAAATTGGCTAAAGTGTGGATGAAATTCAAATTCATAACTATACGCACATATTTATGTGGAGTTTGTACTATGCATTGTTTGTTATCTAGGTCTTTTGTCCCAATGATTTTGGGCACCATTTTGTTTGTGTTGTTGTTCTAGGAACAAATGGAGATGCATTGGATGTGTTGCTCACCTACAAGGAAGGTGTTGAGACCATGTGCTTATTGGAGCCAAGATAGGATGATCTATGAATATTTATGTACTACATCAATCCAATGCTATCTCGGCAACAAGTATCTACATCATGCATACATTTCTTATATTCGACCTTTTGTAGGTTGCATCATGGCATGAATTTCTTGATTTATTCTTGTGGTACTTGTTTCCTTTCGCAAAGCATCCCAACAATGATGTCTTATTGCTAGTTGTGATGTCTTTGATTTTCGTGAGTTGGAAGATCATTTCTGTACACTAAGAAAATATTAGGCTATGATTTATCCTTTAAAGCAAAGATCTTATTGGTATGTTTACGATTTCCTTTTGGATATCTTGTTCGTTCCTTCTTGTAACAATTTCGTTTGTACGTCCTTCTTTGTGGATATATATCATCATAATTGTCTTCTACCTAGAATGTTTTACACATGAGAGAAGTTACATCTCTAATTGTTATCATCTTTTCTTTCAGGTCCATCATTGAATTTTCTTTTTTAGTTTTTGGTGGTTTCGTGGAACGGTTTTTCTTGAGTGCGGATCTTATATCCTTGCATCTTGATGCACTCATTGGTGGTGAATATTATTTTTCCTCATGTTTATCTTGACGAGGGTTTTGCCATTTCAATTGGTATCCCTCCTCTTGACAAGGTTATTATTTCCTACCTTCACCATGGGTTGTCAGTTGGGTCTTAATTAGTTTTTTAGTAAGCTTGTGAACCCATTTGCTAGTAGTGCGTGTGTGGGAATGATATGTCTTGCACTTTGTTTCTCATTTCATCAAGACTATGTTGATGAGTAATGCTCATCCTTTGTCGGATTTTGGGCTCCACAAAACCCTTAAGATTCGAACTCAGGGGCATGTACGAAGATCTCTCGTAGGCTCGACCCACCTAACTCGCTACTCGTTGGGGATGGCAAAGAACTCACTCGATGGTGAGCAAGACAGAGAACACGAAAGTCTGGCCATGTTCGGGCCGCTGGGAAGCGTAATACCCTACTCCTGCATTGGTGGATTTCCTCTCGTGGAGGTTGGTGGATGAACCAGAACAGTGTTCGAGGGCCTCCGGAGGCTAGGTGGCCTAAGTGTGGTGCCGGTGGGAAAATGAATGAATCGGGGGCTTCTCTACGAAGTATCCTATCCTCTATATATAGTGTAGGCCTGGCTCCTCTTCCCTTATTGTTCCAGCGGGATGCTCGGATCCCACAATGGCCAATTTTGAAGGGGAAGAGGGGAACATGCTCCCCCTGCCCAAAGGTGGTCTTCGCATGCAAAGTGACTGTCAATGCAGCAGGGTCGGGTCCAGGGATGACGTCCGTCCTGCTGGCAGGCGGCGACGTCTTTGTTACACAAGAAGGGAAACATTTGGAAGATGCCTTGGGAATCCCGGTACGTCCTTGCCCCCTTTGCACTAAAGGGGAAACCGCTCCGCCCTGCTGCCTGCTGCTTGCCTGTCCTTCCTACACGTCATCCTTCACTCCGGATGTTGTGCCTCGCCTCGGAATATCCGACGCTCCGGCGGGGTCCTAAGGAGGCCCCCTGTGGGTCTTGAAGCTGCTCCTCCTCGCGAGGCTTGGCCCCTCGCAAGGGCCTTGCTTTGAGGGGTGTCGTGCCCGCTGGTTTTGGTCGATGAAGTGGGCCAGCCCTGGCCCGCAGGTAGACAGGTCTGGCTACCCCAATTCCGAGAACGCCGACAGTAGCCCCCGCGCCCAAGGTTCCCCTGGGATGGCTTCCCGACAAAGCCTTGAGGGTGTCCCGAAGCGCCGCCGGCCCTTCACGCGTGTGGGCCAGGTGTGGCGCGTGTCACGCGGGTGATGTCGGGTTCCCCTTGCCTTTTGCCTCCACTCGAGTTATCAGGAGTCTGACTTTCTGCGTTGGTCGATTATTTCTTTCCCTACTCCCACACTCGCTCTTCGTCCTCGGTCTCCAACTCCAACCGTTGTCTCCCAGATCCAGCGTCGCGCCGTACCCTTGCCAGTTCGGCGATGGCGCCCCTCGGGAAGAATAAGCCAGAGGCTCAAGGTCCTTTCCCGGCTCCTCCGCTCATGGAATGTGCCCTCTCCAAGGATGAGGATCTCGCTCCCGTGCTTCCATGGACAGCGACCGTGTCCAACCAGCACGGGCGGACCCTGATCTGGCCTGGCTCCATAGAGAACCGGCCCGCGTCGAAGGTGGTATAACCCTTCTTCCTCCATAGTGTCTTTGCCGGGTTGGTGCCGCCTTTCTCCTCATTCTTCGCCGCCATCCTAAATCACTACGAGATCCAGGCCCTTCATATCTAGGACAACTCCATTTTGCTCCTGTCCATCTTTGCTTTCTACTGCGAGGCCTTCGTGGGTTTGCGGCCTTCTGTAGCCCTCTTCCGTCTTTTCTTCGGCCCGTGCCTCCACGACGGCGCCCATTTGTCCGCGTGCGTCTCCTTCGTAGCGGCCCAGAGCTACAATTTGCTCCTGAAGTCCGAGAAGAAGATGGAAAACTTCAAGAACCGCTCGGTGCTCATGAGTCTCAGGGACGCCAACCCTCGGCTGAAGGAGCCGAAGGGGCTGCCGGACAAGACTTCTGCGTTGAGCTCAGCGAAGCTCTCCAACCCACATACCGTACCGATTGCTACCTCTTGAGCTTGCGTTGGTTTTTTCCCTTGAAGAGGAAAGGGTTATGCAGCACAGTAGCGATAAGTATTTCCCTCAGTTTGAGAACCAATGTATCAATCAAGTAGGAGTATCAAGATGAGGCACCAATGTACCTGCGCAAAAACAAACAAACTTGCACCCAACGCTATAAAGGGGTTGTCAATCCCTTCACGATTATTTGCAAGGTGAGATCTGAAGGTAGAAAGTGCAACAAAGTAAAAGTGTAGATCGGAAAATATGATGTGAAGTAGACCCGGGGGCCATAGTGTTCACTAGAGGCTTCTCTCATGATAGCAAGTATTACGGTGGGTGAACGAATTACTGTCGATCAATTGATAGAATCGCCCAAAGTCATGATGACAAGTAGACCGATACTGTCTGCATCTACTACTATTACTCCAGACATCGATCGCTATCCATCATGCATCTAGTGTATTAAGTTCATAACAAACGGAGTAACGCCTTAAGCAAGATGACATGATGTAGAGGGATAAATTCATGCAATATGATATAAACCCCATCTTTTTACCCTTGATGGCAACAACACGATGTGTGCCTCGCTACCCCTTCTATCACTAGGTGAGGACACCGCACTATATGAACCCAAAACCAAGCACTTCTCCCATTGCAAGAATTATAGATCAAGTTGCCCAAACGAAACCCACAACTCGAAGAGAATTACAAGGATACGAAATCATGCATATAAGAGATCATAGGAGACTCAAATAATATTCATAGATAATCTAATCATAAATCCACAATTAATCGGATCTCGACAAACACACCGCAAAAGAAAGTTACATCGGATAGATCTCCATGAAGATCATGGAGAACTTTGTATTGAAGATCCAAGAGAGAGAAGAAGCCATCTAGCTACTAGTTATGGACCCGAAGGTGTGTGGTGAACTACTCACGCATCGTCAGAGTGGCAATGGTATTGCTGAAGAAGCCCTCCATGTCCGAATCCCCCTCTGACAGGGCACCATAACGGTCCCCAGATGGGATCTTGCGGAGACAGAAGCTTGCCGCGGCAGAAAAGTATTTTCGTGGCTCTCTCTGGTGGTTTAGGATTTTTAGAGAATTTATAGGCGGAAGAAGTAGGGCAGAGGAGCCACGGGGAGCCCACAAGCCTGCTAGCCCCCCCCCCAGGCCGGGGCTAGGGGGCTTGTGACCTCCCTCGAGGTCCCGTGCCTTGGTTCTTAAGTCTCCTGCGTATCTTCTGTTATGGAAAAAAATTATTCCACAGGTTTTATTCCATTTGGACTTCGTTTAATATTCTCCTCTGAAAAAGGTCAAAAACTCGGAAAAAACAGAAACTGGCACTTGGCACTAAGTTAAT
The DNA here is from genome assembly GCF_904849725.1 of Hordeum vulgare subsp. vulgare. Classification (NCBI taxonomy): domain Eukaryota; kingdom Viridiplantae; phylum Streptophyta; class Magnoliopsida; order Poales; family Poaceae; genus Hordeum; species Hordeum vulgare. Next base: position 322,261,604 of record NC_058519.1, on the reverse strand, counting down.
AGGTTAGTCCAAAAAAGATATAAATAGCATATTCATGCATACAAAACATCCAAAGTTGACATGATAATAGCATGGAACCATAAAAAATTATAGATACGTTGGAGACGTATCAAGCATCCCCAAGCTTAACTCCTGCTAGTCCTCGAGTAGGGAAGTGATAAAGATTGAATTTTTGATGTGGAATGCTACCTAACATATTTGTCCTTTGTAACTTCTTTCTATTGGCATGAATGTTCAGATCCATAAGATTCAAAACAATAGTAACAAGGCCAAAGAAAGTTATCACTACAAAATCATATAGTCTCGCTATGCTCCATCATCCCCAGACAACGAATTTAAATCATGCACAACCCCGGTATTGGCCAAGTAATTGTTTTCGCACTCTTACGTTCTCAAACGTTTTCAACTCTCATGCAATACATGAGCGTGAGCCATGGATATAGCACTATAGGTGGAATAGAGTGTGGTGGAGGTTGTGAGGCAAAAAGGAGGAGATTGTCACATTGACTTGGCGTATTGATGGGCTATGAAGATGCCCGTCAATAGGTATCAATGTGAATGAGTAGGGATTACCATGCAATGGATGCACTTAGAGCTATAAGTTTATGAAAGCTCAAAAGGAGAACTAGTGGGTGTGCACCCAACTTGCTTGCTCATGAAGACCTAGGGCAATTTTGAGGATGCCCATCATTGGAATATACAAGCCAAGTTATATAATGAAAATTCCCACTAGTATATGGAAGTGTCAAAACAAGAGACTCTCTATCATGAAGAACATGGTGCTATTTTGAAGCACAAGTGTGGAAAAAGATAGTAGCATTGTCCCTTCTCTGTTTTTCTCTCTCTTTTTTTGTTTGGGCTCTTTGGCCTCTTTTCATTTTTTTCTGGGCATCTTTGGCCTCTTTTTTTTCTTTCCTCACATGGGTCAATGCTCTTATAATGATGATCATCACACTTTTATTTACTCACAACTCAATACTTAGAGAAATGATGACTCTATAGGAAATGCCTCCGGCAGTGTACCGAGATGTGCAACTATCTAGCTTAGCGTATGACGTTGAAACATCTCGCTAGCTATCTTACGATCATGCAATGGCAATATGTAAGTGACGGTACAAGTCATGAGACGGAACGGTGGGAGTTACATGGCAATATATCTCGGAATGGCTATGAAAATGCCATAATAGGTAGGTATGGTGGCTGTTTTGAGAAAGGTATATGGTGGGTTTGTGCACCGACGAAAGTTGCACGACACTAGAGAGACTAGCAATGGTGGAAGGTGAAAGTGCATCTATGCCATGGACTCAGATTAGTCATGAAGAACTCATATACTTATTGCGAAAGTTTTATTAGTAATCAAAACAAAGTGCTAAACACATACTCCTAGGGGAAGGGTTGGTAGGTGTTAACCATCACGTGATCCCGACCGCCACACAAAGGATGACAATCAATAAATCAATTATGCTCCGACTTCCTAACATTGCGGTTCACGATACGTGAATGCTACGGGAATCACTAACTTCAACACAAGTATTTCTAGATTCACAACACCCTACTAACATAACTATAATATTAACAAATCCATATATCAAAACTTAATTTTTAGGAATCAAACTTCTCTTACTAATCAATGCACTTGAACTATGGAAGTTTTTATTATATCCTCTTTGGATGCCTATCATCTTTAGGACTACTTTCATAGCACACGCCAATTACCAAGTTACCGAGAGAGAGCACTCTCAGAAAGATAAAACTGAAGATTGAGAGTTTTTATTTCTACAAAATATGACACCTCCATGCTCTAAAAATATTTAAGCGAAGCACTAGATGAAAATTATCTAGCTCAAAAGATATAAGTGAAGCATATGCGAGCTAAATTGCCTAACCCAAAAGATATAAGTGAAGCTCAATAAATATTCTAGCTTATTCACGATGAGTGCATGTCCCTCTCAAAAAGGTGTGCAGCAAGGATGATTGTGACAAAACAAAAATAAAAGACTCCTATAATACAGGACGCTCCAAGCAAAACACATATCATGTGGTGAATAAAAATATAGCTCCAAGTAACGTTACCGATGGATTGAAGACGAAAGAGGGGATGCCTTCCCGGGGCATCCCCAAGCTTAGGATTTTTGGTGTCCTTTAATTTGTCTTGGGATGCCTTGGGAATCCTCAAGCTTAAGGTATTTCCACTCTTTATCCACTTGTCCATGAGAACATCACCCAAAACTTGAAAACTTCACAACACGAAACTTAAACAGAAACTCGTGATATCATTAGCATAAGAAAACAAACTACCAACTCTTTAGGTACTGTAGTAAACTTGATTTATATTTAGATTGATGTTATATTACTGTATTCTCACTTTTCCATGGCTAGTACCCCCCGATACTATCCATAGTTTCATCAAAATAAGCAATCAACACAACAAAAACGGAATCTGTCAAAAACAGACCAGTCTGTAGCAATCTGTATACTTCGTATACTTATGGTATCCCGAAAATTCTAAACAACTATGAAAATTAGGTTAATTTGCATATCAACCATCAGCAAAAAGAATTGACTCAAAAGCTCTTTCTGGATAGGAATTAAAAATAATATCGTGAGCACAAAGTTTTTGTCTTTTTCAGCATGATCAAACAACCATCACCAAAACTAATCATAAAGGTTTCACTTGGCACAAACACAAAAAGAAACACAAAAAACACAATCATAACAGAATTATGATGGTGTGGACACAACAAAAAAGAAAAAATAAATTTATTCATTGGGTTGCCTCCCAACAAGTGCTATGGTTTAACGCCCTTAGTTAGGCATTGATAATTCAGTGATGCTCACACAAAAAACAAGAATTGAAGCACAACGAGAGCATCATTAAGCATGTCAAAATCACATCTAAGTCTAACATACTTCCTATGCATAGGCATTTTAGAGGAAAACAAACTATCAAGACAATCAATAGCTAACATATGCAATGAAGAAGAAAGAGACAATAGGAATCTCAACATAACGAGAGGTGATTTGGTGATATGAAAATTTCTACCACCATATTTTCATCTCTCATAATTACATGTGGGATCATATTCAAGTTCAACAATATAACTATCACATAGGATATTCTTTTCATGATCCACATGCATGCAAAGTTGACGCTCTTCAAAAATAGTGGGATTATCATCAACTAAAGTCATGACTTCTACAAACCCACTTTCAATATTATTGCAAATATCATATTCATCATGAGCCTTAAACAAATTTTCAACATCATAAGAAAAATCATTACCCCAATCATGATCATTACAACAAGTAGTGGACATAGCAAAACTAGCATCCCCAAGCAAAACCATTGCAATCTATGGTGAAACCATTGCCATGAGTTTTGCATATTTTTGGCATGATTGTCATTAATAGAATTTATGGTGAAACCATTGCAATTGTGGTTTTCATTCAAGGAGCCCTCGTGAATCACTTCATAAATTTCTTCATCACAATTTTTTCAAATTCACGCATCTCAAGCAAAACTTCATAAAGATAGTCAAGTGCATTCAACTCACTAGCAAATTGTTCATCATAATTAGGTCTTTTGAAAAGATTGGCAAGTGGTTGAGGATCCATATCAATAGATTTTCAACAAGAGAAGATGCAAGCATATTGAAGGCACATAGCACACAAGCGAACAGAATGCAAGCGAAAGAAAAGGGCGAGCGAAAAAGGCAAATTTTTTTGTAATTTTTTTTTCAACAGTGGGGGAGAGGAAAAAGAGAGGCAAAAGGCAAATAAAGTAAATGCAAGAGATGAGTTTTCGATAGTTACTTGGATATGCTTCACTTAGAATACTCCCCGGCAACGGCACCAGAAATTGGCACGTTGATGGGAGACTATTCTTGAATTGATACTCCCCGGCAACGGCGCCAGAAATTGGCACATTGACGGGAGACTATTCTGGACTTGATACTCCCCGGCAACGGCGCCAGAAATTGGAACGTTGACGGGAAACTATTCTTGACTTGATACTCCCCGGCTACGGCGCCAGAAATTCTTCTTGCTACCTCTTGAGCTTGCGTTGGTTTTTCCCTTGAAGAGGAAAGGGTGATGCAGCACAGTAGCGATAAGTATTTCCCTTAGTTTGAGAACCAAGGTATCAATCCAGTAGGAGTATCAAGATGAGGCACCAATGTACCTGCGCAAAAACAAATAAACTTCCACCCAACGCTATAAAGGGGTTGTCAATCCCTTCACGATTACTTGCAAGGTGAGATCTGAAGGTGGAAAGTGCAACAAAGTAAAAGTGTAGATCTGAAAATATGATGTGAAATAGACCCGGGGGCCATAGTGTTCACTAGAGGCTTCTCTCATGATAGCAAGTATTGCGGTGCGTGAACGAATTACTGGCGAGCAATTGATAGAATCGCGCAAAATCATGATGATATCTAAGGCAATGATCATACATATAGGCATCACGTCCGAGACAAGTAGACCGATACTGTCTGCATCTACTACTATTACTCCACACATCGACCGCTATCTAGCATGCATCTAGTGTATTAAGTTCCTAACAAACAGAGTAACGCCTTAAGCAAGATGACATGATGTAGAGGGATAAATTCATGCAATATGATATAAACCCCATCTTTTTCCCCTTGATGGCAATAACACGATGCGTGCCTCGCTACCCCTTCTGTCACTAGGTGAGGACACCGCACGGTATGAACCCAAAACCAAGAACTTCTCCCATTGCAAGAATTATAGATCAAGTTGGCCAAACAAAACCCACAACGCGAAGAGAATTACAAGGATACGAAATCATGCATATAAGAGATCAGAGGAGACTCAAATAATATTCATAGATAATCTGATCATAAATCCACAATTCATCGGATCTCGACAAACACACCGCAAAAGAAAGTTACATCGGATGGATCTCCATGAAGATCATGGAGAACTTTGTATTGAAGATCCAAGAGAGAGAAGAAGCCATCTAGCTACTAGCTATGGACCCGAAGGTCTTTGGTGAACTACTCACGCATCATCGGAGAGGCAATGGTGTTGATGAAGAAGCCCTCCGTGTCCGAATTCCCCCTCCGGCAGGGCACCATAACGGTCCCCAGATGGGATCTTGCGGAGACAGAAGCTTGCGGCGGCGGAAAAGTATTTTCGTGGCCCTCTCTGGTGGTTTTGGATTTTTAGAGAATTTATAGGCGGAAGAAGTAGGGCAGAGGAGCGACGGGGAGCCCACAAGCCTGCTACACCCCCCAGGCCCGGACTAGGGGGCTTGTGACCTCCCCCGAGGTCCCGTGACTTGGTTCTCAAGTCTCTTGGGTATCTTCTGTTATGGAAAAAAAATCATTCCGCAGTTTCTATTCCGTTTGGACTCTCATTAATATTCTCCTCTGAAAAGGTCAAAACACGGAAAAAACAGAAACTGGCCCTTGGCACTGAGTAAATAGGTTAGTCCCAAAAAAATAGCATGTTCATGTATACAAAACATCCAAAGTTGACATGATAATAGCATGGAACCATCAAAAATTATAGATACGTTGGAGACGTATCACCCATCCTATAGCGCTTCTCCCGCGACATCACCGCCAGGAGGCTGGTGATGGGGAACGTCGCATGGGAAACAAAAAATTTCCTACGCGCACGAAGACCTATCATGGTGATGTCCATCTACGAGAGGGGATTTCCGATCTACGTACCCTTGTAGATCGCACAGCAGAAGCGTTAAGAAACGCGGTTGATGTAGCGGAACGTCCTCACGTCCCTCGATCCGCCCCGCGAACCGTCCCACGAACCGTCCCGCGATCCGTCCCACGATCCGCTCCGATCTAGTGCCGAACGGACGGCACCTCCGCGTTCAGCACACGTACAGCTCGACGATGATCTCGGCCTTCTTGATCCAGCAAGAGATACGGAGAGGTAGATGAGTTCTCCGGCAGTGTGACGGCGCTCCGGAGGTTGGTGGTAATCTAATCTCAGCAGGGCTCCGCCCGAGCTCCGTAGAAACGCGATCTAGAGGTAAAACCATGGAGGTATGTGGTCAGGCTGCCTTGGCAAAAGTTGTCTCAAATCAGCCCTAATTGCTCCATATATATAGGAGGAGGGAGGGGAGGCTTGCCTTGAGGCTCAAGGAGCCCCAAGGGTTGCGCCACCAAGGGGAGGAGGAGTCCTCCTCCAATCCTAGTCCAACTAGGATTGGAAAGTGAAGTCCTTCTCTCCTTTCCCACCTCCTTTTTTTCTGTTCTCCTTGGTTTTCCATCCTTGGCGCATAGGGCCTTCTTGGGCTATCGCACCAGCCCACCAAGGGCTGGTGCGCCACCCCCAAGGCCTATGGGCTTCCCCGGGGTGGGTTGCCCCCCCCCCCCCCCCCCCGCCCCCCGGTGAACATCCGGAACCCATTCGTCATTCCCGGTACATTCCCGGTAACTCCGAAAACCTTTCGGTAATCAAATGAGGTCATCCAATATATCAATCTTCATTTCCGGACCATTCGGAAACCCTCGTGACATCCGTGATCTCATCCGGGACTCCGAACAACATTCGGTAACCAACCATATAACTCAAATACGCATAAAACAACGTTGAACCTTAAGTGTGCAGACCCTGCGGGTTCGAGAACTATGTAGACATGACCCGAGAGACTCCTCGGTCAATATCCAATAGCGGGACCTGGATGCCCATATTGGATCCTACATATTCTACGAAGATCTTATCGTTTGAACCTCAGTGCCAAGGACTCATATAATCCCGTATGTCATTCCCTTTGTCCTTCGGTATGTTACTTGCCCGAGATTCGATCGTCAGTATCCGTATACCTATTTCAATCTCGTTTACCGGCAAGTCTCCTTACTTGTTCCGTAATACAAGATCCCGCAACTTACACTAAGTCACATTGCTTGCAAGGCTTGTGTGTGATGTTGTATTACCGACTGGGCCCCGAGATACCTCTCCGTCACACGGAGTGACAAATTCCAGTCTCGATCCATACTAACTCAACGAACACCTTCGGAGATACCTATAGAGCATCTTTATAGTCACCCAGTTACGTTGCGACGTTTGATACACACAAAGCATTCCTCCGGTGTCAGTGAGTTATATGATCTCATGGTCATAGGAACAAATACTTGACACGCAGAAAACAGTAGCAAAAAAATGACACGATCAACATGCTATGTCTATGAGTTTGGGTCCAGTCCATCACATGATTCTCCCAATGATGTGATCCCGTTATCAAGTGACAACACTTGCCTATGGTCAGGAAACCTTGACCATCTTTGATCAACGAGCTAGTCAACTAGACGCTTACTAGGGACAGTGTATTGTCTATGTATCCACACATGCACTGTGTTTCCAATCAATACAATTATAGCATGGATAATAAACGATTATCATGAACAAAGAAATATAATAATAACTAATTTGTTATTGCCTCTAAGGCATATTTCCAACAGTCTCCCACTTGCACTAGAGTCAATAATCTAGTTCACATCACCATCTGATTCCAACGAATCCAACACCCATATAGTTCTGGAGTCTGATCACGTCTTGCTCGTGAGAGAGATTTTCGTCAATGATTCTGAAACTTTAAGATCCGTGTGTTCTTTACAAATCTTTATGTCATCTTATAGATGCTGCTCCTATGTGCTATTCGGAAATATTCCAAATATCTACTCTACTATACGAATCCGTTTCACTACTCATAGTTATTCGGATTAGTGTCAAAGCTTGCATCGACGTAACCCTTTACGATGAACTCTTTAACCACCTCCATAATCGAGAAAAATTCCTTAGTCTATTTAGTTACTCAGGACAACTTTGACCGCTGATCAGTGATTCAATCCTGGATCACTTTGTGTACCTCTTAACAGACTTGCTGCAAGGCACACATCAGGTGCGGTACTCAGCATGGCATATTTTAGAGTCTACGGCTAAGGCTTAGAAGACGACCTTCGTCTATTCTCTTTATTCTGCCGTGGTCGGGTTTTGAGTCTTACTCAAATTCACACCTTACAACGCAACCAAGAATTCCTTCTTTGTTGATCTATTTTTAACTCCTTCAAAACTTGTCAAGGCATGCATCTTGGTGAAACTTCTATCAAGCGCTTTCGATCTATCTCCATAGATCTTTGATGCTCAACGTTCAAGTAGCGCAATCCAGGTATTCCTTTGAAAATTACTTTCAAACAACCTTGTATGCTTTACAGAAATTCTACATTACTTTTGATCCACAATATGTCAACCACATATACTTATCAGAAATTCTATAGTGCTCCCACTCACTTCTTTGGAAATACAAGTTTCTCATAAACCTTGTACAAACCCAAAATCTTTGATCATCTCATCAAAGTGTATATTCCAACTCCGAGATGCTCGCACCAGTCCATTGAAGGATCGCTGGAGCTTGCATACTTGCTAGTATCTTTAGGATTGACAAAACCTCCTGGTTGTAACTCATACAATGTTTGCTCAAGGAAACCATCGAGGAAACAATGTTTTGACATCCTATGTGCAATATTTCATAAATAATGCATCAACTACTAACATAATTCTAACAGACTTTTAGCTACGAGTGAGGAAGTCTCATCATAGTCAACTGTTTGATCTTGTCGGAAACATCTTTGCGACAAGTCAAGCTTTTCTTAATAGTGACTTATGACCATCATCGTCTGTCTTCCTTTTAAAGATCCATCTTTACTCAATAGTCCTATGACCATCAAGTAGTTCTTGCAAAGTCTACACTTTGTTTTCATACATGGATCCTCTCTCGGATTTAATGGCTTTCAGCCATTTGTCGGAATCTGGGCCCACCATTGCTTTCTCCATAACTCGTAGGTTCACTGTTGCTCAACAACATGACCTCCAAGACAGGGTTACCGTACCACTCTGCAGTAGTATGCGACCTTGTCAACCTACGAGGCTTGTAGTAACTTGATCCGATGCTCGATGATCACCATCATCAGCTTTCACTTCAATTGGTGTAGGCGCCACAGGAACAACTTCCTGCGCCGTGCTACACACTGGTTGAAGTGATGGTTCAATAACCTCATCAAGTTCTACCACCCTCCCACTCAATTCTTTTGAGAGAAACCTTTCCTCGAGAAAGAACCCATTTCTAGAAACAAAATCTTTGCTTCCGGATCTGAGATAGGAGATGTACCCAACTGTTTTGTATATCGTATGAAGATGCATTTATCTGCTTTGGGTTCGAGCTTATCAGACTGAAACTTTTTCACATAAGTGTTGAAGCCCCAAACTTTCAAGAAACGACAGTTTAGATTTCTCTAAACCTCGGTCTATACTATGTCATCTCAACGGAAATACACGGTGCCATATTTAAAGTGAATGCGGTTGTCTCTAATGCATAACCCATAAACGATAGTGGTAATTCGATAAGAGACATCATAGCATGCACCATACCAAATAGTGCGTGGCTATGATGTTCATACCCATCATCACACTATGATGTTCCAGGTGGCATGAACTGCGAAACAATTCCCACATTGTCTTAACTGCGTACCAAAACTCATAACTCAGATGTTCATTTCTATGATCATATCGTAGACAGTTTATCCTCTTGTTACGACGAACTTCACTCCGAAACAGAATTGAACTTTTCAATATTTCAGACTTGTGATTCATTAAGTAAATACTCTAGTATCTACTCAAATCGTCATTGAAGTAAGAACATAATGATATCCACTGCGTGCCTCGGCACCCATTGGACTGCATACATCAAAATGTATCACTTCCAACAAGTTACTATCTTGTTTCATCTCAATGAAAACAAGGCCTTGCTCATGTGGTATGATTTGCATGTCACTAGTGATTCAAAATCAAGTCAGTATAAAGATCCATCAGCATGGAGCCTCTTCATGCAATTTATACCAACATGACTCAAGCGGCAGTGCCACAAGTAAGTGGTACTATCATCATTACCTCGTATCTTTTGGCACCAATATTATGAACATGTGTAACACTATGATCGAGATACAATAAACCATTGAAGGTGATTATTCAAGCAAATAGAGTAACCATTATTCTCTTTAAATGAATAATCGTATTGCAGAAAACACGATCCAATCATGTTCATGCTTAACACAAGCACCAAATAACAATTATTTCGGTTTAACACCAATCCCGATGGTAGAGGGAGCGTGCGATGTTTTGATCATATCAATCTTGGAAACACTTCCAACACGTATCGTCACCTCACCTTTAGCTAGTCTCCGTTTATGCCGTAGCTATCATTTCGTGTTACTAATCACTTAGCAATCGAACAGGTATCCAATACCCTCATGCTACTAGGAGTACTAGTAAAATACACATCAACATCATGTATATCAAATATACTTCTTTCGACTTTTGACAGCCTTCTTATCTACCAAGTATCTAGAGTTGCTCCGCCTCAGTGACTGTTCCCCTCATTACAAAAGCACTTAGTCTCGGGTTTGGGTTTAATCTTGGGTCTCTTCATTAATGCAACAATTGTTTTGCCGTTTCACGAAGTATCCCTTCTAACCCTTGCCTTTCTTGAAACTTAGTGGTTTTACAAACCATAAACTATTGATGCTCCTTCTTGATTTCTACTTTCGCAGTGTCAAACATCATGAATCGCTCAAGGATCATTGTATCTATCCTTGATATGTTATAGTTCATCACGAAGCTCTCACAGCTTGGTGGCAGTGACTTTGGAGAAGCATCACTCTCTCATCTGGAAGATTAACTCCCACTTGATTCAAGCGATTGTCGCACTCAGACAATCTGAGCACACGCTCAACGATTGAGCTTTTCTCCTTTACTTTGTGGACAAATAATCTTGTCGGAGGTCTCGTACCTCTTAACAAGGGCACAAGCATGAAATCACAATTTCATCTCTTTAGAACATCACTTATGTTCTGTGATGTTTCAAAACGTCTTCGGCGCCTTGCTTCTAAGCCATTAAGTATTTTGCACTGAACTATCGTGTAGTCATCAGAAATGTGTATGTCGGATGTTCACAGCATCCACAGACGACGCTCGAGGTGCAGCACACCGAGTGGTGCATTAAGGACATAAGCCTTCTGCGCAGCAACGAGGACAATCCTCTGCAAAGTTTGCTACTATCAACTTTCAACTAAATTTTCTCTAGGAACATATAAAAACAGTAGAGCTATAGCGCAAGCTACATCGTAATTCGCAAAGAATATTAGACTATGTTCATGACAATTAGTTCAATTAATCATATTACTTAAGAACTCCCACTCAAAAAGTACATCTCTCTAGTCATTTGAGTGGTACATGATCCAAATGCACTATCTCAAGTCCGATCATCACGTGAGTCGAGAATAGTTTCAGTGGTAAGCATCTCTATGCTAATCATATCAACTATATGATTCATGCTCGACCTTTCGGTCTCATGTGTTCCGAGGCCATGTCTGCACATGCTAGGCTCGTCAAGCTTAACCCGAGTGTTCCGCGTGTGCAACTGTTTTGCACCCGTTGAGTCTATCACACCCGATCATCACGTGGTGTCTCGAAACGAAGAATGGTCGCAACGGTGCACAGTCGGGGAGAACACAATTTCGTCTTGAAATTTTAGTGAGAGATCACCTCATAATGCTACCGTCGCTCTAAGCAAGATAAGGTGCATAAAGGATTAACATCACATGCAATTCATAAGTGACATGATATGGCCATCATCACATGCTTCTTAATCTCCATCACCAAAGCACCGGCACGATCTTCTTGTCACCAGCGTCACACCATGATCTCCATCATCATGATCTCCATCAACGTGTCGCCATCGGGGTTGTCGTGCTACTTATGGTATTACTACTAAAGCTACGTCCTAGCAATATAGTAAACGCATCTGCAAGCACAAACGTTAGTTTAAAGACAACCCTATGGCTCCTGCCGGTTGCCGTACCATCGACGTGCAAGTCGATATTAACTATTACAACATGATCATCTCATACATCCAATATATCACATCACATCGTTGGCCATATCACATCACAAGCATACCCTGCAAAAACAAGTTAGACGTCCTCGAATTGTTGTTGCATGTTTTACGTGGTGACCATGGGTATCTAGTAGGATCGCATCTTACTTACGCAAACACCACAACGGAGATGTATGAATTGCTATTTAACCTCATCCAAGGACCTCCTCGGTCAAATTCGATTCAACTAAAGTTGGAGAAACCGACACTTGCCAGTCATCTTTGAGCAACGGAGTTACTCGTAGCGATAAAACCAGTCTCTCGTAAGTGTACGAGTAGTGTCGGTCCAAGCCGCTTCAATCCAACAATACCGCGGAATCAAGAAAAGAATAAGGAGGGCAGCAAGACGCACATCACCTCCCACAAAAACTTTTGTGTTCTACTCGAGATTACATCTACGCATGAACCTAGCGTATGATGCCACTGTTGGGGAACATCGCATGGGAAACAAAAAATTTCCTACGCGCACGAAGACCTATCATGGTGATGTCTATCTATGAGAGGGGATTTCCGACCTACGTACCCTTGTAGATCGCACAGCAGAAGCGTTAAGAAACGCAGTTGATGTAGTGGAACGTCCTCATATCCCTCGATCCGCCCCGCAAACCGTCCCATGAACCGTCCCAGGATCCGTCCCACGATCCGCTCCGATCTAGTACCGAACGGACGGCACCTCCGCGTTCAGCACACGTACAGCTCGACGATGATCTCGGCCTTCTTGACCCAGCAAGAGAGACGGACAGGTAGATGAGTTCTCCGGCAGCGTGATGGTGCTCCGGAGGTTGGTGGTGATCTAATCTCAGCAGGGCTCCGCCGGAGCTCCGTAGAAACGCGATCTAGAGGTAAAACCGTGGAGGTATGTGGTCGGGCTGCCGTGGCAAAAGTTGTCTCAAATGAGCCCTAATTGCTCCATATATATAGGAGGAGGGAGGGGAGGCTTGCCTTGAGGCTCAAGGAGCCCCAAGGGCTGCGCCACCAAGGGGAGGAGGAGTCCTCCTCCAATCCTAGTCCAACTAGGATTGGAAAGTGGAGTCCTTCTCTCCTTTCCCACCTCCTTTTTTTTCTTTTCTCTTTGATTTTCTATCCTTGGCGCGTAGGGCCTTCTTGGGCTGTCCCACCAGCCCACCAAGGGCTGGTGCGCCACCCCCAAGGCCTATGGGCTTCCCCGGGGTGGGTTGCCCCCCCGGTGAACATCCGGAACCGATTCGTCATTCCCGGTACATTCCCGGTAACTCCAAAAACCTTCCGGTAATCAAATGAGGTCATCCTATATATCAATCTTCGTTTCTGGACCATTCCGGAAACCCTCATGACGTCTGTGATCTCATCCGGGACTCCGAACAACATTCGGTAACCAACCATATAACTCAAATACGCATAAAACAACGTTGAACCTTAAGTGTGCAGACCCTGCGGGTTCGAGAACTATGTAGACATGACCCGAGAGACTCCTCGGTCAATATGTAATAGTGGGACCTGGATGCCCATTTGGATCCTACATATTCTACGAAGATCTTATCGTTTGAACCTCAGTGCCAAGGATTCATATAATCCCGTATGTCCTTCCCTTTGTCCTTCGGTATGTTACTTGCCCGAGATTCGATCGTCAGTATCCGTATACCTATTTCAATCTCGTTTACCGGCAAGTCTCTTTACTTGTTCCGTAATACAAGATCCCGCAACTTACACTAAGTCACATTGCTTGCAAGGCTTGTGTGTGATGTTGTATTACCGAGTGGGCCCCGAGATACCTCTCCGTCACACGGAGTGACAAATTCCAGTCTCGATCCATACTAACTCAACGAACACCTTCGGAGATACCTATAGAGCATCTTTATAGTCACCCAGTTACGTTGCGACGTTTGATACACACAAAGCATTCCTCCGGTGTCAGTGAGTTATATGATCTCATGGTCATAGGAACAAATACTTGACACGCAGAAAACAGTAGCAACAAAATGACACGATCAACATGCTATGTCTATTAGTTTGGGTCTAGTCCATCACATGATTCTCCTAATGATGTGATCCCGTTATCAAGTGACAACACTCGCCTATGGTCAGGAAACCTTGACCATCTTTGATCAACGAGCTAGTCAACTAGAGGCTTACTAGGGACAGTGTTTTGTCTATGTATCCACACATGCACTGTGTTTCCAATCAATACAATTATAGCATGGATAATAAACGATTATCATGAACAAACAAATATAATAATAACTAATTTATTATTGCCTCTAGGTCATATTTCCAACAGCTGACTGGAGGAATGATAGTGAAGGAATTCTTGGTGGAGCGCCTGACGCCCCTTCAGGCCTACTCCAGGACCTGTGGGACTATCGGGCTGGTGACGATGAGCTCAGGCTCAGGTCCCAGGACCTTCCCACCGAGGAGCTGAACAGGGCCGTGGCGATCTTGCTGGGCGGTGACCCTGGAGACCTGCCCGTGGCTCTGGGTCCGTTGTACCGTCGCGACGACCGGGCCGATCTAATCACCGCGCCACCTGTCTTCGATGAGGGGGGGCTCTTCCCGGCCAAGGGCTCTGGTCCGGTGGAGGTATCGTCGGATGATGCCTTCGGCGGGGAGGACTCGGAGAAGACCGTCGAAGATTGCTCCACGAACGTGCCTCCCCCATCGCAAGACATCCTTCTGCGCGAGCTTGAAGATGATGATGCCACCGGCAAGGTCTCCGTGGTGATCTCCTCGCACCCGATCAAGACCTCCAGGGGACTGATACGTCTCAAACGTATCTTTATTTTTGATGGTTTCACACTGTTATCTTGTCAACTTTGGATGTTTTGTTTACCTTTTATATCTTTTTTGGGACTAACTTATTAATCCGGTGCCAAGTGCCAGTTCCTGTTTTTCTGTGTTTTTGACTCTTTTCATATCTGATTTTGGAACGGAGTCCAAACGGAATAAAATCCGTGAAATAATTTTTTCCAGAACGCAAGAAGATCGGGAGGCTTGAGGGCCAAGTCAGTGGGCCCATAGGGAGCCCACAAGCCCTATTGCCGCAGCTAGGGGGGAGGCCGCGGCAACCAATCTTGTGCCCCCCCTGGCGCTCCCTGCCCTAGGTCTTTGGCCTATAAATTCCCTAAAAATCCAGAAAAAATCAGGACATCCACGAAAACACTTTCCCGCCGCCGCAAGCTTCCATTTCCGTGAGATCTCATCTGGAGACCCTTCCCGGAGCCCTGCCGGAGGGGACTTTGGAGTTGGAGGGCTTCTACATCAACATCATCGCCACTCCAATGACTCTTTAGTAGTCCACTTCAGACCTACGGGTTCGTAGTTAGTAGCTAGATGGCTTCTTCTCTCTCTTGGATCTTCAATTCAAAATTCTCCATGATCTTCATGGAGATCTATCCGATGTAATCCTCTTTGGCGGTGTGTTTGTCGAGATCCGATGAATTGTGGATTTTTGATCAGATTATCGATGAACTATATTTGAGTCTTTGTTGATTTCGAATATGCATGACTTGATATCCTTGTAAGTGTCTCCGAGTCTTGGGTTTTGTTTGGCCAACTAGATCTATGATTCTTGCAATGGGAGAAGTGCTTGGTTTTGGGTTCATACCGTGTGGTGACCTTTCCTAGTGACAGAAGGGGTAGGAAGGCACACATCATGTTGTTGCCATCAAGGGTAACAAGATGGGCTTTTATCATAGATATGAGATTGTCCATCTACATCATGTCATCTTGCTTAAGGCGTTACTCTGTTCTTTTGGACTTAATACACTAGATGCATGCTGGAGAGCGGTCGACGTGTGGAGTAATAGTAGTAGATGCACAAAGTATCGGTCTACTTGTTTTGGCGTGATGCCTACAGATATAATCATTGCCTTAGATAACGTCACGAGTTTGCGCAGTTCTATCAATTGCTCGACAGTAATTCGTTCACCCACCATCTACTTGCTTTCATGAGAGAATCCACTAGTGAACACTACGGCCCCCGGGTCTATTCACAACTATCGTTTCCACTTTCACTTTTACTTTGCTTGTTTACTTTTTTGCTTTTAGTTCTCACTTTGCAAACAATCTATAAGGGATTGACAAACCCTTCATAGCGTTGGGTGCAAGCTCTTTGTGTTTGTGCAGGTACTTGTTATTTGTCGAGATCTTCCACTAGTTTGATACCTTGGTTCTCAAAACTGAGGGAAATACTTACCGCCACTGTGCTACATCACCCTTTCCTCTTCAAGGGAACACCAACGCAAGGCTCCAAGGCCGCGGGGAAATCCTTTGCATATTTGCCAAGGTAGTCCCTAAAGGAGTAGCCGTAGCAGCAGGATTCCTCCCGCCGTACCAGGGAAGGTCTGTTGTCGCAGTTGCCGAGGAGGATCAAGTCAAGAATAGTCTCTCGTCAACGTGCTGATTTCTGGCGCGGGGAGGAGAAATAAAGTCATCTATCCAAGTAGGTGTCACAAACTCATCTCTTGCATTTACCTTTTTTGCTAGTTGCCTCTCATTTTCCTCTCCCCCACTTTACATTTGTTGTTTTCATTTGCCTTTCTCCTTTGCCTTTTTCTTTTGCCCTTTGTCGTTTTCCTTTGCCGGTTTTCTTGCTTGCTTGTGTGCTTGTTTGTTTGTTGAAGTCATCATGGCTGATAACACCAAACTTTGCGACTTCTCGAGTACCAATAATAATGAGTTTATTAGTACTCCGATTGCTCCCGCCACTAGTGCGGAATCGTATGAAATCAATGCAGCTTTGCTGAATCTTGTTACAAAAGAGCAATTCTCTGGCCTTCCTAGTGAAGATGTCGTATCCTATCTCAATATATTCATTGAGCTTTGTGATATGCAAAAGAAAAGATGTGTGAATAATGACGTGATTAAGTTGAAGCTTTTTTCTTTCTCGTTGCAAGATCGCACAAAAACTTGGTTTTCTTCTTTCCCTAAAAATAGTATCGATTCTTGGGATAAGTGCAAAGATGCTTACATATCCAAGTATTTTCCGCCGGCTAAGATTATCTCCCTACGTAACGATATCATGAATTTCAAGCAGCTTGATCATGAACACGTTGCACAATCTTGGGAGAGGATGAAGTTAATGATTAGAAATTGTCCCGCTTATGGCTTGAGTTTGTGGATGATTATACAAATCTTTTACGCTGGTTTGAATTTCGCTTCTCGCAATATCTTGGACTCCGCCTCAAGTGGAGCGTTTATGGAAATCACGTTAGGAGACGCTACAAAACTCCTAGACAATATCATGACCAACTACTCTCAGTGGCACACTGAAAGGTCACCTGCTAGCAAAAGGGTACACGCTATAGAAGAAATTAACTCACTTAATGCTAAGATGGACGAGTTGATGAATTTGGTTGCTAGTAGAAATTCTCCTTTAGATCCTAATGACATGCCACTATCTTCCTTGATTGAGAGTAGCAACGCTAGTTTGGACGTTAATTTTGTTGGTAAGAAGAATTTTGCCAACAACAATGCTTTTAGAGGAAACTATGTTTCTAGGCCTTTTCCTAGTAATTCCTCTAACAATTATGGAAATTCCTACAACAACATTCATGGAAATCATAACAAATTACCCTCTGATGTAGAGAGTAATATCAAAGAGTTCATCAACTCTCAAAAGATTTTCAATGCGTCCATAGAGGAAAAACTACTCAAAATTGACGATTTGGCTAGCAGCGTTGATAGGATGTCTTGTGATATTGATGCTTTGAAATTTAGATGTGCTCCTCCCAAGGTCAACTTGGATGAAACTTTAAAATCTATGCGTGTCTCCATGAATGAGAGCAAAGAAAGAACCGCCCAAATTCGCGCTAGGCATGAATGGTTTAAAAGGGTGCGTTCTAGTAAAGCAAATCACGAAGATCTTAATGTGCTTGGTGTGACTCCTCTTTAATCTTTGTATTCGCGTGTCAAACCTATTCATGAAGGGGCTGGATATGAATCCACTTTTGTTGAAAAACGCCCCAATGATTCGGAGCCCACCTATCTTGATGATAAAGGTGTGGAGAGTGGAGTAGAAGAAATCAAAATTTTGGGTAGTAGTGAAACTCTAACTTTGGATTTCAAGGAATTCAATAATGATAGTTGCTCCTTGTTTGAATGCATTTCCTTGATGCAATCCATTGCAAACTCTCCACATGCTTATAGCCAAAGCAAAGCCTTTACCGCTCATATCGTAGATGCTATGATGAAATCTCTTGAAGAAAAGCTCGAATTAGAAGTCTCTATACCTAGAAAACTTCATGATGAGTCGGAACCTACTATCAAAATCAAAATAAAAAACTATGAATGCAATGCTTTGTGTGATTTGGGTGCTAGTGTTTCCGCGATTCCAAAGTCTTTATGTGATATTCTTGGTTTTCATGAGATTGAAGAGTGTTCTCTTAATTTGCATCTTGCGGATTCTACTGTCAAGAAACCCATGGGAAGGATCGATGATGTTCTTATTGTTGCAAATAGGAACTATGTACCCGTGGATTTCATTGTACTTGACATAGATTGCAATCCTTCATGTCCCATTATTCCTGGTAGACCTTTCCTAAGGACTATTGGTGCTATCATCGATATGAAGGAAGGGAATATTAGATTTCAATTTCCCCTAAAGAAGGGCATGGAGTATCTTCCTAGAAAGAAAATAAGATTGCCTTATGAATCTATGATGAGGGCTACTTATGGTTTGAGCACCAAAGATGACTATACGTGATACCATCACCTTATGCCTAGCTAAGGGGGTTAAACAATAGCGCTTGTTGGGAGGCAACCCAATGAATCTATCCTTTTTCTTTCTGTTTTGTGTTTTCCACACTTTCATAATTCTGTTATGATTGTGTTTTTTGTGTTTCTTTTGCGTTTGTGCCAAGTAAAACCGTTATGATTAGTCTTGGGGATGATCGTTTGGTCATGCTGGAAAAGACAAGAAAATTTCTGCTCACGAAAAGAATTTTCATTTTTTTCTGTAAGAGATTTTGAGGTGATTCTTTTTTTTGCTAATTCCTACGCAAATTCTTCAGATTGTCGTAATTTTTCAAAATTTTTGAAGTACCAGAAGTAAACAAAGTATACATATTGCTACAGACTCGTCTGCTGTTAACATATTCTGTTTTTTGTTGAGTTGGTTGCTTATTTTGATGAAACTATGGATAGTATCGTGGGGTATTAGCCATGGAAGATTGAAAATACAGTAACCCAACATCATCATAAGTAGAATTTAAGTTTGCTACAGTACCTAAGGACGTGGTGGTTTGCTTTCTTATACTAATGTTATCACGAGTTTCTGTTTAAGTTTCGTGTTGTGAAGTTTGCAAGTTTTGGGTGAAGTTCTTATGGACAAAAAGATAAAGGGTGGCAAGAGCTCCAGCTTGGGGATGCCCAAGGCACCCCAAGTTGATTCAAGGATGCCGTAAAATCCTAAGCTTGGGGATGCCCTGGGAAGGCATCCCCTCTTTCGTCTTCAATCCATCGGTAACGTTACTTGGAGCTATATTTTTATTCACCGCATGTTATGTGTTTTTCTTGGAGCGTCTTGTATCGTAGGAGTCTTTTATTTATTTTTTTGTCACAATCATCCTTGCTGCACACCTAGAGAGAGAGACATGCACTCACCGTGATTTTGTCGAGCTTCACTTATATCCTTTGGTTAGACAATTCAGCTCACATGTGCTTCACTTATATCTTTTGAGCTAGTTGATTTTTCTCTGTGTGTTTCACTTATATCATTTAGAGCACGGCGGTGCGTGGCTTGGTAGTTGATCTATGCTATGAAAGTAGTCTCAAAAGGGGTAGTTATCCAAAGGGATATGAAAACTTCCACCCTCATGTGCATGGAATAGTTAGAGAAGTTTGATTCATCTCAATTAGTTTTGAGTTGTGGTTATGGTAATATTGAAGTTATATTAGTAAGGTGTTGTGGATCTAGAAATACTTGTGTTGAAGTTAGTGATTCCCGTAGCATGCACGTATGGAGAACCGCTATGTGATGAAGTCTGAGCATGATTAGTCTATTGATTGTCATCCTTTGTGTCGCAGTCGGGATCGCGCGATGGTTTATACCTACCAACCCTTCCCCTAGGAGTATGCGTTGAATGCTTTATTTCGACTACTACTAATACTTTTGCAACAAGTATATGAGTTCTTCATGACTAATGTTGAGTCCATGGTTTAGATGCACTTTCACCTTCCACCATCACTATCTTCTTTAGTTCCGTGCAATTTTCGCCGGTGCACAAAACCCACCATTAGCCTCCCTCAAAACAGCCACCATACCTACCTACTATGGATTTTTCAAAGCCATTACGAGATATATTGCCATGCAACTACCACCATGACATGTGTCACCACTTCTACATTGCCATTGCATGATCATAAGATAGCTACATGATGTTTCCATTGATGTCTATGCCATGCTAGATCATTGTCACGGTACACTACCGAAGGCATTCCATATAGAGTCATCATTGCTCAAAGTTATGAGTTGTAAGTCTGATGATAATCATTGATGGATCATTGTCCCATGTGAGGAAATAAAAAAGGCCAAAGATGCCAACCAAAAAAAAGAGTCCAAAGAGCCCACCAAAAAAAAGAGAAGGGACAATTTATAGTGCTAAAACCATGGCTCACGTTCATGTATTGCGTGAGAGTTGAAATTTTTTGAGAAAGTAAAGGTGTGAAAACAATTACTTGGCCAATACCGGGGTTGTGCATGATTTAAATTCGTTGTGCAATGATGATAGAGCATAGCCAGACTATATGATTTTGTAGGGATAACTTACTTTTGGCCTTGTTATTTTGAAAGTTCATGAGTACCTTACTAGTTTTCTTGAATTATTATTGTCTCCACGTCTATAGCAAACTATTGTTTTGAATCTAATGGATCTGAACATTCACGTCACATAAGAGGAGTTACAAAGGACATCTATGCTAGGTAGCATGAAAGCATCAAAAATTCATTCTTTATCACTTCCCTACTCGAGGACGAGCAGGAATTAAGCTTGGGGATGCTTGATACGTCTCAAACGTATCTATAATTTTTTATGGTTTCACGCTGTTATCTTGTCAACTTTGGATGTTTTGTTTACCTTTTCTATCTTTTTTGGGACTAACTTATTACTCCAGTGCCAAGTGCGAGTTCCTGTTTTTTCTGTGTTTTTGACTCTTTTCAGATCTGATTTTGGAACGGAGTCCAAACGGAATAAAATCCCCGAAATAATTTTTTCCAGAACCGAAGAAGATCAGGAGGCTTGAGGGCCAAGGCAGTGGGCCCACAGGGAGCCCACAAGTCCTGTTGCCGTGACCAGGGGGAGGCTGCGACAACCAAGCTTGTGCCCCCCTGGCGCTCCCCTGCCCTAGGTCTTTGGCCTATAAATTCCCTAAAAATCCAGAAAAAATCAGGGCATCCACGAAAACACTTTTCCGCCGCCGCAAGCTTCCGTTTCCGTGAGATCTCATCTGGAGACCCTTCCCGGTGCCTTGCCGGAGGGGACATTGGAGTTGGAGGGCTTCTAAATCAAAATCATCGCCTCTCCAATGACTCGTGAGTAGTCCACTTCAGACCTACGGGTCCGTAGTTAGTAGCTAGATGGCTTCTTCTCTCTCTTGGATCTTCAATACAAAGTTCCCCATGATCTTCATGGAGATCTATCCGATGTAATCCTCTTTGGCGGTGTGTTTGTCGAGATCCGATGAATTGTGGATTTGTGATCAGATTATCTATGAATTATATTTGAGTCTTTGCTGATTTCTTATATGCATGATTTGATATCCTTGTAAGTCTCTCTGAGTCTTGGGTTTTGTTTGGCCAACTAGATCTATGATTCTTGCAATGGGAGAAGTGCTTGGTTTTGGGTTCATACCGTGTGGTGACCTTTCCCAGTGACAGAAGGGGCAGCAAGGCACGCATCGTGTTGTTGCCATCAAGGGTAACAAGATGGGCTTTTATCATAGATATGAGATTGTCCATCTACATCATGTCATCTTGCTTAAGGCGTTACTCTGTTCTTTTGGACTTAATACACTAGATGCATGCTGGAGAGCGGTCGACGTGTGGAGTAATAGTAGTAGATGCAGAAAGTATCGGTCTACTTGTTTTGGACGTGATGCCTACAGATATAATCATTGCCTTAGATAACGTCACGAGTTTGCGCGGTTCTATCAATTGCTCGACAGTAATTCGTTCACCCACCGTCTACTTGCTTTCATGAGAGAATCCACTAGTGAACACTACGGCCCCCGGGTCTATTCACAACTATCGTTTCCACTTTCACTTTTACTTTGCTTGTTTACTTTTTTGCTTTTAGTTCTCACTTTGCAAACAATCTATAAGGGATTGACAACCCCTTCATAGCGTTGGGTGCAAGCTCTTTGTGTTTGTGCAGGTACTTGTGACTTGACGAGAAATTCCACTAGTTCGATACCTTGGTTCTCAAAACTAAGGGAAATACTGACCGTCAATGTGCTACATCACCCTTTCCTCCTCAAGGGAAGACCAACGCAAGGCTCCAAGGCTGCGGGGAAATCCTTTGCATATTTGCCAAGGAAGTCCCTAAAGGCGTAGCCGTAGCAGCAAGATTCCTGGCGCCATACCAGGGAAGGTCTGTTGTTGCAGTAGTAGGGACCCGCGTCCGCCCCGTGCGCCACGCGGTCCGCGTGCTTGCTCGCCCCTCAGAGGCACGGGGCTGAGCCGCCCTCGACGCGTCCCGCCTCTGTCGGCGGGAGATCTGAGGCGCCGGGCTCGCCCTCTCCATGGGAGGCCCTATCGCCCCTGCCATCGCCTGGGCGGAGAGGAAGAAGAGGTGGCACGACGTTGAAGAGTAGGTGGCTTGTTTTGGCACGCTCCATGCGCTCATCGTCTGTGCATGGCTGATTCTCTTTTTGCCAGATGTCCAGGGGAGTTGCTTCACCATGGGCAAAGAAGAAGAAGGCCGGTGTCAAACCAAAGGCGACTCTTGATGCATCGCCAGCTCTCCCCAATGCGTCGCAGCCTGTCGAAGAAGGAGGGGAAGCTCGCTGGGAGACCTCTCTGACCTTGGTCACCGAGCCCCCCGAGCCTCCGAAGCATCCTGAGGCGATCGCGGTGGCGCCATTGTCCGAGGGGAATGTTCTTGAGGCCCCTCGGTCTGCTGATGCGCCAATGCTCGCAGTTTCCAAGCAGCCTCCGGAGCCCCATGTCCTTCGTGACGATGCCTCCCTAACGGCAGCGCCCCCTGCAACACTAGAGGCTCCTCAGGAGGAGATCGTGAAGACTTCGATATTCACCCAGGGCGTCCTGAACAATGCCTTCACCGCCCTAGGCAGGCTCGTGGTCACGATGTCGAAGGGCGAGGAGGAGGCCACGGCCGCTCGCGCTGCGTGCGAGGTGGCGTCGGAGTAAGCCGCGGCAGCAGCCAAACTCCGTGAAGAGGCTGAGGCTTGTCTGAAGGCCTTCCAAGCAGAACAACCCAAGCTAACCGAATAGCTTCGCCTACGGGAAGAGAAATTTGCGGCCCGCGAGGCCAAGCTCGCCGCCCGGGAAGAAGAGCTGTCCCAGGAGGAAAATCTCCTTGGCGCGAAGTAGGCGTGCTTGGACGAGCATGAGAAGGAGATCGCCTCAAGGAAGACCCTTCTCGATGCCAAGGAGGAAGCCCTCATCGCGGACGAGAAGGAGAAGGCCGCGGAGCTGGGCGGCTTCCCGGATGTTGAGCTGAGGCTCCGCACGGCACTCCGCGCCCACTGCCGAGACGGGTTCGACCTGCCTCTGGCCACCCCAGAGAGCGGCTTCGGAATGCTCGCGGCGGAGCTCGCTGTTGTGTTGGAGGACGTCGTCGTCGAGATGGACAAGATCTTGGACAACGAGTGCCACGACCTCTTCTTTGAGGCCGCGACACACCTCTTCGGTCACCTTCATTTTCTCTAGCCATGATTTTACTTCAGCTCCGTGATCATGCTGGTCCCCACTGAGGCCCGCCACAACGCTACGGAGGCGGTGAAGGGCTCCGTGAAGGCATTGATGAAGAGGTTCGCTTGCGTTGCAGCTCCTTCATCCCCGGACGCTGCTGAAGCCGAGCACGAGGAAGACAACGCTTGTGATGCCAACGACAAGCCCCCTGAAGATGGAGCGACCGGCGTGGAGGCTCCTCCTGATTTCTTCTCCCTGTTTTTTCCCTGCAATGCACATCGTGCCTCGTGGAGGCGTCAAACATATTTGTGTTTCAAAGAACTTGTTGAGGCTTGTAATAACTTGCTAACTGCTTGAATGGTGTCTTCACCTCGTTTCTTTCATGTTTGCTGTGATACTCTGTGTCGGCAGGGCCCGCCCGTCGCGTACCTTTGCTGCCAGTGAACCGACTGGAAACCAGGACGACCCAAAGGGGAGCGGGGCTACGAGCGTGATAGGTCTCCAACGTATCTATAATTTTTGATGGTTTCATGCTATTATCTTGTCAAACTTTGGATGTTTTGCATGCCTTTTATATATTTTTTGGGACTAACTTATTAACTTAGTGCCAAGTGCCAGTTCGTGTTTTTTCCATGTTTTTGACCCCTTTCAGAGGATAATTTGAAATGGAGTCAAAATGGAATAAAATCCCCAAAAAGATTTTTTCTGTAACATAAGAAGATCGGGAGACTTGAGAGCCAAGGCAGGGGGTCCCCAGGGGCCCCACAAGACCCCTCACCGCGGCCAGGGGGGAGGCCGCGGCCACCAGGCTTGTGGGCCCCCTGGACCTCCTCTGCCCTAGGTTTTGCGCCTATATATTCCCATAAATTCCGAAAGTACTTTTCCGCCACCGCAAGCTTCTGTCTCCACAAGATCCCATCTAGGGCAAGTTCTGGTGCCCTGCCGGAGGGGGGATTCGGACACGGAGGGCTTATTCATCAACACCATGACCTCTCCGATGATGCGTGAGTAGTTCACCATAGACCTACGGGTCCATAGCTAGTAGCTAGATGGCTTCTTCTCTCTCTTGGATCTTCAAGACAAAGTTCTCCATGATCCTTATGGAGATCTATCCAATGTAATCTTCTTTTGTGGTGTGTTTGTTGAGATCCGTTGAATTGTGGATTTATGATCAAATTATTTGCGAATCTTATTTGAGTTTCTTCTGATCTCTCTTATGCATGATTTCATATCCTTGTAATTCTCTTCGAGTTGTGGGTTTTGTTTGGCCAACAAGATCTATGATTCTTGCAATGGGAGAAGTTCTTGGTTTTGGGTTCATACCATGCGGTGACCTCACCCAGTGACAGAAGGGGTAGCGAGGCATGCATCATCTTGTTGCCATCAAGGGTAAAAAGATGGGGTTTTCATCATTGGTTTGAGATTATCCCTCTACATCATGTCATCTTGCTTAAGGCGTTACTCTGTTCGTCATGGACTCAATACACTAGATGCATGCTGGATAGTGGTCGATGTGTGGAGTAATAGTAGTAGATGTAGAAAGTATCGGTCTACTTGTCGCGGTCGTGATGCCTATGGGTATGATCATTGCCTTAGATATCGTCATGACTTTGCGCGGTTCTATCAATTGCTCGACAGTAATTTGTTTACCCACCGTGATATTTGCTATTTTGAGAGAAGCCTCTAGTGAACACTATGGCCGCCGGGGTTTACTCTACAACATATTTTGAGCCTTACACTTTTTACTTCGTTGCACTTTCCGCCTTCAGATCTCACTTTGCAAACAATCTTGAAGGGATTGACAACCCCTTTTAAAGCGTTGGGTGCAAGCTCTTTTGTGTTTGCGCAGGTACTCTGGACTTGACGAGATTCTCCTATTGGATTGATACCTTGATTCTCAAACTGAGGGAAATACTTACTACTCCTGTGCTGCATCACCCTTTCCTCTTCAAGGGAGAAACCAACGCAAGCTCAAGAGACGACAGAAGGATCTCTGGCACCACTGCCGGGGAAGGACTTTTGTTGCCGTAGCAGAGTGCAGTTAGGCCGTTGAGTCACGATACTCAGGGGTCTCCCTTGACGTGCGAGAAGCCCTCGTGAGTAAATCGCGGCGAGGATTTTGAAACTTCAGAGCATTTTCAACGCTCTGTGTCGGCAGGACCCGCCCCGTGCGTACCTCCGCCGTGATTGGACCAACCGGAAACTAGGACGTCCCAAAGGAGGAAGGGGCTACACGCGCAGTTCATGCCCCTGAGTCGCGATGCTCAGGAGTCCCCCTTGATGTACGAGCGACTCCAATGCCCCTCCTAAGAAAATGACAATTTGAGATTCCTGGACTCATTCAGCACTCTGTGTCGGTAGGGCCTGCCCCGCGCGTACCCACGCTGCAATTGAATCAACCGGAAAACAGGACGACCCAAATGGGGAAGGGGTTGCAAGCATAGTTCAAGCTCCTGAGTCGTGATGCTCAGGAGTCCCCCTTGACGTATGAGTGACTCCAGCGTTCTCCCTGAGAAATTTTAAGTGGTTTGTTGAGCGCACTAGGCTCTGCGACGGCAGGGCCTACCCCACGCGTACCTCCACCGCTGTTGAACCGACGAGAAACCAGGACGGCCCAAGAGGGAAGGGGCTATGGGCGCAGTTAGGCCCCTGAGTCGCGATGCTTAGGGGTCCCCCTTGATGGACGAGCGGCTTCATACCTCCAGTGGTTTGCCCCCCATGCTGGGCACGGGCGTGGTCGCAGGTGGATTCAATTGACTTCCTGGCCAGCTGTGGGAATAGTCATTGGCGGACTGTGTTGATTTCCGTGCCAGCTATGGACTTAGTCATTGGTGGGTTGTGTTGATTTCCTGGCCAGCTGCGGGCTTAGTCATTGGTGAACTGTGTTGATTGCCTTCATCTTGTCCTCGGCGTGGAGCGTAGGGCTGCCACTAGGCATGGGATGGACACCTCCGTGTCCTCAGGGGGGGCCCTGGGCGTATACTTCCTCGGCTCGTTATTACGTTATAGTGTCACGGTGGGGTTGTATCTGGGCGGTCGCGAGGATGCGTTGGCCTCGCGAGTGTCCTTACCCCCTAGGCATTGGGGCCTGCGTGTTCCACCCATCACGGAGCATAGGGCTTCCACTAGGTCTGGGATGGACCCCTCCGCGTCCACGGGGGGCCCTGGGCCTATACATCTTCGGCTCGTTATTACGTGAGAGTGTCACAGTGGGGGTGTATCTGGGAGGTTGCGAGGATGCTTTGGCCTCACGAGTGTACCTACCCTGAGTAATTGGTGGACTAAGTTGATTTCATTTGGGTCATTGGTAAACCCTGCTGACTTCTTCTTCTTCGGGAGTGAGCCAGGGTGTTTGTTGCCTCAGGAGGCCTGTAAGGATAAGCTTGTACCGGGGCCCCCGAGCGGGGGTCGACCGCCCAAAGACGCAAGCAATGTAAAACGTTAGGGTTCGAAGTGGGTCCGACAGAAACAACTTAAATGAAAGTGGTGGCTAGGGAATGCCCTGAACTCCTGGAGGCCACGTGGCCCTATGGAAGCCCTCACACAGAGTGGTCCAAAAAGTTACCTGGCAGCAGCCAACCAAAAGTCACTTAGTTGTAATGTCGTTGAAGTGCCGACGGTGCCGCCTTCGCCTTATCTCCTTCTTCCACGATCGCGACCATCACGGGTCCGCCGTCTCCCAAGTCTCAGGACATTCGTTTGGCCCGAGCATCTCCTCCTCTTCCTCACCACGCCCCAGCAGGCAAGGCATTAGTGTGGCCTGCTGGAGCCTCCGGTAAGTAGCAGCCCCGTTCCCAAGCCGGAAGTGTAGGGTGCCCATGCCTGGGCACACCCACCGATGGTCAGCTCGCGCGGGCCAAAAGGGGCCTTGTGTAGCGGCTTTGTTGATTGCGAGTGCATTGATGCATATATGGGGTCGATCGACTGTGCCGACGACGACGAATGTGATTGGTTATGCAGGGCAGTCCCCGCCTCGCACAGCCTGGGCCTCTCAAAGTTCTTGGATTTCTCTAATGACGGACTCACGCGCGTCGGAGTGCGCCCTCGGGTTGTGCTCGAGCTCCACCCTCGCCTCACTGGTCAGTCCGGGGACCTTCCCGGTGGGAGCCCCCAGTCCTGACCCAAGGGGGGCGACAAGCACACCTTCCTATCCGATGGGAGGCATGACCCCGTCCCCGGGAACGGAGCCCGAAGCCCCGGGGCGCTCTGTGGGGGAGAAGTTGCTTCTTCTTCTTGCGTGGCTCCTCGCGAGGTAGCTCGTCGTATGAGAGTTCTGCCACCGCTGCGCGGTAGGCGTGCTCGAGTGTACATATGACATCCTTCTCGTCGCAGGCGATGGTGATGACGCCGCCGCTCCCTGGCATCTTGAGGATGTTGTAGCCATGGTGGGTCACTGCCATGAACTTGGCGAGAGCCGAGTACCCAAGGATCACGTTATACGGCAGGTGGATGTGCGCAACATCGAAGACGATGATCTCAGTGTGGTAGTTCTTGCACTCCCTGAAGCTGACTGGCAAATGCACCTGCCCAATGGGCATGGTGGACCCCTTTGTAACTCCTAAGAAGAGCTTGGTCGGCATGAGTTGTTCATATGATAGCTGGAGTTTCTCGAAGGTCTCGACCGAGAGGACGTTGAGCCCCGCTCCACTGTCGATAAGGGTCTTGGTGACGAGGACATTGCTGATGGTCGGGGTGCAAATCATGGGAATCTTGTGGCCATGAACGGTCTTCATGAGGTTGTTCATGTCGCCCCTGACGCGGCTCTCGGTCCTCCCAGCGGCCTCCACCGCGACCACCGTTTCCTGCGGGGCCTCTGTCTCCCCGTCTTGGGCGCCTGTTGAACTGATCGGCACGAACCAGTCGGACATTTTGGCACTCGGAGGTATCATGGCCACTGGTGCCATGGAAGACGCACATTGGCCCCCTCCTGACGGACGCTCTCCTCCTCGGCTGTACTTCGTCTCAGGCTCGGCTGCGAGCACCGCAGGAGCCTTGCGCTTGGCCTCCTTGGCCTTGGCCTTCTTCTCTTCTGGTTCCGCCGCCTGTGGCCCGAGGAGTGATAGGTGACCTTGTTCAGCCCTGGCGCACTTGCTTGCCAGGTTGAACATCTCTAGTCCAGTGCTCATTTCATCACTCGTGGCGAGCTCCACCTTCATCTTGAGGTCGGTGACTCCATCGGAGAAGGACGAGATGACGGCCTCGTCCGACGCCTTGGGGATCTTGAGGCTATGACCGTGAAGCGCTGTATGAACTTGTGCAGGGTCTCCTCCTCTTGCTGCTTGATGCGCCGCAGGTCGTTTATGGTGGTAGCGCGGTCGCGGGTGCCCTGGAAGTTGGCAATGAAGAATTCGCATAGACCATCCCTGGAGGTGATGGACGCCTTTTGGAGGTTGAGGAGCCAAGAGAGCACGCCGCCCTTGAGCGCCATGGGGAACCAGGAGGCCATGACCCTTTCGCCTCCTCCTGTCGCCCTGATGCTCAGCGTGTAGAGTTGCAGGAACTCGGCCGAGTCCAGGGTGCCGTCGTAGAGCGGGGGTAGATCGGGCTTGAACTTGCAGGGCCACCCAGTTTGGTAGAGCTCAAGGGCAATGGCGAGGCACCCCACTGGCCCGACGGGTGCAGCGGGCACGGGGGCGACCTGGTCCTGGTGCTCCACTAGGTCAGATTCGAGCGGTTCATGCTCGCGGTGCGGGACTTGTAGTGTCGGGAGCGTGCGCACGTCGGCGCGCGGCCGAGGAACCACCTGACAGCTTGCTTCATCTCCCGGCCCCGCCCAGGGTTCGCGAGGCCGGTAGCAGGGACGTGCTTCTTACCTGGGATCAGGGTTTGCGCCACGCCACGGAGGTGGGGATGGTGCATCTTGCTCCTCGTCTTTTGCCAGGGATGATTGGAGTCGACTCGAGCCGGAGAACGCAGCGGAGTCATCGGTGGCGACGACGAGCTCCTCGACGCGCTGGAGCTAGTCACTGTGGCGGTCAGGGGAGGGCCGATAACGGAGCAGCTCAGTGGCCTTGGCAAGAGCGCGCCAGCCATGCGGCATCTCCGGCCGGGTGCGTGAGGCTGACCCGGAAGCCCGGACGAGCGTCACAGTGGCGGTGCGGCCATCGGCCTGCTCATAGCCAGCTGGGAGAAGCCTTGCTGTTCCTGAGCGTCGGGGCCCGTGGCGGTGTTCACCACTGACGATGGTGACCTGTGCACGCCGGTGGGGCCTGCGGGTGCCGTCTAAGCAACACGGGTGGCGCGGCGCTCGGTGCGAGCCCGATGAGCGTCAGCCATTGGAGAAACGAAGCTTGGTGAAGGCGGATCTTGGAGGAAACCTTGACACGCCCCCTACCTGGCATGCCAAATGTCGGATTTCGGGCTCCACAAAACCCTTAAGACTCGCCCCACCTAACTCGCTACTCGTCGAGGATGGAGAAGAACTCACTCGATGGTGAGGAAGACACAAAACACAACAGTTTGCCCAGGTTCGGGCCGCTGGGAAGCGTAATACCCTACTCTTCCTTTGGTGGATTGCCTCTCGTGGAGGTTGGTGGATGAACTAGTATAGTGTTCGAGGACCTCCGGAGGCTAGGTGGCCTAAGTGTGGTGCCAGTGGGCAAATGAATGAATCGGGGTCTTCTCTACAAACTATCCTATCCTCTATATATAGTGGCGGCCCGGGTCCTCTTCGCTTATCGTTTGGATGATAAGGGATCCCACAATGGCTATTTTGAAGGGGAACAGGGGAACATGCTCCCCCTGCCAAAAGGTGGTCTTCGCCTACAAAGTGACTGACAACACTGTAGGGTCGTGTCTAGGGATGACGTTCGTCCTGCTCGCGGGCAGCGACGACTTTGTTACACCAGAAGGGAAACCTTTGAAAGATGCCTTGGGAATCCCGGTACGTCCTTGCCCTCTTTCTACTAAAGTGGAAACCGCTCCGCCGTGCTGCCTACTGCTCGCCTATCCTTCCTACATGTCATTCTTGACTCCTGAGGCTAGGCCTAGCCTCTGAATATCCGCCGCTCCGGACGGGTCCTAAGGAGGCCCCCTGCGGGTCTTGAAGTTGCTCCTACTCGCAAGGCTTGGTCCATCGCGAGGGCCTTGCCTTGAGGCGTGCCGGGCCCGTTGGTTTTGGTCGATGAAGTGGGCCATGCCTGACTCGTAGGAAGGCAGGTCTGGGTACCCCCATTCCCAGAATGTCGACATCCTTATCTTAGTCTTCTCAAGTGCTTTGCCATGAGTCATACACATCATTTCGGTTGAGCCTATTCTTAAGTTTCCTCTTTTACATATTGACAACAATATGTTTTGTGCAAGTGATATGCTTATTGTCTTATCTACTTGCTTTCGCTTGTTGTGTGTTTTATTGATTTTTGGGGGAGTAACGATTCAAATTGTGCACAAATCATGGGGAGCTTCTCTAGTTGTTATAAAACACTCCTTTGCCCATATCATAAATCTTTTATTCATGTGGTTTGAAGGACAATGTGATTGCTTGTTCTTTTGGTATTTTTGGATTGCTTCCTTCTCTCTTTTGTATGTCATTGTGACATATGATCGTTTTTGTAATATTTAGGTCCTCGATATAGTACGTTTTCCTCCAACTACATATCACTGTATATGTGTATTTCTTTGAACTCATTCATTGAGAAGTACACACTTTTTGGAGGACCACCTATTATATTGGTTTTCTAAAATTTTCTTCCATTTTGGCAATCGATGCCAATGGGGGAGAAGTTTAGAGATTTTAGTTTGGAGATGTTTAGAGAGTTTTGCTTTATGTGCTTAAGCATTTGCATCTCGAACACATGCATTATTGCTTTCTATGTGTGTGCTTGGTTATGCCTATTTCCTTATATAAACTCTCATGAAGTGGTTGTCATCAATTATCAAAATGGGGGATATTGTTAGAGCATATTTCTCCATATGTGGTTTTGGTAATTTATAACAATCCCTGTGGATTAATGGTTGCCTTAAGTTATATTTGTAGGATTTGTCCATAGGCACTTCTTGAAGTCTATGTGTTGGTTTCATGGAGTTTATATGATCACCAAGGTGGCATTCAAAGTTTTACCCAAATATTGGTCATAAAGACACAAGGTTGATCAATACTAAGTCAAAGAGTGAATCAAGTTGATCAACACACAAAGCTTACAAGCTGTACCGAGACGGATCAAGTGCTCCCATGGTATGGTAAGCATTGTCCATTACGCTTTTGTGTACTAACCCATGTCTTCGTGAGAGTTCTATGCGGGGCTATGTGTGTTTCCATGGGCTTGCTTCAAGAGCAAGATCTCATACAACCCATGGAGGATGACATCAAGTGGTGATTTTCATGAAGATTGCGGTGTGCAAGTTCAAGTGGAGCATCACAAAGATATCATGCTTGAAGCTTGTCGTCCATTGTGGTGGCAATGGACTTGTGAAGATGTGCTGAAGAGTGGCTCACCCATAGTGAGTATGGGGGAGCAATCAACTAGTCCTCATCAAGCCAACGGAATCAAGAAAGGCGGTCCATCTTGAAGAAGTCAAGATCAACATCATCTAGCTCAAGTGGACTATGTGCAAGGTATATGTTTGCCCTTCACAGGTTTTTCTATTTTAGGATAGATTGTCATACTGTCAATGGGGGCTCTCAAGTGAGTAGCTTGATCATATCGTTCGTTGTGAGCTCAAACCATTTGCATCCTTGTGTCATATTTCCATGTTCTTGTTTGGTTTTTCTCTCTATGAGTTTTAGAGCTTATGGTCATCTTTATGACAAGCTCGAGTTCATCGAAAACGGAGTTCATGTGCATCTTGTATGATGTCTTCGATGTTGGAGTTTTGACGGTTCTTCATTCATAGAGGTTTCACACCTCTATCGTTCTTGGATAGCTCTTGTCATCCTGAATGGAACAAGCTTTAGTTTGCTCAATTCGAAGCTCATTTGTAGAAGTTGTGGTAGTTATGTTATTTTATGTTTTCTTCTAGCGGTAGTACCACTTCCCTTCGCGGTTGTACCACCCCCCTGGGCTATTGAACCGGCCTAGCACCGTTCCACAACCGGACACGTTTCTATTTTGCGGCGGTCGTTGGGCGGTGGTGGCCCGGTTGTACCACTATATTAGTATAGCCGGTACTACTGGTGTTCTTAGCGGTTGTACTGCTTGGGACTTAGCCACACCCAGCAGCTGTGGCAGGTGGAACAACTAGCCAACTCTCTGTCTTTGACTGGTTTTTGGGTGGTGGCTTGGCGGTTGTACTTCTAAATTAGGCAACCCGGTTGTACTTCCCTGGCAACCGGGTGTAACGCTGTCGTGTAAAAACGGGTGCAACGGTTAGAATTATGGGGGCCTATTTAAGGGGGTCTTCTTCCCCAATGGTTCCCCATCCTTCAACATCGTGTTTGCCCCCCATTGTTGACCTTCTTAGATCTTGCTAATTCTCAATCCCTCTAATGATTATTGCTAGTTCTTGAGGGAAAATAGAGAGGAGATCTAGATCCACATTTGCACCAATCACTTTCTCCTCTATGTGAGGGGAACCTCTTGGATCTTGATCTTGGAGTTCTTTGTGAGCCCCTAGTTCTTCCTCTCATATTCCTCCATAACTTTTGTTGTTGTGGAGGGATTTGAGTGTGAGGGACTTGTCCACTTTGTGTGTTCTTTCCATTGCATTAGTTGCATCGTTTGAGTTCTCCACGGTGATACGTGGAAGTGAAGTTTGAGAAGCTTGTTACCCTTGGGTACTTGGTACCCTAGAAATTGTTCTAGTTGATGCTTTGGCGTCCTAGAAGCTTGGTGGTGCCTCGGAGCACAATCATTGTGGTGTAAAGCTTCGGCCAAGCGTCAGGGTCTCCAATTAAGTTGTGGAGATTGCCCCGAGCATTTGAGGTCATCACGAAGCCACAGTCCGTTGTGGTGAAGCTTCGTGGTGTCGTTGGGAGCGTCTAATTAAGTTGTGGAGATTTCCCCAACCTTGTTTGTATGGGTTCGATGACCACCCTCAACGGTTCCTTAGTGGAATCACGGCATCTTGAATTGTGCGAGGGCGTGAGAAGATTTCGGTGGCCTTAGAGGCATCTTGGGGAGCATTGTGCCTCCACACCGCTCAACACGGATATTACATCCGCAAGGGTGTGAACTTCGGGATACATCATCGTCTCCGGATGCCTCAGTTATCTCTTACCCAAGCCCTTTACTTATGCACTTTACTTTGTGATAGCCATATTCTTTATTGTTATATATCTTGCTATCACTTAGTTGTTTATCTTGCTTAGCATAATAGCTGGTGCACATAGGTGAGCCTAGTTCTTTTAGGTTTTGTGCTTGACAAAATAAATGTTAGTTTTATTCCGCATTTGTTCAAGCCTAAACAATAATTATTTTAAAGTGCCTATTCACCCCTACTCTAGGCGACATCCACGTCCTTTCACAAGGCATAAGGATTTCACGAGGATATGGAAATAATCATTGAATTCGTCGTGAAGATGATAATGATGGTAATATCGACATTTGGGTGGATGTCGATATGCTTCCAGTTTTACCACAATGTGAGTTTGACAACCATATTTCGTAAGTGATTTACATTGTTTATTTAAAAATAGTTGGTGTTCCTCCCTACTTAACATGTTTATTTTTAATTGTTAGCTTATTTCTCTTCTTAAAAAAACTCAGAAGACATTTGACAACACCTACTACAGTCATGGCTCTGATCTAGCTTGGTTCGAGAAAACCCATCTCATCTCATTTATTGACGATGATTATGATTATAACAACAATTATGAAGATATTGGCCAAAGTTATTCTGAATACGTGCCACTAGTGTACGAATTGAACCCTAAAAATTTCCATGTAGATAGCATTGTAAGATTTTTTTACTATTGTGTCTTAATTAGTCCATCTTTTTAATATATAATTTTTTAAGCAAAATTGGATTGCTAACTATGTTATTATTATGTTCTTTAACACATATTTCCGCTAGAGGTTTTGCCTGATCTGATGACTATAGAAGGTCATCATTTGAATGATATCAGGTTACGACCACGGTGATCTATATTATTCCGCAATGGATACTCGCTTTCTAGAAGGGGTGGAAGCCTAAAAGTTAAAGGATTTTACAATTTAATGTATTTGACAGCTACTTGGCGGAGACGCGAAGGATTTACGCATGCCACATGTCGGACATAGGTGGATCTCTATTCTTCATGATGGAGAGAGTGGAGCTTACCTTTTTACGCTATTTTACCCAGTAGAGAGTAGTAGGTTATACCTAGGCGAGAATAATATGTGCTAGCCAAGAGAGTGACCTTTTTAGTTTGTGATTATTATTGTGTTTTCCGTTTTATAACATTTTCACTTGGAATGACTAGTAGCAATGCACGTGGAACACACATGTTCGTCATCAAATATGAATGTGAATATTCTCAAAGAACGTGAAATTTAAATTCCATGTCCTAGTATAATTTATAATCAATTTTCATAAGTGGGAACCTATATACAAGTATTCTTGAATGGGCTTGCAGAGATAAATTACAATTGAACATAAGAATCTTAACATTCCTTTCAAAAACCGATAAATGCATTCAACAAACCAAATTCTAGGTGTATGCCAATTCACAAATTTTTACACTCGCCAAACCCTATGACGAGTACGGGTCTGCATTTGCAATGTGCTCAGCATAGAGTATTTTTTTCTTTAGTGTATTTGCCTAAAGAAAAACATCAACATCACGAACTGCATGTCATACAGAAAGATCGGTGTGATATACTAAAGATGCATTTAATATTAATGTGAAAATAAGTGAGGTTACATCTGCTTTTCACATGGTATATAGATACAATCCACCAAATACAAATGGGACTATTCAAACAAGACTTCAAATCATGATCTTAAAATGAGGAGGGGAACTTACCTTTGGTGGCAAACAGAGCATATGGCAAATTTGACATGAATAATTGCATGCACCTGTGCAAATGCATGTACAAACTAATGCACAAAAAATTGTTCCATATATTAAATAGATACGCTGCTTATTCAACATTTAAGATCGGACTACATACAAATAACCATGTCAAAAAAATATTGCAAGGCGATCAAATACTACAAATCAACTACATATGTTCACGTTTTCACTGAAAAAACAAGGCAATGAAGCGGGAATACACCGACACACGATGTCTCCAAGCAGCTCAAAGCAAAATCCTACCAGGCAATGACCTCACTATGTGTGTTGTTGTTGTCCGTGGCATCTTTGTCTTCCATGCATGACAGAAGAAACTTATGGGGCATGAAGATGACAATGTCGGTTGCACAGGGATGGCCCCAAGCTAAGCTACGCTTGCCTGAATTAGAATTTGGCAAAAAGCATTCTTGTATCATCACTTATGTCTGAATTACAACATATGATAACCAACTTGCAAACGAAATATTCAGTTTATCTGTTTCCGTAATAAAAATAGAAAATCACAACCACGAGTGTGTTATTCCATCGATCAACACAAGGCCGTAAATTTTATGTAACTTTGAAAAAAGAACTAGTCGTGCGGGTGGATAACTAAAAGTGAGATTGGATTTAACACATTGATCAATGAATAACTAAAAAAGGATCGGATTTAAATTCCGTACCTTTAGTTGTGCTCTGGTTGAGGTTAGTCAAGCGGGAGAATGCGACCATGGAGGGTGCATCATGATTATTAAATTTGTGAAGGAAGTAGTCAATAAATGAGCAAGCAGTAACAACTTGCATCCTCCATTTTAAGGTGTGTTGAGCACCAAAATTAGCTCCATCCTTTCTATGGTACTTGCCTCAAACACAGACTTTTTCTCAATCACCTCAAGTAAAAACCGTCGATCAGTTGAGATGAAACTAAAATATAAAACCATTCGACGATGTATGCTATCATCATAATAACTTCCTGGACATCAAACCTAACTAATAGCTACTCTAAGACTGCCCAACCAAAAAGCACAATCAGATACTCTTTCGAAAGCTAGAGAATTCCACTACAACTTATATTTGGAGACTCTTGAAATTATGTACACATCAGGCCAGAATGGGCCCAAGCATTGTTATTCAAAAACAAGAATTTCTTGAACTGAACCAAAAAATTCCTTTAATTATGTACAGTTGGAGTAGCACTGTTAAATACTACATGACTGAACTACTATCCACTTCTATATTTTACTGTGAGATGCAAGCTGATGGAGAAGTGGGCAACATCAATCAGACACTATGGTAGATCAAAGGACTCGGTTGCTCCACCTTTAGTCCAATCTTCTATATACTCGCACCGCTACCTCCTCCTTCCATAGACAATTCAAATCAAATCTAATAGTAGATAATGATTTTGAAACTGTTACAGGCTGAATAATGACCTACAGACACTTGTAGCGCTCAGGTTGTGGTGTAATTTACTTGGTGTATAACCAAGGAATTAAGTTAATCATGTTGGTAAAAAGTTGTAACAACTAAATAAGATGATTTTAATAGAATGATTGATATTTAAGATACAAAACACATGACTAACTATGTTATCGTTGTTTTGAACTACTTCTAGTATGTTATGCACCAAGCATATCTCAGGTCAGTATCATATTGAAGCTAGACCGCAAGATAAGGACAAAAAGATGTTATGTTCTTAACCCCTCTTTTGTACACCCTTATAGAAGTTTCTTGCAGACTTATTGTATACGTTTGGAAAGAAAATAGTTGTGACAGCCCGAGACTGACGTTCTAGAAGATTCCCCTTTTGTTCCATTCTCGTCATGTGGTTCGTTTGCCTCTCGCATTCATCATCGCATCATTCACATCATCTGCATTGCATCGGCATTCCGTTGCCGCCAGTTTTCAAACTTGCATCCGTTATTAGTTGCAGGTTCTCTCCGTTTTCGTCATTGACCGTTTTGAGCCCGACCACACACGCACGCGCCCGCGACATCGTCAAAACCTTGTTTTTAAAAGTGTGTATAAAACTTTCTCAGATTGGGTTGAAACTTGACGTGCGGTCTTATTTAGATATAGGTAGGCCACCTGCCAATTTTCGTCGCAATCGAAGTCCGTCTGGTACCCGAACGGTCGACCGTAGTGGCACCGTATCCGGTCTATCGTCGGATGTTTTTCGGTAATTTAAATCACGTTGCCAGGTGTCGTTTTCCCTCTCATCTTCGGCTAGCGTACTCTACACAGCCACTTAGCCATCCCCGTGTGCGATACCGTTCGATTCCGATCGCGCGGTTGAAACTGGGGCGAAAAACTGCTAAACCTAGCCCCCCCCCCATTGTTATATATAGACCTCCCATGCCATTTTAGATAGAAAATCCCCTCTATCCTCGATTTGTGTGCCTAACCCTAGCCTCCTCTCTCCTCCCCACTGCAGTCTCCTCCCTCCAGCCGCCGGGCCCGCCCAAGCCCATATGGAGCCTGCCACGGGGCCAAATCGGGCCTCGTCCGATCTGCAGATCCCCGCCGCCGCTCGCCCTGCTCCGGAGCGCCCCGCGCCTCCCGCCGCATTTCCGTCGCCTCCCGCCGGCCCTGCCTCGCCTTGCCCCCGTCACCCTGACCCGGATCTGGGCAGATCCGGCCGGCCCCGCCTCGTTCCCGCCGGCAGCCACCGCCCTGCGCCATGCCGGAGTGCCCTGCATCGCTACCCTCCGCCTCGTCCTGCCCCCGCCGCCACATGCTTCGCGCCGCCGCCTCTAACTCCAGCCGTCGCCGGTCGCTGTCACCAGTGAGCCACGGCTCCAGGTGAACCTTGCCGCCCCTGCTGGAGGTGCTTCCCCAGCAGCCTACCGGATCCCTCGCTAGCCGCCGCAGCCTCCTTCCGATCTGGATGAGGTCCAGATCCGCCGCGCGTGCGTTGACCCGCTCCTAGGCCAGCTCACCCGCATGGGCCACGAGGCCACTTCGCCAGCCGCCGACCAAGGATGTCCTAAGCCGGCCTAACTCCTTCGACCGCCTCGGCCCAGCTCGGCCTCCACCAGCGCGCCTCGGCCCAGGCCGAGTGCCCGTGAGACCAATCTCCAGCGCCAAGCCGGCCTCGCCCTTGGCGTGCCTCGGCCTGCCTCTTCTCCTACATGTGAAACGGCCCACCAAGGTGAGCTCCCCAGCGCCCTATCCCACGCCCACAGGCATCAATTAGCTATTTTGGGCTCTCAGATCAGGCCCATTTAGTATTTAGGATTCCCTGCGAATTTAGTATTTTAGAATATGCTAGATATTTAAACGTCAATAACTTTTATTTCGTGTATCGGATCGGAACAATTAATATATGTAACTTGTGTAGTTTTTCGCGTAGATTATTATTTTGCAACTTGCATGCATGTTTGGAGTTGTTTGACTTGCCGTATGCCTAGATTTGCATGAAGTCCTAACAGGGAATTACCCCGTATTTATTTTAGTGTGTGTCCTGATTGCTCGAACCCCGTGGATATAATGTTTGTGTTGTTCGGGACCCTTTTCCATGTATTTTAGAGTAGTTGTTTGCATTTTTGCATGGAGGTTCCGTCGCTAGTCTGTTATATCGTGTTTAGGACATATTCTTTCATATACGTGTGGCAGTATTTTTATTTTTTCAACCCCTCATATTATACATGTTTTCGGGGTAGAAAAATCCATAGAATTTAACTGTGCATTTATTTTTAGAATTAGAGAAAGTTAGTGCGCGTGATATTTTATCATCTGGCCCTTTTGTTTATTTTGTGGGACTTAATCCGTGCATGATATGAATGAGTTGTCAACTAGAGATATGCCCTTGGATGTGTAGGCTAGGCTTTGGTAATTTTGGTTGCAATAAAAATACATGTTTAGGTGTTGTTTGCTTGTTGTCAACATGCTAGAAAATAGTGTCGTTTTGGAGATGCTCAAATATTTCCAAGTCTGAAATATGTTATATTTTGTTGTTGTCTTGACATGAGTTTATCTGGTGATCTATAGGTCTTTTGAGGTTGGTGCAATGGAGTTAGTTGTAGCCATTATGATTCTCTAGCATGCTGTGAATTTTCATGCCATTTGGTTCCTTGTAGAATATAGTTTTGTTGTTGTCAATATGCCTTTAGATCGAATACTGCACTGTAAAGTATATAGGTGATCCATGCTTCCATGCTAAATGTTATTAGTAGTATGTGGTAGTGCATATTGCCCTCTACTGTCTCATGCCTTGGTTGAGCATTTTGGATTTGTGTAGCTAGTTGTTCGAGGGTGTAGAAAATGCTATGTGGCTAATTTTGGTAGATTGTATTGATTTATTGTTTAGCTCGTAGTTGTTGAACCGTAGCTAGTTCGTATCTTATGAACCGTAGCTCCGTTGGAGATGTTCCCTATGTGTAAATTGATTGGAACGACGCGTAGAATCACGTGAACCTATTTATTTTGCTGCTTAACTAATATTAAAACATGTTAGTACAGATCTAGACAGATTTGTAAATTAACGTATGAGGTCATCTCACAGATGCTATATGTCATTTCCGACCTCATTTAAAATGCTTAAATAGATAGCTTAGTTACGCTTCACCTCATGCCATGTTAACCAACATTTAATATTGTCGTGTACCTAATCGGGATAGGACTAAATAATTCGTACGTGGAGTTTCGTCAATATGCAACTCGTTGCATATTGAACTTCACTTAATATGTAGTAGTTGATCGTTGTGAATTGACTTGCTATGTCTTGCATATATTCAACTGATCATGCATCATATGGGGATTGCATCTTGTCTTGCATGTGCCGTGGTAAATATCGTGTGTTGATGCTTGTTTCCGGTTTCTTTCGTCTCGCTACAATTCCCCAAGTGTGTCAGATAGTGAGGACCCATTCGACTACGTCGGTTCGTCTGCTTCACGGAGTCATTCTTCTTCCAAGCGGGGTCTCAGGCAAGATGACCATTTTCCTAGATACCATTACTATAATTGTCATGCTAGTTTTATCGTTTCTAGCGTTATGTCTTGCTGCCTACCACCTATTAAACTCAGCCTCCCAACATTGCCATGAAAACCTTCACCCTGTTCACTACCTAGCAAACCACTGTTTGGCTATGTTACCGCTTGCTTACCCATGTATTAGCGTTGCTAGTTGCAAATGCAGTTGCTTCCATGTGATGACATGGGTTCCTTGTTGTACCACCATATTAATTGCTATTTAACTTAATGCACCTATATACTTGGTAAAAGGTGGAAGGCTTGGCCTTTCTAGCCTAGTGTTTTATTCCACCTTTGCCCCCCTAATTTCTGCTACCGGTGTTATATTTCATAATTGAGCGCTCCTAACACGATCGGGGTTGTTATAGGGACCCCCTTGATAATTCATTTTAGATTAAAGCTAGTCTGGCAAGGCCCAACATTGGTACTATATTTTCCCAACATAATAATTCTGTTAATACTGAAAGCATAGGGTGTCATGAACCAGAGGAGTAATTCTACATAATACAGGGAGGGCCAGTGCTGATGGTGATGGTCCAAAATAGAGCACTGTGCGGGACCAACCCAGGGAAACTTGGGTGATTTCTATCAGGCCACCGTATGCGTAGCTTATCTGTCGTGTCCTGAGAACGAGATACGCGGCTCCTATCGGGATCGTCGACACGTCGGGCGGCCTTGCTGGATTAGTTTTACCTTTGACGAATGTCTTGTGCATCGGGATTCCGGTGATGCTTTGTGTAATCTCAGAGTTGAGGTTTCCCACTAAGGAGGCCGACGAGATCGCGAGCTTCGTGATCAAGGATTTCTATGCGACTTGTGGTAATTTGTGATGGACTAGTTGGAGCACCCCTAAAGGGTTAAATCTTTTGGAAAGTCGTGCCCGCGGTTATGTCGCAACGTGGAAACTTCGTTTAACACTGGTTCTAGACAACTTGAAATTAACTTAATTAAAATATGCCAACTGAGTGCATAACCGTGACGGTCTCTTTCGTGAGCTCCGTCTCCGATCGAGGACACGGTGGGGTTATGTTTAACATAAGTAGGTGTTTAGGATCATTCATTTGATCATCAGTAGTCACGTCCGCTATGCGTAGATCATCCCCCTGTATTCTTGTACTCGTAAGTTAGCCTCCTCATATGATGCTTAGTCGCTTGCTACAGCCTCACCACTTAATCATATCTCACCCATTAATCTTTGCTAGTCTTGATACCTTTGGAAATGAGATTGCTGAGTCCCCTGTGGCGTGAGCGTGATGATTGTTACTTTGACGTGAGCGTGATGATTGTTCATTTGGAGTTTCTTCTTATTCTTCTTCTTCGATCTAGGATGGGTTCCAGGCCGGCAGCCTGGGATAGCAAGGATGGACGTCGTTCTTTTCTTGTTTGTTTTCGTCCGTAGTCAGACCCTGCTCTTCTTCATGATGTTTATGTATTGTACTGATGTGACTCTGATGTAGCTTGTGGCGAGTGTAAGCCAATTCCATATACTCTTCTCTTCAGTACATGTACTTGTAACGATATCCATTTTTTTGAAACAACGAGATGCGCTTCTATCCCTATCGAGGCCCTCGTGCCAAAATAAGTATAGGATCACACCTTGGGTGTTACAAGTTGGTATC
The DNA here is from genome assembly GCF_904849725.1 of Hordeum vulgare subsp. vulgare. Classification (NCBI taxonomy): domain Eukaryota; kingdom Viridiplantae; phylum Streptophyta; class Magnoliopsida; order Poales; family Poaceae; genus Hordeum; species Hordeum vulgare. The sequence continues at coordinate 322,219,281 of NC_058519.1, read as the reverse complement.
GGTGCAGTACCGACCTGGGAGCCCCCTTGATTGATCGAACTTGGCCTAGTCGAGTCTAGTGAAAATTTGCTGTGAGTCTAGTTATATATCGGAGAGTAGGTTTCTTTTTCTCCTCTTCTATGCTCTGGTAAGGTTCACGACTTAGGAATTTTAATTCTACTCCTCTTCTCACTCAAAAAAAATTTAGGATCACGCGGATAATTTTGGAATCTATATGATGCCGATGTGATGGAGTTCTGTCTTGGTGCCTCCTGTCTGACTTGATTTCTTCCGGGGAGTTGAGCTCCAGGGGATTCTTGAGCACATCGTTATCATTCAGATTTCTTAGTATCTCAGGACGAAGGATGTTGGAAATTGCTTCAATACTAGTAGTGGCGAGAGGAGTCCGGCTTCCCTCGTACTGGTGGACAGAGTTCCGGATGTATCACCATACTTAGTATCGTTGTGATTACGAGGATCTGAAATAGATGAGGTTCCGAGATTCTGATTATGTGTTGACGGATGTGATACACTAGATGGGTTAGTATAGGAGTTGAGTGATATATTACTCCTTGTATCCGTGGACCAGATTGCATGACCAGAAATTTTGGGAGTTCTTAGGTGGGAATTCAAGTAGTTACTTGTAGGACAATCTTCCAACAAATGCATGATGTTAGGTTGGGGTTCGACATCTAGTCGATTCGTTTGTTCACGATCGACTTACAATGGTTCTCGATGGGTCTTAAAGAGTCCTTGTAGCTTGCTACGACTCGGGGATGCTTCATATGTCGTGTGCACTGCCTTGCATAGGATGGCTACTGTAAGGATCGAGCCCGTGCGATCCTGTCCACGAAAATATTGGACGAAATCTCTCTCATGAGTTGTTCTGGCTTGTTTCGTAAGCCTCATCCTTTATTTTGTTGGAATATGGTAATTCGAGTTGCTTCGACGTCAAGTGGTGAATTCATATCCTTCCAAGAGGTGTTCTCGTGTTTTATGGGAATGGTGATTCTGTTTCTCAATCAGATTATCTTATCAAATCTTGTCAACCGGAGTTGTCATATCAATTCTTTTTCAACCGGTGTGATTCTCTTCAAGTGAATTCTATCCTCTCCAATTTTGCAAGATCAATCTCTCTTTTCTTTTAGGAGTTCATCTCGTCTGTCCCAAGTTGTCTTTGTTTTTCCCGCCCTCCTGCCCTTTTCTTCAGTGATTAGATTATCATCCTCGTGCATTTTATTTCGTTGTTGCTTCCGTTATCTTTTATTTTCTCTCGTATCTGATGATTCAGTTTGAAGATCCACACGTGTTTCAAGTTCATCATTTCTTCATTTTGTTCTCTTTTCCAGTGGATTCAATTTAAGATCTCGTTGTTCATCATATCCTTTTCATCCTTTAAATTCTTTCCCATGTTGAAAATTCTTATGAGCCTATCTTGTTATTCATTACTCTCTTTTCTATCCGGAGTGTTGAAGTTATCTCAGAAGTTTCTTGTTTTTAGTCCTTTCAATTATTTCGAAGGCCTCACCTCATCTAGTTTTTCATTTGTACTAGTGCAATATCTCTCTTCTGACCAATCTTTTCAATGGTGGTTTCTTGAGTGGGCCCATAACCCACATGTTTTTCCCAGGATCTTAACTGGTTCTTGTAATCTTTCCGGAGATTCTTAATTCTTTTCAACTATGACGTAAGTATGAATTTCATCGGTCATATTCCTTCTTCAAGTTCAATTTGAATTAATTCTCATACTTGGCTCAACCTTTCATTCTTCATTATTCTGGAGTGTCTCAGTTATTCTTGGTGGTGTTCTCTGTATCTTTTTCATCTTCAAGTCCGAAGGAGTGTTTCTCTCTAATCTTGGTCCATTCTCTTGAAGATTAATCATTTCAATTTTGTGGCATCATCTTGATTTGTTCCAATGATGAGAATCCAATTCTTGCTATCCGGTGCATTTCTGAGTTCGTTTCATTCTTGCCATCATTTCAGAAGATTTCTCCGTTCTGAGATTTCAGCTTTCATCATCAATTCTTCTCAATTGTTGTCTCTTCATTCGTCTCTCACTTATTCCGGTGCCTTGTTCAGTTTTCTATTAGGCGGCTCAAGATCTCTTCATTCTCAAGGTGTCCTTCAAGATTCTTGTGGTAGTAGTTCTCATTTGTCTTCTTCGCTCTTTTCTTTCCAATAGCTAGTTTCTATTATTTCAAACGGAGGCCTTGTGATGTTGCTCTCTTCTATCTACCATCTTGTTCTTTCAAGATCTTATTGTTACCTTGTTCAATTTAGTTGTTTGTTGTGAATCTTGTCCAGTTCTATCTATCTTATGGAATTTTTGTCACCTTTTCCTACCGAAGTGCTGCCGAAATTTTCTATGAATTCTTTCTTGTTTCTCGTATCATTTTTCATCTCTTTGCAACCTTCAAGGATCGTTTGTTTTCACTCGTTTGGCAAAGAAGCGACAAAGATTTACCTCTTTCTTTCTCATCCTCTTCCCCTTTCATTCTTGGATCTCGGGTCGAGATCCTCTTGTAGTGTAGGAGAGTTGTGATAGCCCGAGACCGACGTTCTAGAAGATTCCCTTTTGTTCCGTTCTCGTCGTGTGGTTCGTTTGCCTCTCGCATTCATCATCGCATCATTCGCATCATCTGCATTGCATCGGCATCCCGTTGCCGCCAGTTTTCAAACTTGCATCCGTTATTAGTTGCCGGTTCTCTATGTTTTCGTCGTTGACCGTTTTGAGCCCGACCACACACGTCCGAGCCCGCGACATCATCAAAACTTTGTTTTTAAAAGTGTGTATAAAACTTTCTTTGATTGGGTTGAAACTTGACATGCGGTCTTATTTAGATATAGGTAGCCCGCCTGCCAATTTTCATTGCAATTGGAGTCCGTGTGGTACCCGAACGGTTGACCGTAGCTGCACCGTAGCCGGTCTATCGTCAGACGTTTTTTGGTATTTTAAATCACGTTCCCGGGTGCCGTTTTCCCTCTCATCTCTGGCTAGCCTACTCTACACAGCAACTTAGCCGTCCCCATGTGCGAGACCTTCGATTCCGATCGCGCGGTTGAAACCGGGGCGAAAAACTGCTAAAGCTAGCCCCCCATTGTTATATATAGACCTCCCATCCCAATTTATATAGCAAATCCACTCTCTCCTCGATTTGCGTGCCTAACCCTAGCCTCCTCTCTCCTCCCCACCGTAGTCTCCTCCCTCCATCCGCCGTGCCCGCCAAAGCCCATCTAGAGTGTGCCACGGGCCCGAATCGGGCCTTGTCCGATCTGCAGCTCCCCGCCGCTGCTCGCCCGTCTCCCGATCGCCCCGCGCCTCCCGCCGCCTTTCCGCCGCCTCCCGCCGGCCCTGCCTCGGCTTACCGCCGCTGCCCTGCCCCGAATCTGGGTAGATCCGGCCGTCCCTGCCTCGTTCTCGCCGGCAGCCACTGCCCTGCGCCATGCCGGAGTGCCCACATCGCTGCCCTCTTCCTTGTCGTGTCGCCGCCGCCAGATGCTTCGCGTCGCCGCCTCTAACTCCGGCCGCCGCCGGTCGCTGCCGCCGGTGAGCCACAACTCCCGGTGAACCTTGCCGCCCTTGCTGGGGGGTTATACCCCAGCAGCCTGCCGGATCCCTCGCCGTCCGCCGCAACCTCCTTCCGATCTGCACGAGGTCCAGATCCACCGCGCGTGCGTTGACCCGCTCGTGGGCCAGCTCGCCCCCATGGGCCACGAGGCCATTTCGCGAGCCGCCAACCGAGGATGTCCCAAGGCGGCCCAGCTCCTTCGGCCGCCTCGGCCCAGCTCGGCCTCCACCAGCGCGCCTCGGCCCACCGACCAGCTCGCCCAGCCAGGCCGGCCTCCTCCACGCGCGCCCAAGGCCGATTGCCCCTCAGGCCCATCTCCAGCGCCAAGCCGACCTCGCCCTTGGCCTGCCTCGGCCTGCCTCTTCTCCTACCTTGGCCACGGACCACCAAGGTGAGCTCCCCAGCACCCTATCCCATGCCCACGGGCGTCAATTAGCTATTTTAAGATGTCAGATGAGGCCCGTTTAGTATTTAGGATTCCGTGCGAATTTAATATTTCAGAACATGCTAGATATTTAAACGTGAATAACTTTTATTTCGTGTATTGGATCTGAACGATTTATATATGTAACTTGTGTAGTTTTTCGCATAGATTATTGTTTTGCAACTTGCATGCATGTTTCGAGTGGTTTGACTTGTCGTATGCCTAGATTGTGTCCTGTCCTAATCGGGAATTATCCCGTATTTATTTTAGTGCTTGTCCGGATTGCTCAAACCCCGTGGATATAATGTCCGTGTTCTTCGGGACCCTTTTTCATGTATTTTAGAGTAGTTGTTTGCATTGTTGCATGTAGATTCCGTCGCTAGTGTGTTATATCGTGTCTAGGACATATTCTCGCTTATACGTGTGACGGTATTTTTATTTTTGGAACCCCTCATATTATACATGTTTTCGGGGTAGGAAAATCGATAGAATTTAACTGTGCATTTATTTTTAGCTTTTGACCAAGTAAGTGTGCGTGATCTTTTGCTATGTGACCCTTTTGTTTATTTTGTGGGATTTAATCCGTGTATGATATGAATGAGTTGTCAACTAGAGATATGCCCTTGGATGTGTAGGCTAGGCTCTAGTAATTTTGGTTGCAATAAAAATCCATGTTTAGGTGTTGTTTGCTTGTTGTCAACATGCTAGAAAATACTATTGTTTTGGAGATGCTGAAATATTTCTAAGTCTGAAATTTGTTATATTTTGTTGTTGTCTTGCCATCAGTTTATCTGGTGATCTATAGGTATTTTGAGGTTGGTGCAATGGAGTTAGTTGTAGACCTTATGATTCTCTAGCATGCTGTGAATTTTCATGCCATTTGGTGCCCTATAGCATATAGTTTTGTTGCTGTCAATATGCCTTCAGATCGAATACTGCACTCTCAAAAACTGAAATTTTCATTAAGTCTGAAACTGTGTGTGAGCTGCCATTTTGTGAGTCCTTTTCCTAGTGATCCATGCTTCCATGCTAAATGTTATTAGTAGTATGTGGTAGTGCATCTTTCCCTCTACTGTCTCATGCCTTGGTTGAGCTTTTTGGATTTGTGTAGCTAGTTGTTCGAGGGTCTAGAAAATGCTATGCGGCTGATTTTGGCAAATTCTGGTGATTTCTTGTTTAGCTCGTAGTTGTTGAACCGTTGCTCCGTTTTGGTCGTGTCCTATATGAAACTTGTTTAGAATATTGTGTAGTTTCATATTTTTGATGCCTACTTGGTTTGGGATGCTTGTGACTGTCGTTGCACACATATTGCATTCATGCCATCATATATTGCGGTGTTCGTATCTTTTGAACCGTAGCTCCGTTGGAGATGTTCCCTATGTGTAAATTGATTGGAACGATGCATAGAATCACGTAAACCTATTTATTTTGCTGCTGACCAAATATTAAAACATGTTAGTTCAGATCTGGACAGATTTATAAATTAACGTATGAGGTCATCTCGGAGATGCTATATGTCATTTCCGACCTCATTTAAAATTCTTAGATAGATAGCTTAGTTATGCTTCACCTGTTGCCATGTTAACCAACATTTAATATTGTCGTGTACGTAATCGGGATAGATTTAAAAAATTCGTATGTGGAGTATGGTCAATATGCAACTCGTTGCATATTGAACTTCACTTAATGTGTAGTAGTTGATCGTTGTGAATTGACTTGCTACGTCTTGAATATATTCAACTCATCATGCATCATATCTGGATTGCATCTTGTCGTGTGTGTGTCGTGGTAAATATCGTGTGTTGATGCTTGTTTCCGGTTTCCTTCGTCTCGCTAGAGTTCCGCAAGCGTGTCGGAAACTGAGGACCCTTTCGACTACGTCGGTTCATGTGCTTCACGGAATCATTCTTCTTCCAAGCGGGATCTCAGGAAAGATGACCATTTTCTTAGATACCATTACTATCATTGCCATGCTAGTTTTATCGTTTCTAGCATTATGTCTCGCTGCCTACCACCTGTTAAATATCAGCCTCCCAGCATTGCCATGAAAACCTTCAACCTATCCACAACCTAGCAAACCACTATCTCACTATGTTACCGCTTGCTTTCCAATGTGTTAGCGTTGCTAGTTGCAGGTGCAGTTGCTTCCATGTGATGACATGGTTTCCTTGTTATACCACCATATTAATTGCTATTTAACTTAATGCACCTATATACTTTGTAAAAGGTGGAAGGATTGGCCTTTTTAGCCTGGTGTTTTGTTCCACCTTTGCCCCCCCTAGTTTCCTCTACCAGTGTTATGTTTCATAATTGAGCGCTCCTAACACGACCGGGGTTGTTATGAGGACCCCCTTGATAATTCGTTTTAGATTAAAGCTGGTCTGGCAAGGCCCAACATTGGTACTATATTTTCCCAACGTAATAATTCTGTTAATACTTAAAGCATAGGGCGTCATGAACCTGATGAGTAATACTACATAATACAGCGAGGGCCAGTGCTGATGGTGTTGGACCAAAACAGAGCACTATGCGGGGCCAACCCAGGTCAACTTGGGTGATTTCTATCAGGCCACCGTACGCGTAGCTTATATGTCGTGTCCTGAGAACGAGATACGCGACTCCTATGGGGATTGTCGACACGTCGGGCGGCCTAGTTGGATTAGTTTTACCTTTGACGAATGTCTTGTGCATCGGGATTCCGATGATGCTTTGGGTAATCTTAGAGTTGAGGTTTCCCACTAAGGAGTCTGACGAGATCGCGAGCCTCGTGATCGAGGATTTCTATGCGGCTTGTGATAATTTGTGATGGACTAGTTGGAGCACCCCTGCAGGGTTAAATCTTTCAGAATGTCGTGCCCACGGTTATGTGGCAACGTGGAAACTTTGTTTAACACTTGTTCTAGACAACTTGAAATTAACTTAATTAAAATATGCCAACTGAGTGCGTAACCGTGACTGTCTCTTTCGTGAGCTCCTTCTCCGGTTGAGGGCATGGTGGGGTTATGTTTAATGTAAGTAGGTGTTCAAGGTCATTCATTTGATCATCAGTAGTCACGTCCGCTATGCGTAGATCATCCCCCTCTTATTCTTGTACTCGTAATTTAGCCACCTCATATGATGCTTAGTCGCTTGCTGCAGCCTCACCACTTAATCATATCTCACCCATTAAGCTTTGCTAGTCTTGATACCTTTGAAAATGAGACTGCTGAGTCCCCTGTGGCTCATAGATTACTACAACACCAGTTGCAGGTACAGGTAAAGGTTACTTTGACCTGATCGCGATGATTGTTCATTTGGAGTTTCTTCTTGTTCTTCTTCGTTGATCTAGGATGGGTTCCACGCCGGGAGCCTGGGATAGCAAGGATGGACGTCGTTCTTTTCTCGTTTGTTTTCGTCCGTAGTCGGACCCTGCTCTTCTTCATGATGTTTATGTATTGTAATGATATGACTCTGATGTAGCTTGTGGCGAGTGTAAGCCAAATCCATTCTTGCAAAACGACAAGATGCGCTTCCATCCCTGTCGAGGCCGTCGTGCCAAAATAAGGATAGGATCGCATCTTGGGCGTTATAATAGCAAGACTAAAAGAGTCAGTGGTGATTCTATACTAATTTCTCCATAGCCGAAGAGACATACAATAATCAGTAATCAACGACGAATCTGGTTTAGACTCAGGAACTGCAATCAAATATGCTACTTCAGCAAAAGGGCCATCTAATTAACTCTATGATGCCACATCATTTTGTTGATCAAGTTATCAGTATCGTCAACAATGATGTTCCAAAGATTAAAGGAATCTGTTTTGGATATACATTTTAGACATCTGCACAACGAAGGATTTAAAAAAGTTAGGCCTACTAAATCCGTTTTCAGCTTCGAAGTCCTAGGGTAATTGTAAAAACAAGCAGAGGCCAGTATATACAAGCACATACTGTTTTCTCCGAAAAAGCACATGTTGTTTAGTTTTAATAACAAATGAAGGATAATTCTCTCAGTTCCATCATAACCAAGGAGATATTAAATTTTCCACTAATACTATATCAGCTATGCATATATTGCATTTTGCCAAAAGTTTGAACGTATCCATTAATATTTCTGTGAAGTTTCAAATCTGTATGCATTTCCAAATCTTCTAGTCCGCGCAACAACTTTTTCATAACATGTCGTTGGAACATGCAAAATCCATGTTGTTATTATCCAAAACCAACAGATATATATTGACAGTAAATCAAGAAAAACACAATTATTTAGTCAAGACCATGTTAATATTTCTAAGATTATGTGTACACATGGGAGACGGACAGTTGGGCCAATGTGTAAGGGACCTGACACAAGGGATGTGTGCACTGATGACAAGAACATGAATCTGGACATGTTTTTAACTGATAAGGAAAACAATAGATGAAGAATACTCAATTACGAGACTAAGGGATGCAATGGCTGAAGCACACAACAATTGGGTCAGTTGACTGATACGTCCATTTTGCATCATGTTTTCATGTTGATATTTAGCGCTTCTTGGGCTGTTATTTCACTTCAAAGTACAATTCTTATGCCTTTTCTCTCTTATTTTGCAAGGTTTACATGAAGAGGGAAAATGCCGACAACTGGAATTCTGGCCTGAAAGTGGAGCAAGTTTGAGATACCTATTCTGCGCAACTCCAAACACCGTAAAAATCAACGAGGATTTTTTCTTGATTTATAAAAAATACTGGGCCGAAGAAGCACTAGAGGCGTGCCAGGGGTGGCCACAAGCCTGCACGGTGCGGCCACCCCCCAGGCCGCGCCATGGGGGCTTGTGGGCACCCTGCTGGCCGACTTGCCCCCCTATTTTGCTATATGGAGGGTTTCGTCCAGAAAAAAAATCAAGGAGGAGCTTTCTCGTGGTTTCGACGCCGCCACGAGGCGGAACTTGAGCAGAACCAATCTAGAGCTCCTGCAGGACGATCCTGCTGGGGAAACTTCCCTCCCGGAGGTGGAAATCATCGCCATCGTCATCACCAATACTCCTCTCATCGGAGGGGGCTAATAACCATCAACATCTTCATCAGCACCATCTCATCTCCAAGCCCTAGTTCATCACTTGTAACCAATCTCCGTCTCGCGACTCCGATTGGTACTTGTAAAGTTGCTAGTAGTGTTGATTACTCTTTGTAGTTGATGCTAGTTGGATTACTTGGCGGAAGAGTTTATGTTCAGATCATTGATGCTACTCATTACCTCTCTGGTCATGAATATGATTATGCTTTGTGAGTAGTTACTTTTGTTCCTGAGGACATGGGATAAGTCATGCTAATAGTAGTCATGTGAATTTGGTATTCGTTCGGTAATTTGATATGTTGTATGTTGTTTTTCCTCTAGCCGTGTTATGTGAACGTCGACTACATAACACTTCAGCATTATTTGGGCCTAGAGGAAGGCATTGGTAAATAGTAAGTAGATGAAGGGTTGCTAAAGTGACATAAGCTTAAACCCTAGTTTATGCGTTGCTTCGTAAGGGGCTGATTTGGATCCACTAGTTTAATGCTATGGTTAGACTATGTCTTAATTCTTCTTTTGTAGTTGCGGATGCTTGCGAGAGGGGTTAATCATAAGTGGGATGCTTGTCCAAGTAAGGGAAGTACCCAAGCGCCGGTCCACCCACATATCAAACTATCAAAGTAACGAACGCGAATCATATGAACATGATGAAAACTAGCATGACAGAAATTCCCGTGTGTCCTCGGGAGCGCTTTTCCTCCTATAAGACTTTGTCCAGGCTTGTCCCTTGCTACAAAAGGCATTGGGCCACTTTGCTGCACCGTTTCTAATTTTGTTACTTGTTGCTTTCTACGAATCATCTCACCACGCAATCACTTGTTACCGACAATTTCAGTGCCTGCAGATTTTACCTTGCTGAAAACCACTTGTCAGATCCTTCTGCTCCTCATTGGGTTCGACACTCTTACTTATCGAAAGGACTACGATTTATCCCCTATACTTGTGGGTCATCAAGACTCTTTTCTGGTGCCGTTCCCGAGGAGCGAAGCGCCTTTGGTAAGTGAAACTTGGTAAGGAAACATTCATATAGTGTGCTGAAATTTGTTGTCACTTGTCACTATGGATACTAATCCTTTGAGGGGCTTGTTTGGGGTATCTTCACCTCGAACAGAAGCACAAAGAGTTGCTCCTCAACCTGCTGCACCTACTGAAAATATTTGCTTTGAATTTCCTTCGGGTATGCTTGAGAAACTGCTGGCTAATCCTTTTAGAGGAGATGGAACATCACATCTAGACATGCATCTAATCTATGTAGATGAAGTTTGTGGTTTATTTAAGCTTGCATGTTTGCCCGAGGATGAGGTCAAGAAGAAGGTATTTCCTTTATCTTTGAAGGATAAGGCGTTGACATGGTATACGCTATGTGATGATACTGGATCATGGGACTACAATCGGTTGAAATTGGAATTTCATCAAAAGTTTTATCTTATGCATTTAGTACATCGTGATAGGAATTATATTTATAATTTTTGGCCTCGTGACAGAGAAAGCATCGCTCAAGCTTGGGGGAGGCTTAAATCAATGTTATATTCATGCCCCAATCATGAGCTCTCGAGAGAAATTATCATTCAGAACTTCTATGCTCGGCTTTCTCATGAAGATCGCACCATGCTTGACACTTCTTGTACCGGTTGTTTTATGAAGAGAGATATTGACTTCAAATGGAATTTATTGGAGAGAATTAAACGCAACTCTGAAGATTGGGAGCTTGAAGAAGGTAAGGAGTCAGGTATGAATTTCACTTTTGATTGCGTTAAATCCTTTGTTGAGACAAATACTTTTTGTGACTTTAGAGCTAAGTATGGACTTGACTCTGAGATAGTAGCTTCATTGTGTGAATCCTTTGCTGCTCATATTGATCCCCCCAAAGAGAATTGGTTTAAATATCATCCTCCGTTAGAAGTCAATGTAATTAAACCCAACCCAGTTGAAGAGAGAGTCATTGCCTATAATGATCATGTGGTTCCCAGTGCTTACATTGAGAAACCACCTTTCCCTGTTAGGATGAAGGATCATTCTAAAGCTTCAATTGTGATACATAGATGCTATATTAGAACACCTACACCCCCTGAGCAAATTAGAGTTCAACCTAGCATTGCTATTATCAAATATCTTCTGTCCAACGATGTTGAGGGACATAATATTCACTTCTATGAAGATGCTCCTAGAATTGCTAAACCTCATGTTAGAGACAAACATAGGCCTGTTGTTGGCATGCATGTGGTTTCTGTTAAGATAGGAGATCATTGTTTCCATGGTTTATGTGACCTGGGTGCTAGTCTTACTGCAATACCTCAATCCTTATATGATGAAATCAAAGATGAGATTGCACGTGTTGAGATAGAACCTATTGATGTCACTATTCAGCTTGCCAATAGAGATACTATCTGCCCCTATGGGAATTGTTAGGGATGTTGAAGTCTTGTGTGGTAAAACAAAGTATCCTGTTGATTTCCTTGTTCTTGCTACCGCTCAAGATAGCTTTTGTCCCATCATATTTGGCAGGCCCTTCCTCAGTACTGCCAATGCTCATATTGACTCTGAGAAGAAAACTGACACTGTTGGCTTTGAAGGTGTGTCACATGAGTTCAATTTCTCAAAGTTTGGTAGACAACCTCATGAAAAGAAGTTGCCTAGTAGGGATGAAACTATTGCCTTAGCCTCTATTGTCGTGCCTCCTACTGATCCCTTAGAGCAATACTTGCTTGATCATGAAAATGATATGCATATGTAGGAAAGCGATGAAATAGATAGAGTTGTCTTAGAACAATATCATATCCTTAAGAATAATCTGCCTGTTGAACTTCTTGGGGATCCTCCCCCACCAAAGGGTGATCCTATGTTCGAGCTTAAACAGTTGCCTGATACTCTTAAGTATGCCTATCTTGATGAAAAAGAGATATATCCTGTGATAATTAGTGCTAGCCTCTCAGAGCATGAAGAAAAGAAGTTACTAAAAACTCTGAGGAAGCACCATGCTGCTATAGGATATACTCTTGATGATCTTAAGGGCATTAGTCCCACTCTGTGCCAGCACAAGATTAAAACTGATCCTGATTTCAAACCAGTTGCTGATCATCAAAGGAGATTGAATCCTAAGATGAAAGAAGTAGTAAGAAAAGAAATACTAAAGCTCCTGGAAGCGGTTATTATCTATCATGTTGCTCATAGCGATTGGGTGAGTCTGGTGCATTGCGTTCCTAAGAAAGGGGCATTAGCGTTGTCCCTGATGATAAGGATGAATTGATCCCACAAAGGATTATTACTGGCTATAGGATGGTGATCGATTTTAGGAAATTGAATAAAGCCACTAGGAAAGATCATTACGCTCTGCCTTTTATCGACCAAATGCTAGAAATACTGTCTAAACACACACACTTCTGCTTTCTAGACGGTTATTCTGGTTTCTCCCAAATACCAGTTGTCCAATCTGATCAGGAGAAAACCACTTTCACTTGCCCTTTCGGTACCTTTGCTTATAGACGTATGCCTTTTGGCTTATGTAATGTACCTGCCACCTTTCAAAGATGTATGAATGCTATATTATCTGAATTTTGTGAAAAGATTGTTGAGGTTTTCATGGATGACTTTTCCGTTTACGGGTCTTCCTTTGATGACTGCCTCAGCAACCTTGATCGAGTCTTGCAGAGATGTAAAGATACCAATCTTGTCTTGAATTGGGAGAAGTGCCACTTTATGGTAAATGAAGGCATCGTCTTAGGACATAAAATTTCTGAAAGATGTATTGAACTCGATAAGGCTAAGGTTGATGCAATCGAGAAAATGCCATACCCCACAGATATCAAAGGTATAAGAAGTTTCCTTGGTCATGCTGCTTTCTATAGAAGGTTCACTAAAGACTTCTATAAGATTTCTAGGCCTCTTACCAATATATTGCAAAAGGATATTCCTTTTGTTTTTGACGATGATGGTGAGGAAGCCTTCGAAATACTTAAGAGGGCTTTAATAACTGCACCTATTGTTCAACCACCTGATTGGAACTTGCCTTTTGAAATCATGTGTGATGCTAGTGATTATGTTGTTGGTGTTGTTCTAGGGCAAAGAGTTGATAAGAAGTTGAATGTTATTCACTATGCTAGTAAAACTCTAGACAGTGCCCAGAGAAACTATGCTACTACGGAGAAGGAATTTTTAGCAGTCGTGTTTGCATGTGAAAAGTTCAGGTCTTACATAGTTGATTCCAAAGTCACTATTCACACTGATCATGCTGCTATTAAGTACCTCATGGAGAAGAAGGACGCTAAACCTAGGCTTATCAGATGGGTTCTCTTGCTACAAGAATTTGATTTGCACGTTGTCGACAGAAACCCAGTAGCAGATAACTTGTCTAGGTTGGAGGACGTTCTTAATGACCCACAACCTATTGATGATAGCTTTCCCGATGAGCAACTAAATGTCATCAATGCTTCACGTAGTGCACCGTGGTATGCTGATTATGCAAACTATATTGTTGCCAAACATATACCACCTAGTTTCACGTACCAGCAAAAGAAGAAATTCTTATTTGACTTGAGACACTACTTTTGGGATGATCCTCACCTTTATAAGGAAGGAGTAGATGGTGTTATTAGACGTTGCGTACCTGAACATGAACAGGGACAGATCGTACAGAAGTGTCACTCCGAGGCCTACGGAGGACACCATGCGGGAGATAGATCTGCACACAAGGTATTGCAATCAGGTTTCTATTGGCCCACTCTCTTCAAGGATGCCCGTAAGTTTGTCTTGTCTTGTGACGAATGTCAAAGCATAGGTAATATTAGCAAACGTTAGGAAATGCCTATGAACTATTCACTTGTCATTGAACCATTTGATGTTTGGGGCTTTGATTATATGGGACCTTTTCCAAAATCCAACGGGTATACTCATATCCTAGTTGCTGTTGATTACGTCACTAAGTGAGTAGAAGCTATCCCCACTAGTAGTGCTGATCACAACACCTCGATCAGGATGCTGAAAGAAGTTATCTTCCCTAGATTTGGAGTCCCTAGATATCTAATGACCGACGGTGGTTCACACTTCATTCATGGTGCTTTCCATAAAACGCTTGCTAAGTACGATGTCAACCATAGAATTGCGTCTCCCTATCACCCTCAGTCCAGTGGTCAAGTAGAGCTAAACAACAGAGAGATTAAACTAATTCTGCAAAAGACTGTCAATGGGTCTAGAAAGAATTGGTCTAAGAATCTCGATGATGCACTATGGGCTTATAGAACTGCCTATAAGAATCCCATGGGCATGTCTCCGTACAAAATGGTGTACGGTAAAGAATGTCATTTACCTCTTGAGCTAGAGCATAAAGCTTATTGGGCAATCAAAGAGCTCAACTTTGATTTCAAACTTGCCAGTGAGAAGAGGTTATTTGACATTAACTCGCTTGATGAATTGAGAACTCAGGCATATGAGAATGCCAAGTTGTTCAAAGAGAAGGTTAAGAGGTGGCATGATAAGAGGATACAAAAGCGTGAGTTCAATGTAGGTGATTATGTCTTGCTATATAACTCTCGTTTAAGATGTTTTGCATGCAAGCTTCTCTCTAAATGGAAAGGTCCCTATGTTGTTGAGGACGTATATCGTTCCGGTGCTATCAAGATCAACAACACGGAAGGTAATTGTCTGAGAGTTGTAAATGGGCAGAGAATCAAGCATTATATCTTAGGTACTCCCATAAATGTTGAGAGCAATATTCTCAATACCATAACTCTAGAAGAATACCTAAGGGATATTTATCAGCCTGTTTCAGACTCCGAAAACGAAGAGGTATGTGATTCGTTAAGAAAACAGAGTCCAAAACTTTTCTAGTACGAATTTTTCTCCGTTTTGGAATGTTTGAAAAAAATAGAAAAATTGGAAGTAGTCCGGAAAGTGCGCGAGTAGGCGACAAGCCTGCACGGCGTGGTCCCACCCCCTGGCCATGCCGTGAGGGCTTGTGGCCACCTCGTGCGCCTCTCGGACTCCGTTTTCGTGCACGCTACTCCTTCTGGTCTGGAAAAAATCATTATATATACTCCCGTTTGGTCTGACCCCTGCATCACGCAGATTTCTTCTGTTTTTCGTTTTAAGCCTATTTTCTGCCGCAGATATAGGTCAAGATGTCTTCTCAGGACTCAGAGGGGGGGAGCTATGTGGCGGATTACCTTGCTAACCCCAAGGTCTATGGGGACTTTGATCCTTATGGCTGGACCTATGATGAGGAAGAAGATTATGATCCCAAGGCCAACGAACAAACGAGTTCCGACGAAGAGGAGGCTCCTCTACCTCAACCTGGACACACGCATGTGGAGTTCAAGAAGTCGAGCCTCCCTAACTCAAGGAAGAAGTCTAAGACTTTGTTTATCCCTTCTCGTTTCTTGCAGGAGAGTAAGCAGGAATTATGCCAAAGGGTGTTGAAGCTTGAAGAGGAAAATGATGATCTGAGGGAGCAGAATTTTATGCTCAAGTGTAAATTAAACAAGCTCAAGACCTCTGCAACAACTCCTCCACCATCACCACCAAAGAAAGACAACTGAGCATTTGTATGGGCAATCCCCTTAGCTGGTGCCAAGCTTGGTGGAGTTTCCCCGGTATCGTATCATCATCACGTCTTTTGCCTTTACCTTTGTTTTAGTTTTCCTTTTCAGTTTTCTCTTTCTCTAGTAGATTAAAATTCTTAGTGTTTTAGTCTTGAATTTTGCTTTGTGTCACCCCCGATGTATTCGAGCTCGTGAGATATATAATAAAGAGTGTCTTAGTTGAAGGGCTTTGCCTCTTGCCATGATCAAAAGAGTGAGAATAGAACAAAACCATGAAAGATCATGTAATGATCTTATGGGAAGTGATGGATTCACATATAAAAAGAATGAGGATTGAAACTTCTTAAGGGTATGCAAACGTAGACCTTGGTCATGGTTGCAATTAATAGGAAGTTATAAAGAAGGAGAGGTTCACATATAAATATATCATCTCTGACACCATCTATGATTGTGAACAGTCACTAAACAATTGCATGCCTAGAAGTAGATGTTGGACAAGGAATACAACATAATGAATTGTGTTTGCTTGGCTCCGAACAATATTATATGATTAGAGATCACTTAGCATGTGAAGATTGCTTCCACCTCACATTAGCCAAACCTCCCGCACTAACTAGAGAAACTACTTGTGCATCCAAAAACCTTCAACCCAGTTTTGCCATGTGAGTCCACCATACCTACCTATAGATTGAATAAGATCCCTCAAGTAAGTTGTCATTGGTGCAAGCAATAAAAATTGCTCTTTAATATGTATGATATATTAGTGTGTGAAAAATAAGCTTTGTATGAACCTATGATACATAAAAGCGACAGACTGCATAATAAAGTTCCTTATCACAGAAGGCAATATAAAGTGACGTTCCTCCGCACTAAGAGGACACGCATCCAAACCTCAAAAGCGCATGACAACCTCTGCTTCCCTCTGCGAAGGGCCTATCGTGTACCTTTACTTTTTTCCCATGAAAGAGTCATGGAGATCTTCACCAATTCCTTGTTTCGCCTTTATCTTGCATAACGTCATATGCTTGGGAAAGATCTATATTCATATGTCAACTTGGAAGTAAGTACTCATGAATTATTATTGTTGACATTACCCTTGAGGTAAGCAGTTGGGAGGCAAAACTGTAAGCCCCTATCTTTTTCTGTGTCCAGCTGAAACTTCGATCTCATGAGTACCACGTGAGTTGTAGCAATTGTAGAGAACGAAAGAATGATTGAGTATGTGAATTTGCTTTACAATCTCTTATTTGACTCTTTCTGATGTTGTGATAAATTGCAATTGCTTCAATGACTAAAGGCTATCGGTTGTTACTTGTCGGTAAGGTTCTTGATCCCTGTTTTACTGTGTGAAGGAATTATCACTTTAGCATGAGAGATTTTATGTTGGTATTGATGTTCTGATCACGATAATGATGCATGCATGTTCGTATCTTGTTTTGTCGACACCTCTCTCCCTAAACATGTGGACATATTTATTGAGCTAGGCTTTCGCTTGAGGACAAGCGAGGTCTAAGCTTGGGGGAGTTGATACGTCCATTTTGCATCATGTTTTCGTGTTGATATTTACCGCTTCTTGGGCTGTTATTTCACTTCACGGTACAATGCTTATGCCTTTTTTCTCTTATTTTGCAAGGTTTACATAAAGAGGGAGAAAGCCGGCAACTGGAATTCTGGCCTGAAAGTGGAGCAAGTTTGAGATACCTATTCTGCGCAACTCCAAACGCCGTAAAAATCAACGAGGATTTTTTTCCTGATTTATAAAAAATACTGGGCTGAAGAAGCGCGAGAGGGGCGCCAGGGGGTGGCCACAAGCCTGCAGGGCGCGGCCACCCCCCCCCCCCAGGCCATGGCATGGGGGCTTGTGGGCAACCTGATGGCCCACTTGCCCCCCTCTTTTGCTATATGGAGGGTTTCGTCCAGAAAAAAATCAAGGAGGAGCTTTTTCGTGGTTTCGCCGTCGCCACGAGGCGGAACTTGAGCAGAACCAATCTAGAGCTCCGGTAGGACAATCCTGCAGGGGAAACTTCCCTCACAGAGGGGGAAATCGTCGCCATCGTCATCACCCACACTCCTCTCATCGCAGGGGACTCATCACCATCAACATCTTCATCAATACCATCTCATATCCAAACCCTAGTTCATCACTTGTAACCAATCTCCGTCTCGCGACTCCGATTGGTACTTGTAAGGTTGCTAGTAGTGTTGATTACTCTTTGTAGTTGATGCTAGTTGGATTACTTGGTGGAGAAGTTTATGTTCAGATCCTTGATGCTACTCATTACCTCTCTGGTCATGAATATGGTTATGCTTTGTGAGTAGTTACTTTTGTTTCTGAGGACATGCGATAAGTCATGCTAATAGTAGTCATGTGAATTTTGTATTCGTTCGGTAATTTGATATGTTGTATGTTGTTTTTCCTCTAGTGGTGTTATGTGAACGTCGACTACATAACACTTCACCATTATTTGGGCCTAGAGGAAGGCATTGGGAAGTAGTAAGTAGATGATGAGTTGCTAGAGTGACAGAAGCTTAAATCCTAGTTTATGTGTTGCTTTGTAAGGGGCTATTTTGCATCCACTAGTTTAATGCTATGGTTAGACTTTGTCTTAATTCTTCTTTCATAGTTGCGGATGCTTGCGAGAGGGGTTAATCATAAGTGGGATGCTTGTTCAAGTAAGGGCAGTACCCGAGCGCCAGTCCACCCACGTATCAAACTATCAAAGTAACAAACGTGAATCATATGAACATGATAAAAACCAGCATGACAGAAATTCACGTGTGTCCTCGGAATTGGGCCACTTTGCTGCACCGTTGCTACTTTTGTTACTTGTTGCTTGCTAAGAATCATCTCACCACACAATCACTTGTTACCGACAATTTCAGTGCCTGCAGATTTTACCTTGCTGAAAACCACTTGTCAGATCCTTCTTCTCCTCGTTGGGTTCGACACTCTTACTTATCGAAAGGACTATAATTGATCCCCTATACTTGTGGGTCATCATTGACCAACCTGAGGATCCACAAAAATCTCAAACGTGCTTCAATTACACAAACAATACCTGAAGTAGTAGATCAGTCATCGTCGTGCACTCCACTGAGTTGAGAGTGGGGAGGGAGAGTGCACTCCTCTGTTCTGTGCATGAAGAAAGCTATGGCTTAAATGAAACTACATTCTGGTGTTGTGCAGTTCAGTGAAAATTGAAAAGTGTTGTGCTTCAGTTCCGTTCCTGCACCATTGAATTCAACAAATAACATCAAAGAATTACATGTAAAATTGGATTAGGCATTCATTTCAAATCAGCGGCAATTCATATGATCCAAGGAAGATTGTCAAAGTGATGAATGTGAAGCCATGAATCAGCACACACAAGCAACCCAGATCAGAAATTGATGCATCCTACCCTACTAATTGAATGGTGCAGGTTACTACATGCTTAAATCAATTATCGTGGTACAACTTTGTAAGACATAAACGAAGAAAGAAGGATCAGTTCAGGTACACAAGGTGGATGATTTGCTTCTCCCAATTAGTGCAATACAAATTTCCAAGAACCAAATATTTAATCAGGCACGACAGTGTTGTTAATTCAAAAGTGCACACCACTTATCAACATATGGAAGCGACGCTCGGCTATGTGAGAGGAGGGGATTGGGGCTCGACTATGCAGGAAGGTCGGTAGGGTATGCCACGGCCCCGCACTGGCGGCCGCAGGAGTCGATGCTCCACTCGAGCACGCGAGCGCGAGCGGCGCACCCCGTGCGCGCGCGCCGGTGATATGTCCCAAACGTATATATAATTTTTGCTTGTTCTATGATCTTTTGGGTGACATTGTTATATGTTTTGCTACACTTTTATAGCATTGTACACAAATTTCGATTAACCTACTAACTCAGTGCACCTAGTGCCAGTTTCTGTCTGCTGATGTCTATTTTGCAGGGGCTTTAACCTAATTTTCCAAAGCTCGAAAAATTCCAAGAAAAATATATAAAAAATCAGCATAATGGAAGCTTCCAGATCACCGAAGATGGGCCAGAGGGGGCCAGGGGCCTCCCAGGCGTCCTGTGGGCGTGGCCTGGCCCTAGGTCGCGCCAAGAGGCCATCTGGATGGGGCCCACGCCCTCCGGTGCCCTCCTTTTGCCTATATTTAGTCCTCCAAGAGAAAACCCTTCCATCACATCCAGAATCGGGAATTTCTCCATCATTCCGCCACCGCAGCGCTTCCGAGATCGGGAGCGTTAGGAGACATCTTCCTGGCACCCTCCCGGAGGGAGGATTGACCTCCGAGAGCTTCTCCACCGCCATGGACACTTCCTGGACGTGCCGTGAGTCGTCATCCTTGGACCATGGGTCCATGACTAGTAGCTATCTGATGTCTTCTCTCCAATCTTGTGCTTCAATGGTTAAGCCTTGTGAGCTGCCCTACATGATCAAGGCATCTATGTAATTCTCTTGCTATATCTATGCTCGGTTTGTTGGGATCCGATGGATTATGAGATTATGATCAGATTGTTATGAGTTATATATTTGATTATCCTTTTATATTATGATCCTTAGTGATTCATGTATGTTCTCCATTGCTATTTATTTCTTTGGCCGAGTATTAGATTGTAACACCAAGACGAAACGTTATGCATGATTGTGGGTTCATGCCCCTCGATGTGTAGCTTGAGTGACAGAAACATGAGACTAGGGGATGTGATGTTGCCACCAGGGAGAAAACAACGGTGCTTGTGACCAGGTTGCAAGGATTGCTTACCTTACACATAGTTCGTTAATGAAGTTGTCTGTTGCTTTGAGTTTACACTTTGGGTGGGGCTCACAACTTAATACCGGCGAGATGTTCTGGATAGATATCTCAAGGTGGATGATTAATGAGTAGATGTTGATGAATAAACGGTCTACTTGTCTTTGCGTAATGCCCATTACTATTGAACCTCTAACTATCAAGTAGCATAATTAGGATTGCGGTGCGTTCATAATTCTGTCAATTTCCCAACTGTGATTTGTTTACCCAAGCATAGTTGTTTATCGTCTTTTGAGAGAGAGACATCACTAGTGAACATCATGTGACTCCGGTCCATATCACCATCATTGTTTACACCTCCATCATTTACCGCTTTATTTAGTTTTCTGTTGCAATCACTATTACTTTCTCGCTTGTGTTTTGATCCTTTGCAAACTACAAGGCCGGAAAGATTGACAACCTCTCAGTACTCGTTGGGAGAGAAGTTATTTGTTGCGTGTGCAGGTCCATGTCTTCTGCTAGCGCCAGGGTGGGAGACACCTACTTGTTGATCCTAGGAGTCCTCCTGGTTCGATAAACCTTACAGTCTCTGTGTGAGGGAAAACTTACAGCTGACTACATCTCAACCTTCCACTTGGGGTAACCACGAAGTATATACATCATCTCGTCATCAAGAAAAGTTTTCTGGCGCCGTTGCCGGGGACTCCAGTCTTCAAGATAGGGTAGTTGCATGCTATCTTTTACCTTTGCTTTTTAGTCTTGTTAGTTTTTTTTTAGTTTTTGCTTTAGAGTCTTATACCAAAAATAAAAAGAAATAGTTGCTTTGCTTCATTTAGTCAGCATGTCTAAATCCTTTGCCTCTAGTGTTTCACCCGAAGGAGGGATTCTCACCTTCAAACAAAGGGTTGGAGAAAGTTTGAAAGATGCTTGGTATAGAATTAAAAATTCTCAAGATAGAGCGACCAAGAAGCAATCCACCACTATTTTGCTTAGAAATTTTTATGTTGCTATTACTTCTTGGCATAGATTTGTTCTAGGCACAGCAATAGGAGGGAATTTATTGGAAGCTCCCGTTGGGGAGGCTCTTAACGTTATCGAAAATCTTGTTGGAATCCCACCTATTCTTAACATAAGGGATGATATCAAGCTCACATTATGAGTTAACTTGAGAATATAGAGCTAAAGATGCCAAGCATGGGTAAAATAAATGAAGTGGATTGTAGGATTCAAGGGAACTTAAATAGACTTGATAGCTCCATGAACAAAATTTACAAAACTTTGAAGACCCTTAAATCTCATGATGTGGATCCTTCTAGGATTGATAAGATCGAGGATATTTTTGAAACTTTAGGAACTACTTTATCATCCATCAAGACTAAAAAGGAAGAAACCGCCGCAAGGAAGGGACCTAGGTTCGTTAATGTACCCAAGGTTCCTCAACCCAAAACGTGTGTACCTATTGCTAAGGGTGTTGAAATTATGAAGACCTTGGAAGAGATACCTCTCTTAAATAGAATTAGAAATGAACTTCCAATTGGTCTTACTACCTTTGCTTTTGCTCCTAGAAGTGTTGCCACTAAGCCTCTCTTTGAGAGTCCTCTTAAGACTAGTTGTATTACTGAAAAGCTCTTTAATGATCTTGATGATGGTTCAATTGATACAACTTGATATTCTTGCATTATGCCTAGCTCAAAGGCATAAACGAAAGCGCTTGCTCGAAGGCAACCCAATTTTTTTTTACTTTATGTTTTAGTGGCCTTGATGCTTGTTACTATTGTAGCAACATCATTTTATCTTTATTTTTAAGCTTTGTGCCAAGTTTTAGCCTCCGATTGCAAGAAAGTTCAAAAATTATGACATGTTGTCCAGAAATAGATTTTGTCTGCTTAACGAAAAAAATCGCCAAAAATCACCACATCAACTTTTTGATCTGAATAGTTTTGACAGCATGCTCTATATAATTTCCTTTCTGGAATCTATTGTGAGTTTTTTAATTTGAGTTGCAGAAGTGACCCGAATAAATTATTTACTACCTGATGTTTTGTTTCACAGATTCTGCCACCTTTTGCACTTTCATTGTTTTGCAAATACTAAGATTACTTTTTATTTGCAAAAACCTTTTGAAAATCATGAGAAACAGTAGCTTTTCATGAAAATCATTATTTCCAGTAGGTATTGAATTATTTTATTATGGGTACTAACCACTCTAATCAGCTTATGATGAGTTTCCTATGAAGGGAGTTTTCAAGTATGCGATGGGAGATGATGAAAGAAGATACAGGACTGTCTAGCGCTCAAGCTTGGGGATGCCCCCATATACCCCAAGAAATATTCAAGGAGACTAAAGCGTCTAAGCTTGGGGATGCCCCCGTGCACCCCCTTCTCTATCGACAATCATCTGTTCGTCCATCTCCATGCTATATTTCTATCACTTCATATGTTATGTGCTATACTTGGAGACTAAAGCAACCCATGTTTGGAACAAGGTAATAACAATGCATGATATAACACTAAATAGGTAAGTTACAGAAAGCTAATTTTGAGTGCAATGACATGTTGAAATCAACTTGTATAACATGCATCAACAGGTTGCAGATATCCATACAAACAAGTCACACATATTATCGTAAGGAGGGTTTGAACATCTCATGTTCATTCATCATGTCAAGTCATGTGACTTAGCTCAAGTATCATATTTCTCACACACACACAACAAGTTTATGTATCATTGGACGTAGCCCAAGGGTAGTCACACGGCTATCCTTGCCCATGGACACGGCTATTCGAATAGTTTTACACTCTCTAGAGGTTCACACTCTATAACCACAAGACTCGGGGAACTTCCGTGTCTTCCATGATTCGTGGTATATTACCTACCTGAGGCGACACTAACCAAACAGTCCACTTGTTTCTACATGCCCCTCATGATGTACATCTTACGAGACTCGTTCAAGATCGTACCACACAAGAGGGAAGTCAATAGTGTGCCTGGTGTCTCTGAATACAGCGCATGGTCGCCCTACCAGGCACGACCCCGTATCGAGAGTGACCATGCCTCTCCTGCCACTTCTAATGCGGCCTTTTTTGCTAGCATTGACCAAAGTAATCAGTAAAGCTCTGTCCCTTAAAGAGGTATCATGGTCGCACATGTAAAGTTGGAGTAACGGTCGCAACTTAAACCAAACTGTTTTCAAAATCAACACACTCACTTGCCTCGGTACACCACTTCTTTCTCATGTGGTTACCTGGCTCCACACCATCTCCCTAGGGTTTTAGAAAAGTCTTTGAAATCATTTCTCTTCCGACACCATGCATATTGTCATCCCATTAGCATAGCAACTACTAGCATCCCAACTACTTGCCACCCGCACAACCCTCATAGAAAGGTAGGTTCATGCTCACTACAAGTATCAACGAGGAAATATCGTAGACATCCCACCAAGGTGGTGACGGATTCAACATGATTCAGATACAACGAAACAAAGTGCCATATGACATGCATAAAATGTTTTCATAGTCATGGTCAAAGGGCTACTTGCCTAGCTTTGTAAAATCTTCGAGGTCTTCACAAGCTTCTGATCCAACTTCGAGCATTTCGTCTACTTCATCAGCTATCATCGAAAACAACCATAATAAGCCACACAACAAGACAACAACCAAAAGCATTCAAAAATAGAAACTTTATTTTTCTAGGATGACTATGGTCCTAAGAAAAATACCTAAAGTTTCTCTAATGGATTTGGATTACTAAAGATTTTTCAATGGTAAAAATAGAGGCATTATTGTTCCCACAAAAATTCTATAGAAAATATTTTCCTAAAAATGAGTCGAGGAATTCATTAAATAGGGAATGATTTTAGAAGAATCTAGGAAGTGGTTTCACTAGATTTGAAGTTGGGATGAATTTATCAAGATGGAATAAATGGCAAATGTGCCATTTATTTGACCTCACCAGAATATAGTATAGGAATAATGTTCACTATGGTTACAAAAATAGGCCACGGTTTGATGGTCATCAAGGAACTTGAACCACTTAATTTGGAGTTCATTTTTATTCTCTAGGGATTTTGAAAGGTGGCCCCTATTAGTTCAAATTTAATTTTAAATTTGAACATGGAAAAATGTCGGGGTGAAAAATCATGGGAGTAGTACCAAAAGATAGGCTACATTTTTAGGAATATGTAGAAATTTGAATCATGAATTTTGGAACTAGGATGAATTTATTAGGAATTATTCCATCTCTTTGGAAAAAATGAAAGCAAAATCCTCACCAAAATGTGCTAAAACACGCACAACAGTAGCTTAACCACACCTACCCAGGTGCAACATCGATGGTGCACCGGTCGGAAGACGTCTTCAGCATAGGAAGATGCAAAGACGTGAAAACCGCTTCCAATTAAAAATGCTGGTCCCGGCCGATGTGCCTCTTACAGGAGGGCCCCGCCTAGCAAGGCCTCCTTCCTCCTCCCTCTTGAGCAGACAATGAGCAGGGGACGTGGAGCCGACCGGCGTAGGCGCTTGGTCCGGCAGCACCAGCCTTCTCAGGTGGTGCTCCTACCACCGACACGCTCGGGGGTAATGAGCCGCATCCGCCTGGGTTAACCCAGGGTCTTGGGGAGGTCGGGATCGTCCACGACGTCAGTCGTGGTGGAGGGCGCTAATGGAGGAAGTGGGGCACCGCGCTGAAGCCAATTTGAGTGGAGGCCGCCCGCAGGGGCTTCGACCATGGATGACGCCAGAGGCCGTCGTCGGGGGGGGGGGGGGGGGTGCTTCGGCCATGGATGATGATGAAGGTCAGGGGAGGATGATTTTTTATCTCGGCTGATCTATGGGAGGGTCAGAGAGCGAATGGAGAGCAGAGGTGAGCCTGGAGCTAGCTATATGGTTGGGGGTGCGGTTCATCATGGACAACATCCCCGACCAAGATACCGGCGCGCCCAGCGGCCTTGGGGGATCTCTGGGGAATTTCTACAGATTTCATGAACGTGGCCTACGTCCAGAGAAGCGGAGAGAAGGATCCAGGGAAGGCAGAGGCGTGCGCGTGTGAGCCAGCTCATTGGAACTCTCTGGGCAGGCGGCACACGTGTAATAGGAGGCCATCAGAGGGAGAGAGAGGAGGCGGACAGGGCCATTCCATGCGCCAGACGTCGAGGGGCCATGACTGGTACGATGGAGGAGCCCGAGGTAGGTAGGTGTAAGATCCAAGATGTAATCCTATCCTTATTTTTGCACAAGGGCCTTTATAGGGATAGAAGCGTATCTCGTCTTTCTCAAGAATGTATGTCGCTACAAGTACATGTAATGAAGAGATGAGCATATGTATTTTTCTTACACTCGTCACAAGCTAATCATGATCATCTCAATACAAACATACATGCAAGCACCATCCAGAAGAGCAGGGTCCGACTACGAACAAAATAAAAAGATAAATGACGTCCATCCTTGCTATCCCAGGTTGTCGGTCTGGAACGCATTCTAGATCGAAGAAGAAGAAGAAGAAGAACTCTAAATCGAACAATCATCATGCTCAGTCAAAGTATCGCTTTACTTGTACCTACGACTGTTGTTGTAGTAATCTATGAGCTAAAAGGACTCATCAATCTCATTTTCAAAGGTATCAAGACTAGCAAAGCTTAATGTGTGCGGCATGGTTAAGTGGTAAGGTTGCAACAAGCACTAAGCATTTATTTGAGTGGCTAACTTACGAGTACAGTAATAAGAGGGGATGATATATGCATAAACGGACATGAGATAACAATGATCACAAAGTGACCCTGAACACCTACTTATGACTCAAACATAACCCCGCCCCATCCTCTCTTGGATGTAGCACTCACGAGTAGAGACACACATGGTTACGCGCACAGTTGGCATATTTTATTTAAGTTTACTTCAAGTTTTCCATGACCAGGTGTTAAACAAAGTTTTCAAGTTTCCACATAATCACGGGCAATGCTATCAGAAAGATTTAACCCTACACGGGTGCTCCAACTAGTCCAACACCAACTATCACAAGCTGCCCTCGAGAGAAAACCTCAACCTCGAGATAGCTCGAGGTATCCTTGATATCCCCCTGCACAAGACCTTCTATAAGAGTAAAAAAACCCAGCAAGATCGCCCGGCAGGTCAGATCCCAATAGGAGGCACATGTATCTCTTTCTCAGGGCACTACCGCGTGGGTCTAGCTATGAGTAAAACCAATCCTCAAGTTTCCTCATGGTGGCCCCGCAGGCAGACCATTTGGGCCCAACACCATCAGCACTGGTCCCCCTGTATTATGTTAAATTAATCCAAGGATAGTGCTAACTCCCTATGCGTTACTAACGATATTCAGTATTATTATGCTGAGCAAAAATAGTACCAATGTTGGGCCTTGCCGGAAGAGTTTTATAACAAAACAAAAATCAAGGGGGTCCCCATAATAACCCCAACCATGTTAGGAGCGCCCAATATGGACCATAACACCGGTACACAAGTAACTAGGGCGACAAAGATGGAACAAAACGTTGAACTGGAATGCCAAGCCTTCCACCTTTTACCAAGTATATATGTACATTAAATTAAATAGCAATAATATTATCATATAACAAGGAAACCATGTTGTTGCATGCAAGCAACTTGCTCCTACAAGTAGCAATGCTATAAGAAGGGCTAAGCAAGCGATAACATAGCCGAACAATGGTTTACGGGGATATGGATGGGTTAGATGCTTTTCAGGGCAATGTTGGGAGTCTTGACGTAACAAGTGGTAGGGAGCAAAACATAGCAATAGAAACGAGACAACTAGCCTAGCAATGATAGTATTGGTATCTAGGGTAATGATCATCTCGCCTCAGATCAAGCTTGGAAGAAGAACGAATCCTTGAAGAAGATGAACCAACGTAGTCGAACGAATCCTCACACTTCAAAGCGGTTTTGGAACTCTATCGAGAAGAAACAATCCGGATACAAACAATCAAAACACCAAAAACACCACAACATATTCATGACATGATGCACAACCAATTATGATGCATGTCCAGTTTAAATATGCAAGGCATGACAATCACAACAATAAAATACTACACATTAAGTGGAGTTCAATATGCAATGAGTTTCATATTGACGATACTTCACATTTGATTTACTTAGTTCATTCCGATTTGGGTACACGACAATAAAAATGTTGTTAAACATGGCAAGAGGTTGAGCATAAACAAACTAACCATTTAGGCATTTCAAGTGAGGTCGAAAACAACTTAAAATATTTACAAAACAAACCCATAAGTTAATTTCGAAATTGGTCCAGATCTTAACTAAACACGTTTTATATTTGTTAAACAACAAAATAAAGAGAACCATGTGAATTTACACGTCATTCTAGTCGATTTGCATATATAGATCGTCTAAAATGAAGCTACGGTCTAAAAGATATGCTCATCACAACATAATATGCCATGAATGCGAAATGTATGCGAATGACAGCCACACGCATGTTAAATCATGGATTCAACAAGATATTATGGAACCACATGAAATTCTAAACAAGTTTAAATGAGACTGAAAGAACGAACAACAATTCCGGGAAGTCCCGATATGCCACTTAAGATTGCGGTATTCTTCTTCCTATAACACAATTTTATATTTGTGAACAAGCAAATAAATCCCACGATGTTATTCTACACATTTTTCTAGTCAAGTTACATATATGGATAATCTTAATCATAGTTGCAATTAATTAGTTATGAAGTAAACCGTTTAACAAGGTATTTTCACAAATTAATACAAACATCAGGTTTAAACCTTTTTAATAGCTACGGAATTTGGGTATTATTAATCTACACAAAATTCTGAACATATTTCATATATAATTCATTTTGATGTGGTACACGGTTAGGTAGTTATTAAATGCATGAAGATGAGGGTTTTTCTGTAAAACTGTTATTTCTTGGATAATTAGGCAAATTGGTTCCGTGAAAAAAAGCGTAACTTGGGACTAATCTGGACACACTCCAACATGGATAATGGGTGCATGATAATATCCATAGATTAGGGGCGTTAAATAGCTGTGGGTGCAAACCATGGACCTAGTAGGATGGTCGGTGCTCGACTTGTTCCATGGGTGAGCTGGGCCTGACTTGCTTGGCTAAGCGAGGCATGAGGTAGGGCATGGCCCGGCTTCACCTAGCTCCGCAATGGCTGGTGGCCCCGGTGGCGACGAACGCTTGGTCAACAAGTCATGGGATCATGACGGTACATGGGTGTGCACACCGTCTCCCTGGCAAGCGAAGACACCGGTGCAGGAGGGAGCAAGCGAAGCAGCATGATGCAGGGGCACAGGCGAGGTCCAGCGAGCGAGCGAGGCGGAGCACGTCGCGGCTGCCCTAGCTCGCCGGAGTGAGGGGAGACGGTGGCGCGGGCATTGTGGAGGAGAACTCCGGGCGCTGTTGGGTACCTGCGTGCATCCATGATCGCGGGGTGAGAGAGAAATTAGAGGAAGAGAGAGAAAGCACGGGATGGAAAGGGGCGAGGGAGCTCATCTTCACGGGCGAGGCTGGCTGCAACGCTCGAGGTCGTCCATGGCAACGAGGAACATGATGCGGAGGTTCTCCATCAGGCGTCGATTGTGTCTTCCCTGCCAATAGAAAGAGAGGGATACGAAGATGAGGGAGAGAACGATGAGAGGATCACATCGGGAGGCAAATAGGAGGCGCAGGGACGGCGTGGTGGCTCCGGCGTGGTCCAGCCGAACTCCAGCGACGGGCCACGTATGGTGTTGGGCGACTGAAGGCTCGAGCGCGAGGCAACTGTTGGTTGCACGGCGGCGGAAAACAACGGAGGTGGTCAGAGGCTGCTTGAGGATTTCAAGGAGAAGGTTGCTGGTGGATCTGGTTGGATGGATAGGGAAAACGAGGTGGGAGGTGGCACGACGAGGATTGGATGTATTGGACAGGCTAGGTCTAGGGTTAGACTATTATATACCACTGTGGATTATGCTAGTGGCTATTTGGACCCTCTGATTTAGATCGTACGGTCAGGAAAAATAGGTTAGGGAGTCCAATTAACAACCCGATGATGGTTTGGGGTATTATGGGGTTGATCCGAATCCAACGATCATGACTACCGGGTTCGGTTCCGGAGAATTTTCCAGACTAGGTTATGCGCAGGTTGGTGCACTGTCTAGAGGGGATAGGTGGATTTGAGAGGGAAAACGAGCAGCCCGGCGATTGTTTTGAAAACCGAAAAGCGTCCAGCGAATTGATCAGCTATAGTGTCGCTATATGTTTATTCATTGGGGTATCAGGCGACCTCCGAATGTGACAAAATTTGGCAGGTGGTCTACCTACAATAAACCAAGACCGCACACCAAGTTTCAACCCATTTGGACAATTTTTTTAGAAACACTTTTAAAAACGATATATTAATGATGACGCATGCGTGTGCGTGTGTGTATGGTCTCAAAACGGTCAACCACAAGAACAGGGAGAACCGGCAAATAAAAACAAAGCAAGTTTTAAAAAAATGGTGCAACGGAGTGCTGATGCAATGCAAATGTTGCGAATGATGCAATTAAGAATGCAACAACCAAATAAATCACACGGAAATAGCGAAACAAAAATGGAATCTTCTGGAGCATCGGTTTCAGGCTACTACAGCTCTCCTCCACAAACAAGAGATCTCGCCCCGAGATCTTAGAATGAAAGGGGAAGAGAAAGAGAAGATAATAATGTAAAACTTAGTTGTTTCTTTGAGAAGCGAGTGAAACCAACGAGACTTGAAGGTTGCAAGAGATAAAGAATGGCATGAGGAACAAACAAGAATTCAAAAGAAATTTGGGCAGCACTTCTGTAGGAAATAGAAACAAAACTTGATAAATTGAAAAGAACTTGAAGAGGAGACACAACACTCCAGTTAAATGGACAAGCAAGGAAGAACATGATCTTGAGAAAACAAGATAATGGATGAAAGAGAGCAAATCAAAAATCCTCCGGAACAAAGTATAGAAACTAGATCGTTGGAAAGAAAATAACGAAGAAGAAAATGACAATTTCTACCAAAATTGAATTAGAAAAGCATCCTTAGAAAGAAGGATTGAACGGAGTTGTTGGAAAATCAACAACGAAAATAATAAGCATGTTGTGGTCTTAAGGAAAACATCTCAAAATTAAGAGGTGACATGCGACCACTAACAGAAATAAGGATTTCTTGCGAGCAACAAAATATGAATATCTTCTTTCACCAAGAGGATACATTGAGAACTTGGATCAACGATGATCACCATAATAGTGACAATACTTTGAAATGCTTTAGGCGAAATCCAATCCAAGATAACTTCAACGAATAAATCATGGGTTGAAAATATCTTATGATCGAAGAAATTGGTGGGGTTTAAATATCTCATTCTTGAAACAAATTCTCTTCGAGACTCCTCATGAGTCAAGGATGCTATAACACCACCTCAAATGGTAATCGAGGAAGAATTGCACATTGTAATGGAAGAGAAAGAATACTTGAGGTTCTCGAACAAGAATCTTGGGGAAAACCTTGTTGGTGAAAGGATCGAAACCTATGGGGGCTCAACGGTCCCCTTTTGCTGGTTTGGCGGGGAGAGGGGTCGCGGTAAGAGCAGAACCAACAGTGAGGGCCCGACAAGGTCGTTTTTACCCTGGTTCGGGACGCGTTGTGCATAAAACCCTACTCGTTCATGTCTTTAGTTATTTGTTTTATTTTACTGTAGATATGTCCCTCTTACGGCCTTTCGATTGGTCAGAAAGCCAAAAGTCCTTTCTATTGAGCCTTGGGCCTCCTTTTATAGGCGAAGGGGTCACCACAGTGGCTCAGATGGTGAACGGTGGGTTCACTAGTGGAACAACGGTGACCGCCCGCCACAGTATTACTGCGGTGCATTAAATGCTTCGACAGGTTTTCTGACTTTGTCACGGGGAGTTGGACACATACCCACACGTGGCAACTTCTGGGCTTTGCGCTGGCGTGTGGGCGGACGCATGGTCCATGCATCGGCGGTGGCGTGTTCGTCGGTGGAGGCGAACATAGGACGTGAAGGCGCCCTGGGCCCGCGCCTCTCTTCGGGCCTTCTTTCCCTCCCCAACAAGGTTATCTTGCGATGGGCTCTTCTTATGCCTCTCGGCAGGGAGGTGATGGCCTTCCGAGGCCTTGTCAATCTTCCCAGCAAGAATGGCTGGGCAGGGCTCAGTCCTTCTTCCTTGGCGGGAGGGTCTTGTCTTGGCAGTGCCTATCTTCCCGGCAGGGAGCTCCTGCTGGGGTCTCTTCTTCATTCCCAACAAGCGGGCGCTTGCCGGGGGCTTGTAGTCTGCACTTGGTGGGCTTCCTAGACTTGCTTTCGCCCTATGCTCCAGCGACGCGCCTTGCCACTGTGGAGGGGGTTACCGGCGTCCGTGCACTAGTCCGGAACACTCGAGACCCTGGTCTTTAATGCACCGACACGAGCCCCCGGGCCTGGGCCACACATGCATGCGAGGCGTTTTTGGGCTAGGCCCAAAGTGGTGCGCGGACTCGCACGCGCCGAGCTTCTCGGAATCGAGCCGTTGCAGGCTTTCCTTCCCCACGTCGTGCATTGAACGCGCGAAGTGGGAGGGTGCGCAGCGTGCGCGTGATGGCCCCTTTATTCCCTGGAAATGCTTCTGCCACACGTAGGGCATGCGCAACGGCAGTCTGGCAAGTGGCAATCGTAGCCTGAAAAGCCACGGGCGTGGATGGGCCCGCCCATGCATGCATTGGCACGTCACGGTGGTTCCATGTTCCGCTCGTGACTTGAGGGTGATTGGGTGAGAGGGGTGGCGGCTTCTGGAGCGAGGAGGGTGGCCTCCGTGCTTTGCCCTATAAATTAGGGTGTTTTCATGGAGGTTTTTCCAATCCATCTCACTCTCGAAGCCTTCAGCGCCTGTCGCCTGGTCTCTCTTGCTTCTTTTCAACTTTGCCGGTGTCACCCATCCCTAACCATGGTTAGGGGACGGGGCCGGCGTCCGTTGGCCGCTAGGACGGCAAGGGGATCCCGCTCGGATCATGCCACAGCTTCTGGGACCGCAACCAGTGGCAGCCCCGTCGACCGTGGCAGGAGAGGCTCGAGGGGCCGAGGACGTCGGGGACATGGTCAAGGGAGGTGGAGCCGTGCCTTGATCTCCCTCCTCGTGCCCTCTTCTCCAGTAGGCCACTCAGAGGCGACGCCATTCGAGTTCATCGTGGATCTTCATGGCCCCCTTCAGGGTCACTTGCATCTCCCCCGTGGCCTCGCCGTGGTGATGGAGGTCGAGCGGCCTCCCGTCTTCTGGCTGCGAGCGCACGGATGCTCTCATGGCGCAACGCAGGTGCACGCAGAGTATCCGAAGCCCCATTCCATGCTACTTGGGCGTGGCTAGAAGGCCTTCGCCAGTGCTCATGGACTCGAGGACGGCTACGTCCTCCGTTTTAAGCTGACGGAGGCCCATATGCTTGTCGTCAAGTTCTACGGGCGCTCCGGTGTGCGTCTCGGCTGCTGTGAAGAAGGCTCGAGCGACATCGAATGCTCCGCTTCGAGCAACATTGGCGGGGAGGGCAGAAGTGTTGACGGTGCTGGACCTAGTCTCAAGCCCGGGGGAATTAAACCGGAGGGCGATTCCCCTGGCTAGGACTGAGTGCTTCCTGCACTAGCGCAGCCCGATTACGCCTCTCCCTCTCCATGGAGGGGGGATCTCAAACAGATCTGTCGCCCCTTCCCGTGGCTTGATGAGGCCGAACCCGCTCCCGTCGGTACATCGCTGGTCCCAGAGGAGCCAACATGGATGTACCGCGGGCCTTGCCGCGTATTGTCTTCATGAACTCCAATTCCTCCGCGTAGGTCGATCCTCGTTAAAAAGACAAAGTCTTTTGGTTAGGACAACAACGCTTTGTAAGTGGAATCAAATGTATCCAGACAAATGAATGAATAGATGCATACTTTATTCGACTCTCATCTTGTATGATTATTCTCTTGCATTTTTCAGATGCTTGACAACTTAACTTATCCTGCCGTGAATACTTAGAGGAGCGGGTCCTCAAAAAACTCAATAGAGGAGGTCGTCACCGGCAAGACACCTTGCCGCACTCAGTGCAACCATGTAAATCGTCGAGCGTGCCTCGAGGCAAAATACGGTGCAACGTAGTCGTCCGAAACATTGAACGAGTTCTAAACGAGATGAGGGTGCTCTGTGCCTGCTCAAGTCGTTGAACAGGCTCGAAACGAAGTCAGAGTGCACTGATCCTAGCAAGGTCCATCTGCACGCGATATTTTCAAACAAAAGTCGATGCTTCAAAAGGATACATCTAGTCTACCAAGAGTCTGGCAAGAGGTTTGCCTCTGTACTTATCTTGCGCGTCACGGCATTCCTAGCCGCAGCATCTGAAGGTGCTGCCCGGGAGGAACATCTTGCACCCCCAGCAAGCTGACGCTGCCCCCAGCGGCCTCCTTGCTGACGAGGTTCTCGCCGATGCATTTTGGCCACACCAAAGGAAAGAGGCGCACCAGGGCGCAACACTTTCTCATCTCTTTTGCAAGAGGTTTGCTGCCAGATCCCCCAAGCGCATCTTTCTGGCGTCACAACGCTTCAAGGAGAAATGCGAGCCAGGGGCGCGGAAAGGGGCGGTTCTGGGCCTCGGACGCGTCCTTGATGACCATGCAGCACTCCGGAGGTGTGCAATGGCCGGAGTAAGCATCGGAGGCCTGGCCGAAGCCCCCTATCATGCCCTCGACAGCAGCGCGGGCGTTCCAAGGAGGTGTCTCGGCCAGGCGATGTATAGCTCGGGGCTTTCATTCCTTCCACCCGCGCTCGCATAGTACCTATGGAGGTTCTATGTGCTCTCGCGCGTGAGCAGAGCAGCCACTGCCTCCTCCCGCTCCGAGAGGATGCTGCAGCCAACTAAGATCCCTTGAGCCGTCGAACGGCTCACCGGATCGAGACGACGCTGACGCCAGCCTACTTGCGGCGACTCCCCCTACCTGGCGCGCCAAATATGTCAGTGAAAGGATAGACACCTATGGGGGCCTCAACGGTCTCCTTTTGGTTGTTTGGCGGGGAGAGGGGTCGCGGCAAGATTAGAACCAACAGTCAGGGCCCGACAAGGTCGTTTTTACCCAGGTTCGAGCCGCGTTGTGCATAAAACCCTACTACTGCATGTGTTTAGTTATTTGTTTTAGTTTACTATAGATCTGTCCCTCTTACGGCCTTTCGATTGGTCAAAAAGCCAAAAGTCCTTTATAATCAGCCTCGGGCCTCCTTTTATAAGCGAAGGGGTCACCAATGTGTCTTAGAGGGTGAACGGTGGGTTCACGAGTGGAACAGCAGCGACCACCCCGCCAGAGTGTTACTGCGGTGCATTAAATGCTTCGACAGGTTTGCTGACCTTGTTAGGGGAAGTTGGACACGTACCTACACATTGAAACTTTGGGGCGTTGCACTAGCGTGTGGGCAGACGCGTGGTCCATGCATCGGCGGTGGCGTGTTCGTCAGTGGAGGCTATCACACGACGCGAAGGCGCCCTGGGCCCGCTCCTCTCTTCAGGCCTTCTTTCCCTCCCCGACAGGGTTACCTTGCCTGGGGCTCTTCTTGTTCCTCTCGGCAGGGAGGTGATGGCTTGCCGATGCCTTGTCAATCTTACCGACAAGGATGGCTTGCCGGGGCTGAGTCCTTCTTCCTTGGCGGGAGGGTCTCGTCTTGGCATTATCTATCTTCCCAGCGAGGTGCTCCTGCCGGGGTCTCCTTCATTCCCAACAAGCGGGCGCTTGCCGGGGGCTTGTAGTCTGCACTTGGTGGGCTTCCGAGCCTTGCTTCCGCCCTATGCTCCAGCGACGCGTCTTTCCGCTGTGGAGGGGCTGCCGGCGTCCGTGCACTAGTCCGGGGCACTGGAGACCCCGGTCTTTAGTGCACCGACAAACCTTAAGAAAGAATTACATACTCTACGAACAATAATGAAGAACCACTTGAAGAACACCGGAATGAAAGGTTGATAGAAAATAATTGAACGTTGCAAAAGAATAAGATTATGGCCTTGCAAAGTTTAGATGGGAATTCATGAATAGATACTTGAGAAAATCTTGGAAATCCCAAAAAGAAAAGATAAATAACTTAGAATTAAGGTTTTGACATCATGAACAACTCCAGAAGAAGCATTGAAATCACCTGATGAAACAAGAATAAGAATTATGTTATGCTTATCCTTCATCCAATTAAATTGATGACAAGCAACGGATTTAGCATACCACTTGTCCCCATAGAAAAGATTGGAGAGAACGATAGGGCTCAAACTTGAAGAAGTCTTCAACGAAGCACCGGTAAGGATTCACAAATGACTAAGGATACCAAGAATGAATGGAGATACATGAGCACCACGAGAAGATGAACTGCGTAATAGAAACTTGCATGAGGCATCGGAATAACTAAGAGACAAACGAAGAGACAAAACTGGAGAAGAATTTGAGAATGAAAGCTGAAAGCTGAGAACAAAGAAATCTTCTGAAATGATGGACTTCGGAGGATCGAGAAACGAAGAAAACTCTGAAATGCGGCGGATATATATGGAAGGAATTACTCATGCTCAAAAACAATTAGAGAGAAGAGCATCAAGTTGAAATGACAAATCTTCAAAATAACAAACCAAGATTTAAGAGAAACACTTGTTCGGTCTTCAAAGCTAAAAATGATGATGAGAAACAACACCATGAATTGTTGAGATACTCTGAAACAAGGATAAAGAAAGAGGTTATGCCAACGATGAAAATAATTTGAAAATGAGCTTGAGAAGGAATATGATTGATGGAATCCACAGTTACGTCACACTTGAAAAGAATTGAGATCTCTAAAACAGATTATAAGAGCAAGGTAAGATCTTGGAAAAACCCGTGGGTCACGGGCCCACTAAAAGGGAACATCATTGAATAGATTGCTTAGAAAGAGAGATTGCACCAGTATAGTGAAAAATGATGAGGTGAGATCCTCAACACAATTTAACAGGATATGAATGGAAAATAAAGTCTGCTAAGATATCTTCAGCACCCCGAATATAATAGAGAGGAGTGAATAAAGAAGAAAGGCTTGGATAAGAATTTCCAACATAGGACATCATTTAGAGAATGGAAAGGATATGATGAACACCGAAGCTTGAATTGAATTCATCGGAGAAGAACATGGAGAGGAAGAACTGGTGAACTTAACACTGAGGAACTTCACAATGAATCACTGGATACCATACAGAAGAAAAGATAGGTACTAGGACGATGATTCAATAGTTGAAGCAAAAGGTGGGAGGGTAGGGAAAAACAAAGACAACTTGGGATAAGTGGGACGAACTCCGGAAGAAATATGACGACTGGATCTTGCAAATACTGGAAATATTGAATTAACTTGAAGAGAAGAACACCGGTTGGAAAAGAATTGACATGACAATATTATTGAGAAAAAGGATTAAGACTCCCATAGAAATATGATAATGCCGCTTATGAAACATATGAAATCACCACCTCACATGGAAGCAACTTGAATTACCATACTCCAACAAAACAAAGGATGAGGCTTGCGAATTAACCACTACTAGAAAAAAGGTTGTTAGTGGCGCACCAATTTTTGCTATTAATGACGCACTATAGATGCGCCACTATTAACAGGCCACTTGGCGCACCCATAGTGCGCCATTACTATGTCCAGCAGTGCGCCATTACTATATGACTTAGTAATGGGACACCACATAGAAGTGCGCCATTACTAACAATTTTTTTTCAAGAAGTTATGGCCCACTTTGTAAAGGTGCGCCATTACTATGTCAACTTAGTAATGGCCCACCTATACAAAGTGCGCCATTACTATGTGTATGACTGGGTCAAACCTTGGTCAAACTTAGTAATGGTGCACTTTTCACCTGGTGCGCGATTACTGTTTTGGTTAGTAATGGCGCACCTACACATGGTGCGCCATTAGTATTTAGTAATGGCACACCACATGTATAGTGCGCCATTGGTGTCCATATTAGCTATAGCTGTTTTTCTAGTAGTGAACCCCGGGAAAAATACATAACGGAGATTTCACACGATATTTTTGTGGTAAAATTCGCAGGGGCTCGATTTTGTATCGGATTGTCATATTAAAACGACGCTCGAATATGTTCCCTAGGCATATCGGACTACAAGTCTTGACGAAGCATATTTCATGACACATATCGAGACTGTCCTCTGTAATAAAGATCATGAACAAACAAACCACTAGATGTCGAACCCCAACCACACATCATGCATCTGTTGGAAGATAATCCTAGGTAACTACTTGAATTCCCACCTAAGGACATCCGAAATTTTCCATTTATGCAATTGAGTCCACGGATGCAAGGAGTAAAATACATCATTCAACTCCTACAATGATATTAGGCTCCAAATGTATCACATTCGTCAACACATAACCAGAGATACAGAAACTCATTTACCTCACACCCTCGTAATCACAACGATACTAATTATGGCAGTACATCTAGACGCTCTCCCCAGTCTGGGTGACGCCAAACTCCTCTCGCCACAAATAGTATTGAAGCAATTTCAAACATCTCGTATCCTGAGATACTAAGGGAACTAAACGATTGCGAGTGTGACAAGAATCCCCTGGAGCTCAACTCTCCGGAACACTTCTACCCCAAATTAGTAGTAGGCACCAGGAACAAAATCCTAGTAACAATGACATCATATAGTGTCAAAAATACTCGCGGTATCCTAAAAAATTGAGTGAGAAGAGGGGTAGAATTAAAATTCCTACATCAAGGTTCATCACCAAAGCATAGAAGAGGAGCAACAAGAATTCTACTCTCCGATATATAACTAGACTCAAAGTGGTTTTTTCACTAGACTCGACTCGGCCAAGTTCGATCAATCCAGGGGGCTCCTATGTCGGTACTGCTCTGATACACTCTTGTAACGCCCAATATGCGATCCTATCCTTATTTTGGCATGAGGCCCTCGACATGTATAGAAGCACATCTCGTCGTTTTGCAAGAACGGAAATCATTACAAGTACATGTACAGAAGAGATGACAATATGGAATTGGCTTACACGCGCTACAAGGTAATCATGATCATCTCAATACAAACATACATTCACGCACCATCCAAAAGTGCAGGGTGTGACAACGGACGAAATCAAATAATAAAAACGATGTCCATCCT
Source organism: Hordeum vulgare subsp. vulgare (assembly GCF_904849725.1). Classification (NCBI taxonomy): domain Eukaryota; kingdom Viridiplantae; phylum Streptophyta; class Magnoliopsida; order Poales; family Poaceae; genus Hordeum; species Hordeum vulgare. The sequence goes on along the minus strand of NC_058519.1, from coordinate 322,180,818 downwards.
TGCTATCCCAGGTTGACGGCCTGGAACCCATTCTAGATCGATGAAGAAGAAGAAGAACTCCAAATAGAACAATCATCGCGCTCACGTCAAAGTATCACTTTACCTGTACCTCCAACTGTTGTTGTAGTAATCTATGAGCCACAGGGACTCGACAATCTTAGTTCAAAAGGTATCAAGACTGGCAAAACTTAATGGGTGAGGCATGGTTAAGTGGTGAGGTTACAGCAAGCACTAAGCATTCATTTGAGTGGTTAACTTACGAGTAGAAGAATAAGAGGGGGGCGATCTAGGCATTAATGGACGTGAGCTAACAATGATCACAAAGTTATCCTGAACACCTACTTATGAGTCAAACATAATCCCACCGTGTCCTCTCGTGGATGCAGAACTCATGAGTAGAGACGGTCACGGTTACGCACACAGTTGGCATTTTTTAATTAAGTTTACTTCAAGTTTGCTATGACCGGGTATTAAACAAAGTTTCCAAGTTGCCACATAACCGCAGGCACGGCTCTCAAAAAGATTTAACACTGCAAGGGTGCTCCAACTAGTCCATCACATATTATCACAAGCTGCCCTAGAGAGATAACTTCAACCTTGAGATAGCCCGAGGTATCCTCGATATCCCAGTGCACAAGCTACGAGTAAAATCAATCCTCGAGTTTCCATGCGGTGCCACGCAGGCAGCCCGTTTGGTCCCAACACCATCAGTATTGGTCCCCCTGTATTATGCTAAACACCACAACATATTCATGACATGCTGGACAAGCAATTATGGTGCATCTCCAGTTTAAATATGTAAGGCATTGAAATCACAACAATCAAACACTACACATTATGTGGAGTTCAATATGCAATGAGTTGCATATTGCTGAAACTACACATTTGATTTACTTAGTTCACTCCCATTTGGGTACACGACAATATTAAATGATGTTAAACATGGAACGAGGTGGAGCATAAATAAACTAACTATTTAGGCATTTTAAATGAGGTCGGAAACAACTTATAGTATTTCCAAAACAACCCCATAAGTTAATTTCGAAATTATTCCAAATCTGACATAGACATGTTTTATATTTGTTAACAACAACATAAAATGGACCATGTGATTCTACACGTCATTCTAGTCAATTTACATTCATAGATCATCTAAAACAGAGCTACGGTCTAAAAGATATGATCATCACAAGATAATATGCCATGAATACAAAATGTATGAAAATGAAAACCAGAAGCATGTTAAATTATGGATGCGACAAGATATTATGGAACCACATGAAATTGTAGGCAAGTTTAAAAGAGGCCAGAACAACGAACAACAATTCCGGGAAGTCCCCATATGCCAACTAATATTTCGGTATTGTTCTGCCTATAACACAATTTTAGATTTGTTAACCAGAAAAACAAATGCCACCATGTTATTCTACACAATTTGCTAGTCAATTTACATATGTGGATCATTTTAATCAGAGATACGGTTAATTAGTTATGAATTAAACCGTTGAACAAGGTAATTGCACGAATTAACACAAGCAGCATGTATAAACATTTTTACTAGCTGTGAAATTTGGATATTATTGACCTACATAAAACTCTGAACATATTCATATATAATTCGTTTTGATCCACTACATGGTTAATCCGTTATTAAATGCATAAACATGTGTGTTTTTCTGTAAAACTCTTATTCCTTAGATGATTAGGAAAATTAGTTCCGTTTAAAAAAACGTAACTTGGGCCCAATCTGGACATGGTCCAACAAGGATAATGGGAGCGGGATAATATGCAATGTTGAGGGCACGAAATAGCTATGGGTTCTCACTACGAGCCTAGGAGGCTGGTCGGTGATGGGGTTGTACATTAGGGGTAGGCCTACAGACCTGCTTGCTTAGGCCCACCTAGGACCCCTTATGGACATGTGTGTCCTTAAAGTCACCGTTGAAGCCTCGACCTCATTCAATTCAACAACCGTCACTCGGCCTTCACAAAGTCACTTGGACCACCTTGTGTCAGTTGGATACATCCTGTCACTCAGCCCACAGCAAGGTAAACGCATCGAAGAGGCACCAACAACTGAGAACTTATTCCACCACATGAAGTGCAGTGAAGACTCACGTTACGAGTAACGCCAGGCGTTGAAGCTGTCGTTTCTAGTAACTTCCCTCTTTACTAGTATTAGTTGCCTTGTAATTAAGCTCGGTCGATCATGGCAGCTACTATATAAGCCACTCCCAGACTCCAGCTCAAGGGTTCAGCACTTGTAATCTTTGGCACCCCCATAAAAAACACCAGCCTCATGGCTCGAGATGTAGGGCTATTACCACTTCCGAGTGGGGCCTGAATTCGTAAATTCGAGTGCATCCGCTGCGCCTAGTTAGACTTCGCCCCTTCGTTCGTACCTCTAGGTACTATTGTCATGGTCATTCCCATGACAGTTCGCACCCACCGTGGGGCTGCGCGTCTAGCAAATCTAGCATAGTTGGAGATTTTTCACATTTTCGTCAACATGATGACATTCGCGGATAGAACCTCTTCGGTTCCCTTAGCTTCATAGTCAATGATTCGGCGTGGCTGCAGGATGCTCCACTGGACACCGACGCCCTCCCTGCGCGAGGGACGTCGCATTTCAGCGTAGTTGAGCATGTAGTCCTGATCCGACATCCATCGGTACCGTATCACTCAGCATCCCCACGTCCCGCTGATGTTCACCGCAAGTGCTCTGGGTGCTCGCTAATGCAGCCATGGATCAAGCACGCTATGGCAACCAGGCCATGTTCATACAGGTGGCCATGCTCAGCTCTGACGAGCCCACCGTTAGCCTCTTCTCTTCGTAGAGCAAGGAGTCACTCTGCGACTCCGAATGCAATAGTAGCAGGGCTGTAGCCGTGATCCTGATGGCCGACACCAACAGGGGAGGCAACCCAGATCCTTCCACGGATAATTCTCCCGAGCGTGACGGCACAGAGCGTCGCCACAGCGACGGAAACCACCACAATATGCAACCGCTCACCGAGCAGCAGTGGGAGGAACTCCAACAGAGGAACGATAAAGTCGTCCACACCCCCATCACCGGGAACACCCTAGAGGAGATCGCGCTAGAGAACGCGTGACTGTCCAACCTGGCCGAACGCGATGGCCTCGAGCGGCTCCAGCATTCACTCGACGCTCGGGCTGCGAGGGACCAACTGAGCTCCAGTTGCAGCCGCACGCAGTCGTTTCCGAATGATTGCCCGTGGCACATAGAGGTGATGAAGACTCCTCTCTTGAACCTGGCCGCAGCCAATCGGATCGCTGATTCCATCTAGCTGGGTGACAGCGCGATCGGGGAAGGGATTCGGCAGATTAAAGCTCTCGTGAAGACGGCCTTGCAACAGAATTCCGTAGTGTCACAATTCGCGGCACCGTATTCACATCAAGTCCGTCCAGGCGAACACCATGCAGTCCGCTCATAGCGTGCACATGCAGAGACGACGCCAAATGTCTCCTCCTCCTCCGAGAGGCCCGCAGGGAGATTGGAGTCAGGGTCATCGAGATCGAAGCAGGTCACCCCCTTAGGGGATTGTCTCACTCATTCGCCGTCCTCACGACCACAGGCCAAGCCCCCAATCGGTGTCGGGGTCATGAGGGCGGCGACTACTGGCCCCCCGAGTTCAACGCTCGGTCTATCATCAAGCAACATGTGATTGATCGCGAGCGAGCTAGCCGGGGAGTGTCCGGCCTCGAGTGCTTCGGTCGACATATCCGAGAGTCCGAAATCCCCTCCAACTAGCGGTTGGCCATGGGGATCGGCTAATTCGACGGCGAGTCAAAGCCACAGACCTGGCTGGAAGGCTACCGAATGGCCATCCAGATCAGCGGCGACGACGACTACATCGCCATGAAACATGTGCCCCTCATGTAGGAGGGGTCCGCAAGGTCGTGGCTCAACCATTGGAAGACTACCGAGTGGCCTTCCCGATCGGCAGCGACGACGACTACACCGCCATGAAACATTTGCCCCTCATGTTGGAGGGGTCCGCGAGGTTGTGGCTCAAACAGATCCCCCCAGTTGAATCCACAGTTGGGGCAATCTCGTCCGAGTATTCGTTAATACGTTCGAGGGCATGTACAAACGCCCAGGTGGCTTGACAGAGGCGCAACCCTGTGTACAGAAGACCAACGAGACTCTCCGGGAGTACATCCAGCGGTGGACGACGCTCCACTACACCGTTGAGAATGTCATCGAGCACCAGGCCGTGTGAGCTTACTAAGTGGGCACTCGGTATCAAGAGCTCATCCTCAAGTTCATCTGATCGGGAGACCTGTCCCTCAAACGGGCCAGGGAGATTGCCAATTGGTACGTGAATGGCGAAGAAGAGCGCCTCCGCAATGGCAAAGGCTGAGCCAGTGAAGCCCCTCAATCAAGCAAAGCTGGAAAGAAGAAAAAGCGAAAAGGCGACCCCTTGGGTAAAGCCGAAGTAGTTGTTGTCCCAGGACAAGGCCAAAACAAATCCAAGAAGAAGAAGGGCTGGGCTGGCAAGAAGAAAGCCGAGTCAAAGAGCAATCTATTGGACCATCTGTGCCCGATTCATTCTCGCAAAGACGAGTAGGGGAGACTATCCCCGCCAAGCACACAGCTTGCGAATGTCACCTGCTCCGGATGGAGATGGATGGAGAACCCTCAGGGAACAAGGAGGATGAGGATGACCCTGGGGATGCCTCTGGGTATCTTAACATTCAGGCGACCCTCATGATCTTCGCCGATGTCAAGAGCAAGAGCCGATTGAAAGTTATCAATCTGGAGGTTAACATGGCAGCCCCGGTTGTTACAAAATACCTCAACTGGGCGAAGACGCTCGTCACCTTCGACCTGTGAGACCACCCTAGCAGCATAACCACACCCGGGACGTAGGCGCTGGTGGTCGACCCCGTAGTTAACGGGTTCACACTGCGGAAAGTCCTCATGGACGGAGGCAACGGCCTCAATATCATCTCCGTGGACACTCTCAAGCCCATGGACATCTCATTGTCCCGGCTGAGGAAGAGTAACATGCAGTTTCACGGGGTCATCCCCGGGAAGAACGCTGACTCACTTTCAGATCACTCTGAGCGTTGTATTCGATAGCGACAAAAAAATTGGCAAGGAGAGGCTGACCTTCGAGGTGGTCGACTTTCGCATCGCCTATCACGACATCCTGGGTAGGCCCGCCTATGCACGTTTCATGGCACGTCCATGTTACGTGTATCTTAAACTTAAGATGCCAGGTCCAAAGGGCGTGATCACGATGACTGGCAATCGGAAAGTTGTTGAAGAGTGCCTCCAACAAGTCTCTAGGATCGCCAACGAGCAGGTCCTCGCAGCTGAGCTTGATGGGTAGAAAAAGGCGATGGACACTGCGGATCTGCTCAAGTCAAAGCAGCCGGCTACTGAATCCGCCTTTCAGTCGGCCGGCCAGACGAAGCAGGTTCACATCTACCCTACCAATTTGAGTGCTGTTGCAACCAAAATCTCTACCTCACTCGGAGAGAAATAGGAAGCCGAGCTCATCGACTTCATCTGTGGGAACTGGGACATCTTCGCATGGAAGTCTTCTGACATGCCCGGGATTCCTAGGGAGGTCGCTAAGCATCGCCTCTGAGTGGATCCGAAGATCAAACCCGTCAAGGAACACCTGCGCTACTCCTCCATGGAGAAGCGTAAGGCAATCGGCAAGGAGATCACTCGACTCCTAGTTGCCGAGTTCATTCATGAGGCCTACCACTCCGAGTGGTTGGCGAACATGATCCTGGTGCCAAAGAAGAACAACACACTCCTTATGTGTATTGACTTCAAGCACCTCAATTGGGTCTACCTGAAGGACCACTTCCCTTTTCCTCGCATAGATCAAATCGTAGATTCCACTTCCGGAAGTGAACGCTTGTCATTCCTGGATGCGTACTCCGGGTACCACAAGATCCAAATGTGTGGACTGGATAAAATAAAGACAACCTTCATTGCCCATTCGGGTGTTTTTGTTACATCACGATACCATTCGGTCTAAAAAACCTTGGAGCTACATTCCAACATATGATTCAAAAATGTCTGAAGGAACAAGTCAGTGGGAATGTCGAAGCGTACATGGACGACATCATGGTCAAGTCTAGGAAAGGTTTCGACCTCGCCGAAACCTTCGCCAACCTTCTATGCTTCGGGATCAAGCAAACCCGGCCAAATGCACCTTCAATGTACCAGTTGGTAAGCTACTCGGTTTCCTCATTTCCGAGCAAGGAGTTGATTCTAATCCTGACAAGATTGGAGCTATTGTCTAGATGAGACGGCCGAAGCGCATCCATGATGTGCAAAGGCTTACGGGCTGCCTCACAACCCTTAGTCGCTTCATCTCGAGACTCAATGAGAAGGCCATTCCTCTCTACGGGTTGCCTCTCGAGACTCGGTGAGAAGGCCCTACAGGTTCGAGTGGACTGATGAAGCGCAGGTCGCATTCGACCCACTGAAAGCTCTACCTTCCACCCTGCCGGTGTTGGCTGCCCCGCGCAGTCAGGAGCCTTTGCTCCTGTACATCACTGCCACTAGCCAACTGGTTAGCACCGTACTCACCGTGGAACGGGATGAATCGGGAAAAGCATACAAGGTACAAGGGCCAATCTATTACATTTGCAAAGTGTTGGCCCGTTCAAAACAGAGGTATCCGCACTATCAGGAGCTGGTCTATGGGATCTACCTGGCCGTGAAGAAGGTGGTCCACTTTTTCCAAAATCACTCGGCCACTCTCATCGACGATGCTCCCTTAGCGGAAAGTCTGCACAATCGGGATGCAACAGGACGAGTGGCCAAATGGGCGATTGAGCTCCTACCACTGGAGATCAAGTTTGAAGCCAAGAAAGAAATCAAGTCTCAGGCCCTCGCATACTTCCTTGCCAAATGGGTAGAGCAAGAGGAGTTTGCTCCAGTCGTCCCCGAGCATTGGACTATGTTCTTCGGTGGATCAAGGATGCTCCGTGGCTCGGGGGCTAGGGTGGTTCTCATTTCCCCTAGGGGAGATCGATTGAGCTATGTGCTAAAAATTCACTTTCATTCGTCCAACAATGAGGCCGAGTACGAGGACCTCCTGCATGGGATCCGCATGTCCATCTCACTCTGCATCCGCCGATTGATGGTTTATGGCGCCTTGGATCTCGTTGTCAACCAAGTCATGAACAAATGGGACATCAGAACCCCAGCAATGACAGCCTACTGCAACATGGTGACGAAGATGGAAAAAAACATTGAAGGATTGGAACTACATCGTGTGCCCTCAGCCAAGAACCAAGTAGCCGACGACTTTGCAAAGATCGGTTCCACTCGGAAGATTGTTCCAAAGGGCATGTTCCTCCAGCACCTACACTCTCCCGCAAGGAATCGGGTTTCTGATCTGACTGAGATCGACGTCTCGTCGTGGTCGACCTCACCCATGAGTTGCTGGTCATCACTCCCGAATGGACACAACCTTATCTAGCTTACTTGCTTGGGAAAGAGCTTCCTCAGGCTGAAAAGGAAGGCCGCCAGATAGTTCAGCACTCTACAGTTTTCGAGGTACTTGGAGACAAGTTGTACAAGAAGAGAATTACAGGAGTCAGCCAGAAGTGCATCCCTCCGAAGAAAGAACTTCAATTCCTGCACGAGATCCACTCGGGAGACTGTAGACACCATGGATCCTCTCGGACCATGGTGGCAAAGTCCTTCCGAGCGGGTTTTTACTAGGCCGAGCCAATGAGGCATCAAGGGACATGGTCGATTTGTGTGTCGGGGTGCCAGTTCTACAAGAATCAGTCGCACAAGCCTCCATCCGCACTAAAGACGATCCCGCTCACTTGGCCATTTATCATATCGGGTCTCTACATGGTCGGCCCATTGCGCACCTGGTCGAGCGGATTCACCCACCTTCTAGTCGGAGTGGATAAGTTCACCAAGTGGGTTGAAGCCAAACCATCAATAGTTTGGACGCGGCGACTGCCGTCACCTTCATTCGGCAGATTATTTTCAGATTCGGAGTTCCCGGTGACATCATCACCGACAAGGAATCCAACTTCAACTTGGATGACTTCCGCGAGTTCTACCACTCCCACGACACTTGGGTTAACTATGCCTCCATGGAACACCCGCAGTCGAATGGAGAGGAGGAACGAGTGAATGGCATGATACTCCAAGGACTGAAGCCCCGGTTGATGAGAGATCTCAAATGTGCCAGTGACGCTTGTGTCGAGGAGTTACCATCCGTCTTATGGGTATGTGAATGACTCCGAATCTTTCAACCCGGCGAACTCCATTCTTCATGGTGCACGGTTCGGACGCCGTCCTGCCGAGTGACTTATGTCACAACTCCCCCCAAGTGGAGCAATAAAACGAAGTCGAAGCTGAAGCAGCACGCCAATACAAACTTGGATCTTCTAGAGGAAGAGACGGAACTAGCCCTCATTCGATCCATGGCATACCAGCAAGACCTTCGACGCTACCATGACAAACAACTCAGGGACCGAGCGTTTCAAGAGGGAGATCTAGTCCTCCGACTCGACCAGCAGAAACCCCACAACCTGGCACCACCGTGGAAAGGGACATTCGCCATCTCCAAAGTCTTGCACAATGAAGCTTATCGACTGTACAACATTGATAACGGCGCAGAGGAACCCAGAACTTGGAACGTGGACCTGCTCCGCAAGTTCTACACGTCGTACTTTCCTTTTCTTCATTGTGGTAATGAATCCGAATGAATAGAGGAATAAAGTTCTCACTTTCCTCGACTATCTTCAAACACTTCACTCTAGTTAAACACACCCCCATTGGGTGGAAAATCCTTAACTGCAAACCTGTCTTTGCATAAGTTAAAACTTGCCCCGTGTGCGGACAACCTCCTCACTCGAGGGCTTAGCTGCGGGCGAGTTTTTGCCTAAGTTAAAATGTTTCCAAATGAGGACACGATCATCATTCGGATACTTTGACGGACATGACCATCAATGAGTCCGCAGGGACTATCATCTCGGTAGCAAACCCGTTTCACATAAGCTAAACCCTTCCTGAGTGATCGTGGAAACCTCCACACTGGGGGGCTTAGCTGCGAACCAACTTTCACCTAAGTTAAAATGGTTCTAAATGAAGGCAACACCTTCGTTTGGGTGCCAAGATGAACCAAACAAATATTTCTTGATAGCAAACCCGTTTCCCCGAATGTAGACCCTTCCCCAAGTGATCGTGGAAACCTCCATAATCGAGGGCTTAGCTGCGAACCAACTTTCGCCAAAGTTAAAGCGGTCCCGAGTGGAAGCAAGAATTTTATTCGGATGCCAAGATGAACAGGACAATTATTCCTTAGCAACGAATCTGTTCTTGCCTAGGGTAAATCCTGCCCCGAGTAGGGACAACATCCACACTCGGGGGCTTAGTTGCGGACAAGCTTTCACCTAAGTCAAATCATTTCCGAATGAGGACACGATCATTCGGAAACCTTGATGGACAAGACCACCAACGAGTTCGCAAAGTACTATCATCTCGGTAGCGAACCTGTTTCACATAAGGTAGACCATTCGTCGAGTGATCGTGGAAACCTCCACACTCGGGAGCATAGCCGCGAACCAACTTTCGTCTAAGTTAAAGGGGTTCCGAATGAAGGCAAGACTTCCGCTCAGGCGCCAAGATGAACAAAATAAATATTTCTTGGTAGTGAACCTGTTTCGCATAAGGTAGACCCTTCCCCGAGAGATCGTGGAAACCTCGACACTCGGGGCCTTAGCTGTGAACCAGCCTTCGCCCAAGTTAAATGGTCCCAAATGAAAACAAGACTTTCTGGGGCGCTGCCTCAATCTCGCCGTCCCCATGCGGGAGCACTTTGGCACTCGAGGAGGATCCACGCAACCCCCTCTTAGCCCGCTCAGACTTCGAAGTCGCTCCCAACGCCATGGTCAGCGGCAGAGAGGTGGGAGCCGAAGATCGACGGGGACAACCGGCGATTCCTCTCTTTTTTGGCAAGTTGCGGAAGCGGAGACAGGAAGTATCTGGCCTCAGGACGCGGTTCCCTCTCTCCCTCTTCCATCCTGAGCCTTAAATACCCAACATCGGGATTCCCCATAGAGCACATCGCCAGCCTGACGAGGATCTGAAGTATCCCAAGAATTACGCACACTTCCACTACTTCCAGTACTAAAACCGCCGCCCACGCGCGCATTCCTTCGATTTAAAAATCGCGAAAATACGTCCCACCCCATATCCTGAATGGATCCCGTATCCACGACGCGTGACGAGGTGAGCCGAATGATTTATTCGCTCGTCCCCCCACGGGACCACGATCATTCGGGAAATCAATGAAGATGACCCGATCGGCCTTCCACCAATGCAAGCGGGGATCCGTCCCCGCTCACCGATTGAGCAAGCGGAGTTTCGAACTCTTGTACACCCAACTCATGGAATCTATCCTCCCAAAAGATAATCCATCACCACCGACTGCAGACATACCCGTATGACTGGACAGTTGGAATTCGTTACTCTTGAATCCGTGGAGGTTTGTCGAAAGTCCAAATGACCTACCTGCAAGCTACAACCTAAGAATCTCCGAGACACCAAATACATCGAAGGAAGTCATTCACTTGGTCTGCAAAACCTCAACCGATTTGGGGGCTACCAATGGGGTTGTACATGAGGGGTAGGCCTACGGACCTACTTCCTTAGGCCCACCTAGTACCCCTTAAGGACATTAGTGCCACTAAAGTCACCGTTGAAGCCTGGACCTCATTCGGTTCACAACTATCACTCGGCCTGCTCGGAGTCACTAAGACCACCTTGTGTCAGTCGGACGCATCCTATCACTCGGCCCACAACAATGTAAAGGCACCGAAGAGGCAGCAACAACCAAGGACTTATTCCACCAAATGAAGTGTAGTGAAGACTCGCATTACTAGTAACGCTAGGGGTTAAATCTGCCATTCCTAGTAACTTCCCTCTTTATTAGCATTATTTTCCTTGTAATGAAGCTCGGCCGGTCGTGGCAGCTACTATATAAGCGACTCCGGGGCTCCAGCTCAATGGTTTATCACTTGTAATCTTTGGCACCCCATAAGAAAACATCAGCCTTAGATCTCGAGACATAGGGTTGTTACTACTTCCGAGTGGGGCCTGAACTCGTAAATCCGAGTGCATCCTCTTCGCCTAGTTAGACTTCACCCCTTCATTCGTACCCCTAGGTACTATTGTCAGGGTAATTCCCATGATAGTTGGTGCTTGGCTGGTTTCATGGGAAAGTTGGGCCTAGCTTGTTGGGCTCAGCGAGGCGCGAGGTAGGGCATGGCCCGGCTTGGGCTGTCTGCGCAGTGGCTGGTGGCCCTGGCGGTGGCAAATGGTTTGTCAACGAGCGAGGGGCTCGTGCAGGGACATGGGCATTCACAACGTCTCCCTCGCAATCAGAGACAGCGATGTAGGAGGCAACAAGCGAAGCAGCACGATGCAGGGTCACGGGCGAGCTCCGATGAATGGGTGAGGTGGAACATGTCATGCCTACCCCAGCTCGACAGAGTGAGGGTTGACGATGGCGTGGGCATGGTGAAGGAGAGCATGCATCCATGGACATGGGTGAGAGAGATATTAGAGCAAGAGAGAGAAAGGAGGGGATGGAGAGTGGCGAGGGAGCTCATCTTCACGGGCGAGGCTTGCTGCATCGCTCGAGTCGTCCATGGCAATGAGGAACATAACACGCCGGATCTCCATCGGGCGTCCATGGTGGGTTCCCTGCCAATATAAAGAGAGGGACGGTGAGATGAGGGTGAGAACGATGAGAGGAGCACGTCGGGAGGCACAGTGGATGTGCTGGGACGATGTGGTGGCTCGAGCATGGTCCAGCCGAAGTCGAGCGACAGGCCATGCATGGCAAGGGGAATGGTAGGCTCGGGCGCGAGGAAGTTGTTGTTTGGGCATCGGCAGAAAAGAAGGGAGGTGGTCGAAGGCTCCTTGAGGATTGCTAGGAGAAGGTTGCTAGTGATGGGAGCTCTAATTCATTTCGTTGGTGGGAAAAGTATGCCTCCCAATTTTCTCTTTGAGCTCTAGCACCTGTACAAATCCCTACTCCCCTCTCTAAAGGGCCTTTCTTTTACTTATGCAATTTTTATTTCGAATTTTAGTGTCCATCTTCTCTCATAAAGAACCAATTAAGGGACACTATGATCATATTTGAGCATTGGGTATAGCTAATATTCGTGTGTGTTACCTGAATGGATCAATGATTGATATTTTGAAAGACATGGTTTCTTGTTGGTATGCTTGAGTATTAAAGTCTTCATGTCAAAACTAGACTATTGCTTTGAACCATATAAAAGTCCAAATGTCCTTTCTATAAAGAAAAGAAATGTGATGAACATGTTAGGAAACATTGCACATCAAATTTTTTGTTTTTATCATTTACCTACTCGAGGACGAGCAGGAATTCAGCTTGTGGATGCTGATACGTCTCCAATGTAGCTATAATTTTTGATTGTTCCATGCTATTATGTTATCATTCTTGGATCTTTTACAATTATTTTATAATCATTTTATATCATTTTTTGGTACTAACCAATTGACATAGTGCCCAGTGCCAGTTGCTATTTTCTGCATGTTTCTTACATCGCAGGAAATCAATACCAAACGTAGTCCAAACGCAGCGAAATTTTTTGTGGATTTTTTTGGGCCAGAAGACATACAGTGGGCCAGGAACGCACCTGAGGGGAGCTCCAATGGGAGCACAACCCACGAGGGTGCTCCTGGGGCCCAGGCGCGCCCCGGTCGGTTGTGCCCTCCTCGTTGGCCTCCCGCACCGCCTCTTTTCTTTATAAATACCCCAATACTCCAGGAACCCTAAGGGGGGAGGAAAATAAATTCCGGCCGCCACAGAGTCCAGAAACATCAGATCCAATCTTGACACCATCACAAAGTGGTTCATCATGTCCATTGGTGCCTCTCCGATGATGCGTGAGTAGTTCTTTGTAGACCTATGGGTCCGTAGTTAGTAGCTAGATGGCTTCCTCTATCTCTTGATTATCAATAAAATGGTCTCTTGGAGATCCATATGATGTAAGTCTTTTTGCGGTGTGTTTGTTGTGATCCGATTAACTTTGAGTTTCTAATCAAATCTATGTTTTTGTCCATGAAAGTTATTTGCGTCTTCTTTGATCTCTTATATGCGTGATTGATTGTATCCTCGTATTTATTCTCCGATATTTGGGTTATCTTTGGCCAAGTTTATCTATTTATCTTGCAATGTTAAGAGGTGCTTTGTGATGGGTTCGATCTTACGGTGCTTGATCCGAGTGACAGAAAGGGAAACGACACGTATGTATCGTTGCTCTTAAGGATAAAAAGATGGGGTCTATTTCTACATAAATATATCTTGTCTACATCATTTCATCGTTCTTATTGCATTACCCCATTTTTTCCATGAACTTAATACACGAGATGCATGTTGGATAGCGATCGATGTGTGGAGTAATAGTAGTAGATGCAGGCAGGAGTCGGTCTACTAATCTTGGACGTGATGCCTATATAATGATCATTGCATGGATATCGTCATGATTACTTGAAGTTATATCACTTTCCCAACAATAATTGTTTTCCCACCGTTTGCTATTTTTCTCGAGAGAAGCCACTAGTGAAACTTATGCCCCGGGGTCTCTTTTCAGCATATTTGCCTTTGTGGTCTATTTTCTTTTGCTTTTATTTTCAGATCTATTAAACCAAAAATACAAAAATACCTTGCTGCAATTTATTTGTTCTGCGATCTATTTATCCTATCTACCACTTTTACCTCACGTTATTTGCCTATCTTGAGGCGTCGTACCCGAAACGGATTGACAACCCCTTTTAACACGTCGAGTTGCGAGCATTTGTTATTTGTGTGCAGGTGTTGTTTACGTGGTGTGAGGAGGTTCTCCTACTAGTTCGATAACCTGGGACTCATCACTGACATAGTTCTAGCACACATCAAAAGGAATTTCTGGCGGGGTTGCCGGGGAAGATCAAGTCAAGATAGTCTCCCGCCAACGTGCCAATTTCTGGCACCATTGCCGCGGAGGATCATCAACATCAATAAGGTTCCTAATCACAAACTCATCTCTTGCATTTACTTTATTTGCCATTTCCCTCTCATTTTCCTCTCCCCCACTTCACCAAGTTGCCATTTTATTCTCCTTTTTCTCGCCGGATCTCTTTTTGTCTACTCGTGTTACCATGAGCCTTCTATTTGCTTGCATCTTTGCTTGCTAAAAATCTATTGATATGGATCCTCATCCACTTGCTAATATTTTCAAGAGATCCAATTATGATGAACCAATTGCCAGTGAGTTGAGTGTACTTGATTATCTCCATGAAGTTTTGCTTGAGATTCATGAATCTGAAAATTGTGATGAAGTGATTCACGATGTTTCCTTGATTGAAAACATTGATTGCAATGATATTGTTATAAATTCTATTAATATAAATTGTTCTAATGATATGCAAACCCACAAGCTTGGGGATGCTATATTTGATGAGTTTGCCATGACCACTACTTATTGCAATGATCATGACTGGGGTGATAATGCTTCTTATGATCTTGATAATTTATTGAATACTCTTGATGATTATGATATTTAAAGTACGCTTGGAAGATGTCAACTTTAGGCATTATTTCTCCCACTATTTTGTAAAGTGTGCAATCTTATGAATTTTTTGATAGAAGTGGGTTGGGAGAGGTCATGACTTTAGTTAATGATAATCCCACTATTTTGGAAGAGTGTCAACTTTGCATGCATGTGGACCATGAAGAGAAAAATTTATATTATTGTTATATTGTTGAATTCCTTCATGATACTACTAGAATTTATTACGAGGGAGGAACATAAGTTTGTAGGGATTGCAATAATACCAAGTTTCCTCTCTATGTGTTTACAGTTTTGAAGTTATGCTTGTTTTGCCTTCCTATGCTAGTTGATTCTTGCTCCCATAAATTGTTTGCTGACAAAATACCTATGCATAGGAAGTGGGTTAGACGTACATTTGTTTTTATGCTATTAAGGAAGCTCCTTTGCATATCTCAATTACTACTTTTTATGCGAGCATCATTGAAATCAGCATGCCTAGCTAGGGGCGTTAAACAATAGGGATTGTTGGGAGGCAACCCAATTTTATTTTTATGCTTTTGTTTTTTGCTTCTGTTTTTGAGTTCTGCACACATTATTAACTCTGTAATAATTGTGTTTTCTTGTTTTAATTAGTGTTTTAGACATGTAAGACCTTTGGGATGATTTGGATGAAAGTTGATTTGATCTTGCTGAAAAATAGAAACTTCTGCTCTCACGAAATTATTTTTAGTTTTTAACAGAAGAGTTATTTTGAGTTTATTGTTTTGCATAAGATTAATAAAAACATTATACACGCGTTCCTAATTTTTCAGAATTGTTGGAGTTACAGAAGTATTCAAAGTAGTCAGGTTGCTACACACTGTTATGTTTTTGACACATTCTGTTTTTCTTTGCGTTGTGTGCTTGTTTTGATGATTCCATGGTTTCTTTGATGAGTTTTTGCCATAGAAAAGTTGGAATGCAAAAGATATAATGAAAACAAAATATATGAATAGGTTTTCAACAGTACATATAGTAATGGTTTTCTTTCTTATACTAACAGATTTCACGAAGGTTTTGTTGAGTTTTGTGCGATTGAAGTTTTCAGGTTTTGGGTTATCTTACGATGGATGGAGGAATAAGGATTAGAAAAGGCTAAGACTGGGGATGCTTGATGCATCCCAAGATAATATTAAAGAAGTTGCAAGCAACTAAGCTTGGGGATGCCCCCGAGTGGCATCCCCTCTTTCTTCTAACAACCATCGGTATTTTACTTGAAACTATATTTTTATTCATCACATACTATGAGTTTTGCTTGGAGCGTCTTGTATGATATGAGTCTTTGCTTGTTTTGATTTGTGTTTTAAGTTTTGATTATCCTTGCTGGACACACCTTTTTGAGACAGCCAAAAATTATGCTATGCTTGCTCCTATGCTTCACTTAAATTTTTAGAGCCGTGGATTTGCTCTAGTACTTCACTTATATCTTTTCGAGCACGGTGTGATGTGTTATTTTTTAAGAAATGCTCTCATGCTTCACTTAGATTTATTTGGGAGTTAGTAATTTTTTTAAGAAATTCTCTCTTGCTTCACTTAGATTATTTTGTGAGAAAGAAAAATTATGTTCATGTTCTTCACTTAAATTTGTTTGAGCTTATCAAAAGCAACATATGAAAATAGTCCCAAAGTGATAGATATCCAAGGAGGCTATAATAAAAACTTTCATGAAGATCATTGGACAAAATAAACTTGAATCTTAATAATGGTTTTGAGATATGACGATATGATATGTGAGTCATGTTGATGAGTAATTGTGCTTTAGTAAGAATATTGATGTTAAGGTTTGTGATTTCCTATGTAAGCACGAAAGTCAATAGTTATGCAACGAAATTTATATCTTACTTGTGGTGCATTATTCGGTGTTACTTATGCTTAATGCTTGGGTACGAGATTTTTCGTTTCTTGTTTGGTCGCTTCTCAATCTTTTTGCTAGCCTTCATTTTGCACTAAGTATGATCACTACTTGTGCATCCAAAACCCTTTAAACCAGTTTTGCCATATGAGTCCACTATACCTACCTATATGCGGTATTTCCATGCCGTTCTAAGCAAATTTGCATATGTCATCTCTAATTTTCAAAATAAATTTCTCTTTTGTGTTCTCTACCGCTCGAGAGACGGTGAGGGGTGGCCAGTATTTTCCATGCTAGATGTGTTATTCTCACGATGAGTGTTTATTCACTTGTCCTTGCACGAGAGTACGACAAAGGTATTAGGGATGCCTAGTCCCAAAATGAAAAAAAATGAATTTACTTTTTGTTATCAAATAATAAATTCCTTGAAAAGTGTTGGTATGGAGGGCACCCGTGGATACGGACAAGCCATGGGAAGTGAAAGTAATGGTGGAAAAAGGAATAAACTTTATTTTCTATTTGGGAACCGCATATGAAGTATCTAGCATGGAAAGTGTTGGGAGCTCTAAGTCATTTTCATTGGTGGGAAAAGTATGCCTCCCAAAATATTTTTATCTCTCAATTTTCGCTTTGAGCTCTAGCACCTATACAAAACCCTACTTCCCTCTCCAAAGGGCCTTTCTTTTACTTATGAAATTTTTATTTTGAATTTGAGTCTCCATCTTCTCTCGTAAAGCACCAACTAAGGGGCACTATGATCGTATTTGAGCATTGGGTATAGGTAATATTCGAGTGTGTTTCATGAATGGATCAATGATAGAGCATAATGGGCTAGGGATAACTTGCTTTGGTGTTGATATTTTCAAAGACATGGTTGCTTGTTGGTATGCTTGAGTATTAAATTCTTCATGTCAAAACTAGACTATTGCTTTGAACCATATAAAAGTCCAAATGTCCATGCTATAAAGAAAAGAAATGTGATGAACATGTTAGGCAGCATTCCACATCAAAAAAATTTGTTTTTATCGTTTACCTACTCGAGGACAAGCATGAATTAAGCTTGGGGGTGCTGATACATTTCCAACGTATCTATAATTTTTGAATGTTCCATGATATTATATAATAAGTATTGGATGTTTTACAATCATTTTATAGGCATTTTATATCATTTTTTGTACTAACCTATTGACATAGTGCCTACTGCCAGTTGTTGTTTTCTACATGTTTTTTACATCGGAGGAAATCAATACCAAACGGAGTCCAAGCGCAGCAAAACTTTTTGCGGATTGTTTTGGGCCAGAAGACATCTAGTGGGCGAGGAACGCACGTGAGGGGAGCTCCCATGGGAGCACAACCACGAGGGCGCTCCTGGGGGCCCAGATGCGCCTGTGTGGGTTGTGCCCTCTATGTTGGCCTCCCGCACCGCCTCTTTGCTCTATAAATACCCCAATATTCCAGGAACTCTAAGGGGGGGGGACGAAAATCAATTCTAGCCGCCGCAGAGTCTAGAAACACCGGATCTAATCTAGACACCATCAAGGAGGGGTTCATCATGTCCATTTGTGCCTCTCTGATGATGCGGGAGTAGTTCTTTGTAGACCTACGGGTCCGTATTTAGTAGTTAGATGGCTTCCTCTCTCTCTCTTGATTATCAATACAATGGTCCCTTGGAGATCTATATGATGTAAGCCTTTTTGTGGTGTGTCTCTTGGGATCCAATGAACTTTGAGTTTATGATCAGATCTATGTTTTTGTCCATGAAAGTTATTTGTGTCTTCTTTGATCTCTTATATGTGTGATTGATTATAGCCTCGTATTTATTCTCCGATATTTGGGTTTTGTTTGGCCAACTCTATCTATTTATCTTGTAGTGGGAAGAGGTGCTTTGTGATGGGTTCAGTCTTACGTATGTATCGTTGCTATTAATGATAACAAGATGGGGTCTATTTCTACATAAATAGATATTGTCAACATCATGTCATCATTCTTATTGCATTACTCCGCTTTTCCATGAACTTAATACACTAGATGCATGGTGGATAGCGGTCGATGTGTGGAGTAATAGTACTAGATGCAGGCAGGAGTCGGTCTATTAAGCTTGGACGTGATGCCTATATAATGATCAATGCATGGATATCGTGATGATTATTTGAAGTTCTATCAATTGCCCAACTGTAATTGTTTTCCTACCGTTTGCTATTTTTCTCGAGAGAAGCCACTAGTGAAATCTATGGCCCCTGGGTCTCTTTTCATCATATTTGCATTTGCGATCTATTTTCCTTTGCTTTTATTTCCATATCTATTAAACCAAATATAAAAAAATACCTTTCTTCAATTTATTTGTTCCGCTATCTATCTATCCTATATACCACTTTTACCTCACATTATTTGCCTATCTTGAGGCGCCGTACCCGAAAGGGATTGACAACCCCTTTAACACGTCGGGTTGCGAGTATTTGTTATTTGTGTGCAGGTGTTTATTACGAGGTGTGAGGAGGTTCTCCTACTAGTTCGATAACCTTGGTCTCATCAGTGAGGGAAATACCTACCATCGCTATACTGCATCATCCCTTCCTCTTTGGGGAAATATTGACGTAGTTCTAGCAGACATCAGAAAACCAAATAAATCACACGGGAAAAACGAAAGAAAAAGGTAATCTTCTGGAGCATCGGTTCCGAGTTTTTACATTAGGGGACATGGGGTGAGTGCTTTGAGTGCTCTGCATCGCGCTCTAGAGTGTGCTTTTGACCAGCATGTGCATGTCTGCACACCCTCTGGCATGGCCACATGCGTCCACTAGCTGCTGGAGGGAGTAAACAATGTGATGATGCCCTTGGATGCTCAAGGATTCCCGAGGAGAGAAGGGAACTTTGGAGACTGAGGTGGATTCCTGCATCCACGGGGTGCAAGTGGGCATTCCACCCCCTCATTCATGGAACTCGGTTCTGAGGTTGCTACTCGAGGTAAGGCGGACTAGTAGAAGGTTTGGTAAAAATTTGAGCTCAAGGAGAGCACTTCTTGTCCTCCAATCATTAAGCAAGAACAATGGGCAGAAGGTGTTTGATGGGTGTCTAATGTAGCTAAATGATTCCCCTTGCTATGAAACTTAACACGGTCAAATAGTTGTGATAAATAAGCGTGGTCACCAGTTTTGAGATTATTTAGGGAAAGTTTCCAATGTAGACAAGGTAAACCTAAAAACCAACATAAATGGTTTTCTCTAGATCTAGTCATGCAATTGCATTCCCCTTAATGCAACACTTGGTGTGGTGGCATTAGTTGAGGATTAGATCATGCTCAAAATCTTTGGGACTAAATGGGGAAACTTGACAATGCGAAATTTCTCAATTCTAGAAATCAAAAGAAATGGGTTTGGGGGTATTTGGACAAGTGGATATGTTCTTCTTGACACGCCACTTGGTGTGGATGCATTATTAGGGTATTGAAACATGTCTACAAAAATTTATTACAAGAGGAGGAACTTAGTAATGTAGAGTTGCTCAAATTTGGTTATGTACAGAGAGAGTTTTGGAATATTTTGGTGAATCAAACCAACTTGGATTGAAATGAAACTTGGCAAGATCATCACATAAGGCATGTGTGACACTCTAGAATATTCTTAGAATTGTTTGAGAATAATTCTTATAGAAATATTTCAAATGCTTGAAATGAACAAACAAGGATTTGAATGGTTTTGTCCAATATTTAACTTGGCCATGTGTTGAAACTCTTATATATGGAAACTATATGTCCAGTGAGTTTCCCTAAATTTTCTCAAATATTTTGGAAGCAAGAAAATAATTTTCCCTCATAAGAGGCCATTTATGGCCTCATATATAGGTATTTATATAAAATATGAAAGTAACTTTTAAGATAATATTTTTATGGGTTTGCGAGGTCCTTTTGATAAAAAGATACAAATAAAATATTTGGGGCAAAACATTACTCCTAATTTGAGTACTTGTATTACAAACCACAATTGAGGGATTTTTTAAAAGCTAATTTAAATAAATGCTTTTTGGTCAAAATAATACTTTGTAAAAATAGTTTTAGGTCCTATACACATGGTATGGTCATTGAGTAAAGGTTTGGAACAAGTAGATGAGCCTTGAGAGAGGAAGAATCTTTGCGACTTAAACACTATCGAGCAAGCAAGCAAGCAACAATCAAATCAAGCATCACAAGCACACACTAAAGTTTTTGTTGGCCCTAATTTTGGAGTTATGTTAACTTAGTCAGGAGAGTCAAAACATAGGGTCCAGGCACATTCTATATAAGCCTGCCTTGATTTCCCGGACAGGGGTTAAGCATCCTGTATATTCACGACCCCCTCTCATATGCAACACTAAGACTCTCGGCTCGAGACATAGGGTCTTTACCAGTTCCGAGTGGGGCCTGAACTCATACATCCGACTGTTACAACTGCGCCATACCTAGGATTCACCCCTCCATTCGTACCTGTGTTACTATTGTCACGCTCCCTACCGCGACAGTTGTCGCCTACCGTGGGGCTGCACATTTAGCAAATTCCCACTGAGTTGGAAATTCAATTCTTCTGGTCATCATGATGATGACCGGCGGAGAGATCCCCTTCGGTTCCTTCAGCTTCACCGACAATAGTTCGGCATGGCAGTAGGATGCGCTGGTCGATACCGATGTGTTGCCTGCAGCGGTGCTGCGCACTTGACCGCGATGATGCACGGAGTCCTTCTCTGGCAGCCATCGGTGTTGTACCTTTTGACACAGCCTCTTCTACTATGGTACTTTGCAAGAGCTCCGGGCGCTCAGGGCTGCTATGCTAGATCAAGAATTATGTGGCTCTTCAAGCCACCACGAGATAGGTGGCCATGCTCGACTCTGACAAGCCCACCTTAGCATGTTCCCTTCCTCGCGTCATGACTCTTGCGACGAGTCTAATTGCAAGAGCACTGTAGACGTTGCTGAGATCATGATGGCCAACACGACCACGGGAGGATCTCTTGGTTTCTCCGTGTGTAACTTCCATGGATGTGACAGGGGTGATCACCATAACATCGACTCCGACCTCAACGTCCCACAACAGGTCACTGTAGAGGAACAGGAGGAACACAGGCAGAGGAACGAGCAGTCCTTGTCACCCCCATCACCGGGAATACTCCGGAGGAGATGGCCCTGGATAATGCATCCAAGCCACTCTAGGTGAGCGCGAGTGACTCGAGCGGCTTCAAAAATCACTCGACAATCACGCGGCAAGAGATCAACCCATCTTAAGTTGGAACCACATGTAGTTTTCCCCAAACGACCGCGAGCGTAAAATCTATTCAGCCGAGTTACTTCGCGGATGGGGATGGTATTCTGCAGATCTAGGCTCTGTTGAAGACCACCTTATAACAGAACTTTGTGGTGTCCCAATTGCAACACCGTATTCAAGTCTAGTCCATCTCGATGGGCATGGTGTAGTCGGCTCATAGCCCATCAAGCACCGGGAATGCACCGAAGAACCCCTCCTCATTCGAGAGGCCGGTATGGGGATCGAAAGCCCGACGATCGGATTCGTGGACGGACACCTCCGCCGACAAGTGGTTCACCCGGACATCGATCCCACGACCACAGGTTGAGCCCCAATTGACACAGGGGCTACGAGGACGACGGCCATAGAACTCCCCTTCTCAATGCATGGTCTATCATCGCCTAGCGTATGGTTGACCGGGCACGAGCTGGACGAGGTGTCTCCGTCCTCGAGTGTTTCTGTAGACACATCCTTGAGTTGGAGATGCCCTCCAACTACAGGTTAGCCACAGGAATCGACAAGTTCAATAGCGAGTCCAAGCCTGAGACCTGGCTCGAGGATTACCGAGTGATTGTCCAGATCGGCGGCCGCGACGACTTCTTCGCAATGAAGCACCTACCCCTCATGTTGGAGGAATCATCGAGGGCGTGGCTAAACCATTTGCCCGCCAGTAGTATCCATGGCTAGGATGACATAGCCCTACTGTTTGTCAAAATATTCGAGGTCACTTACAAGCAGTCGGGCATTCTGACAAAGCTGCAACATTGCATCCAAAAAAGCAATGAAACTCTCCACGAGTACATCCAGCGATGGACCACGTTGCACAACACATTGGAAAATGTGACTAAGCACCAAGCCGTGTGCACCTCAAGGTTGGCACTCATCCAGCGATGGTCTGCCCCTGAGTTGGGCTATGGAGATCCCAATCATTATGCGAAGGGCGAGGAATAAGAACGCATATGTAGTGGCAAGCACAGAGTGAGTGATTCCCCTCACTTGGGGGGTAACACGAGGTAGAAGCAAAACCGGAAGGTCAACGCATTAGGGAAGGCCAAAATCGCTATTGTCCCCTGGCAAGGGCAGGGCAAGTCTAAGCATATTAAACAAAAGTATTGTGCAAGAAAAAAGAAGTCTGAACCCCAGAGCGACGTTTGGGATCAATTGTGCCAAATCCATACCAAGTGGGACGACCATTGTAATCCTGTCTAACTCAATCACTCCGCTTGAGATTGTCGCCTACTCCGGTAGGAGATGGGTGGAGAGCCCTCAGGGGAAATGGACAACAACCAAGACGGACAAGATGCCTCCAGGTATTCGAACATGAAAAAGGTCGTCATGATCTTGCCAACCTTGAGAGAAAAAGCTGATTGAAGGTTATCAATCGAGAGGTTAACATGGCGGTTTCGACTGCACAAAATACCTCAATTGGGCAAAGATACCCATCACATTTTGGGGACCACGACTCATAAGTCGTGATCAACGAATTTATGTGCACAGAGATCCCAGAGATCAATGCTCAGTGAACACACAGAAAATGAATAACAAGAACCTTACATCCATTACGTATCGTCTTACTCGAATATGGCCTTTACGACCAAGTCTTCATATATTTGCAGCGGAAATATTCAATGATAGCGTGAACCCATGCCTTCTGCCTTAACCCTACACACATTCTGACTAGGAAGCATCCTAGCTTGCACGCACATCACCAAGGTATCCTTTGTAATATCATGTTCTCTTATGCCGGGCCAAGAAAATAACTGTGGTGAGCCAATGAGTACTTTGAATGTACTTGCAAGAAAATAACCAAGGCAATAACAATGCATGATATAGGTAAGTTGCAGAAAGCTTGTTTTTTAGTGAAATGACATGTTCAATCAACTTGTAAAATCTTACATCAACCCGTTGCAGATATCCATATGAACAAGTTACATATATCAATGTGACCAGGGGTTGAACATCTCAGGTTCAATCATCATTTCAAGTCATATGACTTAAATCAAGTATCATATTTTTCTCTCACACACTCACATCAAGTTTTGTGAAAACATCTGGCCATAGTTTAAGAAGCACCACCCAACTATCACTACTAGGAAAACATTTTATAACGAAGGTATATGTGATCGTTAAAAGTCACATTATGGTCGTTAAAGACCTTTAGCGACCACAATCTGATGGTCGTAGTAGTCTCCGTCATTAAAAGTGATAACGGCCACATACCTTTTTCGATCGTTATTTTTATAATGACAGGATGGTCTGTGGTCGTTGCCTGTGAGGCATTAACAACCACAATTGTAGTATTAGCGACCACTTTTCTCATAGCTAATATTTTTATACCATCTCCGTTCACCCACCTAAAGAATCATTTGCGACAACTTTGTGCAGCATCCGACGTTTGAATATTATCCACATTACTTCGGACACAAAAGAATCTGAATATTGAAAGGATCATAGCCTCTTTTATTAATGAAATCTGGTACATTTACAAAATTCGAAAATACAATTCTGGAATTACAATACCATTTATGAAATTTGAGTCAAAAGCACTTCTTACATGACCAATGTACTTGCACAAATCAAATTGGGAAACCGAACTATAAAGATAATATTTATTAATCTTCCATTGAGGGGCACCATCATTCTTTTCTTGTTCATCAATTACGATACCTTTTCATCCTTCGATATATTAAGGTGGACCATCATTCCTACAAAACGTTAAATAATTTATGAATCTCTGTCCACGTATACAAATTGGCAAAAGGTATAAAGGCAGATAAAATAGGTATATGAGAACAACTTATTCTACATGGTCACGCCGATTCGATGAGTCACTTTTCTACATGGCTTCATCATTAAAAAATAATACTTGCCAAGCACCAGCTTCATGTTTACCTAAGTACCTGCAAAGTGAGGATGAACGAAGTCATATTTGACCACTTCATTCAAAATAGACATTGTTGCAAAGTAAATACTAAAAGGAACTGCTTGCATATATCCTGAGCGACAAAAGAGAACATAATTAGAAGGCCTTAATGAGTATAGACAGAGAGAGAATCCATATATACTAATATGAATGATCATAACTAAATTTAAATGCAAACATCCATGACTCTTATTAAAATCAGACAAGAGAACCTACCGCCGGGAGCAACTGACAGATACAATTAAAAAAGAAACCACAGTTGTGCCAATTTTTTCTTCTTTAATTACAGCTATAAAGTGCAGATATAATATGTTGGAAATGACAATGTCATGCGTGGTGCTGTATTCCAATTCTACACACAACAATAACCTAGTATAATAGGATTAGAACTTGTAACCGAGTAGGTTAGCTTCTGTTAGTCGTAACCATAATATATACGCATGCCCAACATTTGTAAACATTAAATAATGAGTAGAAATAAAGAAAAGAACCAGGCTTGATACAAGCTAGTTGCAAACTTGCAAAACACCCAGTTTTTTCTTGTGTACGTG
Organism: Hordeum vulgare subsp. vulgare; assembly: GCF_904849725.1. NCBI lineage: Eukaryota > Viridiplantae > Streptophyta > Magnoliopsida > Poales > Poaceae > Hordeum > Hordeum vulgare. The sequence goes on along the minus strand of NC_058519.1, from coordinate 322,155,591 downwards.
TGTACTAGTACGAGTACGTTACCAGCCGTGAGGATCGATCAAGCAAAGATTGATCCGGAGCTATGTACATGCATGTTGCTTCAGGCTAGAATCAATTATCTTGATGCTAGCTTTTGTACAGTGAGCTGCTTCGGCCAGTTTGGGGCAAGAATCAAACTGGTTGTTTTCTTTTACCAATTCATCTGCATATCCACAATAAATTTCCATGACAAAATAAATAAAATCTATTGACTATTATACAGCTAGCCTACACCCTAGAAAATGTGAAGTTAACCTTTCATGAGTATCTTATAGACTAATTTGGTCATAAATGATACCTCACGCATTGGCATCACTGTCTGCAGGAAACAAATACCTTCTTCTCTGAAATTAAAGTTCAGAATGAACTTAATACATTTTTCCAGACCAGCGAAAATTGTGACTCTCAAAAGGATTTTGCTGACCGTAGTATTCAGACCTATTTTGAAATAAAAGGAACAAATCAGCACCAGTTGATTCAAGAACAACCAGACCTACGCATAATCATCTTTTCTATACAAAACAACTTAAACGATTGGGATATTCCTAAAATACCTTAATTGGAGAAAGATCATAAAATAGAAACATGTCAGGAAGAGCTTGTACTCCAATTCTGTTCTTCCACACAAATCTGTAGCAAGGAATATAACATCATCTTCAGGGTCGGGCCTTCCTTGTTGATGCATCTCTATCTTGTCGCGCAGATCCTACTCCCACGCGAAGAATACTCGGCCCCTGCACCCGCCGCTTATCCATCTTCCTCACCCGTATCCCTTACACCACCTGGAATTTCGATTAAGGGTTAGCCAGTACCTCTCCTTCTTGGCTTGTTCCTCCCGATGGACATGGATAAGAATGATATGGATGTGCTGATGTGTTGTATCTCAGAAGCAGGGTGGACGAGGCGCATAACCGAAGGTTCAGGTGATGCTCGTGGCGGCGAATCGCTTGGAAGGGGAGAGGTGAGAGAGAGATGGCAGGCCATGTGGAAGATGAAACGAGAGAGGGTCAGATTATGAAGGTGAGGACATTAAAGGAGAGGTGATTGGGTCAATAACGACCAGACCCACGGGCTCTTCTAGGCAGAATATTCAGTGTTTATTTCATGTATTTGGTAGCCTAATTTTCACCGTGCGAGATTCTCTTAGCTTTTAACGACCAACAGTTTTTTCCCTTGTCGTTAATGATACTTTTTCTAATAGTGTGTCCTTGACCGTGGACACGGCTATTCGAATAGTTTTACACTCTCAAAAGCTTGCATGTTGTACCCACAAGACTCGGGGAACTTCTGTGTAATCCATGACTCGCGGTATATTTATACCCGAGGTAAGCACCCAAACAATGTCTTTCCCCTGGAGACACTAAACAAAGAGTCCACTCGTTGGTGCCATCCCTCAAGATGTACATCATATGAACCTCACGCAAGATCATACCATCCATGAGGGCAAGAAACGGTGTGCTTGGTGTTTGTGAAAACATCACATGGTCGCCCTACCAGGCACGAGCCCATATCGAGAATGACCACATCACTCCTGGCACTAGTAATGCGGGCTCTCTGCTAGTATTGACCATAGTAATCAACAAAGCCATGTCCCATAAACGGGCATCATGGTCGCACATGTAAAGTTGGGATGGTCCACAAATCTTAAATCTAATCCGTTTTCGAAGACATACACGCACAACTTGCTCCGGTGCACCACTTCTTTCTCAAGTTCTCACCTAGCTCAACATCATCTCCCTCTAGCATTAGTGGCACCCAACGGGGTTTTTCATAAGTCTTTGAAGTCATTTTCTTTCTGACACCATGCATTTTTTCCATCCCACTTGCGTAGCAACTACGTAGCACCCTAACTACTTGCCACCCTCACAACCCTCACAGGAAGGTAGGATCATGCTCAGTGCAAGTATCAAGCCGACACAAGCCGAAGCGGCCCACCGAAGCTCACCGCTGGACTGTCCTGAGCCAACTGGACCTGAGCCGCATGCGAGCCGGTTCCACTTGCTCCACTGGGCTCCCGAGCACATCCACCCATGCCTCCCGCTCACCCTTCCCTCCCCCACAGTGAGCCATGTCGTCATCCGCCATCCATGTTGTGCAGTACCGCTAGCCGACCTCCATCATGGCCCGCTGTCCTTGTTGTCGTCCAAGTGTCGCATATGGAGTATATAGCATATAAATTAATCATAAAATAAATTATATATGAAAAGTTATCAAAAAAACCAATGAATCTTCTTATATCATTCTCATGCATGTTAGAACAACCTATGCCCTCTGTTTAGGACAATTCATCAAAATGACATTTAAATAACCATATATGGAGTTTGAATTTAAACCTTTGGTTCAAACCAACCTCATTTAATCTTGTTGCTGGATGCATTACCTCAAACAACATCATATTGCCATGTCATTCTCATGCATCATAATGTTGCATTTCCATTAATTAAATGTTGTTCCTTTTCTATTGCCGGTGTTTGTTATCCCTCAGTACTCGTTGTTCCGATGTTGAGATCGATGTCACCGATGAAGTCTCATTGTTACCTTCAGAAGTGTCACGAAAGCAACCCCCACTTGAGCATACTGATATAAACCCACTCTCTCGCTCCTACTCTCTTTAATTGCATTAGGACAATCACGATTCAACTGTTACATGTTCTCGGTAGTTGAACTCATTCCTTTGCATGACCTGTCTTTGTCACACTATATCGTTGAAACCACTTAGCATGAGTAGCAACTGCTTGAGCCTTGATGTACCTACTCATCCTGCTACCTTACTGTGCATGCTATGCTTAGATTCGTGTCAGGTCTGATCCATCTGGACGATGAATCTGAATGGTTGTATTAATGTCCTATTGTGTGGGAGTAAAGTGTGTGAATCCGATTTCGTAAAGGTAGCGATGAGAGGCCATGTAGGAGTAAATGGAGGGTTGTCTCATTGGGACCGTCCTTTAGAACTGAGCTATGTGTATGTTATCCAAGACAAAATACTACGACACATTGGGCTCCGGGTACTCCAAGCTCTCTCGGCTTATTAATCGCCTTGATCTTTGTACATGAGTTGCAACTAGTTGCTGGTGTTGGTAGGAAAAGTGTTGGCAACCATGTTTAGCTGCCCGACGGGGTAGGCTTCAGTGTGGAAGATACACAGTGGCACGGGGTACCAAGTGTCACCCGGATGGTGGACCTGTGGAATCTTGCACGTGTAAATTGAGGCCCACGCTAGTGCTTCCGCTTGAAGGTTGTCGAGATGCATGATGTGCATATGGTGATAAGGGGGGAGAGTGTGTGTGAAGATTTACACTCCTGCAGGGTGAATTAATCTGCTCGAATAGTCGCATCCTCAGATATGGACTACATGGAAAACTTATGTGGTCCGTAGACAATTGAAATGGATACTCTTAAATCCACAAGATAAGTGTGAGTGCTATGGATGGCCTTCTCGTAGGAAGACGAGAGAGAATCCCTAGTGGTGTATTCATTTGGTGAATATGTGGACTCGTGTGCGCTATCTTACCTCGAAGGAAGTACTGGTAGTCATAGTACAGGTTGGACAAGTGTCAAAGTTGGCTTGCTACAATAAACTCCACAACCTCCTTTGTTGGAAATGGTGCATATGTAGATAGTTCTGATGTAAGCCTTGCTGAGTATCTTTGTACTCATGGTTTCTTAATTATGTTTTTGCATAGGATACATTAGTCTAACTATTGGTTTTACGCGATGAGTTCAATGTTGACCGGAATAGCTTGGGAATCCCAAACACAGGTATAGCTCCTTTGGGAAGATCGTTGTAGATTTTGAGGCTCCTCTAGCCAGTTTTAGTAGATGTATGTACTCAAACATGTTTTGCGTGTGCTTGTTGCTTGTATGACTTGAGTGTTGGGACATGTGGCCCCTATTTGTAATATCACACTATGTTGTCTCTTATGAGTCTTAATAAATGCTTGAGTCGTAGAGTTGTGTTGTGATACCATGTTGTATCTACACATATCATGCATATTGAGTGTATGTTTTGAAATGCATTGTATGTGTGGGATTTGACACCTATTTGTGTGCCTTTAGTAGCCTCTTTACATGGGAATGCGTATTTGTGTTTCCATCGAGACATGTTAGCTTGCTACTGCTCCGTACACATTGATTGACTGGCATGTATCCTTCTTTGTTGATTTCTCTGTCCCCACGGGGAAATGTCAGATGGTGTCATGCAGTCCATATATCCTGCTATGACTCAGCTACATGCACTTGATGACAGAAATGTCTCATGGTGTAATGGAGTCCTTGTAGCTTGCTATGACTCATCTACATGCAGTTGCTGACCAACACCTGCATTGCTAGGTTATGTATGCATGTTCCTGTATGGATATGACACTTGGGTTTATAACTAGTAATGTCTACCCGCGTTCTTTGACATTTGAATGCTAGCGACATATTCATATACGTGAGCTAAAAGACGAAAACGGTCCCGACCAAGGTAAGGTGGCAGCCGTGGGCATTACAATGCGTGGGGCCACAAAGTGAGGTGATATGTTATATGCTATATTCTTACGGCTTAGGATCGGGGTCCCGACAACGTTGGTATCAGAGCATGATTGCCTGTTGGATTACCAAGCTGAACTGGTCGATGTTGAGTCTACTAATTCTTTAGTTATATAACAGAGTTGATTGTGAAAGGGAACACAAGACTCTTTTCACTCCTTTCCTTGTGTCATTCTTATTCCGAGTTAGCCTCTTCTTTATTCAATGAGCTTAAGAAGTAGGCTTTCTCATCTAAGTATCAGGATGATGGATTAATAAGCTGGAGACTTATAGGAACTTGTTGTCTTCAAGGACCGGTGTCTCCATAAGAATTCATTTGTGATGTTGTTAGTTGTCTTGCGGGTTGCCTCATATCTTATGCATGTACAGCCGTTATGTTGTCCGAGTTATCCAAGGTTTCTAAATAATGTGATGCAATTGCAAATTTCTTGCATCTATTCCTGATGTCTTCTGGGCCAAAATCATAATAATTATTGTGTTGAGGTACTTTACTACCTTGAAGTGTTTGTTGTAGGTATTATGAAACCATGTTATCTTAGAGAACCACCCAATAGTCTAGTTATGTGTTGTGTTTCCAGTGTGATAATTCTAGCCCTCATTATCGAAAGCATCTTGTGATATTATTTAGTAGGTAGGTATTCTGCTTATGGGTTCTTGAACCCAAGATCCATTATGTCTACTCATGTTGATAGTGTTTGCTCGTGCCTTTAGGACAATATTAACTTTGTTCTAGTCCTCAAGATCCACGGTATATCGTTCTTCCAATACCATGAACCAACTATGGTAGAAATTCTTTATGAACTAAACATCACAATAATAGTGCTCATGATGAGTTCTCCATTTCATAGTTGTGACTTTGCCAATCCTTCCTTTTCGCATGGGTTATCAGGAATAATTTTTTTGAATATGTTCGACATGTTTACCTATGCATCTGCAACTCAGAAAAATCATGTGCTCTTGAGTTGCCCCCTTCGTTGTATTCTGACCTTTATCTATCAGTGGATAGTCAAGAGTAGTTGTGCATTCGTATTCATTGATGCTTGTTATTCTTGTGGTCTGTCAAGCCATTCTATTTGAGAATGACTAGGAGAAACAAACTCCACTGTGTCGTCCATTTCTTGGATTTGGTTAAAGTAGTTGTACTTAGCACATCAAAATGCCAATCCAGATTTTGTTCTTTTCCACCCTGAAATATCACCGTATTTATGTCAAGAGTATCATGAGAATTGCACAACCTCTTATGGATTCTTGATACTATGGTACTTCTTGCAATCATTGTTCATTCCTAGGTCTCAATGTGGTTGTAACCGGAATATCAACAAGTGCACCGTGATGTGTGAAATCAATACTTCTAACAACAATGTTTCTTGGTAGGTAAAGGACAATAATTCCATTCTTAGTGTGTTGGTTATCAAATCACCATTCTATGACTGATCGTGCTACCTAGTCCGTCTTTCATGGTTCACTTTTCTGGTCAGTGAGTTAGGATTGTGTCAACCCTCCGCTCTTTTGATCATATCGTATTGCCCTGAAAAGCAAGCTTGTTCCCCGGATTAATAACATTTCGGTGGTTCATGATTTTCCGAATATCTTCTAGGAAGTATAACCAGGTTGTCCCTTGACCGTTACGTTGAGTTCGTGATCAAGTTGGTTTTCTTTTAAGCCACCCTTCCTCCAAGGACTTGTGTTGGATACCCTTGAACTAGTTGGTTCGGATAAACAACAGCTTGGGGAGTTGGAAGAAAATAATCTTTGCCTAACTTAGTTCATTTCGAAGGAATATCTTGTGTGTGTGTGTGTTGAAGAAAGATGATATTCTTATCGGTTGATCCTTATGATTAATTGTTGCACCTATCTTCTTGTCCAAACTTTGATTTGAGTAACGACTCTTGTCAAATCAGAATCAAAACTAAAGATCTTCCTAATGTTGTTTTGCTCGTGGATATTTTCTCGAGGTTCCATAAATATATCTTTTGGTCCGACCAATGCTATTACCTTGTTCACATAGTTATGGACTTCCATATTCATGGAAACATTGAGGAACTGTTGTTGAGCCCATCGATAACATTGTTTATCCTCCCCATGATCCATGATGAACATAAAGGTAGTGTTGGCAACTTTGTAGGCAATATCTTTGTGTCCCATACATGAAGTATATGTTTGGTGTAAGAAGTGACTTACTCAAAGTTCACATGCATTTGGTGCAAGTTGTCGCCGTGACTTAGAGAATAGTTATTTTGTTTATTTTAAGAAACATCCCAAGTCAGTCATGCATGTGTGAAGTATGCAATGGTTTGATAGGTTAGCCATCTCCACTCCATATGTATTCCCTAGCACACCAAGCCACTTATTGATTTGTTCAAGGAAAATAAGTTCTTCTTAAGAGCATGCCTAATGCAAGGACTTTGACATCCTTAATGATGGCTCCCAACCTGAACTCGGTAGTGTTTGATTGTAAGACTTTACATGTGGTTATCATTGTCTTCTACAGTGAGTTCACGTGTGTCTTGCAATCCACCTCATGTTTTGGAGTTGGCTTTCGTAGTTCATTTCCCGAGAATCTCGCAATGTTATCTCATCGGTTTGTGTTGCAAACCTTTATTTGCACACATGATGTTTCTGAAACATACTTTCACCAACCAGATCTGAATCTCAGGCGGATATGATGGTTGGAACATTTCACAAGAATTATAATATTGGTCTCTTTGTAACCAGTAAAGTGATGTCATGCTAACACACCAAGTCAGAAGACCTATTATCAAAATATCTTATATCAGCAACCTTAGCCACTTCCAAATGATGATTTCATATGACTTATTCTAGAATTTGTTCCTCATGGCCCCTTTTAGACTCCGAAGTCTGACATTTTACTTGATGTTCTAGATACCATGTATTATCTATAATTGGGATATGCTAGTACATCAAGGAGAACATTAGAAGCGGAGTGTTAAATGTCTCTCGGTCGATCATCCAGATTTCATTCCCTTGGCATCTCTAAGGTGAAATCTACGAAAGTGTTGTCTTCCTTTGCATCTGAATCCTCCATTGTTATTCATCATGGTAGTATGATGTGTTGACATGATCCTTGGCATGGATGTTGGTAAAACTGTGATGAAAAAAAAATCTGAAGTTCTTTAGAGCACGCTCAAACACTGGCTTATATCCTCGGTATCAATTGGAATGTGCTTTCCATTTGCTAAGTTCTCTTATAAATCTAGTTCCTTTTCCAAGATGAGTATGCCACTTCTTCGAACTCCTTCACACGACCATCTGTGAATTGCCTTATCCTCGAATGAAGAGTTTCAATGATCTGTGTATCGAGAGTAATTATTTTTTCCAATTAAGTGAATAATTCTACAAGTCACCCTTCTAAGGTGCCCCGTTAAGGTATGAAGGTAAACTTAATTCCTCGCTACTTCGAAACTTCGTCACCGTCTATTCTAGCAACGAATTGTCGCCTACCAAATTGAACATTCGTGTTCTGCTTTTTACGTTCCACTCATATGTATTTTGTGTTATTACATCTCATTCCATGAGTTGCTTGATCTTCGGTAAGATTTATTCTTGTAGAGTTATTCGTTTCTTATCGTTGTGTTTTGGTGAAGACCTCAAAAGCAAAGATGTCAAGATCAACATGATGCAATGAATCAACATCTTCTAGAAGGCCAACAGTATCATGGGGATTGTGATAACTAGTTTCCCCTTTGTACTCTTACCCTACACCCAAATCTCACGACGAGATTCTTATTTAGTGGGGGTGAGTTGTCACAGCCCTAGTTTGGTCATTTCTTGGCATTGTATTAAGCATCATGTTATCATGTTAATTTCAAACTAAATTTAAATGGGGGTTGATAAACCCTAGCACCAAATGAAATTCAATTAGGTTAACCTTAAATAATTCCCAATGATTTCAAAATGGCCTTAAAAAAATGTTTATCATTTATGGAAAATGGTGGAAACATCAAACAAAGGTCACTCATATTTCTACATGTCGTTTTCTTATTGTTGACTTAACTCAACAAGTATTTGAATTGAAGTTATGAAATAATATATATATATATACTACTCCAAAAAATATGGAAATTGTTGAGGGCCACTTGAAAAAATCAGAAAGGGTCCACAATTGTTCCTAGGAATTATCAGATTGATTTGGTATTTTTACTAAATCAAACAGACAGAAGAAAACTTGAAAAACCGAAACAAAATAGAAAACACAGAGAGAGGAAACCTTACCTGGCGCTCACTTGGCCCAATAGCAGCCCAGCCCACCAGGGGTGAAGCGGTTATCTTCAACCTCTTCCAGAAGGTACAAGCATGTCGACACATGAACACTCGAGCCCTCCACCTCCTGCTTCGCGGTGGCGTAGGCGTTCCCAAGTCAAGCACCTAATCTAGTAGATGAGGACGACTCCCTCTTGCTCTGCTCCTCTCTCACTGCTCTAGCCCTCGCCTATACTCGCCATGGCCGACGCGTCCGCCAGCTCACCGCCATAGCCACATAGCCACATCCACCCCAAGCCTCCTAGTTGTGTCCTAAAGCTCGGTCCCGACATGATCATCACCCTCGCTGACCCGTGCAAGCTCACACGCTCTCCATTGCCCCGACGTCGCCGTCTTCAACCTCTGGCCCCGTCGATCACCGCCGTCGTTGTGCTGCTTCTGGTGCCTCCCCTAGCCCTCTGAGCCTGCCATCGGACGCGCCATGAGCCTCTCCATCGATCTCCTCTCTAACCTATGTGGATTAGATATTGTAGCCATCAATTCATTGTCGTCCGAATCGCGTCGCCGCACGAGCTCCTCGTCGACGGGGATCTGGTGACCATTTGGTCACGGGCGTGCGTCCTCCATGCTCGCTGAAATGCATAGAGCCCCGCCAGCCATTCGGTTTTTTTGTTGGCAAGCCACCGCTGCCGCTCATGATAGCTTAGATGGAAGAGGGCGAGTCTCCACTCGACGCAGAGCCCCTCCACCATATGATTGGTCGTCGGAGGACGATTCCCGATGTCGTCCGTCGTCTCTCGTGTCGCGAGCAACGAGCCGCGGGTCAACTCCGGTGATTTTGACACTGGTTGACCAGGATTTGACCCCCCACACTTAATTAGAGGTGGGGCAAGCTTCTGGGTAAATTTCTTACTTAAGTTAATTAAGCTTTGATAGTTAGATGAGTCAATGACATGTGGGTCCTGGTGTCAGTTTTGACCTAGACCCGAAGTTTTTGACGAACTGTTGTCATGATAATGTAATGCTGACATAATTAATTATTTTCTGAAATAATAATAAACCAGGAAACTCCAGAAAATGTTTAAAACTTCTAAAAATCACTAAAAATGCTATAACTCGGCTGAAAATAAATTATATATGAAAAATTATTAGAAAAATTGAATGGATCTGTTTATGGAATTCTCATGCATGCTAGAACAACCTATGCCCTCTGTTTAGGATAATTCATCTAAATGACATTTAAATAACCACATATGGACTTTGAATTTGAACCTTTGGTTCAAACCAACTTCATTTGATCTTGTTACTAGATGCATTAGCTCAAATAACATCATATTGCCATGTCATGCTCATGCATCATAATGTTGCATTCCCGTGAATTAAATGTTGTTCCTTTTCTCCTGCTGGTGTTTGTTCTCCCTTGGTAGTCGTTGTTCCGAAGTTGATATTGATGTCACCAATGAAGATTTGTTGTTATCTTCAGAAGTGTCAAGCAAGCAACCCCCCTTTACCATACTGATATAAACCCACTCTCTCGCTCTTGCTCTCTTTAATTGCATTAGGAAAATCACGATTCAACTCTTACATGTTCTTGGTAGTTGAACCCATTCCTTTGCATGACTTGTCTTTCTCACATTAAATAGTTGAAACCACTTAGCATGAGTAGCACCTGCTTGAGCCTTGATGTACCTACTCATCCATGAATGCTTATTGTGCCTGCTATGCTTAGAGTCATTTCGGGTCTGATCCATCTGTGTTCATGTTCTACTGTGTGGGAGTAAAGTGTGTGTATTGGAATTGGTAAAGGTAGTGATGCGAGGCCATGTATGAGCACATGGAGAGTTGTCTCATTGGGACCATCCTTAAGAACTGAGTTACGTGTATGTTATTCAAGATAAAATACTACCACACATTGTGCCCCGGGTACTCCAAGCTCTCTCGGCTTATTAATCACCTTGATCTCTATCTAGGAGTTGCAACTAGTTTTGGTCTTTGAAGGAAAAGTGTTGGCGGCCGTGTTTAGCCCCGCCCGACGGTGTAGGCTTCAATGTGGTAGATACACAGTGGCACCGTGTACCAAGTGGCACCCGAATGGTGTGCTTGTGGAACCCTGCACACATAATTTGAGGCCCTAGAGGAAACATCAGCTCGACTTCCTTGCGGGTTAGTCTCATATAGGAGATAAACCTCTACTAGGGTCTTGTGTGGTTAATGATTGTAACCAAAGCCCACACGAGTGCTTCCGCTTGAAGCTTGTTGAGATGAATGACGTAATGGTAATTATGTTGAGAGTGTGTGTCAAGACTTATACCCTTGCAGGGTGAACTAATCTGTTCGAAAAGCCATGTCCTGGGATATGGAGTACTTGGAAAACTTATGTGGTACACAATTGAAATGGATACTCTAGAATGCGCAAGGTAAGCGTGAGTGCTATAGATGGCCTTCTCGTAGGGAGACGGGAGTTGATCCATAGTGGTGTTCTGATTTGGTGAATATGTGGACTCGTGTGCGCTATCCCACCTCAAAGAAAGTACACATAGTTGTAGTGGAGGTTAGCCAAGAGTCAAAGGTGGCTTGCTACAACAAATACCACAACCCCCTTTGTTGAAAATGGTGCAGATGTCAATAGTTCTGAAGCAAGTCTTGCTAAGTACCTTTGTACTCATGGTTTCTTAATTATTTTTTTGCAGCGGAGACATTAGTCTCACTATTAGTTCTATGCAATGAGTTTGGTGTTGGCTGGAATAACTTGGGAATCCCAGACAGAGGTCTGGCTCCTTTGGGGGGCGGTCGTTGTAGGTTTTCAAGCTCCTCCAGCCAATTTTAGTAGATGTTTGTACTCGGACATGTTTTGCTTCCTCTTGTTTCTTCTGTGACTTGAGTGTTGGGTCATGTGGCCCCTATTTGTAATATCACACTATGTCAGCTCTTATGAGTCTTAATAAATGCTTGAGTCGTAGAGTTGTGTTCTGATACGATGTTGTATCTACACATATCGTGCATACTGCTTGTATGTTTTGAAATGCATCTTATGTGCGGGATTTGACACCTAGTTGTGTCCTTTAGTAGCCTCTTTACATGAAATGCCTCTTTGTGTTTCCGTCGAGCCATGGTAGCTTGCTACTGCTCCGTACACATTGATTGACCAGCGTGTATCCTTATTTCCTTCTGTGTCTGTCCCCATGGGGAAATGTCACATGGTGTAATGTAGTTCATATATCCTGCTATGACTCGCCTACACGCAGTTGACGAAACAAATGTTTCACAGTGTAATGGAGTCCATTTAGCTTCCTATGACTCGTCTACACGCACTTGCTGACCCACTCCTGCATTGCTGGGTTATGTATGTATGTTCCTGTATGGATGTGCCACTTGGGTTTATTACTAGTCATGTCGACCCGGGTTCTTTGACAGTTGAATACTAGCGACATATTCATATACGTGAGCCAAAAGACATAAACGGTCCCGGCCAAGGTATGGTGGCAACCGTGGGGATTACCATGCGTGAGGTTGCAAAGTGATGTGATATGTTACATGCTAGATTATTATTGCTTAGGAGCGGGGTTACAATAGATCTCAAGTATTATTTGTCTTGGACATCGAAGATCAATTCATTCTCCCTTGTCTATTTAGATGGTGTTATAACATTCTTGATTCATGAGGAGTATCGAGGGGAATTTGTCAAGAATGAGATATGTAAACCCATTTGTCTTCCTTGGAGCTATCTTGGATTAGGTTTCACCTAAAGCATTTACAAAGGATTGTTCCCATTAGGGTGTTTATCATGATCCATGTTCTCTATATATCCTCTTGGTGTAAGATGTTTTGCATCTCTTGTTGCTCCCAAGCAATCCTTGTTTTTGTTAGTGACAGATTGTCACCTCATAATTTTCAGATGTTTTTTGTAAGCCCACAACAAGCTTGTTCTTTCGTTGTTGATTTTCCAACAATTTCGTTCGATTTTTCTTGTAAGGATGCTTATCATATTAAATTGTTATAGAATTTGTCTTTTTCTTCTTCGTTATTTTCATTCAAAAGATCTAGCTTCTATTCTTTTATTCCAGAGGCTTTGTGATGTTGCTCTCTTTCATCCATTATCTTGTTTTATCAAAATAGTGTTCTTACCTTGCTTATCCATTTAATAGGAGTGTTGTGAAATCTTTTCAAGTTATTTCCATCTTATCAAGTTTTTCCACTATTTCCTACCGAAGTGGTGCCCAAATTGTTTTTGAACTCTTGATTGTTCCTCATGCCATTCTTCATCTCTTTGGAACCTCCGAGTGTTGCTGGTTTCACTCGTTTGTCAAAAAATCAACTAAGTTTCACCTCTCCCTTTCTTCTTACTCTTCCCCTTTCAATGTGACATCTCGGGTAGAGATCCCTTGTTAGTGGAGGAGAGTTGTGACAGCCCGAAACCGACACTTCAAAAGATTCCCCTTTTATTCCATTGTCGTTGGGAGATTTATCTGGTTGTCGCATTCATCATCGCATCATGCGCATCATCCCCATTGCATCGGCACTCCGTTGCCGTCAGTTTTCAAAACTTGGATTCATTATTGGTTGTTGGTTCTCTCCGTCTTTGTCATTGACTATTTCGAGACCAACCACACACAAGCGCGCACGCGGCATCGGAAAAATATTTTTTTAAAAGTGTGTATAAAACATTCTCGGAATAGGTTGGTAGTTGGCGTGCTGTCTTGTTTTATTGTAGGTAGACCACGTGCCAAATTTGATCACAATCGGAGGCCGTTTGGTACCCAATGGACAATTGTAGCGGCCTCGTCGTCAGATAAAGTACCAAACGTTTTTCGATTTAAATAAAACTTCGTCACGGGCCACAACCTCCCTCTCTTCTTTGCCTAGCCCATCTCACATCCCACTAAACCCACCTAACCCAACCCCATGATCGGAGTCGTACGATCACGACTGGAGGGTCCAAAAACGGGCAGAAGCCCCTAAACCTAGCCCTCCCAACTATATAAGGAAGGTCCTCCCCTTCCAAATCTGGCCCCTCTCTCTCCTCCTCGAAATTCGGCGCCACCCACTCCTCCCTGGATATTGGCACTGCCGCCGCCGTTCTTTCAGCAACCCACAGGTGCCCCGCGCCATCTTGGCCGCCGCAAGCCGTCGCTGCCCATCGAAGCCCATCGCGAACCCGCCCTCAACCAACCGGGCCCTAGCCGCACGCGAGCTAGATCTGCTCGCTCCGCTGGGTTCCCCAGCACCTCCGCCCGTGCCTCCCACTTGCCCCTCGCCTCACCCGTAGTGAACCGCTCTACCATGAGCCGTCCCCATTGCACCGTGCCGCCAGCCGACCTCTACCATGGCCTACTGTCCTCCTCGTCGTCCCAGCGCCACTACAACATGGATCCGACCAGCCCCCACCAGATTTGCGCATCTTGTGCCCTGCTGGACCTCCCGCCGCCCGGATCTGGCCGGAGTGAAGCCGCCGCCAGACCCAGCTCAGGAGCGAGGAGAGTGTCGCTCAGCGCGCGCCTAGGCCGACCGTGCCAGCGTGTGGCCCAACACCGTAGCATGTCCCATCTCGCGCCGGCCCAGCTCGGGGAGTGTCAGCTTCTGGGCCTCGCCTCGCTCCAACCGCACTCGGCCTCGCTGCTCCCCTCTGCATCGACTTGGGGGGCGAGAACATGAGGTGAGCAAAGCAAGCCCACGTCCCTGTTGCTATATCATGCCTAAGAGTTTTTTAATTCTCGCGTTTTCTCCTGTTAGAGCTAGTTCAAAGCAGATTCGGCCCGATGCGTTTTTTCTCTGTTGCGAATTTAGGAATTACTCACAACATTTCATATTTTCAAAATGCCAAGAATTAAATAATAGTGCATCAAATTAAATTGTTCTAAATATGTAAAATGTTCAGACTTTCATGTAGATTCATAATATCCCTCTTTCACACATGTTAAAAATATTTAAACTTTCTGTTTGCATTGTTTTGCATGATGCCATATTAAAATGATTAAATTCATAGCAAAATAACCGTCCGTCGGATTTCAAAACTTTATACATGAAAAATGCTTAGAATTCTGTGCAAATTCACAATTTTCGACTTTCATGCATGGATAAAATATTAAACTTGATGTTTGTATTGTTTTGCATAAATACCATGTTAAAATGATTTATTTCATAACTATATAACTGTAGCTCCAAATTAAATAAACTTTATATGGAAAATCATCTACTCTTCGTGCTCTACATGATTGTGGCATTTGCATGCATATTAGTTTGCATTTGCATGCTCAAAATGATGTTACAATTACTTCGTAAATAATTCTGAACTATTATTTTGTTCCATATTGTGTGGATGATTGCATCTAGTCCGTAGTTCTTTTGGATATGGTTCCTTCGTGAGAATTGCTCTAGGATATGTCTACTTTGATGCCATGCCTATGGTTGCCATGTAGATAATCATTAACATGTTTGTTTGTTGCTCCCAATGTGCTATCATATAAAAAATGAATTTGTTTCGTAAAGTTCCATGTTGTGAAGCTCGAATTAAGAAAACCATGCCTCTTTTAAATGTGTGCAGTGGAGTGACTTGAAGCATGCTATGCCTAGTTGCTGTTAGTAGGTTTTCCATGCCATGTATGTCATGTATAAGTGTAGTTTTCATCATGTGAACATGCTAAGATGAAGTAGCTGTTTCGTAGGGTCAAATAATTCTAAGTGTGAGAATCTGAATATTTCAGATTGCCATGTTGTGTTGATGCTAGCTATGAATGTGTGCATATTTAGACCTAGATAGTGTGGAATGAAGTGAAGTTCATCATGCCTACTAACATGCGGTAAATTTTCATGCCATTATATGCCCCGCAACATGTGGTTTTCTTGTTTGCAATATGCCTTCATCATAAAAACTGCACTCATAAAACTAATATTTCACTAAGTCTAAAACTGTGTTCAACTAGCCATTTTGTGAGCTCGTTTCCTAGAGATACACGCTTCTATTCAAATTCACATTAGTAGATGGTTGTTGTGCATCTTGTCCACTACTACCTCATGTCTTGTTTGAGCATTTTCGGTTCCTGTAGCTTGTTGTTTTGGTGTGTATAAAATGCCATGTTGCTGTTTTTGCGCACATTATGTCTATTTCTTGTATTGGTTGTATTTTTTGAACCGTTGCTTTCATTTGAACATACCATATATGAAAATTTCTTGAAATATCATGTGGTTTCATAATATATTGTTGCATCCATGATTTAACATGCTTGTGGGTGCCATTTGCATACACTTTGCACTCATGGCAAATTATCTTGTGTTGGTCATATCTTTTAGACCGTAACTCCGTTTTAGATGATCTATATATGTAAATCGACATTGTCCACTTTATTTTGTTGTTTAAGAAATATAAAATGTGTTTCGAAATTAACATATGGGTCTTTCAGAAATACTATAAGTTGTTTTCGACCACATTTAAAATGCCTAGATAGATAATGTATTTATGTTTCACCTCTTTCCATGTTCAATACATTTAATATTGTCGTTTACCTAAAGGGGAGTGAACTAAGTAATTCAAATGTGTAGTTTCATGAATATGCAGCTCATTGCATATTGATCTTCACTTAATGTGTAGTATTTGATTGTTGTGGCTGCCATGCCTTGCATATTTAAACCGGACATGCATATAATTACAATGTGAATCATGTCACGCATATGTTGTGCTATTTATCGTGTTTTGATTGTTGTTTATGGATTGTACCTTCTCGATAGAATTCTGAAACAACTTCGGAGTGTGAGGATTCGTTCGACTACGTTGGTTCGTTTACTTCATAGATTCGTTCTTCATCCAAGCGGGATCACACACAAGTTGATAATTTCCCTAGATACCACTACTATCATTGCTATGGTAGTTGTCTTGTTTGTATCACCATGTATTGCTTCCTACCACGTGTTATGTCAAGCATCCCATCATTGCCATGAAAAAGCCTCTAACCCTCCACATCCCAACAAAACTTTGTTTGGCTATGTTACCGCTTGCTTAACCCTTCTTATAGAGTTGCTAGTTGTAGGTGCAGTTGCTTTCCATGTGACAACATTTATTCCTTGTTATATCACATATTATTGCTATTTAAGTTAATGCACATATATACTTGGTAAGAGGTGGAAGGCTTGGCCTTCTAGCTCCATGTTTTGTTCCACGTTTCCCGCCCTAGTTACTTGTGTACCGATGTTATGTTCCATATTGAGCGCTCCTGACATGTTTGGGGTGTTATGGGGACCCAATTGATTTTTGTTTTGAGAGAAAACTCTTCCGACAAGGCCAAACATTACTACTTATTTCTTAATAACAACTAATAAAATTTGTGTAGGGTACTCAGCATCCCGTGGATAATTAATTGCCCCCCCCCGGGATAGTGATCCTCATGAGTGTTGGTCCAACCGAGAGTACTGTGCTGGGCCAACCAAGGGCAACTTAGGTGATTTCTATGAGGCCTTCATAGAAGTAGGTTATGCGACATGTCATGAGAACGAGATACACATCTCTTATCGTGGTCATCTCCACGTCGGGCGGTCTTGCTGGATTTTGTTTACCCTTCTAGAACGTCTTGTGTGCGAGATTCCGAGGATACTTTGGGCTATCTCGAGGTTAAGGTTTTCCATCAGAATCTCCGAGAAAACTACGACGCTTCCGTGGTTGAGGTTATTCCACGCAGCTTGTGGTAGCTTGTGATGGACTAGTTGGATAACCTTTGGAGGGTTAAGTCTTTCTGAGAGTCGTGCCCGCGGTTATGTGGTAACTTGCAAACTTTCTTTAACACCCGATCATAGCAAACTTGATGTAAACTCAATTCAAATATTCCAACTGTGTGTAACCATGTCTGTCTCTTCTCATGAGTTCCGCATCTGAGAGAGGACATGGTTGGGTTATGTATGACTCGTAAGTAGGTGTTCAGGATCATTTCTTGATAATTATTAGTTCACGTCCATTTATGCGTAGATCATCACCCACCCCCCTCTTATTGTTGTACTCGTAAGTTAGCCACTGAAATAAATGCTTAGTGCTTGCTGCATCCTCACCACTTAACCATACCTCAGCTATTAAGATATGCTAGTCTTGATACCTTTGTAAATGAGATTGCTGAGTCCTTGTGGCTCCAAGATTACTACAACAACAGTTGCATGTACATGTAAAGCGATAATTTGACGTGAGCGCGATGATTGTTCTACTTGGAGTTTCTTAATCTTCTTCTCCAATCGATCATAGGATGGGTTCCAGGCCGGCAACCTGGGATAGCAACGATGGATGTCATTTTTCATTTATTTCATCCATAGCCGGACCCTGCTCTTGTGAATGGTGATTGAATTTATGTTTGTAGTGAGATGATCATGATTAGCTTGTGGCGAGTGTAAGCCAATTCCATATATTCATATCTTCTTTACATGTACTTGTAGCGATATCCATTCTTGCGAAATGACGAGATGCGCTTCTATCCCTGTCGAGTCCCTCGTGGAAAAATAAGGATATGATCGCATCTTGGGCGTTACAATATAGCAGCAACGGTTCCTCGGGTTTGGGTGCGACTATGGTTGGCGGAGAAGACACGTACCTCTTTAAGTCTTGCAGCGCAGCCTCCGGTTCTGGAGTCCATTTCATAAGCCCTACCGTTTTCAAGATCTTGCAGGTCGCGTTCCGCAGGTGTGACACCCTCGTTTTTGCCCTTTTTCTTTTATTTGATTTTTATTGAATATTTGGTTTGAAACTAAAATTTTGAATTACCTCATGGGGATTTTTACTTGGCCATTATTTTGATATTCACCCAAGTGACTCCTAGTTACCTCAAACCATCTTGAGACATAATTTATCCCGTGATACTGCCATCTAAATATTTTTCTTTTAAACAAAACATTAATTTCTCCGTGAAAATGAGTATTTCTCTCTTATGCTCCAAAGGAACACCAATTTTTATTGCCTAGCAAAATCTGTCTAAAATCCCTGGTATTCTTTAGGCCATGCCTCTCCATTCTACGCAAAACTATCCCATGGTCATGTGAAGAATTTTGGCTCAATAAAATATTTTGTCTTCTGGATAGAAAGGTCACTTTGTGAAGGAAGTGTACTTTTTCTTGCTCCATTTGAGCTGACATTTTTATAGCATGGTTACCTTGCAAACCAAACCTTGGCCTCCAAGTTTCAGCTCCTAACTCTGTCTAGATTTTTTTGTGTAAGATGTTATAGTTTTTGTCAAGAAACTTGCGAGCCATCTCATTTCATGTCCAAGCAGACTGGGGATGAACCAAGACCACAAATGGGACAACCCATGAAGGGACTTGAGCCCAGACATGGTCACGAAGCCTCGGCGCGTACGTAGCACCAGTGCATGAAGTGACCGTGTGGCACCAAGGTGTTCGAGAGGCGCTTAGCATGCTCTCCTAGTCAGTCAGTGCCCTGTTTCGCCCCGTGAGCATGCCCTGTGACACCCCGACATGTCTTCAACCTCCTGTTGCTTCTTCCCTATCCTTGCCATCCCTCTCCGTCGCTCCCCGACACTAGCAGCAGGCTCAGCAGACGCGGACACGGTGGTGCAGGGACAACAGTGACCGCATGATCGATTCGTCTTGCCCGCACATCATGTGCTTGGCCCGGTGTTGCCACTCTGTTTGGAGGATCTCCCCCGAGCTATCCCATCCGTATGAGCCTGGCTCGTCGCCTCTTGCTGCTCCGGAAAGCTTGCTAGTGGCCGAGATCTATTCTTTTTCCTCCCATATAAATAGGAACTCCCAAGCCGTTGTAACCACCCCACTCACCTCCTCTCACCTCAAAACCTGTAGAGCAGCACCGCGCCAAGGCCGGGCGGGCGTCCAGCCACCGATTCATCGTTGGATTGGGCCGCCGATCCCCTCCCATCGACAGCTCACTTCAGTGCCCTCCGCTCTTCTCAAACCCCTTTGGCGTGCTCGTGACCTTCTGTGGAGCGTGATAGAGCTGCTAGACCCCCTCGACCTCGCCGAAATCCCCAACTCCGACGAGCTCCACCCCCCCCCCGTCCTGAATCCCCAACTCCGACGAGATCCACCCCCCCGTCTTTGGAGAAGAACATTGCGACGCCCTCTGACCGTGTTTGCTCGATTTCCTGGTACGTACATGCTCATCGTGATGAGACACATACATCCCCCTCCTCGCTAATGGCTGTCGTGCCCCCACGATGAAGAATCATCACCGCCCGAGCCGCCGTCTTTGTTCCCTCTCTCTCTCTCAAAAACCTGATAGGAGGGCCTTCCTTGTCAGTCTCTCGCCTCGCTCCCAAAACGGTATAAGTTGAGGCGCGTTTTCAATATATGCCTTCGACGCAGACCTCTGTGTAATTTACTATTTTCTGTTCACTTCATATACTTTGACTACAACTTTGACCAGCTATAATTCCTAAACCATAAGTCCAACTGAGATGATTCTTTTTGCAACAGTTTTGTATTAAGTGTTGGAATTATGCCCTAGAGGCAATAATAAATATAGTTATTATTATAATTCCTGTATCAAGATAATCGTTTATTATCCATGCTATAATTGTATTGAATGAAGACTCATTTACATGTGTGGATACATAGACAAAACACTGTCCCTAGCAAGCCTCTAGTTGGCTAACTAGTTGATCAAAGATAGTCAGTGTCTTCTGATTATGAACAAGGTGTTGTTGCTTGATAACTGGATCACGTCATTAGGAGAATCACGTGATGGACTAGACCCAAACTAATATACGTAGCATGTTGATCGTGTCATTCTGTTGCTACTGTTTTCTGCGTGTCAAGTATTTGTTCCTATGACCATGAGATCATATAACTCACTGACACCGGAGGAATACTTTGTGTGTATCAAACGTTGCAACGTAACTGGGTGACTATAAAGATGCTCTACAGGTATCTCCGAAGGTGTTAGTTGAGTTAGTATGGATCAAGACTGGGATTTGTCACTCCGTGTGACGGAGAGGTATCTCGGGGCCCACTCGGTAATACAACATCACACACAAGCCTTGCAAGCAACGTGACTTAGTGTAAGTTGCGGGATCTTGTATTACGGAACGAGTAAAGAGTCTTGCCGGTAAACGAGATTGAAATAGGTATGCGGATACTGACGATCGAATCTCGGGCAAGTAACATACCGAAGGACAAAGGGAATGACATACGGGATTATATGAATCCTTGACACTGAGGTTCAAACGATAAGATCTTCGTAGAATATGTAGGATCCAATATGGGCATCCAGGTCCCGCTATTGGATATTGACCGAGAAGTCTCTCGGGTCATGTCTACATAGTTCTCGAACCCGCAGGGTCTGCACACTTAAGGTTCGACGTTGTTTTATGCGTATTTGAGTTATATGGTTGGTTACCGAATGTTGTTCGGAGTCCCGGATGAGATCAAGGACGTCATGAGGGTTTCCGGATTGGTCCGGAAACGAAGATTGATACATAGGATGACCTCATTTGATTACCGGAAGGTTTTCGGAGTTACCGGGAATGTACCGGGAATGACGAATGAGTTCCGGGAGTTCACCTGGGGGGGGGGGGGGCAACCCACCCCGGGGAAGCCCATAGGCCTTGAGGGTGGCGCACCAGCCCTTAGTGGGCTGGTGGGACAACCCAAAAGGGCCCTATGTGCATTGGAAGAAAAATCAAAGAGAAAGAAAGAAAAAAAAGGAGGTGGGAAGGGAAGGAAGGACTCCCACCCACCAAACCAAGTCCAACTCGGTTTGGGGGGGGGAGACCTTCCCCCTTGGGGCTCCTTGAGCCCCAAGGCAAGGCCCCCCTCTCCCACCTATATATACGGAGGTTTTAGGGCTGATTTGAGACGACTTTTCCACAGCAGCCCGACCACATACCTCCATGGTTTTTCCTCTAGATCGCGTTTCTGCGGAGCTCGGGCGGAGCCCTGCTGAGACAAGGTCATCACCAACCTCCGGAGCGCCGTCACGCTACCGGAGAACTCTTCTACCTCTCCATCACTCTTGCTGGATCAAAGGCCGATATCATCGTCGAGCTGTACGTATGCTGACCGCGGAAGTGCCGTCCGTTCGGTACTAGATCGTGGGACTGATCGCGGGATTGTTCGCGGGGCGGATCGAGGGACGTGAGGACGTTCCACTACATCAACCGCGTTCACTAACGCTTCTGCTGTACGGTCTACAAGGGTATGTAGATCACTCATCCCCTCTCGTAGATGGACATCACCATGATAGGTCTTCGTGCGCGTAGGAAAATTTTTGTTTCCCATGCGACGTTCCCCAACAGTGGTATCAGAACTAGGTTCATGCGTAGATGTCTTCTCGAGTAGAACACAAAAGTTTTTGTGGGCGGTGATGTGCGTTTTGCTGCCCTCCTTAGTCTTTTCTTGATTCCGCGGTATTGTTGGATTTAAGCGGCTTGGACCGACATTACTCGTACGCTTACGAGAGACTGGTTTCATTGCTACGAGTAACCCCGTTGCTCAAAGATGATTGGCAAGTGTCGGTTTCTCCAACTTTAGTTGAATCGTATTTGACTATGGAGGTCCTTGGATGAGGTTAAATAGAAACTCATATATCTCCGTTGTGGTGTTTGCGTAAGTAAGATGCGATCCTACTAGATACCCGTGGTCACCACGTAAAACATGCAACAACAAAATTAGAGGACGTCTAACTTGTTTTTGCAGGGTATGCTTGTGATGTGATATGGCCAACGATGTGATGTGATATATTGGATGTATGAGGTGATCATGTTGTAATAGATAATATCGACTTGCACGTCGATGGTATGGCAACCGGCAGGAGCCATAGGGTTGTCTTTATACTAACATTTGTGCTTGTAGATGCGTTTACTATTTTGCTAGGATGTAGCTTTAGTAGTAATAGCATGAGTAGCACGACAACCCCGATGGCGACACGTTGATGGAGATCATGGTGTGGCGCCGGTGACAAGAAGATCGTGCCGGTGCTTTGGTGATGGAGATAAAGAAGCACGTGATGATGGCCATATCATGTCACTTATGAATTGCATGTGATGTTAATCCTTTTATGCACCTTATTTTGCTTAGAACGACGGTAGCATTATGAGGTGATCTCTCACTAAAATTTCAAGACGAAATTGTGTTCTCCCCGACTGTGCACCGTTGCTACAGTTCGTCGTTTCGAGACACCACGTGATGATCGGGTGTGATAGACTCAACGTTCACATACAACGGGTGCAAAACAGTTGCGCACGCGGAACACTCGGGTTAAGCTTGACGAGCCTAGCATGTGCAGACATGGCCTCGGAACACATGAGACCGAAAGGTCGATCATGAATCATATAGATGATATGATTAGCATAGGGATGCTTACCACTGAAACTATACTCAACTCACGTGATGATCGGACTTGAGCTAGTGTAAGTGGATCATGAACCACTCAAATGACTAGAGAGATGTACTTTTTGAGTGGGAGTTTAGCGTATAATTTTGATTAAGTTAAACTCTAATTATCTTGACCATAGTCTAAGTCCACTTTGAATATATTTGTGTTGTAGATCATGGCTCACGCGACAGTCACCCTGAATTTTAATACGTTTCTAGAGAAAGCTAAGTTGAAAGATGATGGAAGCAACTTTGTAGACTGGGCTCGTAATCTTAAGCTAATCTTACAAGCTGGGAAGAAGGATTATGTCCTTAATGCTGCGCTAGGAGATGAACCACCCGCTACGGCTGATCAGGATGTTAAGAACGCTTGGTTAGCACGTAAGGAGGACTACTTAGTAGTTCAATGTGCAGCCTTGTATGGCTTAGAACCGGGACTTCATCGTCGCTTTGAGCGTCATGGAGCATTTGAGATGTTCCAGGAGTTGAAGTTTATCTTTCAGAAGAACGCCGCGATCGAGAGGTATGAGACCTCCGATAAATTCTATGCTTGCAAGATGGAGGAAAACTCGGCTGTCAGTGAACATGTGCTCGAAATGTCTGGGTACTCAAACCGTCTAGCTGAGCTGGGGATTGAACTCCCGCAAGAGGCTATCACTGACAGAATCCTTCAATCACTGCCGCCAAGCTATAAAGGCTTTGCGTTGAACTACAACATGCAAGGGATGAACAAGTCTCCCGGCGAGTTGTTTGCGATGCTGAAAGTCGCAGAGTCTGAACTCCGTAAAGAGCATCAAGTGTTGATGGTGAATAAGACCACTAGTTTGAAGAGAAATGGCAAAGGCAAGAAGGGTAATTCAAAGAAGAGCGGCAAGCCTGTTGCCAATCCGACGAAGAAACCCAAAGCTGGTCCTAAGCCTGAAACAGAGTGTTACTATTGCAAGGGTATGGGTCACTGGAAGCGCAATTGCCCCAAGTATGTGGCAGATAAGAAGGCGGCCAAAGAAAAATCAGGTATATTTGATATACAAGTTATTGATGTGTACTTAACCGGCTCTCGTAGTAGTGCCTGGGTATTCGATACCGGTTCTGTTGCTCATATTTGCAACTCGAAACAGGAATTGCGGAATAGACGAAGGCTGGCGAAAGATGAAGTGACAATGCGCGTAGGAAATGGTTCCAAGGTTGATGCAATCGCCGTCGGCACAGTTTCACTTCAGTTACCATCAGGATTAGTTATGAACTTAAATCATTGTTATTTAGTGCCTGCGTTGAGCATGAACATTATATCTGGATCTTGTTTATTGCGAGACGGTTACTCTTTTAAGTCAGAGAATAATGGTTGTTCTATTTCTATGACTAACATCTTTTATGGTCATGCACCCAATGTGAGAGGATTGTTCATATTGAATCTTGATAGCGATACACACATACATAACATTGAGACCAAAAGAGGTAGAGTTAACAATGATAGCGCCATATTTTTGTGGCACTGCCGCTTAGGTCATATTGGTGTAAAGCGCATGAAGAAACTCCATGCTGATGGACTTTTGGAGTCACTTGACTTTGATTCACTTGACACGTGCGAACCATGCCTCATGGGCAAGATGACTAGGACTCCGTTCTCCGGAACAATGGAGCGTGCAAGTGACTTGTTGGAAATCATACATACCGATGTGTGTGGTCCGATGAGCGTGGAGGCACGCGGAGGATATCGTTATTTTCTCACCTTCACTGACGATTTGAGTATATATGGTTATGTCTACTTGATGAAGCACAAGTCTAAAACATTTGAAAAGTTCAAGCAATTTTAGAGTGAAGTTGAAAATCATCGTAACAAGAAGATCAAGTTCCTACGGTCTGATCGTGGGGGTGAATATCTGAGTTTCGAGTTTGGTGCTCACTTAAGACAATGTGGAATTGTTTCACGGTTGACACCGCCTGGAACACCACATCGTAATGGTGTGTCCGAACGTCGTAATCGTACTTTATTAGAGATGGTGCGATCTATGATGTCTCTTACCGATTTGCCGTTATCGTTTTGGGGTTATGCATTAGAAACAACTGCATTCACTTTAAATAGGGCACCATCAAAATCCGTTGAGACGACACTATACGAACTCTGGTATGGCAAAAGGCCAAAGTTGTCGTTTCTCAAAGTTTGGGGATGGGATGCTTATGTCAAAAAGCTTCAGCCTGAAAAGCTGGAACCCAAAGCGGAAAAGTGCGTCTTCATAGGTTACCCAAAAGAGACGGTTGGGTACACCTTCTATCTCAAATCCGAGGGCAATGTGTTTGTTGCTAAAAACGGAGCTTTTCTCGAGAAGGAGTTTCTCTCGAGAGAATTGAGTGGGAGGAAGATAGAACTTGACGAGGTTGTCGAACCTCTCATCCCTCTGGATGGTGGCGTAGGGCAAGGGGAAACCTCTGTCGTTGCGATGCCGGTTGAGGAGGAAGTTAATGATGATGATCATGAAACTCCGGTTCAAGTTTCTGTCGAACCACGCAGGTCGACGAGACCACGTGCTGCTCTAGAGTGGTACGGTAATCCCGTCTTATCAATCATGTTGTTGGACAACAATGAACCTGCAAATTATGAAGAAGCAATGGTGGGCCCAGATTCCAACAAATGGCTAGAAGCCATGAAGTCCGAGATAGGATCCATGTATGAGAACAAAGTATGGACTTTGGAGGTACTGCCTGAGGGCCGCAAGGCTACTCGGAACAAATGGATCTTTAAGAGGAAGACGGACGCTGACGGCAATGTGACCGTTTATAAAGCTCGACTTGTGGCAAAGGGTTTTTCACAAGTTCAAGGAGTTGACTATGATGAGACATTCTCACCCGTAGCGATGCTTAAGTCCGTCAGAATCATGTTAGCAATAGCTGCATTTTTCGATTATGAAATTTGGCAGATGGATGTCAAAACGGCGTTCCTTAACGGTTTCCTTAAGGAAGAATTGTATATGATGCAACCCGAAGTTTGTCGATCCTAAGAATGCTAACAAGGTGTGCAAGCTCCAGCGATCCATTTATGGACTGGTGCAAGCATCTCGGAGTTGGAAGAAACGCTTTGATGAGGCAATCAAAGCATTTGGGTTTATACAAGTGGTTGGAGAATCTTGTATTTGCAAGAAAGTGAGTGGGAGCTCTGTGGCGTTTCTAATATTATATGTGGATGACATATTGCTGATTGGAAACAACATAGAGTTTTTGGAGAGCATAAAGGATTACTTGAATAAAAGTTTCTCTATGAAGGACCTAGGAGAAGCTGCTTACATTCTAGGCATTAAGATCTATAGGGATAGATCAAAACGCCTGATAGGACTTCCACAAAGCACATACCTTGACAAAGTTTTGAAGAGGTTCAAAATGGAACAGTCCAAGAAGGGGTTCTTGCCAGTTTTACAAGGTACGAGATTGAGTAAGACTCAGTGCCCAGCAACTGATGAGGATAGAGAGCATATGCGCTCCGTCCCCTATGCTTCAGCCATGGGCTCTATCATGTATGCAATGCTATGCACTAGACCGGACGTTAGCCTGGCCATAAGTATGGCAGGTAGGTTCTAGAGTAATCCAGGAGTGGATCACTGGACGGTGGTCAAGAATATCCTGAAGTACCTGAAAAGGACTAAGGAGATGTTTCTCGTGTATGGAGGTGACGAAGAGCTCGCCGTAAAAGATTACGTCGATGCAAGCTTTGACACACATCCGGACGACTCTAAGTCGCAAACCGGATACGTATTTATTCTTAATGGGGGTGCGGTAAGCTGGTGCAGTTCCAAGCAAAGCGTCGTAGCAGATTCTACATGTGAAGCAGAGTACATGGCTGCCTCGGAGGCGGCTAAGGAGGGTGTCTGGATGAAGCAGTTCATGACAGATCTTGGAGTGGTGCCAAGCGCACTGAATCCAATAACCTTGTTCTATGACAACACGGGTGCCATTGCCTTAGCAAAGGAACCACGGTTTCACAAGAAGTCCAGACACATCAAACGACGCTTCAACCTCATCCGCGACTACGTCGAAGGGGAGGACGTAAATATATGCAAAGTGTACACGGATCTGAATGTAGCAGACCCGCTGACTAAACCTCTTCCACGGCCAAAGCATGATCAACACCAGAACTGTATGGGTGTTAGATTTATTACAATATAATTCGCATGATGATGTGAGGGCTAGATTATTGACTCTAGTGCAAGTGGGAGACTGTTGGAATTATGCCCTAGAGGCAATAATAAATATAGTTATTATTATAATTCCTGTATCAAGATAATCGTTTATTATCCATGCTATAATTGTATTGAATGAAGACTCATTTACATGTGTGGATACATAGACAAAACACTGTCCCTAGCAAGCCTCTAGTTGGCTAGCCAGTTGATCAAAGATAGTCAGTGTCTTCTGATTATGAACAAGGTGTTGTTGCTTGATAACTGGATCACGTCATTAGGAGATTCACGTGATGGACTAGACCCAAACTAATAGACGTAGCATGTTGATCGTGTTATTTTGTTGCTACTGTTTTCTGCGTGTCAAGTATTTGTTCCTATGACCATGAGATCATATAACTCACTGACACCGGAGGAATACTTTGTGTGTATCAAACGTCGCAACGTAACTGGGTGACTATAAAGATGCTCTACAGGTATCTCCGAAGGTGTTAGTTGAGTTAGTATGGATCAAGACTGGGATTTGTCACTCCGTGTGACGGAGAGGTATCTCGGGGCCCACTCGGTAATACAACATCACACACAAGCCTTGCAAGCAATGTGACTTAGTGTAAGTTGCGGGATCTTGTATTACGGAACGAGTAAAGAGACTTGCCGGTAAACGAGATTCAAATAGGTATGCGGATACTGACGATCGAATCTTGGGCAAGTAATATACCGAAGGACAAAGGGAATGACATACGGGATTATATGAATCCTTGACACTGAGGTTCAAACGATAAGATCTTCGTAGAATATGTAGGATCCAATATGGTCATCCAGGTCCCGCTATTGGATATTGACCGAGAAGTCTCTCGGGTCATGTCTACATAGTTCTCGGACCCGCAAGGTCTGCACACTTAAGGTTCGACGTTGTTTTATGCGTATTTGAGTTATATGGTTGGTTACCGAATGTTGTTTGGAGTCCCGGATGAGATCACGGACGTCACGAGGGTTTCCGGAATGGTCCAAAAACGAATATTGATATATAGGATGACCTCATTTGATTACCGGAAGGTTTTCGGAGTTACCAGGAATGTACCGGGAATGACGAATGGGTTCCGGGAGTTCACCAGGGGGGCCACCCACCCCGGGGAAGCCCATAGGCCTTGAGGGTGGCACACCAGCCCTTAGTGGGCTGGTGGGACAGCCCAAAAGGGCCCTATGCGCATTGGAAGAAAAATCAAAGAGAAAGAAAGAAAAAAAAGGAGGTGGGAAGGGAAGGAAGGACTCCCACCCACCAAACCAAGTCCAACTCGGTTTGGGGGGAGACCTTCCCCATTGGCTCGGCCGACCCCCTTGGGTCTCCTTGAGCCCCAAGTCAAGGCCCCCCTCTCCCACCAATATATACAGAGGTTTTAGGGCTCATTTGAGACGACTTTTCCACGGCAGCCCGACCACATACCTCCACGGTTTTTCCTCTAGATCGCGTTTCTGCGGAGCTCGGGCGGAGCCCTGCTGAGACAAGGTCATCACCAACCTCCGGAGCGCCGTCATGCTGCCAGAGAACTCTTCTACCTCTCCGTCTCTCTTGCTGGATCAAGAAGGCCGAGATCATCGTCGAGTTGTACGTGTGCTGAACGCGGAGGTGCCGTCCGTTCGGTACTAGATCGTGGGACTGATCGCGGGATTGTTCGCGGGGCGGATCGAGGGACGTGAGGACATTCCACTACATCAACCGCGTTCACTAACGCTTATGGTGTACGGTCTACAAGGGTACGTAGATCACTCATCCCCTCTCGTAGATGGACATCACCATGATAGGTCTTCGTGCGCGTAGGAAAATTTTTGTTTCCCATGCGACTATCCCCAACATTAAGCTCCTCTTCGAGCCAACAAAAATTGAGATTTTTCCTTGTTGTACATATTATATGATTTATTAAAATTATTTATGATACATTTTATTTTTTGTATTTTTATTATTTTCAGAAGGTTCAACTTTCCTTGAAGACGACCACGAGTTTTGTAACCCTCCTGTGAACTACGACAAGCCATCACAAACATTTTCGAGGACAACTTACAATGACTAGGATTTTTTCTTGAACTTCAATTCAGATATGACACATGTAATCAAATAAACTTTGCCTCACTTATGCTAACTAAAATTTCATGATAATCATGTTAGTAAGATAGAAGTAAGGTGGTTACTTGGTTAAGTTTATGAAGTATAATAGTTTCATCATGATGTTACTTATGTTAGGAGTGTCATTCGGTCAAGATGGTGCATATGCATTTCATCGAATTTTCATGACATACTGTGGATCGAATAAATTTTTATTTTAGAATAAAAATGTTAATAATACAACTTGAACATGTTGTTCTTCAAGTCAAGGTGCCACCGAATCAAGATTCCAAGTGCAACCACATTTGCCTTTATGGGAAGGCCCTTATTCGGTCTGCTAAGATGCCTCTCCCCGGTTCCTCCAAGATGGAAAGGTTATGCGCGTGCACTACCCCGGCTCAGTAGGCAGGTATAGCCTTGTATGCTCATAGCTATTTGGTACCATTGTTGATGGCCGGGTGATGTCGTGAGTGGCATCCGGAGCCACCCATGACATAGCCCAAAGGGGAATTGGTCTAAGTGGTTCGGCAGTGATCACCATGCTAAGATGCTGGGTATGGTTATGCGTTAACCATACTGGTAAGAGAGAACCTAACTGGCAAGAACTTGCACTTCATGAGTAGTTTGTCATATCTTGCATATAACCTGCTTAAATGTCAGATCATTATTTCTCATTATTGTACTATTTGTTGTGAGATTTTTTTGACTTGGAACTATAAGGGTAACACCCCATAGCAAAACATATACAATATATACACGTGAGGAAAAAAGAGAAAAGGAACTAAGAAAGTACAAATGTACAAAAGGACAAGAATCACCACAAGGGGGTAAAAAGGAGATCCATCTAAGAAGATCATCCTTAAACTTAACATTAATCCTATGAGCTAAAAGAGATATATCAAGGTCAAAAAAGGCTCTCCACCTCCTGATAGAGGGTCTGGTATTCCTATAGACTCTATCATTTCTAACAGTCCAGATGTTCCAACATGCCATGAACACAATGTCAGCAAAGAAAGGTTTCTGGAAGTCCCTATTGGCAGCAAAAGCCATCTTGGCCACATTATCACTAGCAGGCCATGAGATCTGAAGATAATTCCATCCTACAACTGAAGTTACATGTGAAAAATAGGTGATCCCTGTCCTCCTTAGTTTGTGTGGGACACAACACACAATGATGACAATCAGAAACATTCCAATGACTTCTTTCCAACATATCCTAAGTATTAACCCTGTCCATTACTAACATCCAAGCAAACACCTTAATTCTCATAGTGCAACAACTTGCCCAGATCCACTTCACTACTTGGTTAGGAGTGATAGGTGCATGAAGGAAGGAGTAATGTGAGCTTGCGAGTACATTCAAAGTAATCACCTGGCTTGTCATGCTAGTTTCAGGAGAAGCCTTAATTTGACTCTGAGTTGCATCATCGCAGTCTAGGCCGTGTCCCAGTTGTGTCCCTGTGAGATGAAGTTCCCCTACGTTGTCTTCCCGCTGCCAAGTAGTTGTGTCATGATCATCGAGGCCCCCATGATTGTCTACTATATAATGTAGATATTGTTTATCCGCACCATGCGTGCTACTGGGCCTCGCCCATTTATGTAATCCTGAACCTATGTATCCGCTAGAGATCAATAAAGTGGTTGTGTTTCTGTACTAACTTGTTATGTGTTGCCAGAAGACATGATGAATGGGCTGCCAATGCAAGGTAAACAGGTTGCTCTGAGCCTTTGTGCCACAACGCTTGGTATCAGAGTCGCGCTGACTGTAGGACGCCCTAGAACCCCGACGTGTTAGATAAATGGTAGTCAGTAGTCATGTGTGTCGCAAATATGTTTATGCATTTGGTTTTTGCATTGCATGCATATAGAATGTTTTTATCACGAACACACTAATGGTTGTGAATATAGATGTCCCAGTGTCGTACCCATACATGTCTGAGCCAGCACCTTCACCTCTCTGCACCTTCTTTGGAATGTGTGGTGGAGACTCTACCCCGACGGCGACGATCAAGTGTACCAGGTGTAACAGGAGCGACCAGCAGACTCAGTGTATGAGTACCACACGGAGGTCACTATGCATAGTAGTTCTCTGACCGACACATACACCCGTTCTTCTAGGACTCGTTTTGCTTTGACCCCCAATCAGTCAATTCAATTCGCTCCATTTAAAGCACTCATGGACCTGCGCTACATGAAGTCCATATGCAAACATACCCAGGTTTCAATTTCTATCCATCCTTGTTCAAAGATGACCGTATCAAATTCCCTTCCATTGATGCGACATGTGAACCCTCCTCTAGCCACCTTTCCCATTACATAACGGCCTGATATCTTTTGATTTTAAACCTGGCCTAGGAGCTGACTCGTACTCGTGTAGCTCTGGCGGCAGCTGGATTAGCTTTCACCCCTCCCTCACTTAGTTTTTCCCCGTTCGCCACCCTAGTTTCCACCACTCCACACACTCCGGTTACCCCTTCAAGTAACTCGGACACGTAGACAGTTACTCCTCGTGAGTCTCCTGTCGAGTGGGCTTTTCTTCTTGCTACTCCCGCCGCCCCTATGCTCAAGCCATGCTCAGCACCTTCTTTTGAGGGCGATCCCTCGAGGCAGAGCGTCGCATTTCCTTTTTTCCGAAGGTTTCCATTCGTGTCGAACGCTCAGAGATTGAGTCTGAGACGGAGGAGACTTGAGTAAAATCTGGGAAGCAATAGTGCAACCACATTCTTCAGGAATAGTCAAGGTTGTCATAATGTTTGGGTTGTATGAGTGTAACCGTACTTGCCATGATGATTTTCTTTCATGTATGATTCTATGTATAATTATGTTGGAACTTTTATTCGCTTTGGTTTTCATCATTTTCTCAAACTTTTGTTGCTCGCTTTTCTTCCCTACTTATGGATATTGCTCATCTCAATACCTCATATGGGGAACAAAAATAGGATGACAAGATACGGTAGCAACAATCATGGTGGTGACGATACTCCTATTCGTCGCTCCGCCAGGCAACTAGGACATTCCCGTGAATGATATCCACCAC
The DNA here is from genome assembly GCF_904849725.1 of Hordeum vulgare subsp. vulgare. Classification (NCBI taxonomy): domain Eukaryota; kingdom Viridiplantae; phylum Streptophyta; class Magnoliopsida; order Poales; family Poaceae; genus Hordeum; species Hordeum vulgare. The sequence goes on along the minus strand of NC_058519.1, from coordinate 322,123,201 downwards.
CGCCTCCACCACATCCACTCACTAGAGAACAAATTATGCTCATGTTCGAGGAAAGAAGAAACCAAGATTTATTTGAACTATTGAAAAGTGTGCATGCTATGGTTGGGAAAAACCACACTCATAATGGTAATCACTCCAAGCTGTCAGATTTCCGAAGAACCAAACCTCCTAGTTTCAGTCAAGTTGTGGATCCAATAGAAGCATACGATTGGCTGAGAACCATTGAGAAGAAATTAGAAATCTATTGTACCGAAAAAGCCGACAAGGTTCCATTTCCTACTCACTATCTTGAAGGACCCGCTTGTCGTATTGGGAAATAAAAATAGGATGACAAGATATGGTAGCAACAATCATGGTGGTGATGAAAGTCCTACTCGTCACTCCGCCAGGCAAGCATGACATTCCCCTGAACGATATCCACTACCACCTCCTCCACCAATTCCACCCAGTACAGAACAAATTATGTGCATGTTCGAGGAAAGAAGAAACCAAGATTTGCTTGAACTGTTGAAAAGTGTGCAGGGTATGGTTGGGCAAAACCACACTCATAATGGTAATCACTCCAAGCTGTCGGATTTCCAAAGAGCCAAACCTCCTAGTTTCAATCAAGTTGTTGGTCCAATAGAAGCAGACGATTTGTTGAGAACCATTGAGAATAAACTAGAAATCTCTCGTACCAAAAAAGCAGACAAGGTTCCATTTGCTACTCACCATCTTAAAGGACCCGCTACTATATGGTGGGATAATACGAAAGTCATCTGGCCCGCACACAATGAGATCACATGAGACAAATTCAAGGACAAGTTTCGTAAGTACCACATTCATGTTGGCATTGTGAAACTCAAACAACATGAGTTCCTTGCCCTTATCTAAGGGAACCTTTCAGAAAGTGAGTATTTAAACAAGTTGAACCACCTGGACCGTTATTCCCTCCATGATGTGGCCACCGAAGAAATGAAGATAGACCGATTAGTTGGACGACTCAACCAGACCCTCTGATGCATGCTAAGTATGCTAGATTTTCCGGATTACTACACTTTGGTGAACAAGGCTCTCATTGCTGAGAGGCATCACAAGCTCGTTCATGATAACAAGTTAGCATATGAAGAACGCAAACGCAAGTTTGAACCTATGAAAGATGGACCAATGGTTCAGAAGGCTCACACATGGAAACAACCAAAGTTTAAATTCAGGCCTACGTGGCAGCATGTAAGATCGAAAGTATGTAAAGAGGGGGTGATTAGACTACTTGACCAATAAAACCTTAGCCTTTTCCCAATTTTAGTTGTGGGGAAATTTTATCAATTATGGCAAGACATGTACACCCTACACATGCATGTCTAAGAATATAGCAGTGGAATATAAAATTTACAAGTATAAAGTAAAGGGAGTGAGGTAGGGAGATCAAATGCCAGAGGTTGACACTGCGATTTTTGGCATGGTTCCGACTGGTGGCGCTATCGTACGTCCATGTTAGTGGAGACTTTAACCCATGGAGGGTAACGGCTGCGAGAGTCCATGGAGGGATCCACACACAAGGGGTCCATGCAGAAGCAACCTTGTCCATTCCACCACGGCTTCCATCCATGAAGGACTAGCCTCACTCACGGTTTATCTTCACGAAGTAGGCGATCTCCTTGCCCTTACAAACATCTTGGTTCAACTCCACAACACGAAGTAGGTGACTCACAAGAGAAACCTAAACAATCTAGGAGGCATCACCCTCCAAAACGTAATAGATGCGGTAGAACAATGAACTCCTTGCTATTATGTTTCTAAAGATAGTCTCCTCGACACTCATTCACTCTCTCACAGAATAGGCATGGGAAGGAGAGATTGATTTGGTGGAAAGCAACTTGGGAAGGCTAGAGATCAAGTTTCAAATGGATGGATTGGAATATCTTAATCTCCACACATGAGTAGGTGGCCCTCCCTTAGAAAAATGGTCTAGCAATGAAGTGTGTGTTACGAGTGCTTCCTCTACGAATGAGAGGTAGGTGGAGGTGTATATATAGGCAGCACTCAAAATCGAACCGTTACACCTAAAATGACCAACTCGGTAACACCAAAGTCATAAACTCGGTGGTACATACTTGCACAAAAGAGAACAACTTTCAAATCTTGGTGAAATCAATATACACAACTCGATGGAACCGAAAAGGTGGCTAACTATTAGATGGCCCAACCCGGTGACCCCAATACCCAAACTCGAAATTTTAATTTTGTTTACCGAGGCAACACAAAGTTGGTCACCTGAACTTGGTAGCACCGATGCAGAATCGGTTGTACCGAAATGGTAGGTTTGGCTAGGGTTCTCTCTGAGTTGAAAATCGGTAGGGCCGAATATGAAAACTTGGTGGCACCAATTTAGTATATTTGGCTTTGAACAAAAGTGTTATGTGGGAAAATGACTGAGCATTTGTGGAGGCTATCTCTGAGCACTTGAGCAACCAGTTCATTTTAATACCTCACCCCTTTTTAATGGCATTGGCTTTCCTATGGACTCAAAAGTGATTTGTCACAAATATAGAATGAAGAGTCTTATTGCTTTAAGCTTGATTCAATCTTACTCCTTTCTTGCGTCAAGGGGCATCTCCACATATAGCTTTAGCCAATGCATCTTTTGAACTTTTCTGAAATATACGTGGATAGAATCATTAGTCCAATGATGCATATGTTGTGATCAATTATCAAAACCACCTTAGGGAGAAATTGTTCTTTCATTCTCCCCCTTTTTGGTAATTGATGACAACATATAGATCAAAGCTTCGACAAAAGATATAATCAATGATTAGCATCCACTCTTTTAGAAGTATGTGAAAAGTAAGAGCTCCCCCTAAATTTGTGCATTATTTATAATTTGTGTTTGATTGCAAATGCACAATCGATTAGGATAATGGGTCACTCTTTCATGTCACATACATCTTGGTGGTGCGCATACATGATATGAATGAATAGTAATGCACATTGCACCAAAAGAATAAGTGAATGATCATCATATGAATAGCTCAAAGATAATAATGTAGTAGCATCAACCTAGCAAAGTGCATGATCAAACATAGATAACTGGATAAAGTCATCCAACGATACAAAGTTTTGTAATAAACAAACAAGAGCAAATAAAGTTAAAAGCTCTCTCTCACTCGAAGCCCTATGATCTATACATTTCTCCCCCTTTGGCAAGAAGTTACCAAAAAGTTCAAAAGTACACAGCTAATCGTCTATTAGGCCCCTATCTCCTACGGTAGTCGATGATGGAGTAGACAAAAGAGCATCGGCGAAGGCTTCGACAGATTCTCCTGGAACTGGAGGTATCGATACTGGAGGTGCGGGGTCTGGGGCTGAAGCTGAAGGTGCACATGCGTGAGCTGATGAAGTTGGTCTTGCTTCCGACACTGGCAGAACTGTCGACCGGGGATTGGTACTGAACTGAGTGGTAGTTCGAGGAGGCGATTATTCATCATAATTAGTTGAACTCGTTGTCTTCACACCATCAACTTCATGCTTGATTTGATCAACACTAGCAGATATCTCTGTCACTTTGATGTCCAAATAATGGAATTTGGTTTCCACGATCCTCTCTAAACTCCTTTGGTTGAACATAATCTCTGAGATGTTCGCCTCCCTACCCTGCATAGAGCTCACTAGAAATTCCATTTCCTCAGCTTGAGTTCTCAGCTGTGGAAATTGGTGGTGGCACATTCCTAGTAGCCTCTACTGCAACTCCCTCTACTGCCTCTCTAGTTGCGGCTGAGCTGGGATCATTTTCATCCATCACAACCACCCGATCTTCAAATTCAGGCTGAAGGGGCAAATGGGGACGATCATGTAGATATGCATGCTTGCCAAGTTTGGCATTAATAAGCATCTGAATGTATGGGGCATACCCACAAGATCTCTTTTGATCCGCAGCAGTCCTCGTGATAGTCTCTACTATCAAACCCATCACCTTAAAGCGAGTGTGGATGTCTAGATGGTGTAGCATGTTAATGGAATAGCTTCTAATCATCTTATCATCACCTAACTTAGGCATCAAGGTGTCTCTCATGATGGTATTGGTAGTGGGTATTCCTGCTTACAAGAATTAGACATAGCCAAGCTGGTGTGTTGCCAACAACTCGTCAGGAATTGACTTGTACATATTAGCCATGGAGTTATGGTTCACCTTCATCTCGGAGTAGACATCCAAATCATCTTCTTTCTGATGTGTGGCAATAATGGTAGTGGCCCACTCATCAATTGTGGCTTCATACTTGTGACAACCAGTCGTCCAGACAGTAGAGCCATCACCATAGAAATGAACAGTTGAATGGAATTGCATAATCAGTTCATCATTCCATGGAGTCATCTCTCTCCCAACAAATTCTTCAATATCCATTGAACTGAAATTGTCTTGCGCATGGGGAAATAATTTGTCATTGTATTTGATGTAAGCCCAGTCAGCATATCCCATGTCACTAACAGCTGGACTTTTGTCAAACAAAACAGTCTCATAAAAATCTTGTTGTTCCTTAGTGTGGAATCTAGGATCAACAACAGTCCTTCTCCTGACAGCATATGGATAGATTGCTATCCACTTCCCCAGCCCTACATATTTCCTCTTCTTCATGTCCTCAGCTACTGGGTGAGTAGCATTATGCGGTCGCAAATGAGGTTTGGGCTTCATAAGAATGTGTGCATCCTCATCTTCCTCTGCAACAAAGGCACTGGAAGCAGGGCCTTTCTCCTTGGTAGCTGCATGTATGTCCTTTGTAGTCTCTTGGGAGCTACAATATTATTTGACTTAGTAGGAGGCTTTGGAGCGTATTTCCTAGGCAAGGCATCATCCATGAGCTTCTTGTTCTTCTGAGGTGGAGCATCAGCTGTGATCTCTTCTTCTTCACAAACAGCATGTGGGTCCTCATACATTGAAGTTCATCTCCCAATAACATGAATCACCCTCTTCCTGGCTCTCTTCCCACCAGCCTTCGGAGGAGGATTGTAAAGGGAAAGTGTCATCCCTTGCCCTGCACACTCAGGGGCTCTAGGATCAGCAGGCTTTGCATACTCCTTCTTGACAGTCTTCTTGGCAGGATCCTTTTCCTTCTGTTTTTGAGGGACAGAAAATTCCTCTCGCACAAAGTCAGAATCTTCTTCATAAGAATTAAGCTTCTTCCTTGACCTGGTAGCTACCTTGGGCAAGCCATGGAAACTGGGGGTACCTGGGTCAAAAGGTGTCCTCTCAGGACTTGTGCCTGAATCCATCTCAATACTATCCTTAGTGAAATTGTTTTGGCTATCTTCAGAACCTGACATCCTAACAGTTCAAGCAGACTAGCAACCAACAGACCAGCAGAAAAGCAATCCTGTGAAATAGATATAGAAGAGAAGAAGGATTGAGGATCACAAAACACAGAAGATTTCAGAAAAATTGAATTCAGAAACTTAGGGTATGATCTTTTGCAGAATATAAATCAGTAGCACCAGGTTGGGCATTTCGGAGTCATCGAGATCAATCACTCGCATAATAGAGACTTGGTAGTCTTTTCTCTATCACCGAAAATAACTACTCGGTCTCAACGAGATGTTTCTCATGAACATAAAACAGAAATCGGTGGAACCGATATCACCAACTCAGTATCACCGAGATGCATGCTGCGGGGGATCAGATCCAAAATTTCATTGTTCTCTATCCTACGGGATGTTCTGGTGGAGAGCAGGGTTTGCACATGGTGGATTATGGATAAAAATTTCTAATGCACATGAATTGGAACAATGGAGCGCAAGAGAAAAACGGAGCCGTAGCCTAGCTTGGTGACGGTCCGACTACGACAGCGACAGCAGCGAAGAATCCGCCAATGACAGAGAATCCGAATGGTGGAGGTGCTCGGGGATGCAAAGGCGATGACCAAGGGTCCAGTTGCGGAAAATTAGGGTTTGGGGTCGAGGCGTTTGAAGAGGTATTTTTGAAACTCTCGGTCTGCCAGACTTTATATCCGTCACTGTTGGTGTCACCGATATTATGATTTCGGTGTCACCGAGTTCCTCTAGTGTCAGTTGACATGGAAACTCGGTGTAACCGAGATGATGATGTCAGTGGTACCAAGATGGAAAACGTTGATCAACTTTGGGAAGTTGGTGGAACCGAGTGTGTGGGGTTGGTTTCACCAAAATCCCCAAAGGGATTTTGGAATGCAACCTTTGTCGACATGGAACTCTGAGTACTCCTTCATACAAAGGGATCGAGAAGTGCTTGTTCAAGTTTTGTGGTGAAGCATGAATAGAACTTGAGACAAGAAAGCATAGATAACTAGAGGAGGGTCCTAGGCATTCTTGTCCATTGAATTGGCCAAGGGTAAATCAAAAAGCCAAATAACAACAATTGGATGTCCTCGAATGAGAAAAATATGTAGACCAACATGCTCACACAATAAGTTTATGGGCAAAACAATGTGAACAAGAATGAACATCCTAGCATCTATCAAGCACTTTGGCGATGGCGAAGTCATCTATATATGAGTATATCGACATAGGAGCCAAGTAAGAATACTTGATCATAGGTCATACTCATCGATTAAGCACAACTGGGGTTGCCACTTTTATATAAAGCATTAATGTGTTCATATCCCTAGGAGATACTTATACTCAAGATTTAGAGTAAAGCTCCCCGTTGATATGACATCCCCCCTAAGCAGGATAAACTAACCTTGGGTTTTGTCATAGAAGACTTCAAGTAGGTGAAGTAGTGGTGGATGCTCAATGTTGATGAAGATCATCTTTAGTTGGGAGCAATCCTTGTTGTTTCTTACTCTTCTAACCTACATGGGTTAGTCCCAAACACAAGGAACATATGCAAGAATATCTATGGACATGGAGTGAAGCACATGTGGGATGATATCCAAAGATACATTAATTAGCTTGTCCCTTGCTTACCTTTGAGGGAATGTTCGACTCCTTGAACTAATGAATATGGTTGAGGTTGATTGCATATAGTTCTTCCAAAGTGACTAAGAGTGAATTTCATTGGCAGAGTCACCCGTCAAGAACTTTCTAGCTCTTCCTCTTGGGGACCCACATCAACTTGATAGGAATCCTTGGAGTTGTGGTAGCACTAGATGATGGAGTTCTAGTAGTCTCTTTGGGAATCCAGTCAACCTTGGCTTGGGGCTCTTCTTCAAATTAGTCAATGTCCTCTTGAAGCTTTCCCTTGCCCTTGTGGTCTTGTGGTAGAAGGCCATCTTGTGAGGTTGTTCCCTTGGGAGGAGTAGGATCATACTTCTCCTCTTTAGAATCAAAATTAGGAATGGGATATGGACCTTCTTCCCAAACATCTTCATTGACGTTGAAGTAGTCAACACCTTCTTTCTTTCGATGTCCTCCTTGCTTGTGCACAATTTCCTCAAATTGCTTACTTCCCTCAAGACTCTTGAAGACACATCTCTCTATAATCCCTTTCAATAAAACATTTTCTTGCTCAACTATAACTTGGCTAAGAGAATCATTAGTGGAATCAAGAGAGCTACTAGCAACAACATCATTAGATTTAACTTTAGCATTGTTGTTACTAGATGAAGAAACTTTCTTGCCTTTGTTACTAGTGTTCTTAGGTTTAACTTGTGGAACAGAAGTAGATAAGAGTAACCATTTGGCTAGATAAGAAGAACTCTTCTTTCGAAGATTATAATTGATTGCTTCTAGGAACTCATTCTCTTGCTCCAAGTTGAGCTTCTCGAAGCGTAGCTTCTCATGAGTTCTTGCCAGCTCTCTATGATCTTCTATAGTGGTTTCATGAGCTAACTTAAGAGTGTTTAATTCTTTAATTAGTCATTCAATCTCTTTCTTATCATCATCATTCGATTTCTCTTGACTAGCATAAAAATTAGCAAGTTCATTTTCAGCATTATCACTAGTTTTATCAAGAAGCAAGTCATCTTCTGCTAACAAGTCATCCACAACACTATCAAAATCAAGATATTCAGGTGTGATACCTTGGGGCCTTTAGCCATGAAACAGTTTCCGAACCCCTCATTTGGTGAGTCAAATAAGTTGTAGGAGTTGGAGAAACCGACTGCAATGCCGGCAACACCATGGTCTTGACTATACTCGGAGTCGGTGTTGTAGCTTCTATCAGCCTGGTTGTCAGACTTGGAGCCGAAACCCATTCACCAACAGGAGCTTGATGTCTTCTTCAAGAGCTCCTCTTGGTCTATTTGTTCTTTTTGTCCGATTCCTTCCCTCTCCGTGAGTGTCTTCATTCACAATGATCTTCTCTACTCCTTCTCTCTCTACAAGGTGACTCTTCTTTTCGTTTGTAGTGAGCCGAGCACTCATTGGAGTAGTGTCTGGGCTTCGCACAGTTGTAGCAGTTTCAGTCATGACTGAACGAACGCTTCGCATCATTTCTTGAGCTTGAGCTTTTCTCTTTGCCTCTACTCTTGTAGAACTTGTTGAATTTTCTGACCAAGAGGCTTGTCTCTTCATTGGTAACAAGGTTGTCCTTTGAAGTAGCGGGGGCATCAGTTGAAGCTTTGTAAGCACCGCTTGACTTGTCGTGCAGCTCACCTTTGTACATGAGTGACATCTCATGAGCAACAATCCTACCAATGAATTATGTTGGCTTGAGGTCTTTGTAGTTTGGCATCTATTGGATGAATGTTCACACGGTGTCATACTTTCCATCTAGAGGTGTAAGTATCTTGTTGATGATGAATTTGTCGATCACCTCTTCGCTTCCTAAGACGACAATATCCTTTGTGATGAAAACTAGCCTAGAGTACATTTCAGCAACTCCTTCATCGTCCTTCATCTTCAACGTCTCAAGTTGACTTTGAAGCACATCCAACTTAGATTCTCTGAAAGAATCAACTCCTTCACGCATATCAACCAAAGTATCCCAAAATTCTTTTGCATTCTCAGGATAGACGATTTTGTTGAATTCTTCGGGCATAAGGAGTTGAATATGATGTCGCGGGCTTGTGCATTGAATTGCAACATCTTCAGTTCTTCCTTTGCCGCATCACGATCTGGTTCTCGCCCTTCTCCGAAGAATTCACCTTGCACACCAACACGAATAAGAGACCATACGGAAGGATTATAACCAAGAATATGCATTTCTTCTTATGTTTCCAACTAGCAAAATTAGTGCCATCAAAATATGGACCTCTACGGTAATCACTTCCCTCGCTAGATGCCAAACTCTCCTAGGTTGTGAAACCAATGCAATGGAGACCGAAGCTTTGGTACCAATTGTAGGATCAAAAGTATCTCTAGACGAGGGTGATTAGACTACATGACCAATAAAACATAGCCTTTTCCCAATTTTAGTTGAGGGGAAGTTTTAGCAATTATGGCAAGTCAGGTACACCCTACACATGCATCTCTAATAATATAGCAGAGGAATGTGAAACATGCAAGTATAAAGTAAAGGGAGTAAGGTAGGGATATCAAACGCAAGATGTTGACACAGCGATTTTTGGCATGGTTCGATAGGTGGCGCTATCGTACATCCATGTTAGTGGAGACTTCAACTAATGAAGGGTAACGGCTGCGGGAGTCCATGGAGGCTAGCCTCACTCACGGTAGATCTTCATGAAGTAGGCGATCTCCTTGCCCTTACAAACATCTTGGTTCAACTCCACAACATGAAGTAGGAGGCTCCCAAGCGCCACCTAACCAATCTAAGAGGCACCACCATCCAAAAGGTAATGGATGCGGTACAACAATGAACTCCTTGCTCTTGTGCATCTAAATATAGTCTCCTCAACACTCAATCACTCTCTCAAAGAATAGGCATGGGAAGGAGAGAATGATTTGGTGGAAAGCAACATGGGGAGGCTAGAGATCAGGTTTCATATGGATGGAATGGAATATCTTGATCTCAACACATGAGTTGGTGCCTCACTCTCAGAAAAATGATTTTGGCAATGAAGTGAGTGTTCTGAGTGCTTCCTGTGCGAATGAGAGGTAGGTGGAGGGGTATATATAGGCAGCACCCAAAATCCAACAGTTACACCTGAAGTGACCAACTCGGTGCCACTGGAGTCATAAACTCGATGGTACCGACTTGCACAAAAGGCAACAACTTTTGAATCTCGGTGAAACCAATATACACAACACAGTGGAACCGAAAAGGAGGCTAACGGTTAGATGGCCCAACTCGGCGACACAGATACCCAAACTCCGAAATTCTGATTTTGTGTACCAAGGCAACAGAAAGTTGGTCACCTGAACTCGATAGCATCGATGCACAATTGGTTGTACCGAAATGGTAGGTTTGGCTAGGGTTCTGTCTGGGTTGAAAATCGGTAGGGCCGAATATGAAAACTTGGTGGCACGATTTTGGATATGTGGATTTGGACGGAAGTGTTATGTGGGAAAATGAGTGAGTATTTTTGGCGGCTATCTCTGAGCACTTGAGAAACCAGTTCATATTAATACCTCACCCCCTTTTAATAGTATTGGCTTTCCTATGGACTCAAAATTGATTTCTCACAAATATAAAATGAAGAGTCATCTTGCTTGAAGCTTGAGCCAATCTTATTCCTTTCTTGCATCAAGGGGCATCTCCACATAAACCTTTAGCCAATGCATCTTTTGAACTTTTGTGAAATATACTTGGATAGAATCATTAGTCCAATTATGCATATGTTGTGATCAATTATCAAAACCACCTTAGGGAGCAATTGTCTTTTCACAGCATCATCAAGACTGCGAATCGCATCAAGAACTATCTGACACACCCCGTTAAGGAGGACTATTAATGTAACAATGCGTGTTTCACTTGAGGTTAGACTAGACACTACGCAAGGCAGTACCCCAAGAATACCAAGCCTAATATAGCACTCAAGCCATAAGTAAACAACATGGGATCCTCGGAGAGGCTCATCCAATGAAAATTGCATCATCTCTCCCCTGTGGAAGAACAAGAAAACTCCGAAGTAGTCATCGGTATGTTTCCTGTTAATAGCATACCTGCAACAATTTTATTTGACTCTCGGGCTTACCATTCTTTTATTTTGCGGAGTTTCGGTGCCCAAAATCAGTTTTCTTGCTCGCTTCTTAAAAAAATTCATGTTGCTACAATCCCCAGGATCCATGCTCAAATCCAATGTGGTATGTCGTGGCTTGAGATAAACATCCATAGAGTTCTTTGTGGGAATAGATTGGCTAACATGACATCATGTCTGTATAAACTACGCACCCTGTGTGGTCACGTTAAGAAACCCAGTAGGACAAGCAGCGCACTTTGTGGCCCGAATGACCGTGCCAAAAATAGATATGGTCTTTATCGCAATAGCCTCCGACATGGAGTTAATCCCAGTAGTCACTGAGTTTCCATATGTATTCCCCGAAGACTATGAGGAATGGCACGAGATTTGAAACTCAAGTTTTCTATCGACCTCGTCCCTGGGACAACACCTATATGCAAGAAATATTACAAAATGCCTTCATTTGAGCTAGTGGAGTTGAAGAAACATCTTGATGAGATGCTGAAGAAGGGATATATCACCCTAGCTCCTCACCATGGGGATCGACAACCTTATTCGTGGACAAGAATGATGGTAGACTTCGAATGTGTGTGGACTATCGTCAGCTTAATGATCTCATCATCAAGCACAAATATCCACTTCCCCGAATTGATGATTTGTTTGATAATCTGAATGGAGCTCAGATATTCTCAAAGATCGACTTGAGAAACGGGTACCATCAACTTAAGATCAAGAAAGAGGATATTCCCAAAATGGCATTCACCACTTGTTATGGTCTATTTGAATATACTGTCATGTCCTTTGGATTCAAAAATGCCCTAGCATTCTTCATGCATATGAGGAACAAGGTGGTCATGTACTTCTTGGACAAGTTCGTGGTGGTCTTTATCAATGATATTCTCATCTATTCCAAGGCAGAAGAAGAGCATAAACAACTTCTCCGGGTAGTGTTGCAAAAGCTCCGTGATCACCAGCTGTATGCAAAATTCAGTAAATGTGTCTTTTGGCTCAAGCAAGTAGAATTCTTGGGGCATATCCTATCAGCTAATGGAATTGCGGTGGACCCAAGTAAAGTCAAGGATGTGCTAAAATGGACAGCACCCACAGCTGTGACTGAGATCCAAAGTTTTATGGGACTTGCTGGTTATTACTGTCGAATCATTGATGGTTTCTCCAAGACTGTGAAACCAATGACCGAGCTACTCAAGAAGACTCAAAAGAAATTATGGTCCGAGGAGTGCAAAAACTGCTTTAATGAATTGAAGACTCGCTTAACTTCAACACTCGTATTGACGCTTCTTGATATTTATCGAAGGTTCGGCATGTATTGTGACGAATCCCGAAGAGGTATCGGGTGCGTTCTCATGCAAGACGATAAGGTCATGGCTTATGCATCCACGCAACTACGATCTCATGATGGGAACTACCCTACACATGACTTGGAGTTAGCGGCAATTGTGCATCCCTTAAAGATCTAAAGGCATTACCTCATCGACAAGCGATGCCAAATCTTCATCAATCACAAGAGCCTCAAGTACATATTCACACCACCATATTTGAATCTCTGGCAAACAAGATGGCTTGAATTGGTCCAAGATTACGACCTTGGTATCAATTAAAATCTGGGTAAAGCTAATGTGGTTACTGATGCCCTCGACCGTCGACCAGCCACAGTAAACGCAAATAGAAGTTTTGCCTCTCGAGCTACGAGAGCAGATGGCCCAGCTCAACCTGACTATTGTTGATGTCGATTGCACCACTATGCTACATGTGACCCCACCCTAGAATAAGAGGTCCGCAATGCCCAAATGAAGGACTGGATATTGCAACTGTAGGTCGCTCGAGTGCAAGCCGACAAAACTATGGATTTCCTGTTAGATGATCAAGGTACTCTGAGAGTTCGAGGATGAATTTGTATACCCAACATCGGAGACGTGAGGCAAAAGATATTGAAGGAGGCACACGAGTCATCATACTCTATCCATCCTGGTTGGACCAAAATGTATGAAGACCTAAAGCAAGCATGTTAGTGGGATGGCATGAAGAAGGTTATTGCATATTTTATCGCCTGCTTTGACATATGCAACAGAGTAAATGCGAAACATAAGAAAACCCGTCGGACTGCTTCAACCCCTACCCGTTCCACAGTGGAAATGGGATGATGTCGGCATGGATTTTGTCATGGGACTTCCCAAAACTCCTCGAGGAAATAGTGACGTATGGGTCGCGGTGGTCATGCTGACTAAGGTGGCCCATTTCATACCAATTAGGACTACGTACCGATCAGACCAACTTTCCCAACTATATGTGTCAAGAATCGTCTGCTAGCATGGAGTTCCAAGAACCATGACCTCCGACCGAGGATCTCTTTTTACCTCGGCATTCTGGTCACGCCTTCATCAAGCTATGTGAACCACTCTGAAGTACAATACAACTTATCATCCCCAAAAAAATGGCCAGACGGAAAGAGTGAATCGGATACTATAAGACATGCTTCGAGCATGAGCACTTTCTCAAGGGTTCAAGTGCGAAGATAGTTTGCCTTATGCGATAGCTTTCCTACAACATTTATCACACCAGCCTCAAGATGTAACCACATGAAGGCTTGTATGGGCTTAAGTGACGTACTCCTGTGAATTGGTCTCAGACAGGAGATAGCCGCATCTTTGAGACTAACCTAATGCTGGAAGTGGAGAAGCGAGTAAGAGAAATCCGTGACAGACTTCAGGTGTCAAAGACCCAACAAAGAAGTTACTATGATTCCAAGAACCGACATATCAGTTTTGAACAAGGTGAGTATGCCTCTCTCCGAGTCACACGCATGAAGGGAGTCAGAAGATTTCATACTCGCGGGAAGCTTGCACCAAGGTATATTGTCCCCTTTCCCGTCATGTCCAGGGTTGGTATAGTGGCATACCAGCTGGAGCTTCCACCCGAGTTGTCCTACGTACACGATGTCTTCCACATGTCGCAACTACGAAAGCATGTCTCACCGCCACAAAAACGGACTGAGATGACCGACATAGAGCTTGCTCAGGATCTGACTTATGAAGAGAATCCATTCTGAATATTGGCTGAGATGGAAACAGTCACCCGCAGTAAGTCAGTCAAATTTTATAAGTTACAATGGGAACACTATACCAAGGAAGAAGCTAACCGGGAAAGAGTGGACTTTTGAAGGATTGCTTACCCTCAAAAGTTTCTTGAGCACCCGAATCTCGAGGACGAGATTCGTCCTAAGGGGGAGGTTTGTGACACCCTTGTTGGCGAACGTTGCATGGGAAACATAAATTTTCCTACGCACACGAAGACCTATCATGGTGATGTTCATCTACGAGAGGGAGATTAGATCCACATACCCTTGTAGATCGCTCAGCGGGAAGCGTTAAGAAACGCGGTTGATGTAGTGGTACAGCTTCGTGATTCAAATCACCGTCGTCCCACGATCTGTTCCAGTCTAGCACCGAACGGACGGCACCTCCGCGTTCAGCAAACGTACAACTCGATGACGATCTCGGCCTTCTTGATCCAGCAAGAGAGACGGAGAAGTAGATGAGTTCTCCGGCAGCGTGACGGTGCACCGGTATTGATGATGATCTATTCCTGCATGGCTCCGCCCGAGCTCCGCAGAAATCTAATCTAGAGGAAGAACTACGAGGTGTAGGTTTGAGTTACACGTGGCAAAGTTGTGTCTCAAACAGCCCTAAACCTCTAGTGTATATAGGAGGAGCCAAGGTATGGGGCGAAGCCCTAGGGCGCTGGCAAAAGGTGGCCTCCTTGTGTCGGCCGAAGTGGGAGGGAGGAGTCCTTCTCCAATCCCACTTGGATTGGGACTCCTTCCTTATTTTCCCACCTCTTTTGGTTTTTCCACTTTTTCCTCATGGGATTTCCTTGGATGACTTTGTCAGGCCATTATACCTTAGTGTGCATCCAATAAACCCATGTGGACCCCTTGGGGCGTGGTGGACCCACCCAGTGGGCCCCCGGAACCCATTCATCACTCGTGGTACACTACCGGCAATGCCCGAAAACTTTCCGAAATCCAAACACCAACTTCCTATATATCAATATTTGTTTCCGGACCATTCCGAAAACCCTCGTGACGTCTGTGATCTCATTCGGGACTCCGAACAAACTTCGGTCACCAACACATATAACTCAACTATACTAAAACATCATCGAACCTTAAGTGTGCACACCCTGCGGGTTCGAGAATTATGTAGACATGACCCGAGACACTTCTCGGTCAATATCCAATAGCGGGACCTGGATGCCCATATTGGATCCCACAAATTCTACGAAGATCTTATCGGTTGAACCTTTGTGCCAAGGATTCATATAATCCCGTATAACATTCCCTTTGTTCTTCGGTATGTTACTTGCCCAAGATTTGATCGTCGGTATTGTTGGGAATGTCGCATGGGAAACAAAAAATTTCCTACACGCACGAAGACCTATCATGGTGATGTCCATCTACGAGAGGAGATTTGGATCTACATACCCTTGTAGATCGCACAACAAGAAGCGTTAAGAAACGCGGTTGATGTACTGGAACATCCTCACGTCCCCCGATCCGCCCCGCGAACCATCCCACGAACCGTCCCACGATCCGCTCTGATCTAGTGCCGAACGGACGACACCTCCGTGTTCAGCACACGTACAGCTCGACGATGATCTCAGCCTTCTTGATCCAGCAAGAGAGACGGAGAGGTAGATTAGTTCTCCGGCAGCATGACGGCGCTCTGGAGGTTGGTGGTGATCTATCTCAGCAGGGCTCCGCCCGAGCTCCGCAGAAATACGATCTAGAGGAAAATCCGTGGAGGTATGTGGTCGGGCTGCCGTGGCAAAGTTGTCTCAAATCAGCCCTAATACCTCAGTATATATAGGAGGGAGGGGGAGTACCTTGCCACGAGGCTCAAGAGAGCCCCAAGGGGTCGGCCTAAGCAAGGGGGAGTCCTCCCCTTCCAATCCTAGTCCAACTAGGATTGGAAGGTGGAGTCCTCCACTTTCCCACTTCCCTTTTTTTTCTTTGATTTCTTTATCTCCTGCACAAGGGCCCTCTTGGGCTTTACCACCAGCCCACTAAGGGTTGGTGTGCCCCCACAAAACCTTTGGAATTCTTCCCGGGTGGGCTGGCCCCTCCTGGTAGAACTCCGGAACCCATTCGTCATCCCGGTACATTCCCGGTAATGCCCGAAAACATTCCGGTAACCAAATGAGACAAACCAATATATCAATCTTCGTCTCCGGACCATTCTGGAAACCCTCGTGACTTCCGTGATCCCATCCGGGACTCCGAACAACATTCGGTAACCAACCATATAACTCAAATACGCATAAAACATCGTCGAACCTTAAGTGTGCAGACCCTGCGGGTTTGAGAACTATGTAGACATGACCCGAGAGACTCCTCGGTCAATATCCAATAGAGGGACCTAGATGCCCATATTGGATCCTACATATTCTCCGAAGATCTTATCGGTTGAACCTCAGTGCCAAGGATTCATATAATCCCTTATGTCATTCCCTTTGTCCTTCGGTATGTTACTTGCCGGAGATTCGATCGTTAGTATCCGCATACCTATTTCAATCTCGTTTACCAGCAAGTCTCTTTACTCGTTCCGTAATACAAGCTCCCGTGACTTACACTAAGTTCACATTGCTTGCATGGCTTGTGTGTGATGTTGTATTACCGAGTGGGCCCCAAGATACCAGTCTTGATCCATACTAACTCAACGGACACCTTCGGAGATACCTGTAGAGCATGTTTATAGTCACCCAGTTACGTTGTGGCGTTTGATACACACAAGGTATTCCTCCGGTGCCAGTGAGTTATATGATCTCATGGTCATAGGAATAAATACTTGACAGGCAGAAAAACAGTAGCAACAAAATGACACGATCAACATGCTATGTTCAATAGTTTGGGTCTAGTCCATCACATGATTCTCCTAATGATATGATCCCGTTATCAAGTAACAACACTTGCCTATGGTCAGGAAACCTCGACCATCTTTGATCAACGAGCTAGTCAACTAGAGGCTTACTAGGGACAGTGTTTTGTCTATGTATCCACACAAGTATTGTGTTTCCAATCAATACAATTATAGCATGGATAATAAACGAATATCATGAACAAAGAAATATAATAATAACTAATTTATTATTGCCTCTAGGGCATATTTCCAACAGTCTCCCACTTGCACTAGAGTAAATAATCTAGTTCACATCACCATGTGATTTCAACGAATCCAACACCCATATAGTTCTGGGGTCTGATCACGTCTTGCTCCTGAGAGAGGTTTTAGTGAACGGTTCTGAAACTTTCAGATCCGTGTGTTCTTTACAAATCTTTATTTCATCTTATAGATGCTGCTACTACGTGCTATTCGGAAATACTCCAAATATCTACTCTACTACACGAATCCGTTTCACTACTCATAGTTATTCGGATTAGTGTCAAAGCTTGCATCGACGTAACCCTTTACGACGAACTCTTTAACCACCTCCATAATCGAGAAAAATTCCTTAGTCCATTTAGTTCCTAAGGATAACTTTGACCGCTGATTAGTGATTCAATCTTGTATCACTCTCTATACCTCTTAACAAACTTGCTGCAAGGCACACATCAGTTGCGGTACTCAGCATGGCATACTTTAGAGTCTACGGCTAAGGCATAGAAGACGACCTTCCTCTATTCTCTTTATCCTGCCGTGGTCGGGTTTTGAGTAGTACGCGACCTTGTCGACTAACGACGTTTGTAGTAACTTGATCCGGAGTTTAATGATCACCATCATCAGTTTCCACTTCAATTGGTGTAGGTGCCACAGGAACAACTTCTTGCGCCCTGCTACACACTGGTTGAAGTGACGGTTCATAACCTCATCAAGTTCCACCACCCTTCCACTCAATTCTTTCAAGGGAAACCTTTCCTCGAGAAAGGACCCATTTCTAGAAACAAACACTTTGCTTCCGGATCTGAGATAGGAGATGTATCCAACTGTTTTGGATATGCTATAAAGATGCATTTATCCTCTTTGGGTTTGAGCTGATCAGACTGAAATCTTTTCACATAAGCGTCGCAGCCCCAAACATTCAAAAAACGACAGCTCGGGTTTCTCCAAACCATAGTTCATACTGTGTCATCCCAACGGAAATACGCGGTGCCCTATTTAAAGTGAATGTTGTTGCCTCTAATGCATAACCCATAAATGATAGTGGTAATTCTATAAGAGACATCATAGTATGCACCTTATCAAATAGGGCGCGGCTATGACGTTCGGACACACCATCACACTATGGTGTTCTAGATGGCATGAACTGCAAAACAATGTCCACATTGTCTTAACTGCGTATCAAAAACTCACAACTCAGATAGTCATCTCTATGATCATATCGTAGACAGTTTATCCTCTTGTCACGACGAACTTTTTAATATTTCAGACTTGTGATTCATCAAGTAAATACTCCTGTATCTACTCTAATTGTCAGTGAAGTAAGAACATAACGATATCCACTGCGTGCCTCAGCAGTCATTGGACTGCACACATCAAAAATGTATTACTTCCAACAAGTTACTTTCTTGTTCCATGTGGTATGATTTTGCATGTCTCAAGTGTTTCAAAAATGAGTGAGTACAAATATCCATCAGCATGGAGCTTCTTCATGCATTTTGTACCGACATGACTCAAGCGACAGTGCCACAAGTAAGTGGTACTATCATTACTACTTTGTATCTTTTGGCATCAATATTATGAACATGTGTAGAACTATGATCGAGATTCAATAAACCATTGAAGGTAATTATTCAACTAAATAGAATAAACATTATTTTCTTTAAATGAATAATCATATTGCAATGATCACGATCCCATCATGTTTATGCTCAACGCAAACACCAAATAACAATTATCTAGGTTTAACACCCATCCTGATGGTACAGGGAGTGTGCGATGTTTGACCACATCAACCTTGGAAACACATCCAACACATATCGTCACCTCGCCTTTAGCTAGTCTCCGTTTATTCCGTAGCTTTTATTTTGAGTCACTAATCACTTAGCAACCGAACCGGTATCCAATACCCTCATGCTACTAGGAGTACTAGTAAAGTACACATCAATATCATGTATATCAAATATACTTCTGTCGACTTTGCGAGCCTTCTTATCTACCAAGCATCTAGGGTAGCTCCGCCTCAGTGGTCGTTCCCCTCATAAGAGAAGCACTTAGTCTCAGGTTTGGGTTCAATCTTGGGTTTCTTCATTGGAGCAGCAACTTGTTTGTCGTTTCATGAAGTATCCCTTCTAGCCCTTGCCCTTCTTGAAACTAGTGGTTTTACTAACCATCCACAATTGATGCTCCTTCTTGATTTCTACTTTCGTAGTGTCAAACATTGCGAATCACTCAAGGATCATCATATATATCCTTGATATGTTATAGTTCATCACAAAGCTCTAGCAACTTGGAGGCAGTGACTTTGGAGAACCATCACTATCTCATCTAGAAGATTAACTCCCACTTGATTCAAGCGATTGTTGTACTCAAACAATCTGGGCACACGCTCAACGATTGAGCTTTTCTCCTTTACTTTGTAGACAAAGAATCTTGTCGGAGGTCTCATACTTCTCAACAAGCGCACGAGCATGAAAATGTCAATTTCATTTCTTAGAACATCTCTTATGTTCCATGACCTTTAAAAACGTCTTCGGCGCCTTGCTTCTAAGCCATTAAGTATTATGAACTGAACTATCATGTAGTCATCAAAAACGTGTATGTCCGATGTTCGCAACATCCACACAGGATGCTCGAGGTGCAGCACACCGAGTGGTGTGATGACCCACAATTATAGGGGATCAATCGTAGTCCTTTCGATAAGTAAGAGTGTCAAACCCAACGAGGAGCAGAAGGCTCTCATAAACGGATTTCAGCAAGGTAATAACTGCAAGCACTGGAAGTAGCGGTAACAAGTGATCGTGTAGCGAGGTGAAATGTAGCGAGCAAAAAGTAACAAGTAACATGTAGTAGCAACGATGCAGCAAGTGGCCCAATCCCTTTTGCAGCAAGGGACAAGCCTCAACAACGTCTTATAGGAGGAAAAACGCTCCCGAGGACACACGAGAATTTCTATCATGCTAGTTTCATCATGTTCATATGAGTCGCGTTCGTTACTTTGATAGTTTGATATGTGGGTGGACCGGCGCTTGGGTACTTCCCTTACTTGGACAAGCATCCCACTTATGATTAACCTCTCTCGCAAGCATCCGCAACTACAAAAGAAGAATTAAGACAAAGTCTAACTATAGCATTAAACTAGTGGATCCAAATCAGCCCCTCACGAAGCAACGCATAGACTGGGGTTTAAGCTTCTGTCACTCCAGCAACCCATCATCTACTTACTACTTCCCAATGCCTTCCTCTAGGCCCAAATATGGTGAAGTGTTATGTAGTCGACGTTCACATAACAACACTAGAGGAAAAACAACATACAACATATCAAAATACCGAACGAATATCAAATTCACATGACTATTATCAGCATGACTTCTCCCGTGTCCTCAGGAACAAAAGTAACTACTCACAAGACATAATCATAATCATGACCAGAGGTGTAATGAATAGCATCAAGGATCTGAACATGAACTCTTCCACCAAGTAATCCAACTAGCATCAACTACAAAGAGTAATCAACACTACTAGCAACCTAACAAGTACCAACAGGAGTCGCGAGACGAAGATTGATTACAAGAGATGAACTAGGGATTGGATAGGAGATGGTGTTGATGAAGATGTTGATGAAGATGCCTCCCCTCCAACGAGAGGAGTGTTGGTGATGACGATGGCGACGATTTCCCCCTTCGGGAGGGAAGTTTCCCCGGCAGGATCGTCCTGCCGGAGCTCTAGATTGGATCTGCTGATGTTCCGCCTCGTAGCGGCGGCGAAACCACGAAAAAGCTCCCTCCTTATTTTTTCCAGACCAGGATGCTTCATATAGCAAAAGAGGGGGGCTAGTGGGCCTTCAGGTAGCCCACAAGCCTGCCCTGCGCCACCAGGCGGGTGGTGGCGGTGGGCAAGCTTGTGGGGCCCTGGTGGCCCCCTCCGGTAGTTCGTTCGCCGAGTATTTTTAATATATTCCAGAAAAAATCGACGTAAATTTTCAGGGCATTTGGAGATGTGTAGAATAGTGGACTAGGATTTGCTCCTTTTCCAGTCCAGAATTCCAGCTGCCTGAATTCTCCCTCATCAAATAATCCTTGCAAAATAAGAGAGAAAAGGCATAAATATGGTACCACAAGTAATATAACAACCCATAAAGCAATAAAATATCAACATGAAAGCATGATGCAAAATGGACGTATCAACTCCCCCAAGCTTAGACCTCGCTTGTCCTCAAGCGAAAACCAAGTTCCTTAAACATGTCCACATGTTGAGGGACGAAGGTGTCGATAAAACATAATACGGACATCAGGGCATCATGATCACACATAGAACAGCAATTTAGCATAAAGATTCTTATGGGAAAGTAACAATTCCGTCACAAAGCAAAGCATGAAGCAAAAACCTTACCGATAAGTAACCAACAATAGTCCATAGTCATTGAAGCAATTGCAATTTATCACAACATCAGAAAGAGTCAAATAAGAGCTTGTAAGGCAAACCCACATACTCAATGATCTCTTTTGTTTTCCACAATTGTTACAACTCACGTGGTACTCATGGTGTCAAAGTTTTAGCTGGACACAGAGGAAGATAGGGGCTTATAGTTTTGCCTCCCAACCATTTACCGCAAGGGTAAAGTCAACAACAATACAGTCACTCGTACTCATGGTGTCAAAGTTTTAGCATGAATACTCAAATCCAAGTTGATATATGAATATAGATCTTTCCCAAGCATGTGACGGTAGCCAAGACAAAAGCAAAAAGGGAATTGGTGAAAATCACCATGACTCTTACAAGGGCAAAAAGTAAAGGTACAAGATAGGCCCTTCGCAGAGGGAAGCAGAGATTGTCATGCGCTTTTGAGGTTTGGATGCGTGTCCTCTTAGTGCGGAGGAACGTCACTTTATATTGCCTCCTGTGATAAAGAACTTTATTATGTAGTCTTTCGCTTTTATGTCTTCCTCACCACAGGTTCGTACAAAGCTTATTTTCCACACATTAATAGATCATACATATTAGAGAGCAATTTTTATTGCTTGCACCAATGACAACTTACTTGAAGGATCTTATTCAATCCATAGGTAGGTATGCTGGACTCTCATGGCAAAACTGGGTTGGAGGTCTATGGATGCACAAGTAGTATCTCTACTTGGTGCGGGAGTTTTGGCTAATATGAGGTGGAAGGAATCGTCACATGCTAAGCGATCTCTAATCATATAACATTGTTTGGAACCAAGCAAACACAATTCATTATGTTGTCTTCCTTGTCCAACGTCTACTCCTAGGCATGTAATAGTTTGGTGAGTGCTCGTATTGTAAAAAGTGTCTAAGATGATATATTTATATGTGAACCTCTCTTTCCTTGTTACTTCTTATTAATTGCAACAATGACTGAGGTCTATGTTGATTTATTCTCAACAAGTTTCAATCATCATACGTATCCTAAGTGAAGTTATCACTTTCCATAAGATTGTCTCATGATCTTTCATGCTATCTTTTCATACTTTTGATCATGGCACAAAGCAAAGCCCTTGACTAAGACACTCTTTATTATATAGCTCGTAAGCTCGAATACATCATGGGAGAGACAAAAGCAAAAGACTCAAACTAAAAACTAAAGACTTATTCCTCTAAAAGAAGAAATAAAAACTGAAAAGGAAAGAACTAAAACAAAGGTAAAAGCAAAAGATATAAAGGTGATATGATACCGGGATAACTCCCCCAAGCTTGGCAGAAGCCAAGGGGATTGCCCATACCAATGCTTAGTTGTCTTCCTTTGGTGGTAATGGTGGTGTTGTTGGAGCAGTCTTGAGCTTGTCTAATTTCCACTTGAGCAAAGAGTTATTCTCCCTTAGATCGTCATTTTCCTCCTCAAGTTTCAAAACTCTATGGCAAAGCTCCTGCTTACTCTCCTGCAAGAAACGAGCAGGGATAAACAAGGTCTTAGGGTTCTTCCTATGGTCAGGGAGGCTTGACTTCTTGAACTCCACATGGGTGTTTGCAGGTTGAGGTAGAGGAGCCTCCTCTTCATCAGAACTCGTTTGCTCCTTCCCCTTGGGCTCATAGTCCTCTTCCTCATCAGCGGTCCAGCCATATGGTTCCAAGTCCCCATAGACCTTGGGGTTAGCAAGGTAGTCAGCCCCATAGGTCTCTCCCTCTGAATCTTGAGAAGACATCTTGACGTAGATCTGCGGCAGAACAAGCTCGAAACGAAAACAGAGGAAAACTTCCCGATACGGAGATCAAAACCTTCGGGCGACTATATATTGATTTTTTCTAGGCCAGAAGGAGTCCTCCGCAAGAAAACGGAGTACGAGAGGCACACGAGGTGCCCACAAGCTTGCCCACCGCCACCAGGGGGGTGGTGGCGGGGTGGGCCCTTGTGGCTGCCTCGTTCGCTCTCCAGACTGCTTTTTATTTTTCTAATTTTCCAAAAAGTCCAAAACTGAGGAAATTTCCTATTGGAAAAGTATTCCACTTTCTTGCCAAAACAGATACATCTTTGTTTTCAAGGTCTGAAACAGGCTGATAAACATCCCTTATGTACTCCTCTGGAGTTATGACATTGATGATATTGGTCCGAACATTTATGGGAGTACCAGAGATGTAATGCTTGATTCTTTTCCCATTTACCACTCTAGGAAAATTTCCTTCCGTGTTATTGATTTTGATGGCACTGGAACGATATACTTCCTCGACAACATAGGGACCTTCCCATTTAGAGAGAAGCTTGCCTGCAAAGAATCTCAAACGAGAATTGTATAGAAAGACATAATCACCTACATTGAACTCTCGTTTCTGTCTCCATTTGTCGTGCCATCTCTTAACCTTTTCCTTGAACAACCTAGCGTTCTCATATGCATGGGATCTCCATTCATCTAACGAGCTGATATCAAACAACCGCTTCTCACCGGCAAGTTTGAAATCAAAGTTAAGCTCTTTGATTGCCCAATAAGCTTTATGTTCTAGCTCAAGAGGTAAATGACAGGCCTTACCGTAAAGCATTTTATACGGTGACATGCCCATGGGATTCTTATAAGAAGTCCTATAATCCCATAGTGCATCGTCAAGTTTGCTAGACCAGTTCTTTCGGGATCTATTTACGGCCTTTTGTAGGATCAACTTGATCACCCTATTACTCAACTCCACTTGACCACTAGACTGAGGATGATAAGGAGATGCAACTCTATGGTTGACATCATACTTAGCTAGCATCTTGCAGAAAACACCATGAATGAAGTGTGAACCGCCATCAGTCATCAAGTATCTAGGGACTCCAAATCTTGGGAATATGACTTCTTTAAGCATCTTAATAGAGGTGTGGTGATCATCATTTTTAGTGGGGATGGCTTCTACCCACTTAGTAACGTAATCCACAGCAACTAAGATGTGAGTGTACCCATTGGAACTCGGGAAGGGTCCCATATAATCAAAGCCCTAGACATCAAATGGTTCAATGACAAGTGAATAGTTCATAGGCATTTCCTGACACTTACTGATGTTCCCTATCCTTTGGCATTCGTCACAAGACAAGACAAACTTACAAGCATCCTTGAAGAGAGTGGGCCAATAGAAACCTGAATGCAATACCTTATGGCCAATTCTATCTCCAGCATGGTGCCCTCCGTAGGCTTCGGAATGACACTTCTGCAGGATCTGTCCCTGTTCATGTTCAGGCACACAATGGCTAATAACACCATCTACTCCTTCCTTATAAAGGTGAGGATCATCCCAAAAGTAGTGTCTCAAATCAAAGAATAATTTCTTCTTTTGTTGATAGGTGAAACTAGGTGGTACGTATTTGGCTACGATATAGTTTGCATAATCGGCATACCATAGTGCACTAAGTGAAGTGCGGATGACATTTAATTGCTCATCAGGAAAGCTATCATCAATAGGTAGTGGATCATCAAGGACATTCTCTAGCCTAGACAAGTTATCTACCACAGGGTTATTAGCACCCTTTCCGTCAACGACGTGCAAATCAAATTCCTGTAGCAGGAGAGCCCATCTGATCAGCCTAGGCTTAGCGTCCTTCTTCTGCATGAGGTACTTAATAGCAGCATGATCAGAGTAAATAGTGACTTTGGAGTCAACTATGTAAGATCTGAACTTTTCACATGCAAATACGACTGCTAAAAATTCCTTCTCCGTAGTGGCATAGTTTCTTTGGGCACTGTCTAGAGTTTTACTAGCGTAGTGAATGGCATTCAACTTCTTGTCAACTCTTTGTCCTAGAACAACACCAACAGCATAATCACTAGCGTCACACATGATTTCAAAGGGCAAGTTCCAGTCAGGCGGTTGAACAATAGGTGCGGTTATCAAAGCCTTCTTAAGTATTTCGAAAGCTTCCTCACAATCCTCATCAAAAACAAAAGGAACATCCTTCTGCAAGAGGTTGGTAAGAGGCCTAGAAATCTTAGAGAAGTCTTTAATGAACCTTCTATAGGAAACAGCATGACCTAAGAAAGTTCGTATACCTCTGATATCTGTAGGGCAAGGCATTTTCTCAATTGCATCAACCTTAGCCTTATCAACTTCAATGCCTCTCTCAGAAATTTTGTGTCCTAAGACGATACCTTCATTAACCATAAAGTGGCACTTCTCCCAATTCAAGACGAGGTTGGTTTCTTAACATCTCTGTAAGACTCGATCAAGGTTGATGAGGCAATCATCAAAGGAAGACCCGCAAACGGAGAAGTCATCCATGAAAACCTCCACGATATTTTCACAAAAGTTAGAGAATATAGCCATCATACATCTTTGGAAGGTGGCAGGTGCATTACATAAGCCAAAAGGCATACGTCTATAGGCAAAGGTACCGAAAGGGCAGGTGAAAGTGGTTTTCTCTTGATCAGATTGTGCAACAAGTATCTGCGAGAAACCTGAATAAATGTCTAGAAAGCAGAAGTGTGTGTGTTTTGATAGCCTTTCTAGCATTTGGTTGATGAACGGCAAAGGATAATGATCTTTCCTCGTTGCCTTGTTCAGTTTCCGGAAGTCTATCACCATTCTAGAGCCGGTAATAATCCTTTGTGGGATTAGTTCATCCTTATCATTAGGAACGACGGTGATACCTCCCTTCTTAGGTACGCAATGTACTGGACTTACCCAATCACTATGAGCAACAGGATAAATGATTCCTGCTTCCAGAAGCTTTAATATTTCTTTTCTAACGACCTCTTTCATCTTAGGATTCAATCTCCTTTGATGATCAGCAACTGGTTTAAATTAAGGATCGGTTTTAATCTTGTGCTGACATAGAGTAGGACTAATACCCTTAATATCATCAAGAGTATATCCAATAGCAGCGCGGTACTTCCTCAGAGTTTTTAGTAACTTCTTCTCTTCGCGCTCTGAGAGGAGAGAACTAATAATGACAGGATATATCTCCTTCTCATCAAGATAGGCATACTTAAGAGTATCAGGCAACTGTTTAAGCTCGAACACAGGATCATCCTTCGGAGGGGGAGGATCCCCAAGGAGTTCAACAGGTAGATTATTCTTGAGAATAGGATATTGTTCTAAGACAATTTTATCTATCTCATCTCTCTCCTCCATATGCATATCATTTTCATGCTCAAGAAGATATTGCTCTAAAGGATCCGTAGGAGGTACGACAATAGAGGCAAGAGCAATGATTTCATCCCTACCAGACGACTCTCTTTCATGGGTTTGTCTTCCAAACTTGGAGAAGTTAAATTCATGAGACACACCCTCGAAACTTACTGTGACAGTCTGCTTAATGCAATCAATGTAAGCATTGACAGTGTTGAGAAAGGGCTACCAAATATGATGGGACAAAAGCTAACTTGTGCAGTACTAAGGACGAGGAAATCAGTAGGATACCTCGTCTTACCACACACGACTTCTACGTCTCTCAAAATTCCCAGAGGGCAGATAGTGTCTCTATTAGCTAGCGTAATAGTGACATCAATGGGTTCTAACTCAGCAGGTGCAATCTCATCTTTGATTTCATCATATAGAGAACGGGGTATTGCACTAACACTAGCTCCCATATCACATAAACCATGGTAACAGTGATCTCCTATCTTAAGAGAAACAACGGGCAGGCCAACTACAGGACTCTGTTTGTCTTTCGTGTGAGGTTTAGCAATTCTAGCGGAGTCCTCGCAGAATTTGATCACATGCCCGTCTATGTCTTCGGCTAAGAGATCTTTGATAATAGCAACACTAGGTTCAACTCTAATCTCCTCAGGGGGTGCAAGTGGTCTAATGTAACCCCTACGTATCACAGTTGGAGCTTTAGAATAATCCTTTATCCTAGAAGGGTATGGTGGTTTCTCAGTGTAAGCACAAGGAACAACAGGATCACTAAAAGCTATGATTTTTCTCCTCAACTAGATTGGTTTTGGCTATGTTGCTTTCTACAGGAGGATGATATTTAAACCACTTCTCTTTAGGAAGATCGACATGACCAGCAAAAGATTCACATAGAGAAGCTACTATCTCAGAGTCAAGTCCATACTTAGCGCTAAAATCTCTAGAAGTGTTTGTCTCAACAAAAGATTTAACGCAATCAAAGTGGAAATTCATACCTGACTCCTTACCTTCCTCCAACTCCCAATCTTCAGAGTTGCGTTTGATTCCCTCCAATAAATTCCACTTGTGATCAATATCCTTCTTCATAAAAGAGCCAGCACAAGAAGTGTCAAGCATGGTACGATCTTCATGAGAAAGCCGAGCATAAAAGTTTTGAGTGATGATTTCTCTCGAGAGCTCATGATTGGGACATGAATATAGCATTGATTTAAGCCTCCACCAAGCTTGAGCTATGCTTTCCCTGTCACGAGACCAAAAGTTATAAATAAAGTTCCGATCACGATGTACTAAATGCATAGGATAGAACCTTTGATGAAATTCCAATTTCAACCGATTGTTGCCCCATGATCCAGTATCATCACATAGCCTATACCATGCAACGCCTTATCCTTCAAAGATAAAGGAAAGACTTTCTTCTTTACCTCATCCTCGGGCAAACCTGCAAGCTTAAATAAACCACAAACTTCTTCTACATAGATTAGATGCAAGTCTGGATGTGAAGATCCATCTCCTGTGAAAGGATTAGCCAACAGTTTCTCAAGCATACCCGAAGGAATTTCATAAAAGATATTTTCAGTAGGTACCTCAGGTTGAGGAGCAACTCCTCGTGCTTTCGTTTGTGGTGAAGATACCCGCAACAAACTCCTCAAAGAAACAGTTTCCATAGTGACATGTGACAATAAATTTCATCATAGTTTATAAATGTTTCCTTACCAATTTCCACTTACCAAAGGCGCTTCACTCCCCGGCAACGGTGCCAGAAAAGAGTCTTGATGACCCACAAGTATAGGGGATCAATCGTAGTCCTTCTGATAAGTAAGAGTGTCGAACCCAACGAGGAGCAGAAGGGTCTGATAAACGGATTTCAACAAGGTAATAACTGCAAGCACTGAAAGCAGCGGTAACAAGTGATTGAGTAGCGAGGTGAAACATAGCGAGCAAAAAGTAACAAGTAACAAGTAGTAGCGACGGTGCAGAAAGTGGCCCAATACCTTTTGCAGCAAGGGACAAGCCTGAACAAAGTCTTATCGGAGGAAAAAACGCTCCCGAGGACACACGGGAATTTCGGTCATGCTTGTTTCATCATGTTCATATGATTCGCGGTTGTTACTTTGATAGTTTGATATGTGGGTGGACCGGTGCTTGGGTACTAACCTTACTTGGACAAGCATCCCACTTATGATTAACCTCTCTCGCAAGGATCCGCAACTAGAAAAGAAGAATTAAGACAAAGTCTAACCATAGCATTAAACTAGTGGATCCAAATCAGCCCCTCATGTAGCAACACATAGACTGGGGTTTAAGCTTCTGTCACTCCAGCAACCCATCATCTACTTACTACTTCCCAATGCCTTCCTCTAGGCCCAAATATGGTGAAGTGTTATGTAGTCGACGTTCAAATAACACCACTAGAGGAAAAACAACATACAACATATCAAAATACCGAACGAATATCAAATTCACATGACTATTATCAGCATGACTTATCCCATGTCCTCAGGAACAAAAGTAACTACTCAGAAGACATAATCATAATCATGACCAGAGGTGTAATGAATAGCATCAAGGATCTGAACATAAAATCTTCCACCAAGTAATCCAACTAGCATCAACTACAAAGAGTAATCGACACTACTAGCAACCTTACAAGTACCAATCGGAGTCGCGAGATGAAGATTGGTTACAGGAGATGAACTAGGGATTGGAGAGGAGATGGTGCTGATGAAGATGCCTCCCCTCCGACGAGTGTTGCTGATGACGATGGCGACGATTTCCCCCTCCGGGAGGGAAGTTTCCCCGGCAGGATCGTCCTGCTGGAGCTCTAGATTGAATCTGCTAAAGTTCCGCCTCGTGGCGGTGGCGAAACCACGAAAAAGCTCCCTCCTTATTTTTTCTAGACCAGGATGCTTCATATAGCAAAAGAGGGGGGCTAGTGGGCCTTCAGGCAGCCCACAGCCTGCCCTGAGCCACTAGGGGGTGGTGGCGGTGGGCAAGCTTGTGGGGCCCTAGTGGCCCCCTCCGGTAGGTCTTTCGCCCAGTATTTTTAATATATTCCAGAAAAAATCCGCGTAAATTTTCAGGGCATTTGGACATGTGCAGAATAGTGGACTAGGATTTGCTCCTTTTCCAGTCCAGAATTCCAGCTGCCTGAATTCTCCCTCTTCAAATAATCCTTGCAAAATAAGAGAGAAAAGGCATAAATATGGTACCACAAGTAATATAATAGCACATAAAGCAATAAATATCAACATGAAAGCATGATGCAAAATGGACGTATCATGGTGCATTAAGGACATAAGCCTTTTGTGCAGCAATGAGGACAATCCTCAGTTTTACGAACTCAATCGGCAAAGTTGCTACTATCATCTTTCAACTAAATTTTCTCTAGGATCATATAAAAACAGTAGAGCTATAGCGCAAGCTACATTATAATTCGTAAATACCTTTTGACTATGTTCATGATAATTAGTTCAATTAATCATATTACATAAGAACACGCACTCAAAAAGTACATCCATCTAGTCATTTGAGTGGTACATGATCCAAATCCCCTAACTCAAGTCCGATCATCACGTGAGTTGAGTATAGTTTCAGTGGTAAGCATCTCTATGCTAATCATATCAACTATACGATTCATGCTCGACCTTTCGGTCTCTTGTGTTCGGAGGCCATGTCTGTACATGCTAGGCTCGTCAAGTTTAACCCGAGTGTTCCATGTGTGCAACTGTTTTGCACCCATTGTATGTGGACGTTGAGTCTATCACACCCGATCATCACGTGGTGTCTCGAAACGACGAACTGTCGCAACGGTGCATAGTCGGGGAGAACACAATTTCAACTTGAAATTTTAGTGAGGGATCACCTTATAATTCTACCTTCGTTCTAAGGAAGATAAGGTTCATAAAAGGATTAACATCACATGCAATTCATAAGTGACATGATATGGCCATTATCTTGTCCTTCTTGATCTCCATCACCAAAGCACCGGCATGATCTTCATTGTCACCGGTGCCACACCATGATCTCCATCATCGTGCCGCCATCGAGGTTGTCGTGTTATCTATGCTATTACTACTAAAGCTACAACCTAGCAATATAGTAAACGCATCTGCAAACACAAACGTTAGTTTAAAGACAACCCTATTGCTCCTGCCGGTTGCCGTAGAATCGATGTGCAAGTCGATATTAACTATTACAACATGATCATATCATACACCCGATATATCACATCATGTGTTTGGCCATATCACATCACAAGCATACCCTGCAAAAACAAGTTAGACGTCCTCTAATTTGTTGTTGCATGTTTTACGTGGCTGCTATGGGTATCCAGTATGATCGCATCCTACTTACACAAACACCACAACAGTGATGTGCAAATTGCTATTTAACCTCTCTCGAAGGACCGCCTTAGTCAAATCCAATTCAACTAAAGTTGAAGAAACAGGCACCCGCCAGTCATATTTATGCAACGAGTTGCATGTTAGTCGATGAAACCAGTCTCTAGTAAGCGTACGAGTAATGACGGTCCGGGTTGCTTCAATCCAACAATACCGCTGAATCGAGAAAATAATAAGGAGGGCAGCAAATCAAACATCAACGCCCACAAAAACTTTTGTGTTCTACTCGAAATAACATCTACGCATGAACCTCGCTCATGATGCCACTGTTGGGGAATGTTGCGTGGGAAACAAATTTTTTCCTACTCACACGAAGACCTATCATGGTGATGTTCATCTACGAGAGGGAGATTTGATCCACATACCCTTGTAGATCGCTCAGTGAGAAGCGTTAAGAAACGGGGTTGATGTAGTGGTACAGCTTCGTGATTCAAATCACCGTCGTCCCATGATACGTCCCACGATCCGTTCCGATCTAGCGCCGAACGGAAGGCACCTCCGCGTTCAGCACACGTACAACTCGATGACGATCTCAGCCTTCTTGATCTAGCAAGAGAGATGGAGAAGTAGATGAGTTCTCCGGCAGCGCGACGGCGCGTCGGTGTTGATGATCATCTATTCCTGCAGGGCTCCGCCCGAGCTCCGCAGAAATCTAATCTAGAGGAAGAACTACGAGATGTAGGTTTGAGTTGCACGTGGCAAAGTTGTGTCTCAAACAGCCCTAAACCTCTAGTATATATAGGAGGAGCCAAGGGGTGGGGCAAAGCCCTAGGACGCCGGCCAAAGGTGGTCTCCTTGGGTCGGCCGAAGTGGGATGGATGAGTCCTTCTCCAATCCCACTTGGATTAGGACTCCTTCCTTATTTTCCCACCTCTTTAGGTTTTTCCACTTATTCCTCATGGGCTTTCCTTGGATGACTTTGTTAGGCCATTATACCTTATTGTGCAACCAATAAACCCATGTGGACCCCTTGGGGCGTGGTGGGCCCACCTAGTGGGCCCCCGGAACCCATTCGTCACTCCCGGTACACTGCCGACAATGCCCGAAAACTTTCCGAAATCCAAGCACCAACTTCCTATATATCAATCTTCATTTCCGGACCACTCTGGAAACCCTCGTGACGTCCTCGATCTCATCCGGGACTCTGAACAACCTTCGGTCACCAACACATATAACTCAACTATACTAAAATGTCATCGAACCTTAAGTGTGCAGACCCTGCGGGTTCGAGAACTATGTAGACATGACCCGAGACACTTCTCGGTCAATATCCAATAGCGGGACCTGGATGCCCATATTGGATCCTACATATTCTACGAAGATCTTATCAGTTGAACCTTTGTGCCAAGGATTCATATAATACCGTATAACATTCCCTTTGTCCTTCGGTATGTTACTTGCCCGAGATTTGATCGTCGGTATCCCTATACCTATTTTAATCTCGTTACCGGCAAGTCTCTTTACTCGTTTCGTAACACAAGATCCCGTGACTTACACTTGAGTTACATTGCTTGCAAGGCTTGTATGTGATGTTGTATTACCGAGTGGGCCCTGAGATACCTCTCCGTCACACGGAGTGACAAATCCCAGTCTTGATCCATGCTAACTCAACGGACACCTTCGGAGATACCTGTAGAGCACCTTTATAGTCACCCAGTTACGTTGTGACGTTTGATACACACAAGGTATTCCTCCGGTGTCAGTGATTTACATGATCTCATGGACATAGGAATGAATACTTGACATACAGAAAACAATAGGAATAAAATGACACAATCACATGCTACGTTCATAGTTTGGGTATTGTCCATCACATGATTCTCCTAATTATGTGATCCCGTTATCAAGTGACAACAGTTGCCTATAGCCAGGAAACCTTGACCATCTTTGATCAATGAACTAGTCAACTAGAGGCTCACTAGGGACAGTGTGTAGTCTATGTATCCACACATGTATTTGAGTTTCCAATCAATACAATTCTAGCATGGATAATAAATGATTATTATGAACAAGGAAATATAATAATAACTAATTTATTATTGCCTCTAGGGCATATTTCCAACAACCCTGGTTTTTGCCCTTTCTCTTTTATTTGATTTTTATTGAATATTGTTGGAAATATACCATAGAGGTAATAATAAATTTGTTATTATTATATTTCCTTGTTCAGGATAATCGTTTATTATCCATGCTAGAATTGTATTGATTGGAAACTCAAATAAATGTGTGGATACATAGACAACACACTTTCCCTAGTGAGGCTCTGAAGGACTAGCTCGTTGATCAAAGATGGTCAAGGTTTCCTGGCCATAGACATGAGATGTCATTTGATAACGGGATCACATCATTAGGAGAATGATGTGATGGACAAGACCCAAACTATGAACATAGCATATGATCGTGTCAGTTTATTGCTACTATTTTCTAGATGATAATGTATATATTTGTGGGGACCCCTACTTAGGAGTCGTGATCACTGAATGAACGTGCTCAATGATCCCAGAGATCAATGCTCACTGAACACACAGAAAC
This sequence comes from Hordeum vulgare subsp. vulgare, assembly GCF_904849725.1. NCBI lineage: Eukaryota > Viridiplantae > Streptophyta > Magnoliopsida > Poales > Poaceae > Hordeum > Hordeum vulgare. Next base: position 322,089,577 of record NC_058519.1, on the reverse strand, counting down.
TGAATAACAAGAGTCTTACATCCATACATACCGTTTGATACAAATAATGACCATTATGGTTAAGTCTTACATATATAGGGCCCTGAAAGCCAACACGCCAAGCTTGACCAGTAGCGGAATTACTGGTCGAAAGCGTGAACCCATGCCATCAGCCTTAATCTACAGGCATTCTGACTGGGAAGCGTCCTAGCTCATAGGAACGTCACCAAGTTACTCTTCACCATCTCTTGTTCTCTCTTACCTAGTCAATGAAATAACCAGTGGCAAGCCAATGAGTACTTTGAATGTACTCGCAAACAGCCCATGATGCGGGTAATGCAATTGAGTGTAATTTGAAGAGTAATCCTGGCTTTGTGGTAAGCAGGTTTTATTAATGCACAAACATGGTCAAGTATTTAGATATTCATGCATCAAGTAGTAAACAGTAACCATCAGAACAAGTTACAGATATCAACATAAATATTCTGAGGACTGAACATCTCATGTTCATCCTCCACGTCAAGTCACCAAACTTGACTGAGTAATCACTTTCTCATGTAACACCTTTATACACCCACACACTTGGTTTATGCGGAAAATACTAGACGTAATTTAAGCATCACCACCCAACTGTCCTTGACCGTGGACACGACTATTCGAATAGTTTTACACTCTCCAGAGGTCGTACGTTGTACCCACGAGATCCGGGAAACTTCCGTGTCATCCATGACTCGCGGTATATAACATACCCAAGGTAAGTACCCTGATCATTGCCTTTCCCCTGATGACACTAGCAAAGAGTCCACTCGATTGGTACCCAACCCACATGATGTACATCTTATGAGCACGAACTCTAGACCGTATCATCCATGCGGGGGCCAATGGTGTGCCCGGAACACGTAAAAACATCATAGTCGACCTACCTGGTACGACCCCGTCACGGGAGTAACAATATCTCTCTCGCTAGGCACTAGTAATGTGGGCTCTTTGTTAGCACCGACCAAAGTAATCAACAAAGCCCCGTCCCATAAAGGGGTATCATGGTCACACATGTAAGGTTGGAATGGTCGACACATCTTAAATCTAATCCTACCTCGGAAACCACTCATACAAAACCTTTCTGGTACACCACTTCTTTCTCAAGTGGTCATCCAACTCAACACCATCAACCTCGTGCATTAGTTGCACCCGACGGGGTTTTTGAAAAAACTTTGATTTTATCTTTGTTTTACCATCATCATGCATATGCTAATCCTATGTGTAGCACTGCTACTACTTGTCAACTTTTATCAACATGAGCATCATAGATGGTAGGGTCATGCTCAATGCAAGTGCTCCAGAGGAGCTATCGGAAGCACCCTATCGAGGGGTTACCAACTTATTCATGATCATATGCATCGCAGTAAAGTATTCAACATGGCATGCATAAAAAATGTTTTCTTGGACATGGTCAAAGGGTTGCTTGCCTTTGCTCACCTAAGTCCTTGGGATCTTTGAGGACTTTCGGTCCAACTCCGAGTACTCAATCTACTCTGTCAACTATCATCGGAAACAATCACACTAAGCCACACAGCAAGCAGAAACAAAAGTGCTATATAAATAGGAGTTTTTATTTTTCTTGGACCTCTATGGTCATAAGAAAAATACCTGAAGCTTGCTCTAGGAGATTTGGACCATCAGGGATTTTTGAATGAACGAAAGGAGGAATAGGTGATCCTTTAAGAAGCCTACAGAAAACATTCTGCTAAAAATGAGTGGAGGCACTCATTTAACAGAGCATGATTGTAGAAACATTTAGGAAGTAGTTTCACTGGATTTGGAGTGGATATGAATATTCTAGGAATTTTCTAACATTGGATAAATAGAAAAAAGGAGCTATTTATTTAATGCAACACAAACATGTTAGATAAAAATGTTGACTAATGCTTAAAAAATAATGCATGATATTAGAAGACTCTGGTTTGGAATCACTCCATTTGGAGTTGGTTTGAATCCTCTAGGATTTTGTAAGGTGGTGTTTAAAATATTCTAATGGGCATTTGAATATTAACCCCATAGAAAAGTCTTTTCGAAAAATGTGCAATGCACGTATCTGGATAGATCTTGAATTTAGGAACCTGTAGAAATTTGAATCATCAAATTTGGAGTCCAAATAGATTTATTGTGGATTACTTAAGTTTTTGATAAAAAGGAATAGGTGAAAAGGTAATTACCCAAAGCCTATATGGCACACCGTGGGGAAGAGCCCAGTAGCTCAGCTGAGTGTGCGCAGCTGCCACACCAAAAGCGCACCTGCAGCACATCGTGGCACAAAACGCTAAAGGACACGTCCACTTAAGTGGCATGGCCCACCTGGCTGCCTCATTGGCCGGCTGACAGGGGGCACTATCAGGGGCGTCCTCCTCCTCCCGCTTAGACAGAGCAGGAGTAGGGGGTCGGACACTGCTGGAGCAAGCTTCCCCGGCCACCCTCACCGGGGCCCTGTAATCCCGCGAGGTCGGCGGATTGCGCCGCCTCCATTCCCGCTCCTGGCGCCCGCGAGGGAAGGCTGCAACGGGGCTAGTGTGGGATGCCAGAGAAGGAGCCGTCGGCTTCCACTAGCCTCGGTGCGTGGTGCCTCAAGAGGAAAACGAGGGTGAAGGGAGGGCCGGTGGAGGCAATGGGGGAGCCCCGCACTAGCGAGGATTGAGGGGAAGCCCTGGGGTCTGTGAGCCAGAGCGGAGGCCGAGGCGGCACCTTGCGGCCATGGAGAAAGGATGAGAGCTCGGGAGGGAAGAAGGGGAGGTTCAGGAGGCTGCAAGGGAGGAGGGGGTTGATCTGGAGGGTTCCTGGAGCTCGGGGAGATCCATATGGAGAGGGGCGACAAAAAGGATCTCAAATGCTCTCAGGTGCGCTCTGGGCACGGTGGCCATACATGTGACTGGCGTTTGGAGGCGAGCTAGCATCGGGGAGGGGCAAGACTGGTCAAAGGGAATCTCCCGATGCTCTGAGACATGTTGCAGCCGTCTGATGCGAGCTGTAGGAAGGAGACAAGGCGCAGAGCTCCATTTTTGCACGCTAGGGAGGAGGTCACCACCCCACTTTGTGTCCAGGGCCAACCCTTGGCCAGATCAAGGTGTCAAGCATGCAAGGCATGCATGCCACAGAGCATTGGTGGTGTTTGGACCAAAGTGGATCAGGTTAGACTGGGCTTTGACTGCAATTTAGTTTGCACCAACAAACTTAGGGTTAGAAATGAGGGTGTTTACTGGAGGAATCTGGGAACGAAACTATGTCTAGCAGTATTTGGTATGGAAGGACTACATTAATGCCAATTTTCAGATCAAGAGGAGGTATCTAGCTAGCAGTTGTAGTTCAAAGCTATATTTTAGCCAGTAAACAAGTTTTAGATGTGCTGCTCATTTTTCCTACATGAGCATGCCATATCTTGCTTTGACATGATGCATTAGCATGCTAGGGGATCTCTGGAAAGAGGTGGGGGCTTTATCTTAAGCAGAAGTACAACGAGAGGGCTAAAACAGTGCTGCCAAGGTAAAAATGAGGGGTAGATACATGTAGTCACCCCCCAATAATTGACCAGTGGCCATGGCAAGGTTACTCAATAAAAAAGGGAACTAGGGAAGTCTCTAGTAAAAATTTACGCTCAAGGGAAATAGTGGAAGAGGCCAAAGCAACAACTTTTGTAAATGGACATAAGGTGTTTTATGGATGTTAGGGCTACCAGATGGATTCCAATTGCTATGACACTTAACGAGATCACATATTAGGTGAAAATTGGCTAAAGTTTCCAATGTAGACTTGAAAAACCCATGAAATGGGCAGAAATGGCTTTCTCCATATGAAACCATGCAAATCAATCCCCACAAATTTACAACCTCGTGTGGGTGCATTATTTGAGCATTAAAGCGTGCCCAAAAAATTTGGGATCAATTGGAGAAACTTTATAATGAAAATTTTCCAAAAGATTGAAATCAACGGAGAAGGTTTTGAGGGGTTTGGGACAAGTTATTCTGTTCTCCTTGATGCACCACTTTGTGTGGATGCATTATTGGAGTATCAGAAAATGTCCACCAAATTTGAGCACAATTGGAGACACTTGGCAATGTAGAGTTGCTCAAATTTTGATATGGACAGATAGGGTTTTAGACTAATTAAGTGAATCAAATCAAATTGGATTGAGATAAAACTTGGCAAGATCATCACATATATCATATGTGACATGCTTAAATTTTACAGGACTTTATTGAGAATATTTCTTATAGATATATTCCAAAAGCTTGAAATAGGCAGGAAGGGTTTTGAAGGGTTTTGCCTAATATTTTGAACATGACCATGTGTTGAAACTCCCATATATGGAATATATATGTCCACTAAGTTTCCCTAAATTTTCTCAAATATTTTAAAAGCAATAAAAATAACTTCCCTTCATAAGGGACCACTTGTGGGCTGAGAGAAGTTGTTTAAATAAAATGGTAAAATAACTTTTAAAGCAATAATATTGTGGTTTTGGGAATAATACATTTTGATAATGGGATTTAAATAAAATATTTGGTGCCAAATAACCTCCCTAACTTGAGGACTTGTACAAATCCCAACTGAGGGGGTTTTGAAAGCTTAAATTAAATAAAACCTTTTAGGTCAAAATAGTATTTGGTAAAAATAGTTTATGGTCCTATTCACATGGCATGATCATTTGGTAGGAGTTTTGGGTTAAGGAGGTGAGTCTAGAGAGTAGAAGGAACATTGGGATTCAAACACAAGCAAACAAGCAAGCAACAATCACATCAAGCATCACAATTAGTCATAAAAAATTTAATTGGTCCTAAATTTTAAAATAAGTTTATTTAGTGAGGAGAGTTAAAACACATGGTGTTATACTGTTCCTATGACCATGAGATCATGCAACTCCCGGACACCTGAGAAACACCTTATGTGTATCAAACGTCATAACGTAACTAGGTGACTATAAAGGTGCTCTAGAGGTATCTCCGAAGGTGTCTATTGGGTTGGCAGGGATCAAGACTGGGATTTGTCCCTCCGTGTGACAGAGAGGTATCTCTGGGCCCACTCGGTAATACAACATCACAATGAGCTCGCAAGCAATGTGACTAACGAGTTAGTCACGGGATCTTGTATTACGAAAGAGTAAAGAGAACTGTCGGTAACGATATTGAACTAGGTATGGGGATACTGACGATCGAATCTCGGGCAAGTAACATACCGATGGACAAAGGCAACAGTATACATGATTGATTGAATCCTTGACATCGTGGTTTTACCGATAAAGATTTTTGTAGAATATGTAGGAACCAATATGGGCATCTAGGTCCCGCTATTGGTTATTGACCGTAGAGGTCTCTCCGTCATGTGTACAGAGTTGTCGAACCCGTAGGGTGTGCACACTTAATGTTCGATGACGCTAGAGTGGTATTGGGATTTGTATGTTGGTGATCGAATGTTGTTCGGATTCCCGAATGAGACCCCGGACGTCACGAGGACCTCCGGAATGGTCCGAACGTAAATATTTATATATGTGAAGTCCTATTTTGGCTACCGGAAAAGTTTCGGGTTTTATCGGTATTGTACCGGGAAGCTTCTGGAAGGTTCTAGATGGTTCCGGAGGAGTCCATAAGGGTCCCTCCAGTCCCCAGGACGTGCATGGGCTGTAAGGTGGCATCCAAGCCTTGTTGGGCTAGCCGCCAAGGGCCCATGCGGTTTGGAGGGAAGAGTCCCTAAAGGGGAAGGCACCTCCTAGGTGCCTTGGGGAGGGAGGAAACATCCCTAGGCCCATGCGCCCTCCTTGGAGGAGGGGATAGGGCTGCGACACAGCCCTCCCTCTTCCCACATATATATAGTGTGGGAGAGGTAGGGTCTGAATAAACCAATTCCCACGCCCCAGGGGTAGCCCTACCTCTCCCATAACTCTGTTTTCTCCTTAGATCGGTCCCGGCAGCGCTTGGCGAAGCCCTGCTAGCACTGCTCCACCATGATCTCCACCATGCCGTCGAGCTGGTTGAGATCCCATCTACTCCTCCTTCATCTCTTGCTGAATCAAGAACGAGGAGACGTCATCGAGCCGTACGTGTGCTGAACGCGGAGGTGTCGTCCGTTCAGCGCAAGATCGGGACGGATAGTGATGAGATCGCGGAATGGATCGTGATTGGATCGCGAAGATGTTTAACTACACCAACCGCATTATATACGCTTCCTCTTAGAAATCTACAAGGGTATGTAGATGCACTTCCCCCTTTTGTAAATGTTCATCACCATGGATAGATCTTATGCGTGCGTACGAATTTTTTTGTTTCCCATGCGACATTCCCCAACAGTGGCATCATGAGCTAGGTCTATGCGTAGATGACATGTCGAGTAGAACACAAAGGAGTTTGTGGGCGTTGATATTCAGATTTCTTCCCTCCTTAGTATTTTCTTGATTCGGCGGTATTGTTAGGTGAAGCAGCCCGGACAACATTACTCGTAAGCTTACGGGAGACCGGTTTCATCGACTAACATGCAACTTGTTGCATAAAGATGACTGGTGGGTGTCTGTTTCTCCAATTTTAGTTGAATCGAATTTCACAAAGGTGGTCCTTGTAGAAGGTTAAATAGCAACTTGTATATCACCATTGTGGTTTTGCGTAAGTAATATGCAATCATACTAGATACCCATAGCAGCCACGCTAAACAAGCAACAACAAATTAGAGGACGTCGAACTTGTTTTTGCGGGGTATGTTGTGATATGATATAGCCAAAAGACAAGATAGGATATATTTGATGTATGAGATGATCATGTTGTAATAGTTAAATATCGACTTGCACGTCGATGCTATGGCAACGAGCAGGAGCCATAGGGTTGTCTTTAATTATTTTTGTGCCTGGTGATGCTTTGCTTGATGGCTAGTGCAGTAGCTTTAGTAGTAATAGCATAGTTGGCGCGACAACCTTGATGGAAGCACAATGATGGAGATCATGGTGTTGCGCCAACAACGATGGAGATCATGTCGGTGCTTTGATGATGGAGATCAAGAAGCACAAGTTCATGGCCATATCATGTCACTTATGATTTGCATGTGATGGTAATCCTTTTATGCACCTTATTTTGCTTAGGATGAGGTAGCATTATAAGGTGATTCCCTCACTAAAATTTCAAGGTAAAATTGTGTTCTCCCCTAGTGTGCACCATTGAGACAGTTTGTCGTTTCGAGACACCACGTGATGATCGGGTGTGATAGACTCTACGCTCACATACAACGGGTGCAAGACAACACATGGAACACTCAGGTTAAACTTGATGATCCTAGCATGTACATATATTGCCTCGGAACACAAGAGACCAAAAGGTCGAAAATCAGTCATATAATAGATATGATGAACATAGAGATGTTCATCATTGAAGCCAACTCAACTCACGTGATGATCGGACTTGACTTGGTGAATTTGGATCATGTGTCACTCGAATGACTAGAGGGATGTCAATTTGAGTGGGAGTTCTTAAGTAATATGATTAATTGAACTTATTATCATGAACATAGTTAAAATGTCTTTGCAAATTATGTTGTAGCATGCGGTGTAGCTCCACTGTTTTTGATATGTTCCTAGAGAAAACATAGTTGAAAGATGATAGTAGCAAGGATATGGACTAAGTCTATAAACTGAGGATTGTCCTCATTGTTGCACAGAAGGCTTATGTCCTTAATGCACCGCTCGGTTTGCTACCCCCTCGAGCGTCGTCTGTGGATGTTGCGAATATCTGACATACACGTTTTTATGTCTACGTGATAGTTTAGTGCATAATGCTTAACAACTTAGATTTGAGGCACCCAAGATGTTTTGAACGTCACGGAACATATGAGATGTTCCAAGAGCTTATATTTGGATTTAAGGCTTGTGGCAATGTTGAGAGGTATGAGACATGTGACAAGATTATTTGTCTACAAAGTAATGGAGAAAAGCTCAATTGGTGAGCATGTACTCAGATTGTCTGTGTACTACAATCTCTTGAATAAAGTGGGAGTTGATCTTCGAGATAAGATGGTGATTCACATAGTTCTCCAAAGTCACTGCCACCAAGCTACTGGAGCTTCGTGATGAACTATAGCATATCAGGGATGCACAAGATGATACCTGAGTTATTCGCGATGTTTGACACAACAAAAGTAGAAATCAAATGGGAGCATCAATTGTTGATGGTTAGTAAAACCACTAGTTTCAAGCAAGGCAAGGACAAGAAGGGATACTTCATGAATGGCAAACCAGTTGCTGCTCTAGTAAAGAAACCGAAGGTTGAACCCAAACCCGAGACTAAGTGCTTCCCTTATGAGGGGAACGGTCACTGAAGCAGAACTACCCTAGATGCTTGGTAGAGAAGAAGGCTAGCAAAGTCGACAAAATTTTATTGGATATATGTGATATTAATGTGTACCTTTCTAGTACTCTAGTAGCACCGGGGTATTAGATACCGATTCAGTTGCTAAGTGTTAGTAACTTGAAATTATAGCTACGAAATAAATGGATACTAGCAAGGGTGAGGTGACGATGTGTGTTGGAAGTAATTCCAAGGATGATGTGATCAAACATCACACACTCCCTCTACCATCGGGATTAGTGTTGAACCTAAATAAAAATTATTTGGTGTTTGCGTTGAGCATGGACATGATTAGACTGTGTTTATTGCAATACTATTATTCATTTAAAGAGAATAATGGTTACTCTATTTACTTGTATAATACCTTCAATGGTCATGCACATAATATGAATGGTCTATTGAATCTCGATCGTAGTGTGATACATGTTCATAATACTGATGCCAAAAGATACAAACAAGTAATGATAGTACCACTTACTTGTGGCACTGTCGCTTGAGTTATATTGGTATAAAACGCATGAAGAAGATCCATGCTGATGGATCTTTGGACTCACTCGTTTTCAATCGTTTGAGACATGCGAACCATGCCTATTGCTGTAAACACATGAAGAAACTCCATGTAGATGGATCGTTTAGACTCACTTGATTTTGAATCACTTGAGACATGCAAATCATGCCACATGGGAAAGATGACTGAAGGCCTCATTTTCAGTGAGATGGAACGAGCAAGTGACTTGTTGGAAATAATACATTTTGATGTATACAATCCAATGAGTGCTGAGGTATGCAGTGGATATCATTATGTTCCAACTTTAATGATGATTTGAATAGATACAGGTGTATTTGCTTGATGAATCACAAAGTCTGAAATATTGAAAAGTTCAAGCAATTTTAGAGTGAAGTTAAAGATTGTCGTGACCATAGGATAATATATCTATGACATGATTATGGAGGTTAATATATATCTGAGTTGAGAGTTTGGTAAACATTCAAGACAACGTGAAATTGGTTTCACAACCTATGCAACCCAGAACACCATATTGTGATGGTGTGTCCGAAGGTCGTAGTCGCGCCCTATTGGATATGGTGCATACTATGATGTCTCTTATCAAATTACTGCTATCGTTTTTGGGTTGGGCATTAGAGACAACCACATTCAGTTTAAATAAGGCCCCACATAATTTCGTTGAGATGACATTGTATGAACTATGGTTTGCGGAAACCTAAGATGCCATTTTTTATAGTTTGGGATACGGTGCTTATGTCAAAAGGCTTCAACCCGATAAGCTCGAACCAAAAGCGGATAAATGCATCTTCATAGGAAACACAAAATAGTTTGGTATACCTCCTATCTCAGATCTGGAAGCAAAATGTTTGTTACTACAAACGAGTCCTTTCTCCAGAAAAAGATTCTCTCGGAAGAATTGAGTGGGAGGATGTTGGAAACTTGATAAGGTTATTGACCCGTCACTTCAAACAATGAGTAGCAGGGAGAAGGAACATGTTCATGTGGCGCCAACACTAGTTGAATTGCAAAGCTGATGATGGTGATCATGAAGCTTCGGATCAAGTTACTACCAAACCTCATAGGTCGACAAGGAAACCTACTGCTCCGGAATAGTATGGTAATCCTGTCTTGGAGGTCATGTTGCATGTCAACAATGAACCTACGAGCTATGAAGAAGCGATGGTGGGCCTGGATTCCGACGAATGGCTAGACGCCATGAAATCCGAGATAGAATCCATGTATGAAAACAAAGTATATACTTTGGAAGAACTACTTGATGGTCGTAAGGCTATTAAGTAGAAGTGGATCTTTAAAAGGAAGACAGACGATGATGGTAAATATCACCATTAAGAAAGCTCAACTTTTTGCAAAGATGTTTCCGACAAGTTCAAGGAGTTGACTACAATGATACTTTCTCGCTCGTAGCGATGCTAAAGTCTGTTGGAATTATGCGAGCAGTTGCTGCATTATTTATTATGAAATCTTGCACATAGGATGTCAAAACATTGTTTCCTCAACGTTTTCCTTGAGGAAAGGTTGTTTGTGATACAACCAGAAGGTTTTGTCGATCCTAAGGATGCTAACAAGTATGCAAGCTCTAGAGATCCTGTTGTGGACTGGAGCAAGCATCTCAGAGTTGGAATATATGCTTTGATGAGATGATCAAAGCTTTTGGGTTTATACAAAGTTTATGAGAAACTTGTATTTGCAAGAAAGTGAGTGGGGGCACTATATAATTTCGAATGAGTATGTGTGTTTGACATATTATTGATCGGAAATGATGTAGAATTTTTGGAAACCATATATGGTTGTTTGAAAAGAATTTTTCAAAGAAAAACCTGGATTGAGCTACTTAAACATTGAGCATCAAGATCTATAGAGATAGATCAAGACGCTTGATATAACTTTCAAGGAATACATACCTTGAGAAGATTTTGAAGGATTTTGAAAAGGATAAGTCAAAGAAGGAGTTCTTGACTGTAATGTAAAGTGTCAATTTGAGTAGGACTCAAAGCCCGACCACAACAGAAGAAAGAGAAAGGACGAAGGTTGTCCCCTATGCCTTAGTCGTAGGCTATATAGTATGTCATGATGTGTACCGCACCTAATATGTGCCCTGCCATGAGTTTGTCAAGGGGTACAAAGAGTGATCCATGAATGAATCACTGAACAACGGTCAAAGTTATCCTAAGTAATTAGTGGACTAACAAATTTTGATCGATTATGGAGGTGATAAAAGAGTTCGTCGTAAAGGGTTACGTCGATGCAAGCTTTGACACTAATCCGGATAACTCTGAGTAGTAAATCAGATTCGTATGGTGGAATAGTTTGAAATGGCGCATGGTAGCAGCATCTACACGATGACATAGAGATTTGTAAATCACACACGAATCTGAAAGGTTCACACACGTTGACTAAAAACCTCTCTCACAAGAAAGACATGATCAAACCCAGTACTGTATGGGTGTTAGATTCATTACAATCACATAGTGATGTGAACTAGATTATTGACTCTAGTGCAAGTGGGAGACTATTAGAAAATGCCCTAGAGGCAATAATAAATTTGTTATTATGATATTTCCTCGTTCATGATAACCGTTTATTATCCATGCTAGAATTGTATTGATTGGAAACTCAAATACATGTGTGGATACATAGACAACACACTGTCCCTAGTGAGCCTCTAAAGGACTAGCTCGTTTATCAAAGATGGTCAAGGTTTACTGGCCATAGACATGAGATGTCTTTTGATAACGGGATCACATCATTAGGAGAATGATGTAATGGACAAGACCCAAATGATGAACGTAGCATATGATTGTGTTAGTTTATTGCTACTGTTTTCTACATGTCAATTTATCTGTTCCTATGACCATGAGATCATACAACTCCTGGACACAACATAACTGGGTGACTATAAAGGTGCTCTATAGGTATCTCCGAAGGAATCTATTGGGTTAGCATGGATCAAGATTTCGATTTGTCACTCCGTGTGATGGAGAGGTATCTCTGGGCCCACTCGGTAATAGAACATCACAATGAGCTTGCAAGCAATGTGACTAAGGAGTTAGTCACGGGATCTTGTATTACAAAAAGAGTAAAGAGACTTGCTGGTGACGATATTGAACTAGGTATGGGGATACCGACGATCGAGTCTGGGGAAAGTAACATACCGATGGACAAAGGGAGCAGTATACGGGATTGATTGAATCCTTGACATAATTGTTCGATCGATAAATATCTTCATAGAATATGTAGCAACCAATATAGGCATCCTGGTCCCTCTATTGTTTATTGACCATAGAGGTGTCTCGGTCATGTCTGCATAGTTATCGAACCCGTAGGGTCTACACACTTAACGTTCGGTGATGCTAGGGTAGTATTTGGATTTGTACATTGGTGACCAAATGTTGTTCGGAGTCCCGGATGAGACCCTCGACGTGACGAGGAGCTCGGAAATGGTCCTGACATAAAGATTTATATATGGGAAGTCCTATTTTGGCTACCAAAAAAGTTTCAGGTTTTATCAGTATTGTACCGGGAAGCTTTTGGAAGGTTCCAGAAGGTTCTTGAGGGTTCCGGAGGACTCTGGAAGGGTCCCGCCAGCCCCCAAGGGCCCATCCAGTTTGGAGGAAGAGCCCAAAAAGGGGAAGGGACCTCCTAAGTGCCTTGGGGAGGGAGGAAACCTGATGAGGACATGACTACCTTGGATATTATCACAATCATTGCATATGTGTATTTATTTGAGGTGATTCCTGATAAAAGTCAAGCAATAATTTATTTATGTTATATGGAACAAATATACTTCACCTGTTTTTCTTTTATGCCTAAATGCAGAATGGACGAACACTTCTATGAACCACGTGTGATGACAATGGAAGAGGAAATATTTGGATGCTATTCAAGAGGTCCTCTCATGTCAAAGGAAATAATTAGTTCTCTCACGTCCCTTTTAGCCTAAGAGAAGATAGAGTCCAAGTCTCTCACGTTATGGACTCAGATTCGGACTGCACAAACATGCCTTTACCAAAACGCTAAGAACGTTTACATCCGGACTTCGAATTGGGTGATTCTTTTTGGGCTGCAAAGTAGATTTTATGTGCGTTCAGTCCCAATTGGAATCACCTTCAAATCCTTCCGAACCGTGGAGATATCGACCAAACAATATGATGTTGCACCACAAACCGAGTGAAACAACAAGTCCACAGGTGTTGCATCACCTCCACTTGGGCCCATAGGCCTTGTACGACCTAGGGTTAGTTTTAGGCTGCCTTGGGACGTTCTCACACCTCCTTGGCCGCCACCCCTTGCTCCTATATAAGTAGATCAACCTAGTAGCTTTTTTGATTTGGATTTGTTTAGTTAAAAGTTAGCCATTGCAACTTCGTGTACTTCGTTTGTGTCCAACGACCAGACTAAGACCGCTTTCGGATCCCCACCCTTATCAATACTTCATCTATATTCTCAATATTCAGATTGCAATATCATATTCTTGCTTGTTCTTCTATTGCTTGGAGGAATAGACCTTTGTGATCAGGTTGATCGTGCACCGGCGTGGTCACTAACCTCTTAGAGATTGGTTTAGTGATTGCTATGGCGCAACGTCGTACACGTTTGAAGTCGGATCATCAAAGTCATCTCAATCAAATCGATAGTTATCATCTCTTCAAAATATCGGGACATCCTCGCCTCTATCAAGTGGTATCAGTTTTCAGGTTGCTCGGTGAGGATTTCCAGTTGTCCCTAGATTAGATTTATTTTTTCTTACCTATTATCCAAGAAAAACCACAAAAAAAGTTAGATCTAGTCATCCTTTGTGCAAGCCAGTCTGAGCCTTTGCAATTTCTTTTTAGTGCTTGCATAGTTGAATTATAGGTTGCATCGTCGTGTCAAGTTGCATGTCTTAGCGTCTAGTCTTTTAGAGTTTCTTCATCGCTGCAGCCATATACCATCACCACGCCGCCGTCATACCTTCCGTTGTCGTCCACCACCATCCATCAATATTCACCACACGTGCTCCAATTGTTCATTGTCATTATCATACTTGAGGTCATTCGTATGTGTGCTTGATCCAATCTGCATCTTAATTGGTTGTTCGAGAGAAGAGAAAAAAAACAGAAAAAAAGTGAGAGAAAAATAGAGAGAGAAAAAAAGAGAGAAGAGAAAGAAAATACAAATTTTGAATCTATATAGAGTCAATCCCGTATGTGAATTCGGATTGGGAACTCTTTTGTGCACTATTTAGTAAAATAGGTGTATCTTCCTCATATGAAGTCCGTTTTGGCTCCACGAGTACTCAAATTCGAGTTATCGACGATATGCATCTGAATAGTTCATCAACCAATTTCATTATTGTCACCTCCAAATCGGCTTCTAAATAGGACTTTTTTCCCTCCGAACGTCAGGAACACAGTTTGTCAATATTTTTCAGGTCGTTTCTGAATATTTTGAGTCCTCATACGATCTCTGAATTGAGTAATGTTTTTTGCATTCGAAAGCTTGAGTCAATAGCATTATTTAGAAAAAATATCAGAAATTTGACATCATATTTTCAAGAGGAAAGTTGTAGAGATAGTTTTGGTTTATCCTGCTTGGGGGTAATTTATCATCACTATCTTTACTGCCATTGTGATCTTCACTATTATCTTTCTATCCACAGCTACTTCATCTCATCTGTTGCTGCTATTTGTGCTTTGGCGTGACTCCATTAGTGTTCTAGGCTCGCGTCCCTAGTACGATCTAGCCTAGGACCAGCACAGTACCTTCATTGAGCGTTTATTCAACATTGCATCTTTGAATTGATTAATGATAACCTTTTGCTACCATATATTATAAGCCTTTCCAACTCCACATACATCTACATCGTGTGTTTGACGCGACCTGGCAATCTCTATATGCAAGCTTTTAGAGTTTTGACTACACAAGTTGTCGATCACCACCCTCTGCTGGGTAAGAACTAGTAAGAATTTGAGATTGCCGTGACAGATTTGTGACACACCACCACCACCACTTCCCACTAGTTCATAGGAACAATATTTTTGGATTCTTTTTACTAGTCATGATAAGATCCAGAGTTTTCAATCCATGGGCTTCTTCGGTCGGGGGAGACGTGCCACCAAAACAACCGTTCCGAGAGGTGCATAGAGATCCAAATGCGCGTGATCAGGTTAATGTTTCTGTACCATCATTTAATGGCTGTTTTAGACCTACTTTATATATTGAACGGGAATTTGAAATAAATGATATGTTTGCTTCCCATACTTTTGTCGAACATAAGAAAGTTAAGGTCGTGGTTGTTCTTTCACCGGCTATGCTTCAGTTTGGTGGAGCGAATATTGTCGATTAGACCCTAATTATATACCTACTACTTGGGATGATTTGAAACTTGCCATGAGACACGCATTTGTTCCTACTTATTATACTTGTGGCATGATTAAAAAGCTACAACATTTAAAACAAGGTAGTGACACTGTAATGAAATATTATGATGATTTACAAACAACCTTGTTGCATTCCTCGTTAGAATAAACTGAAGAATATTTTATGGATAGATTTTGCGGAGGATTAAACCATGATATTCAGGAGATACTAATTCATGAAAAGTGTTATCCTATGGATAGTTTGTTTTGTCTTGCTTGCAAAGCTGAACAGGAAATAAAACGACGTGTTGCCCACAAGCAGAAAGAGTGCAAGGTGGTTATTCCAAGAGTATATATGGTGGTTCCTTCAACTACTGGCGTACGATGACGACCACATCAACTCTTGTGAGGGCTATATCACCTTCACCATGTGACACGTTACCATCGAGTGGCTACATCATCTGAGTTGATCATAAGAGGTAATGACAAAGGTACTTATCTTCCACCTCCACATGAGTATGATGAATGCCTTGTCAATTGCAATGCACCATGTGATGAGCTACCTATTACATTGATCACATCAGCTACTTTAGAGAACTACGTTGATGGTTTGACTTTGCAGTGTGATCAAACAACTACAATATCAACAATTGAGTGCACACATTGAATTAACTATTGTTGATAAAGAACCATGTGAACAAGGGAATAAATAAAATTTGGAGCAAATATGTTTGAAAATAATTCTGCCAATGTTTAATTATTTCGATATGACCTCCAATCTTGGTGATGATTCTATGTCAAAATGACATGTTGCACGTTTGCTTATTTTATCCTATTGTAGCATGTAAATTTGAAACAATTCAAGTTTTTTCCACCAATGTTGGGATGGTTTAGTGATGAGCATTGTCAACCTTTTGATGTAAATAAGAACTTCACTTATATGTGCAAACTGAGTTGAAATATTTTCATTCGTTCTACTTTTTGTGATAATATTTTGGCATTATTTTTCATAACCTATGAAAGTAACTCATGTATACATGTGTCATATGTGCAAAAACCAAGGGAAGTAAAAAATGGATGACATATACATATACAACATGTACACGTTGTCTCTTTTGTCAGCCACATTTCAGATTAAACACCGCCAAGGACGGCTTTATTTCCAAAAAGGGGAGGATGATGAGGACAAGACTACCTTGGATATTATCACAAGCATTGCATATGTGTATTTATTTGAGGTGATTTGTGATAAAAGTCATGCAATAATTTATTTATGTTATGTGGAACAAAAATACTTCACCTGTTTTTATTTTATGCATAAATGCAGAATGATCAAACACTTTTATGAACCACGTGTGATGACAAGGGAAGAGGAAATGGTTGGATGCTATTAAAGAGGTCCTCTGATGACAAAGGAAATATTTAGTTGATGTTCAAGAAATTCTCTCACGTCACTTTCCGCCCAAGAGAAGATAGAGTCCAAGTCTCTCACGTTATGGACTCAGATTTGGACTGCACAAACATGCCTTTACCAAAACGCTAAGAACGTTTACATCCGGACTTCGAATTGGGTGATTCTTTTTGGGCTGCAAAGTAGATTTTATGTGATTTCAGGCCTATTGGAATCACCTTCAAATTCGTCTGCAGCATGGAGATAGCGACCAAACATAGCGTTAGTTTTAGGCTTGTACGACCTAGGGTTAGTTTTAGGCTGCCTTGGGACGTTCTCCCACCTCCTTGGCCGCCACCCCTGGCTCCTATATAAGTAGATCAACCTAGTAGATTTTTTGCTTTGGATTTGTTTAGTTAGAAGTTAGCCATTGCAACTTTGTGTACTTCGTTGTGTCCAACGACCAGACTAAGACCGCTTTCGGATCCCCACACTTATCAATACTTCATCTATATTCGCAATATTCAGATTGCAATATCATATTCTTGCTTGTTCTTTGATTGTTTGGAGGAATAAACCTCTGTGGTCAGCTTGATCGTGCTCCGACGTGGTCAATAACCTCTTGGAGATTGGTTTAGTGATTGCTAGGGCGCAACGTCGTACACGCTTGTAGTCGGATTGTCAAACTCATCTCCACCAAATCGATAGTTATCATCTCATCGAAAGATTGGGACATCCTCGCCTCTATCAAAACCTCCCTAGGCCCACACCCCTCCTTGGAGGAGGGGCTAGGGCGGAGATCCAGCCCTCTCTCTTGCCTGCTATATAAAGTGGGGGAGAGGGAGGGGCGGAACACACCAATTCCCCCACCCCGGGGGCGGCCATACCTCTCCCATAGGTCCCTTTTTTACTCTGATCGGTTCTGGCAGCGCTTGGCGAAGCCCTACTGGCACTGCTCCACCATCATCTCCACCATGTCTTTGCGATGGTAGTAATCCCATCTACTGCTCCTTCCTCTCTTGCTGGATCAAGAAGGAGGAGACGTCATCGAGCCGTGCGTGTGCTGAACGCAGAGATGTCGTCCGTTTGGCGCTAGATCAGGACAAATCGTGATGAGATCGCGGGACGGATCGTGAATGGATCGCGAAGACGTTCGACTACACAAACCGTGTTATATACGCTTCCCCTTAGAAATCTACAAGGGTATGTAGATGCACTTACTCCTCTCATAGATGGTCATCTCCATGGATAGATCGTATGTGTGTGTAGGAAAAAATATTATTTCCCTTGCGATGTTCCCCAACAAATATTTGATTTGGAACTGAATTTTTGAATCATATCATGGGGATTTTCACTTGGGCAGTCTTTTCATTTTCACCCAAGTGACTCTTAGTTCCCTCAAACTATCTTGAGACATCATCTCTCCCCTGATATTGCCATTTAAATATTTTTATTTTAAACAAAACATTTATTTTCTCCCTGAAAATGAGTATTTCTCTCTTATGCTCCAAAGTAACGCCCATTTTTCTTGCTAGAAAAATCTGAATAAATTCCCTCATATTATTTAGGTCATGCCTCACCTTTCTACGCAAAAATATCCCATGACCAAGTGAACAATTTTGTTTCAATAATATATTTTGTTTTTTGGACAGAAAGGTCACTTTTTGAAAGAATTGTACTTTCATTGCTCCATTTGAGCTGAAAATTTTCTAGCATAGCTACCATCCAACCCAAAACATGACCTCCAATTTTCGGCTCCTAACTCTCTCTAGAATTTTCTCTGTAAGATGCTATAGTTTCTGTCGAGAAACTTTCCAGCCATCTCATTTCATGTCCAAGGAGTCTCGGGACGAACAAAGACCACTAATGGGACTACCCTTGAAGACACTTGAGACCAGACATGGTGTGGCACACACAACACATGTAGCCCTAGTGCGCGTGGTGACCGCGTGGAACCAAGGTGTTCGACATGCGCTTTGCATGCTCTGCGCATCGTCATGTGCCCTCTCTCGTCCGTGAGCATGCCCCGTGACACCCCAGGGTGTCTTTGACCCCCTGCTGCTTTGTCCGGATCCTCCCCATCCCTCTTTGTCGCTCCCAGACGTTTGCGGCAAGCTTAGCAGACGCGGACACGACGTCGCAGGGACAACAGTGACCGCGTGATTGATCCTACCCTTTCCTTGCTCTATATATTTTCTGATGCATGAAGATGCTTTATGTGACATTTTATTCTTTGTGTTTGATTATTTTCAGCAGGTTCAACTTTCCTTGAAGAGGACCAGGAGTTTTTTGACCCTCCTTTGAACTAAGGCAAGACATCACATACATTTTCAAGGATGACTTACAATGACTATGATTTTTTCTTGAAGTTCAATTCATATATGACATATATAATCAAATAAAATTTGCCTCGGTTATGATAACTAAAATTTCATGATTCTCATGTTAGTATGATCGAAGTAAGGTGGTTACTTGGTTAAGTTTATGCACTATCATGATAATGTTACTTATGTAAGCAGTGTCATTCGGTCAAGATGGTGCATATGCATTTCATGGCATTTTCATGAAATACTATGGCTCAAATAAATTTTTATTTCAGAATAAAAATGTTAATCATACCAATTGAACATGTTGTTCATCGAGTCATGGTGCCACCGAATCGAGCTTCCGGTGCAACCACATTTGCTTTTATGGGAAGGCCCTTATTTGGTTTGTTGACATGCCTCTCGCTGGTGCCTCCAACGAGGGAAGGTTATGCGCTTGCACTACCCTGGCCCGGTAGGCAGGCATAGTGTTGTGTGCCCATGGTTGTTTTGGTACCATTGTCACCGTTTGGGACTATTGTTTTCTACCACGACGATGGTCGGGTGATGTCCAGAGTGGCATCCAGGGCCACCATGACTTAGCCCAAAGGGGAGTTGGTCGGAGTGGTCGGGAGAGTGTCATGCAATAGATTGGTTCTATCTGAACGCCGTTGGTCCACCCGAATGGGAACATGAGGCCATGGGTTCTGTGGTGTGGGTAGTGTACTAACATATGTAGAGTGTGTATAATCTATCGATAGCCGCATCCTCGGTCATGGACACAATTCGTATTTGGTCACATAGTGAATCAACAAGAATAATTAAATTACACACTAATAATATAACCATGGCACGTGTCATATCGTTTGTCGAGATCAACGATATGGTTTCTTTTGTGATCCTGAGGTGATCACCGTGGTAAGATAATGGATATGGTTACGCGGTAACCATACTCATAAGAGAGAGCCTAAGTAGCTATCACTTGCACTTCATGAGTAGTTTTTCATATCTTGCTTATAACCTTCTTAAATGTCATATTCATTGTTTTTCATTATTGTATTGCTTGTTGTGAGCTTGCGAGTACATTCAAAGTACTCACCTGGCGTGTCATGCCAGTTTCACGAGAAGCCTTACCTGGAGTGTGAGTCGCATCATCACAGTCTAGGCCGTGTCCCATTAGTGCCCTTGTGAGATGGAGTTCAGCTACGCTGTCTTACCGATGCCAAGTAGTAGTGTCATGATCATCGAGGCCCCAAGATTGTATACTAAATAATACACATATTGTTTAGTCGCGCAATGCGCACCTCTTGGCCTTAACCCTTTATGTAATTCTAAACATGTGTCTTCACTAGAGATCGATAAAGCAGTTTTATTCCAGTAAATAGTTGTTGTGTGTTGCTGGAAAATATGTTCCATGGGCTGGCAGTGCAAGGTAAACTGGTTGTTGTGAGCTGGGGTGTCACATCAGATTTGGAGATGAACGTGTTGAGGGCTGCCATACAGCCCGCCAAGCGGCATACATCCCTGACGTGCTTAGGAGCTTCCAACTATTCAATGGCTTCAATCTTGGCTAGCTTCTTTTCTATCATGTGCCGTGACACAAAGAATCCGAGGAGCTTTCCGGATGGGACGTCGAATATGCACTTCTCGGGGTTCAACTTCAAGTTAATCTTGCACAAATTGGCAAAGGTTTGTTCAAGGTCTAGAACCAGCGTGGTTGCATCCTTGGTCTTGACTACAATGTCATCCATGTAGGCTTTTACATTCATGTGCAGCTGTGGACTGAGACCGGTCTGGACAGCCCTCATGAAAGTTTATCCTGCACTCTTCAATACAAATGGCATGCACTTGAAATAGCATGTACCACAAGGAATGGTGAATGTTATTTTCTCTTCACCTTCCCTGGCCATGAAAATCTGGTGGTAACCATGGTAGGCATCAAGCAAGGATAGACGAACGTAGCTGACGGTCCAGTCAACTATCTGGTCATTGCGCGACACAAGGAAGGGACCTTTCAGGCAAGCCTTGATGACATCCCTGAAGTCAATGGAAAGCCTCCACTTCCCGTTCACCTTGCACACTACCACATGTTTCGCCAACCATGTTGGGTGAAGAAAGCCTCTCACAAGGCATCTTGCTTCTAGCTTCTTGATCTCTGCGGCAATGAACTCCTGTCCCTCAAGTTCTTGCTTTCTGACCTTGTGCTTGATTAGGCGCGCATGGGGATACACGGCAAGGTGGTGCTCGATCACCTCCCTAGGAACAACGGGGATGTCAGATGGTTGCCACGCAAATACATCGACATTCGCTCGAAGGAAGGAGAAGAGCGCACTTTCCAATTTGTCGTTGAGGATGACACTTATGATGAAACTACCGCCCTCAGCGTCTTCCCACGTGACCACTTGCTTAATCTTGGGGATGGTCACTTTGTTCTTTGCCAGGGCCAGTTTTTTGGGACATAATATTCCCAGCAAATGACCATTGTGCTCACCAGCCCAGGATTACTGTTAGCTAGTGGACACATTTCTGATACAAAACATCCTAGCATTTACAAAATTCGGAGTGCAAGACCATGATGGTCTATGGAGTACAACAAAGGTTTCTATAGGTTGATGGTGGAAGCGATTGATGGATTTCCAGCGTCTATGGGACTCCATTACCCATAGGAACAACTCACCTGGATAACTCCTATCTTGCGTGACTGCTATCTTAAATCCTAGGTTCTGGGGTTGTCGTCACAGTGCTCCTATCCAAATATGCAATCTAACCAAGACAATAGCCACGGACAAGCCAGTGAATACATTTGAATGTACTCGCAAACATCATGGAAATGGACATAATACTGGCGGTGAATTGCATGTACTAAAATTGTTTATGGACATTCAACCAGTTTGTAACGCCCAAGATGCGATCCTATCCTTATTTTTGGTGCGAGGGCCTCCACAGGGATAGAAGCGCATCTCGTCGTTTCGCAAGAATGGATATCGTTACAAGTACATGTACTAAAAAGATGAGTATATGGACTTGGCTTACACTCGCCACAAGCTACATCAGAATCACATCAGTACAATACATAAATATCACGAAGAAAAGCAGGGTCCGACTACGGACGAAAAAAAACGAGAAAAGAACGACGTCCAACCTTGCTATCCCAGGTTGCCGGCCTCGAACCCATCCTAGATCGAAGAAGAAGAAGAAGAAGAAGAGACTCCAAATGAACAATCAAGCGCTCGTGTCAAGTAACCTTTACTTGTACCTGCAACTGGTGTTGTAGTAATCTGTGAGCCATAGGGGACTCAGCAATCCCATTTCCAAGGTAACAAGACTAGCAAAGCTTAATAGGTGAGGTATTGTTAATTGATGAGGCTGCATCAAGCGACTAAGCATATATTTAGTGGCTAACTTACGAGGACAAGAATGAAGAGGGGGGTTATCTGCGCATAGCAGATGTGAACTACTGATGATCAAATGAATGATCCTGAACACCTACTTACGTCAAACATAACCCCACTGTATCCTCGATCGGAGAAGGAGGTCATGAAAGAGACAATCACGGTTACGCACTCAGTTGGCAAGTTATAATGAAGTTAACTTTAAGTTGTCTAGAACCAGTGTTAAACAAAGTTTCCACGTTGCCACATAACCACGGGCACGACTTTCCGAAAGATTTAACCCTGCAGGGGTCCTCCAACTAGTCCATCACAAATTACCGCAAGCCGCATAGAAATCCTCGATCACGAAGCTCACGATCTCGTCGGACTCCTTAGTGGAAAACCTCAATTCTGAGATTACCTAAAGCATCACCAGAATCCCAATGTACAAGATATTTCATAAAAGGTAAAACTAATCCGGAAAGGCCGCCCTACGTGTCGACGATCCCAATAGGAGCCGCGTATCTCGTTCTCAGGACATGACGGATAAGCGAAGCATACGGTGGCCTGATAGACATCTCCCGAGTTGCCCCGGGTTGGCCCCGCACGATGCTCTAGTTTGGACCAACGCTCATGAGGAGCACTGGCCCGGGGGTTGATTAATTACTCTGCGGGTCCCGGTGGGTCCCTATGCATTTTATTAGATTATTAGGCAAATGTAGTACCAAAGTTGGGCCTTGCCAGACCAGTTTTAGTGTAAAGTTGGTCCCCATAACAACCCCGATCGTGTTAGGAGCGCTCAACTATGGAACATAACACCGGTAGCCAAAACTAAGGAGGCAAAGTTGGAACAAAATACTAGGTTGGAAGGCCAAGCCTTCCACCTTTCACCAAATATATAGGTGCATTAAATTAAATAGGATTAATAGGGTGATATAACAAGGAACCCATGTTATCACATGGAAGCAACTGCACCTGCAACTAGCAACGCTAACACATGGTTAAGCAAGTGGTAACATAGCCAATTAGTGGTTTGCTAGGTTGAGAACAGGTTGAAGATTTTCATGGCAATGTTGAGAGGCTGATATTTAACAGGTGGTAGGCAACGAGACATAGCGATAGAAACGATAAAACTAGCATGGCAATGATAGTAATGGTATTTGGGGAAATGGTCATCTTGCCTGAGATCCCGCTTGGAAGAAGAACGACTCCGTGAAGCACACGAACCGATGTAGTCGAATGGGTCCTCACATTCCGACACGCTTGCGGAACTCTATCAAGACGAAGCAAACCGGAAACAAGCATCAACACAGATATTCACCACGGCACATGCACGACAAGATGCTATCCACATATGATGCATGATTAGTTGAATATATGCAGGACATGGCATGACATTTCACAACAACCAAAGACTACACATTAAGTGAAGTTCAATATGCAATGAGTTGCATATTGTCGAAACTCCACATACGAATTATTTAGTTCCATCCCGATTAGGTACACGGCTTGTGGTTAAACATGGCAAGAGGTGAGGTGGAATAACACTACGTATCTAGGCATTTTAAATGAGGTCGGAAACGACATAGCATCTCCAAACAGACCTCATACGTTAACTGATAATTCTGTCCAGATCTAAAATAACATGTTTGAATATTTTTTAAACAGCAAAATAAATAGTTTCACGTGATTCTATGCGTCGTTCCAATCAATTTACACATAGAAAACATCTCCAACGGAGCTACGGTTCAAAAGATACGAACACGTTAAGATATGATGGCATGACAGTCACAAGTATCCAAAACCAAGAAGGAAGCAACAAAATATGAAACTACGCAAGATTCTAAGCAAGTTTCATATAGGAAACGATCAAAACGGACCAACGGTTCAACAAATACAAGCTACACAAGAAATAGACATAAACTTCCAAAAACACAACATGCCATTTTCTACACCCCAAAACAACAAGCTACATAAATCCAAAATGCTCAAACAAGACATGAGATAGTAGTGGTCAAGATGCACTTCAACACCCTACCAATAACATCTAGCATGGAAGCATGGATCACTAGGAAACGAAATCACTAAATGGCATCTTACACACAGTTTCAGACTTATAGAAAATATCAGTTTTTGACAGTGCAGTTTTTGATCTGAAGGCATATTGATAGCAGCAAAACTATATGCTACACGACTCCAAATGGCATGAAAATTCCTAGAATTCTAGAGAATCTTAAGGAGTACAACTGACTCCATTGCACCAATCTCAAAAGAGCCATAGATCACCAGATAAACTCATGGCAAGACAACAACAAAATATAACAGATTTCAGACTTAGAAATATTTCAGCACCTCCAAATCAACACTATTTTTCTAGCATGTTGACAACAAGCAAACAACACCTAAACATGGATTTCTATTGCAACAAAAATTACCATAGGCTAGCCTAAACATCCAAGGGCATATCTCTAGTTGACAACTCATTCATATCATGCACGGGATAAATCCCAAAATATAAACAAAAGGGCATCATGGCAAAATATCACGCGCACTAACTTGCTCAAAAGCTAAAATTAAATGCACAGTTAAATTCTACGGATTTTTCTACCCCGAAAACATATATAATAAGTGGAGTTCAAAAACTAAAACTAGCGACACACGTATATGCGAGAATATGTCCT
This sequence comes from Hordeum vulgare subsp. vulgare, assembly GCF_904849725.1. Classification (NCBI taxonomy): domain Eukaryota; kingdom Viridiplantae; phylum Streptophyta; class Magnoliopsida; order Poales; family Poaceae; genus Hordeum; species Hordeum vulgare. The sequence continues at coordinate 322,064,620 of NC_058519.1, read as the reverse complement.
AAGCACGACATAGCAAACTAGCGACAGAACCTAAATGCAAAAATGCAAACAACTACTCTAAAATACATGTCAAAGGGTTCCGAACGACTAGAAAATTTTATCTACGGGGTTGGAACAATCCGGACACGCATAAAAAATAGGGGATAATTCCCTATTAGGACAACACGCAAATCTAGGCATACGGCGGTTCAAACCACTTCAAACATGCATGCAAGTTGTAATTTCATAATCTACGTGAAATTCTACACGAGTTACATATATAATACGTTGTGATCCGATGCACGGTTTATTATCTACGAACGTTTTAATATCTACCATTTTATGAAAATTCTAATTCGCAGAAAAAACCTAAATATACTACTCGGGCCGGAATCGCTAACTCGGCCGAAACAGGGCAGCGACGCAATTTAATAAAATGAGCCACGGGCGGGGTTTAGCGGAGACGCTCACCTGAGTGGGCTCGGCCCAAGGAGGAGAGGAGGCAGGTCGGCCTGGGGCTGCCAAAGTAGGTGGGTCGGCGAGGCCTGACGGGCCACGGGGCGAGAACGACGCTCATGGGCTTGGCGATGCCGAGGCTGGCCCATGCAGCAAGGCAGGGCGAGCGAGGCGCTGCCTCATCTCCGTCGTGCCTCAGCACGAGACAGAGTACGACAACGCTGGAGGCGGTGCCGGCGGGGATCCAGGGCGACGGGAGGCGGCCGGGGCGGCGCATCCGGCGACGACGCGGGGTCTAGGGGTTGCGGCTCGGGGAGATCACAGCGAGGTGGAACGAGGTGGTGCGGCGACGACTGGGGGTTCCGGCGAGGCCCTGGCCCGGCGATGTGCTCTGGCGCGGAGCTGCGAGGGACGTTGCGGGAGGAGATCTCGGGGCGCGGGATGGCGCTGGTCGCTCCGATGAGGAGGTAGGGAGGTGCAACTTGGGCAGGCGGCAGCGGATCCGGGCCCGGCGGGCCTCGGATGGGCTCGGACGGGCCCGCGGCGGCTGGGGGAGAAGCAAGGAGGGAGGTTGGTTGTGCTAGGGTTAGGTGGGGGCGCGGATTTCGAGGAAGAGAGAGGGTTTCCATTAGGGGCAGGTTAGCGGTGCTTAAATAGGGAAGGGGGGCTAGCTTAGAGGTTTTTCGCCCCGGTTTCAACCGTGCGATCGGAATCAAACGGTTCCGGTCGCGAGGTCGGGCTAGGTGGTTGTGTAGAGTAAGCTAGCCAGAGACGAGAGGGGAAATGGGCAGCCAGCAACGTATTTAAAACACCGAAAAACGGCCGACGATAAACCGAATACGGTGCCGCTACGGACGACCGTTCGGGTACCATACGGACTCCGATTGCGCCGAATATTGGCAGGCGGCCTACCTATATCTAAATAAGACCGCATGTCAAGTTTCAACCCAATCAAAGAAAGTTTTATACACACTTTTAAAAACAAGGTTTTGACGATGTCGCGGGCGCGTGCGTGTGTGGTTGGGCTCAAAACGGTGAACGACGAACACGGAGAGAACCAGCAACTAATAACGGATGCAGTTTTGAAAACTGGCGGCAACAGAGTGCCTATGCAATGCGGACAATGCGCATCATGCGATGATGATGCGACAAATAAAAATAATCACACGCCGACAACGGAATAAAAGGGGAATCTTCTGTAGCGTCGGTCTCGAGCTGTCACAAATCTCCTACACTACAAGAGTATCTCGAACCGAGATCCAAGAATGAAAGGGGAAGAGGAAGAGAAAGAGCAAAAGGTAAAACTTAGCCGCTTCTTTGAGAAACGAGTGAAACCAACGATCCTTTAATCTTGGAAAGAAATGAAGAATGATATGAGGAACAACCAAGAATTCACACAAAATTTCGGCAGCACTTCGGTAGGAAAAAGGGGACAAGAATTCAATAAGATGGAAATATCTTGAGAGTATTCACAATAAACTAACTAAATTGAACAAGGGAACAAAATGATCTTGAAAAGACAAAATGATAGATTGAAGATAGCAACATCACAAAGCCTCCATTAGAAAGAATAGAAATTAGATCTTGGAAAGAAGGAACGAAGAAGAAAATGAAAACTACTACCACAAGAAACTTGAAGAACACCTTAAGAATGAAGAGATCTTGAGCCGCCTAACAGAAAGATGAACAAGGCACCGGAATAAAAGAGAGACGAACGAAGAGACACAATTGAGAAGAATTGAGGATGAAAGGTGAAGGCTGAGAACGAAGAATCTTCTAAAATGATGGCCTTCGGAGGATCAAGAATGAAAATAGCTCAGGAATGCACCAGATAGCAAGAAAGGGATTCTCATGATTGGGAACAATTGAAGATGATAACCCAAAGCTGAAATGATGAATCTTTAGGAGAATGGACCAAGACTTGAGAGAAATACTCCATCGGTCTTCCAAACTGAAAACATGGAAAGAGCACCATCACCAATTAATGAAACACTCTAGAATAAGAAAAAGGAAAAGTTGAGCCAATGACGAAAATAAATTTGAAGCGATCTTGAAGAAGGAATATGACTGATGGAATTCATACTTATGTCATAGTTGAAAAGAATTAAGGATCTCCGGAAAGATTAGAAGAGACAAATAGGATCCTGGGAAAGCCTGTGGGTTATGGGCCCACTCAAGGAATCCACCGTTGAAAAGATTGCTTAGAAAGAGAGAGATATTGCACCAGTACAAATGAAAACTAGATGAGGTGTGAACCTCGAAATAATTGAAAGAATTGAAAACAAGAAACTTCTGAGATAACTTCAACGCTCCAGATAGAATAGAGAGAAATGACAACAATAAGACTTGATAAGAATTTCCAACATAGGAAAGAATTGAAAGATGATAAAGATATGATGACACGAATAACTGAATTGAATTTACCAGAAAAGATAACAAGATTGAATACATATGAACACGAAGCTCCTGAGAATCTTCACAAAGAGTCATCGGAAACAATATGAAAGAAAAGAGAGCGGAAGCATTGATGAAAAGAAGGCACTTGGATGACAATTAAATCATTGAAGAAAAGGGTGGGAGGGGAGGAAAAACAAAGACAACTTGGGACATATGAGATGAACTCCGGAATAAATGAGAGAACAATCTTGTAAAATTGCAGAGGATTGAATTGACTTGAAAAGAAGCACACCGGTTGAGAAGAATTGACATGACGACTCCGGTTGAGAAGAATTGATAGACAATTGATAGAGCAAAAGAATTTGCATTCCCATAAAATACGAGAACACCTCTTGGAAGGATATGAATTCACCACTTGATATCGAAGCAACTCAAATTACCATATTCCAACAAAACAAAGGGGTGCGGCTTACGAAACAAGTGAGAACAAATTTATGAGAGAGATTTCGTCCGATATTTTCATGGACAGGATCGCACGGGCTCGATCCTTACAGTAGCCATCACGTACAAGGCAGTGCACACGACATAAGAAGCGTCCCCGAGTCGTAGCAAGCTACAAGGACTCTTTAAGACACAACGAGAACCGTTGTAAGTCGACCGTGAACAAACGAATCCACTAGATGTCGAACCCCAACCTAACATCATGCATTTGTTGGAAGATTGTCCTATAAGTAACTACCTGAATTCCCACCTAAGAACTCCCGAAATTTCTCGTCATGCAATCTGGTCCACGGATACAAGCTGTAATATATCACTCAACTCCTATACTAACCCGTCCAGTGTATCACATCCGTAAACACATAACCAGAATCTCGGAACTTCATCTATCTCAGACACTCGTAATCACACTGGTACTAAGTATGGCGATACATCCGGATCTATCTGCATCAGTACTAGGGGAAGCCGGACTCCTCTCGCCACTACTAGTATTGAAACAATTTTGAACATCCTTCATCCTGAGATACTATGAAATCTGAACGATAATGATGTGCTCAACAATCCCCTGGAGCTCAATTCCCCGGAAAAATTAAAGTCAGACAAGAGGCACCAAGAGAGAACTCCGTCACAATGACATCATATAGATTCCAAAAATATCCGTGTAATCCTAAAAAAATTTGAGTGAGAAGAGGAGTAGAATTAAAATTATTACGTCAGGATTCCTCACCAGAGCATAGAAGAGGAGAAAAAATGAATCCTACTCTCTGACAAATAACTAGACTCAAAACAGTTTTTCACTAGACTCGACTCGGCCAAGTCCGATCAATCAAGGGGGCTCCTAGGTCGGTACTGCTATGATACCAACTTGTAACGCCCAAGATGCGATCCTATCCTTATTTTTGGCGTGAGGGCCTCGACAGGGATAGAAGTGCATCTCGTCGTTTCGCAACAATGGATCTCGTTACAAGTACATGTACTGAAAAGATGAGTATATGGAATTGGCTTACACTCGCCACAAGATAGAACAGAGTCACATCAGTACAATACATAAATATCACGAAGAAAAGCAGGGTCCGACTATGGATGAAAACAAGCAGAAAAGAATGACGTCCATCCTTGCTATCCCAGGCTGCCGGCTTGGAACCCATCCTTGATCGATGAAGAAGAAGAACAGACTCCAAATGAACAATTAACGCGCTCGCGTCAAGTAACCTTTACCTGTACCTGCAACTGGTGTTGTATTAATCTGTGAGCCACAGGGGACTCAGCAATCTCATTTCCAAAGGTATCAAGACTAGCAAAGCTTAATAGGTGAGGTATTGTTAGGTGGTGAGGCTGCAGCAAAGCGACTAAGCATATATTTAGTGGCTAACTTGCGAGTACAAGAATGAGGAGGGGGATGATCTACGCATAGCAGACGTGAACTACTAATGATCAAATGAATGATCTTGAACACCTACTTACGTCAAATATAACCCCACCATGTCCTCGATCGGAGAAGGATCTCACGAAAGAGACAGTCACGGTTACACACTCAGTTGGCAAGTTTTAATTAAGTTAACATTAAGTTGCATAGAACTAGTGTTAAACAAAGTTTCCACATTGCCACATAACCACGGGCACGGCTTTCCGAAAGATTTAACCTTGCAGGGGTGCTCCAACTAGTCCATCACAAATTACCACAAGCCGCATAGAAATCCTCGATCACGAAGCTCGCGATCTCTTCGGACTCCTTAGTCGAAAACCTCAACTCTGAGATTACCCAAAGCATCACCGGAATCCCGATGCACAAGATATTTCGTAAAAGGTAAAACTAATCCAGAAAAGCCGCCCGACGTGTTGACGATCCCGATAGGAGCCGCGTATCTCGTTCTCAGGACACGACAGATAAGCGAAGCGTACGGTGGCCTGATAGACATCTTCTTAGTTGCCCCGGGTTAGCCCCGCACGGTGCTCTAGTTTGGACCAACGCTCATGAGGAGCACTAGCCCGGGGGTTGATTAATTACTCCGCGGGTGCCGGTGGGTCCCTATGCATTTTATTAGGTTATTAGGCAAATGTAGTACCAAAGTTGGGCCTTGCCAAACCAGTTTTAATCTAAAACGAATTATCGAGGGGGTACCCATAACAACCCCGATCGTGTTAGGAGCGCTCAATTGTGGAACATAACACAGGTAGCCGAAACTAAGGGGGCAAAGTTGAAACAAAACACCAGGTTAGAAAGGCCGAGCCTTCCACCTTTTACCAATAATATAGGTGCATTAAATTATATAGCTTTAATAGGGTGATATAACAAGGAATCCATATTATCACATGGAAGCAACTGCACCTGCAACTAGAAACGCTAACACATGGTTAAGCAAGTGGTAACATAACCAATCAGTGGTTTGCTAGGTTGAGAATAGGTCGAAGGTTTTCATGACAATGTTGAGAGGCTGATATTTAACAAGTGGTAGGCAACGAGACATAGCGATAGAAACGATAAAAATAGCATGGCAATGATAGTAATGATACCTGGGTAAATGGTCATCTTGCCTGAGATCCTTTTTGGAAGAAGAAGGACTTCGTGAAGCACACAAACCAATGTAGTCGGACGGGTGCTCACATTTCGGCACGCTTGCGGAACTCTATCGAGACAAAGCAAACTGGAAACAAGCATCAACACGGATATTCACCAAGACACATGCACAACAAGATGCAATCCACATATGATGCATGATCAGTTGAATATATGCAAGACATGGCATGGCAATTCACAACAACCAAACACTACACATTAAGTGAAGTTCAATATGCAACGAGTTGCATATTGACGAAACTCCACATACGAATTATTTAGTTCCATCCCGATTAGGTACACGACTTGTTGTTAAACATGGCAAGAGGTGAGGTGGAATAAAACTACCTATCTATACATTTTAAATGAGGTCGAAAACGACATATAGCATCTCCAAACTGACCTCATATTTTAACTTATAATTCTATCCAAATATGAAATAACATGTTTTAATAATTTTTAAACAGCAAAATAAATAGGTTCACGTGAATCTACGTGTCGTTCCAATCAATTTACACATAGAGAACATCTCCAACGGAGCTACGGTTCAAAAGATACGAACACTTCAAGATATGATCGCATGAATACAATATGTGTGCAACGACGGTCGCAAGCATCCCAAACCAAGAAGGCGACAAAAAAATATGAAACTACACTAGATTCTAAGAAAGTTTCATATAGGACGATCAAAACGGAGCAACGGATTAACAAATACAAGCTACACAAGAAATAGACATAAACTACCAAAAACAGCAACATGACATTTTCTACACCCCAAAACAGCAAGCTACATAAATCCAAAATGCTCAAACAAGGCATGAGACAGTAGTGGTCAATATGCACTTCAACACCCTACTAATAACATCTAACATGGAAGCATGGATCACTAGGAAAAGAACTCACTAAATGGCATCTCACACACAGTTTCAGACTTAGAGAAAATATCAATTTTTGACAGTGCAGTTTTTGATCTGAAGGCATATTGACTGTAGAAAATATATATGCTACAGGGCTCCAAATGGCATGAAAATTCACAGCATGATAGCGAATCTTAAGTACTACAACTTACTCGATTGCACCAACCTCAAAAGAGCTACAGGTCACCAGATAAACTCATGGCAAGACATCAACAAAATATAACAGATTTCAGACTTAGAAATATTTCAGCACCTCCAAATCAGCACTATTTTTCTAGCATGTTGACAACAAGCAAACAACACATCATATTATGCACGGGATAAATCCCACAAAATAAACAAAAGGGCATCATGGCAAAATATCACGCGCACTAACTTGCTCAAAAGCTAAAACTAAATGCACAGTTAAATTCTACACCGAAAACATATATAATAAGTGGGGTTCGAAAAATAAAACTATCGACACACGTATATGCGAGAATATGTCCTAAACACGACATAGCAAACTAGCGACGGAACCTACATGCAAAAATGCAAACAACTACTCAAAAATACATGGCAAAGGGTCCCGAACAACTAGAACATTTTATCCATGGGGTTGGAACAATCCGGACACGCATAAAAATAAATACGGGATAATTCCCTATTAGTACAACATGCAAATCTAGGCATACGACGGTTCAAACCACTTCAAACAACCATGCAAGTTGTAAAATCATAATATACGCGAAATTCTACACGGGTTACATATATAATACGTTGCGATCTAATGCATGGTTTATTATCTACGAACGTTTTAATATCTAGCATTTTCTGAAAATTCTAATTCGCACAAAAACCTAAATATACTACTTGGGCCGGAATCGCTAACTAGGCCGAAACAGGGCAGCGGCGCAATTTAATAAAATGTGCCACGGGCGAGTCTTAGCGGAGAAGCGCACCTGAGTGGGTTCGGCCCAAGGAGGAGAGGAGGCTGGCCGGCCTTGGGCTGGCGAAGGAGGTGGGCCGGCGAGGCCTGATGGGCCACGGGGCGAGAGCGACGCTCATGGGCCTGGCGATGCCGAGGCCGGCCCATGCACCAAGGCAGGGCGAGCGAGGCGCTGCCTCGTCTCCGTCGTGCCTCTGCACGAGGCAGAGTACGGCAACGCTGGAGGCGGTTCCAGTGGGGATCCAAGGCGGCGGGACCGGCGAGATCCGGCCAGGGGGGGCTACAGCTCGGTGGCTGACGCGACGGGAGGCGGCCGCGGCGGCGCATCCGGCGACGACGCGGGGTCCAGGGGCTGCGGCTCAGGGCGATCATGGCGAGGCGGAACGAGGTGGTGCGGCGTGGACTGGGGGTTCCGGCGAGGCCTAGCGCGGCGAGGTCCTGGCATGGCGACGTGCTCCAGCGCGGAGCTGCGAGGGACGCTGCGGGAGGAGAGCTCAGGGTGCGGGCTGGTGCTGGTCGCTCCGATGAGGAGGCAGGGAGGCGCAACTTGGGCAGGAGGCGGCGGATCCGGGCCCGACAGACCTCTGATGGGCTCGGACGGGCCCGCGGAGGCTGGGGGAGGAGAGAGCAGGGAGGTTGGCTGCACTAGGGTTAGATGGGGGCGTGGATTTCGAGGAAGAGAGAGGGTTTCCATTAGGGGCAGGTTAGGGGTCCTTAAATAGGGAAGGGGGCTAGGTTAGAGGTTTTTGCGCCCCGGATTCAACCGTGCGATCGGAATCAAACGGTTCCGGTCACGATGTCGGGCTAGGTGGTTGTGTAGAGTAGGCTAGCCTGGGACGAGAGGGAAAACGGTCACCCGACAACGTATTTAAAACACCGAAAAACGACCGACGATAAACCGAATACGGTGCCGCTCCGGACGACCGTTCGAGTACCATACGGACTCCGATTGCGACGAAAATTGGCAGGTGGCCTACCAATATCTACATAAGACCGCACGCCAAGTTTCAATCCAATCAGAGAAAGTTTTATACACACTTTTTAAAACAAGGTTTTGACGATGTCACGGGCGCGTGTGTGTGTGGTCGGGCTCAAAATGGTCAACGACGAACACGAAGAGAACCGACAACTAATAAGGGATGCAGTTTTGAAAACTGTCGGCAATAGAGTGCCGATGCAATGCGGATGATGCGTATGATGCGATGATGACGCGACAAATAAAAATAATCACATGCCGACAATGTAATAAAAGGGGAATCTTCTGGAACGTCGGTCTCGGGCTGTCACACGGTCATTAGTTAATTTTGTAAATGCAAGTAAGCAGGTAATTTATCCGTAATGAAAATTTATAGTCTATCAAAGAATCAGAAAATAAAATGGAACATCGGCGGTAGTCCTCCCAAAAATTCCGAAAGAACATAGGATGGTCCGATCGGGTGTCTGAAGTGACTCCTCAAAAGGATAACCATATAAATCATTCCTTAGTCGGGCTTCTGAGTGACACGACGTAGAGGGTTATACGAAAATAATGAGGGTTGGCACAGTCGGGCGTCTGGAGCGATGTCTTATAAAGGGATCATAAAGAAAATAATAACATGCGTGCCACTGGCCGTCATGTGAGCGATGCTACATAAAGGGCTTATAAGCTAATAATAACATGCGCGCCACAGTCGGGCGTCTGAGTGATGCCACATAAAGAGCTTCTAAGATAATAATAACATGCGTGACATAGTCGGGCGTGTGAGCAATGCTACATAAAGGGCTCATAAGATAATAATAACAATGAGTATCGAGGAGGTGGAACCATCCTGGGATCACTCCAAATTTTATATACAAGAAGAGGTTACTCCATAGCAAAACGTATAATAATTATGATAATCCATCACGATTCATGATTCTCATCATGTTTCAGTTAATTCCTACAAAAACTGACACTTGACCTATCCCACACTGTAGTCCTTCACCGCTGACAAGGCTTTCAAATAAATATTATAATGTGCAGAGGGTGTCCTCTTTACCGACAAATAACAAATTTCTTTAGTCAACGAGAGATGCCAACTAATTCCTATTGTGGTCTTTGAGTTGGAAACGCACCTGGCCCACACACACTAGTTAAACTTCCCAATGCCTGGAATCACGCACGACACTCGTTAAGAAAAACTCTAAGTTGGGAGACCACAATCTCGATTGGCATGGGATCAACATATTTATAACACGCACACACATGGGCGCTACCTCCTCGGTCCAACCGGAACACCCATGCCCCCGACCAAGTGGCATTCCGAACAGATGCCTCCGATATCTTCACCTGTGGCCTCTCTGTATCATGTGTGTGCCATGAAAGGGGTTGACGACTTACTGAACCACACCCTACCTGTGGCAGGGACAAATACTAGGATGAAACAAGTATGGGGTTACAGGAAAAAGACTCTGTCTACGGTCAATTCAGGAGGTTTATGTTTAACCTGCATGGTTAGCACAACAAATTTTCTCCACACTTTATGATAGAGTCACCACTATCATGACTACCCAAGACATAATCTTTCTTCGGATTTCATCCGAGCTAGCACTGGCATGTGTGGTATGAAGAGGTGACTACTATCGCATGCACTTCATGTTTAACAAAATTAAATGTTCACCGTTTGCAATTATGCATGAAAGATCTCCATATGAAAATGTTTATTACCACACTATAGCCATGAAATTTATGCACCACCACAAACAACCACTCAACTAAATCATATTAGTGTTCAATATGCTTTCCTTGAGTATGCAGAAAGGTTGGGGCACTCCAAAAAATTTGAAAGTTTGATCTTCCCTCCATTTCCTATTTTTGAAAATATTCAAATCAACACACAATTCTAAAATAGTACTGAAAAGGTGTTTGGAAAATTTTCAAAGATTAAAATGAACTAGATGAAATTTGAAGAATGCGAGAAAAAGAATCAAATCATTGGGAGTTATATTTTAAAAGTTTGAGGTAGTCAAAGTTGGGTCAAATGTTTATTTAGGAAAAAAAGATTAAAAAGAAGACGCTTTGGCGAGGCATGCACATTTTGATGGAGAAAACGTACTCTGCGAAGTATATTTCTACTTAATAGGATTGGGTGCGGCCGAGCGTGGCGGATCTCTGGTGCTCCTCGCGGGCGAATGGCAGCTCCACACGGGTTGCAGGGCGCGGAAATAGGCTCAGGAGGTCTTGGCAATCCATCCAGTGGTTGTCATGGATGGAGAGGTGGACAGGGTCATTGGTGACGCAGTCTCCAGTGATGGTGGCGACAGCGGGGATGATCTTCTGCCTTCGGTGGCTCGCGGGCTATATTAGGAGGGGAAATTCATTCATGGGTTCGTGGGAGGACTTCTCCTGGAGTCGGTGGATGAGGTGCTGCTCTAATGGCATCGGATTTTACCGAAGGGTGGTAGCGGGTGCCTCGGCTGGAGGCAAGGGGGATGGCAAGATCCTGTCAATTCACTGCTACAGGGAGCTTAACACGGTGGAAGAGAAGGTTATGAAGTGCACTGAGAGCGACGGTCGCGGATAAGCACGGTGGCTCGCCGCCACTATTGTCGGAGGGGCCACGTGGCGGGGTTTGAGATGGTGGAAGGGGTTAGCAGATAAGCCGGGGTTGTTCCAGGGGCAAGCTGGCAAGTGTGGAGACTAAAGTGGTGGCTCTGAGCGTCGCCGGGTAGCTGTCGGCAGCGCTAGTGAGAGGGAAGGGTAACTAGCTTGACTCTGTGAGCAGGGAAACGCCAGGGAGTGCACGGTAGGTGGGGCACGGCGATGCGGCTACAGCGCATGCAATAAGCGAGTTCTGGACACGCACCCAAGGTGCTCGAGCAAATGCCAGAGTGTGCCATGTCAATCCAGTGGAGCTCAGCTTCAGCAGGAGGGTTACCAATGGCATGAGGGGAACCTAGGACATTCTGGTTTGGTCACAGGAGATAGTCCATAATGCAATCTCACGATCATGCCAAATTTAAGCATGCACTCCAGGTGCTTGAAAAAATGCCAGGGCCATCTAGAGAACTTTGTTGGCAACCAAACTTTCCAGAGCAAGGTCTCTTTAGATGATAAAGGTGATGTCAAGGTTAGTTTGGTAAAAACAGAATGTTGTTAGTGCATTTTTTACCAAATTCTTTCCTGGACAGAAACTCTAGGGGTTAGTTACATGGGCATAAACTATTCTAATGGAGCTAAACTCCTGCACCTAAGGGTTTGTGTAACAGCCTGAAACCGACGCTTCAGAAGATTCTCATTTTATTTTGTTATGGTCATATGATTTGTTTGCTCGTTGCATTCATCATTGCATCATGTGCATCATCCGCATTGCGTCGTCACTCCATTGTCGTCATTTTTTAAAACTTGCATCTGTTGTTAGTTGTCGGTTCTCTCCATTGTTGTCATTGACTGTTTCGGGATCAACCACACATGCACGTGCCCACGACATCATTTAATTATTGTTTTAAAAGGTGTGTGTAAAAGTTTCTCGAATTGGGTCAAAAGTTGGTGTGCCGTCTTATTTTAATGTAGGTAGACCGCGTGTCAAAGTACGTCGCATTTGGAGTTCCTTTGGTACCCGAACCATTCAACCTATAGCGGCACTATATATGGTAAAATCGCGGACGTTTTCCGTATTTAAAATCTTGTTGCCGGTCTGCCCGTCCTCCCTCTCATCTTAGGTCAACCAACTTTACACAGCCCATTCTATCCCAACTAAGCATTCCCCATGACCGGAGCCATCCGATAATGATCGAGGGCTAAATAACGGTGTCAAATCCCCTAACCTAGCCCCTTGCTATAAATAGGCAATCCCTTACCTAATTTAGAACCCTAACCCCCATGCTTCGAAATACGCGCCCGAGCCGCCACCTCCCACCACTCGGCCTCCGCGAGCTCTCTCTCCAACCTCCCAGCACCGCCAGGGCTCGCGAAGCCCATCTCGGTCCCCACCTCGAGCTCGAACCGGGCCAAGGTGCTCGCACTTCCGCTTGTACCCCGCGCTCGCTGCAAGCTCGGAGCCATGGCGCGCCGCCTCCGAGTCGTCGCCTCACCATCAAGCCTCGTCATTGGTCCCCATCATCGTCATGAGACATCGCCGCATAATCCGAGCCCCGCCACTCACCGGAGCAAGCTCTGTAGGTGCCCTGCTCCTCCCACATCCGTCGGTTGCCAAGGCCACCCCTTGCCGCTTCCCGGCGCCAGGTTGAAGCCGCCGCCCATCAGAGCCTGGATCTAGCGAGATCTGCTGCCTCCCAACCATCCCCGCTGTTCCTTGCCAGGATCCGCCGTCTACCCCCACCGGATTGTGCCGCCAGCCCGCCGTGTTTAAGCCGTCGGCCTTCTACTCCCTGTCGAGATCATGGAGGGGATGCTCGCAGCGGCCACTCGCTCGAGGTCCCGTTGTAGGCCGCACAGCCCAGCCGGCCTGTGTGGCCTCCTCCCAGCCTGGCCTCCTCCACTGCAAGGCTTCGCCGGCCCATCTCCGAGCCACTCTACCGACCAGCCTAGTTGGCCCATGTTGAGCAATGCAGCCTCCTCTATCACTTTGTTATGTAACGCTCAGAGCAGTAGATAGCTATCCATCGCTCAGTGCGTGTTTCAGATTCAGCCCGCATAGTATTTGTTTTCCTGTGAGCGACGTATCAATTTATCACTATTTTGCATATTTTCAGAATATGTCATTATCTTGCATTGCTCACAATTAATTACATGTGCACCGTATGTAAAAACATTTTTATGTAAAATGTCAAGAATTTTGTTTAGATAAATAATTTGCAACTTTCATGCATCTTAAAATACTTAAACTTGCTATTCGCATTGTTTTGCGTGATGCCATATTAAAATGATTTAATTTATAGCAAAATAAGCATGCATCAGATTTGAAATCTTTATACATGAAAAATGCTTAGAATTTTGTAGTTTAACAATATCCAACTTTCAACCATGGTTAAAATGTTTAACTTGTTGATTGCATTTAATTTGCATTAGTACCATGTGAAAACGGTTTGTCTCATAATTAATTAACCATAGCTGGAATTAAAATGATCCACATATGTAACTTGTCTAAAAAAATATGTAGAACAACATGGTGGCATTTATTTTGCTGTAGGACAACTCTCAAATTATGTATAGGCAGAACATTACCAAATCCTAATTTGCATATGGGGATTTTTTGGAATTGTTATTTGTTGTTCTTGCCTCATTTAAAATTGCCTAGAATTTAAGTAGTGCATAATATCTTGTTGCGTCCATTTTAACATGGTTGTGGTTGTCATTTCCATGCATTTTGCATCCATGTCATATTATCTTGTGATGATCATATCTTTTAGACCGCAACTCCATTTAGAATAACATGTAGAATCACATGGTCCACTCTATTTTTTTGTTTAATAAATATAAAACATGTTTAGTTCAGATCTGAATCAATTTAGATATTAACATATGGGGTCGTTTCGGAAAAGCTATATGTTGTTTCCGACCTCATTTAATATGCCTAGATAGGTAGTTCGTTTATGCTTCACCTCTTGCCATGTTTAGCAACATTTAACATTGTCGTGTACCTAAACGGGAGTGAACTAAGTAATTCAAATATGGAGTTTTGTGATTGCATATTGAGCTCCATTTAATATAGAATTTGATTGTTGTGATTGACATGCCTCGTATAATTAGACCGTACATGCATCATATGTGTTTTTGCATCATGTCATGCATATGTTGTGGTGTTTATAGTGTGTTGATTGTTATTTCCGGATTGTTTCTTATCGATAGAGTTCTGAATCGCTTCAGAAGGTTAGGATTTGTTCGGCTACGTTGGTTCGTGTGTTCTTGGATTCGTTCTTCTTTCAAATGGGATCACATGCAAGATGATCATTTCCCTAGATACCACTACTATCATTGCTATGCTAGATTTCTCGTTTCTATCACTATGTCTTGATGCCTACCACCTGTCAATGTCAGGCTCCCAACATTGCCATGAAAAGCCTCTAACCCCTCCACGCCCCACCAAACCACCGTTTGGCTATGTTACTGCTTGCTCAACCTTCTTATAGCGTGCTAGTTGCAGGTGCAGTTGCTTTCCATGTGACAACATGGATACCTTGTTATATCACCATATTATTGTTATTTAATTTAGTGCACTTATATAATTGGTAAGAGGTGGAAGGCTTGGCCTCCTAGCTCAGTGTTTTGTTCCACCTTTGCCGCCCTAATTACTTGTGTACCGGTGTTATGTTCCAAAATTGAGCCCTCCTAAGATGCTTGTGCTTGTTAGGCGGACCCCCTTGGTTTTTGTTTTGGGATAAAACTCATCTGGCAAGATCCAACATGTTGGAAATATGCCGAGGAGGCAATAATAAAGTGGTTATTATTATATTTCCTAGTTCATGATAATTTTCTATTATTCATTCTATGATTGTATTAACCGGAAACCGTAATACATGTGTGAATATATAGATCACAATGTGTCCCTAGTGAGCCTCTAGTTGGCTAGCTCGTTGATCAATAGATGATCATGGTTTCTTGATCATGGAGATTGGATGTCATTGATAACGGGATCATATTATTGGGGAATGATGTGATGGACAAGACCCAATCCTAAGAATAACACTAGATTGTATTGTTCGTCTACTAAAGCTTTTCTTATGTCAAGTATCATTTCCTTCAACCATGAAATTGTGCAACCCCCGGATACTGTTGGAGTGCTTTGGGTGTATCAAACGTCACAACGTAACTGGGTGATTATAAAGGTACACTACAGGTATCTCCGAAAGTATCTTTTGGGTTGTACGAATTGAGACTGGAATTTGTCACTCTGTGTGACACAGAGGTATCTCTAGGTCTTCTCGGTAATCCATCATCATATTGAGCTCAGTGTGACTAAGGAGTTAGCCATGGTATGATGTGTTACAGAACGAGTAAAGAGACTTGCCGGTAACGAGATTGAACAAGGTATAGGGATACCGACGATCAAATCTCGGGCAAGTATCATATCGGTAGACAAAGGGCATTGCATACGGGATTGATCAAATCCCCGACATCGTGGTTCATCCGATGAGATCATCGTGGAACATGTGGGAATCAACATGGATATCGAGAACCTGATGTTTGTTATTAACCGGAGATATGTCTCGGTCATGTCTGCATGCTTCCCGAACCCGTAGGGTCTACACACTTAAGGTTCGATGACTCTAGGGTTATATGGAAATAGTGTACGTGGTTACTGCAAGTTGTTCGGAGTCCCGGATGAGATCCCAGACGTCATGAGGAGTTCCGGAATGATCCGGAGGTAAAGATTCATATATAGGAAGTGAGGATTTCATTGCCGGAAGTGTTTCGGGCATCACCGATAGTGTACTAGGACAACCAGAAGTGTTCCGGGGTCCACCCAGAAGGGCCACGAGCCCCAAACTGCTACATGGGCCAAAAGTGGATGGGAACCAGCCCCTGGGTGGGATGGTGCACCACCACTAAAGGCCCAAGGCGCAGCAAGTGGTGGAGGGGGCCAAACCCTAGGCATGGAGGGGCTGCCTTGGACCTCAAGGCCCACCCTAGGGCTCCTCGACCCTTGGCCGCCGCGCCCCATGCCCATCTAGGGCTGCCGCAGCCCTTAGGGTGGGAAACCTAAGGGTGGGCACCCTCCTCCCTCTCCTCCTACATATAGTGGAGGGTTTTGGCGCTATTTTGAGACACAATTGCCTCTCTCCATGGCGCAGCCCTACTCCTCCTCGTCCTCGTCCTCCGGAGTGCTTGGCGAAGCCTTGTCGGAATACCATGCAGCTCCACCATCACCATGGCGTCATGTTGTCGGAGCTCTCCCTCAACCTCTCCTCCCTCCTTGCTGGATCAAGGTGTTGGAGACGTCACCGAGCTGCACGTGTGATGAACGCGGAGGCGTCGTTGTTCGGGCATAGATCGGAATCCACCGCAATCTGAATCACTGAGAGTACGACTCCAGCAACCGCGTTCTAGCAACGCTTTCGTTTAGCTATCTTCAGAGGTATAAAGATGCTCCACCCCTTTGCTCATTGCTGGTTTCTCCATAGATAGATCCTTGTGAAGCGTAGGATTTTGTTTTGAAATTACTACGTTCCCAAACGGTGGCATCACTGGTAGAACACAAAAGTTGTGGGCGCTGATTTTGTCAATTGCTAGCCGTTACTAGTCTTATCTTGATTCGGCGGCATCGTGGGATGGAGTGGCCCGAACCGACTTTACACGTACTCTTACGAGAGACTGGTTCCACCGACCGAGATGCACTTGTTGCATAAGGTGGCTAGTGGGAGTCTGTCTCTCCCACTTTAGTCGGATCAGATTCGATGAAGAGGGTCCTTATGAAGTGTAAATAACATTGTGGCTATCACGTAGGTAAGAAGTGTTCTTGTTAGAAACCATAGTCAGCAACGTAAAACTCGCAACAACAATTAGAGGACGTCTAACTTGTTTTTGCAGTGTACGATAGGTGATGTGATATGGCCAAAAGGATGTGATGTATGAGATTGATCATGTTCTTGTAATTGGATTCACGACTTGCATGTCAATGAGTATGACAACCGGTAGGAGCCATAGGAGTTGTCTTAATTTATTGTATGAGATGCAACACCATGTGATTACTTTACTTTATTGCTAAACATTAGCTATAGTAGTAGAAGTAATAGTTGGTGTGACGACTTCACGGAGACACAATTATCGAGATCATGGTGTCATGCCGGTGACAATGATGATCATGGTGCCCCGAAGATGGAGATCAAAGGAGCAAGATGATATTGGCCATATCATGTCACCATATGATTGCATGTGATGTTGATCATGTTTTTCATCTTTTTTGCTTAGAACGACGGTAGCAAAGATAAGATGATCCCTCATTAAAATTTCGATATATATATTCCCCTAAGTGTGCACCATTGCGAAGGATCGTTGTCTCGAAGCACCACGTGATGATCGGGTGTGATAGATTCTAATGTTCGCATACAATGGGTGTAAGCCAGCTTATACACGCAAAACACTTAGGTTGACTCGACAAGCCTAACATGTACAGACATGGCCTCGAATACGGGAGAATGAAAGGTCGAACATGAGTCGTATGGTTGATACGATCAGCATGGAGATGCTCACCATTGATGACTAGTTCGTCTCATGTGATGATCGGACAGGGGCTAGTCGACGTGGACCATGTAACACTTGGATGACTAGAGGGAAGTGGATCTAAGTGGGAGTTCATTATTAATTTGATTAGATGAACTTAATTATCATGAACTTAGTCTAAAATTGTCTATACAATTATTGTAGATCCATTGGCCAACACAAATGTCTCATTCAAATTCAACGCGTTCCTAGAGAAAACCAAGTTGAAAGATGATGGGAGCAACTATGCGGATTGGGCTTGTACCTTAAAGCTCATCCTCACTTCTTCGAAGAAGGCATATGTCCTTAATGCACCGCTAGGTGATCCTCCCGTTCCTGCGGCAACCCAGGATGTTAGGAATGCCTGGCAGTCGTGAAGTGATGACTACTCTCTGGTTCAGTGCGGCTTGCTTTACAGTTTAGAACCGGGGCTCCAAAGGCGTTTTGAGCAACATGGAGCATATGAGATGTTCGAAGAGCTCAAACTTGTTTTTCAGCCTCATGCCCGGGTCAAGAGATATGAAGTCTCCGACAAGTTCTTTAGCTGTAAGATGGAGGAGAATAGTTCTGTCAGTGAGCACATACTCAGAATGTGTGGGTTGCACAACCGCTTGACTCGGTTGGGAGTTGAACTTCCGTATGATGTTGTCACTCACAGAATCCTCCGGTCTCTTCCAACTAGCTATAAAGGTTTTGTGATGAACTACAACATGCAAGGTATGGAGAAAACTTATCCGAAGTTGTATTCAATGCTGAAATCTGCAGAGGTACAAATCAAGAAAGAACATCAAGTGTTGATGGTCAATAAGACCACCAGTTTCAAGAAGGGAAAGCAGTTGCCGCGCCCGGTATACCAGTTACTGGGAAGAAGCCAAATAAAGGACACAAGCCTGAGACTGAGTGCTATTACTGCAAGGGAACCGGTCACTGGAAGTGAAATTACCCTAAGTACTTAGCGGATAAGAAGGCCGACAACGTCAAAGGTATTTGTGATATACTTGTTATTGATGTGTACCTTACCAGCGCTCGTAGTAGCTCCTGGGTATTTGATACCGGTATTGTTGCTCACATTTGCAACTCCAAGAAGGAACTGCGGAACAAACATAGGCTAGCTAAGGATGAGGTGACGATGCACGTCGGGAATGGTTCCAAGGTCGATGTGATCGCCATCGGCACGCTGCCTCTACATCTACCTTCGGGAGTAGTTTTAAACCTTAATAATTGTTATTTAGTACCAGCTTTGAGCATAAACATTGTGTCGGGATCTCGCTTGATCCAAGATGGCTACTCATTTAAATCTGAGAACAATGGTTGTTCTATTTATATGAGTGGTATGTTTTATGGTCATGCCCCGCTGGTCAACGGTTTATTCTTGATGAATCTCGATCGTTATGTTACACATATTCATCGTGTGAGTGCCAAAAGATGTAAAGTTGACAATAATAGTCCCACATACTTGTGGCAATGGCGCCTTAGTCATATCGGTGTCAAGCGCATGAAGGAACTCCATACAGATGGACTTTTTGAGTCTCTTGATTTTGAATCATTTGAAACATGCAAACCATTCCTCATGGGAAAGATAACCAAGACTTCGTTCTCTGGAACAATGGAGCGAGCAACCAACTTATTGGAAATAATACATACCGATGTATGCGGTCCAATGAGCGTTGAGGCTCGCGGTGGCTATCGTTATGTTCTCACCCTCACTGATGATTCAAGTAGATATGGATATGTCTACTTAATGAAGCACAAGTCTGAAACCTTTGAAAGGTTCAAGGATTTTCAGAGTAAGGTGGAGAATCAACGTGATAAGAAAATAAATTTCTTACGATCTGATCCTGGAGGAGAATATTTGAGTCAAGAATTTGGCACGCACCTAAGGAAATGTGGAATTGTTTCACAACTCACGCCGCGTGGCACACCGCAGCGTAACGGTGTGTCTGAACGTTGTAATCGCACTTTTATTGGGTGGTGCGATCTATGATGTCTCTTACCGATTTACCACTATCATTTTGGGATATGCATTGGAAACTGCCGCATTCACTTTAAATAGGGCACCGTCTAAATCCGTTGAGACAACACTGTATGAATTATGGTTTGGAAAGAAACCTAAGTCGTCATTTCTGAAAGTTTGGGGCTGCAATGCTTATGTGAAGAAACTTCAACCAGAGAAGCTCGAACCCAAAGCGGAAAAATGCATCTTCATAGGATACCCTAAGGAAACTATTGGGTACACCTTCTATCTTAGATCCTAAGGCAAAATCTTTGTAGCCCAGAACGGATCCTTTCTAGAGAAAGAGTTTCTCTCGAAAGAAGTAGGTGGGAGGAAAATATAACTTAATTAGGTAATTGTACCTCCTCTCGAACCGAGAGTAGCGCAGCGCAAGAAACTGTTTGTGAGGCGCCTGCACCGGCTAGAGAAGAAGTTAATGATGATGATCATGAAACTTTAGATCAAGTTTCTATTGAACCTTGAAGGTCCACAAGGGTATATTCCGGACCATAGTGGTACGACAATCCTGTCATGGAAATCATGTTGTTGGACAAAAGTGAACCTTCGAACTATGAAGAAGCGATGGCGGGCCCGGATTCCAACAAATGGCTTGAGGCCATGAAATCCGAGATAGGATACATGTATGAGAACAATGTATGGTCTTTGGTGGACTTGAGTGATGATCGGCGAGCCATAGAAAATAAATGGATCTTTAAGAAGAAGACTGGCGCGGATGGTAATGTGACCATCTATAAGGCTCGACTTGTCGCTAAGGGTTATGGACAAGTTTAAGGGATTGACTACAATGAGACCTTCTCAACCGCAGTGATGCTAAAGTTGGTCTGAATCATGTTAGCAGTTGCTGCATTTTATGATTATGAAATCTGGCAAATGGACGTCAAAATGGTATTCCTGAACGACTTTTTAAAGGAAGAATTGTATGTGATACATCCGGAAAGTTTTCTCGATCTTAGCAATGCTAACACGGTATGCAAGCTCCAGCGCTCCATCTATGGGCTGGTGCAATAATCTCGGGGTTGGAACATTCTCTTTGACGAGGTGATCAAAGCGTTTGGGTTTGTACAGACTTATGGAGAAGCCTGTATTTACAAGAAAGTGAGTGGGAGGTCTGTAGCATTTCTCATATTATATGTGGATGACATATTGTTGATGGGAAATGATATAGAACTATTGGAAAGCATAAAGGCCTATTTGAAGAAGAGTTTTTCAATGAAGGACCTTGGAGAAGTTGCTTACATATTAGGCATCAAGATCTACAAAGATAGATCGAGATGCCTCATAGGTATTCCACAAAGCACATACCTTGACAAGATATTAAAGAAGTTCAATATGCAAAAGGCTAAGAAGGGGTTCTTGCCTGTATTACAACGTGTGAGGCTGAGTACGACTCAATGCCCGACCACAGCGGAAGATAGAGAAAAGATGAGTACTGTCCCCTATGCTTCAACCATAGGCTCTATCATGTATGACATGCTGTGTACCAGACCTGATGTAAACCTTGCCATAAGTTTGGTAGGGAGGTACCAAAGTGATCCAGGAGTGGATCAGTGGATAGCGGTCAAGAACATCCTTAAGTACCTGAAAAGGACTAAAGATATGTTTATCGTTTATGGAGGTGCCGAGGAGCTCGTCGTAAAGGGTTATGTTGATGCTAGCTTCGACACAGATCTGGGTGACTCCAAGTCGAAAAACAGATACATGTATATTTTGAATATTGGGATGGTTAGCTGGTGCAGTCGCAAGCAAATCGTCATGGCGGCATCTACATGTGAAGCGGAGTACATAGCTGCTTCGGAAGCAGCACAGGAAGGAGTCTGGATGAAGGAGTTCATCACCTACCTAGGAGTGATTCCAAGTGCGTCGGGCCCGATGACTCTGTTATGTGACAACACTCGAGCTATTGCTATTGCAAAGGAGCCCAGGTTTCACAAGAAGACCAAGCACATCAAGCGTCGCTTCAACTCCATTCGTGGATACATCCAGGATGGAGATATAGATATTTGTAAAGTACATACAGATCTAAATGTCACAGATCCGTTGACTAAACCTCTTCCACGAGCGAAACATGATCAACACCAGAACTCTATGGGTGTTCGATTCATCGCAATGTAACTAGATTATTGACTCTAGTGCAAGTGGGAGACTGTTGGAAATATGCCCTAGAGGCAATAATAAATTTGTTATTATTATATTTCCTAGTTCATGATAATTGTCTATTATTCATGTTATGATTGTATTAAACGGAAATTGTAATACATGTGTGAATATATAGATCACAATGTGTCCCTATTGAGCCTCTAGTTGGCTAGCTCATTGATCAATAGATGATCATGGTTTCCTGATCATGGACATTGGATGTCATTGATAAGAGGATCAAATCATTGGGGAATGATGTGATGGACAAGACCCAATCCTAAGCATAGCACTAGATCATATTGTTCGTCTCCTAAAGCTTTTCTAATGTCAACTATAATTTCCTTAGACCATAAAATTGTGCAACTCCCAGATACCGTAGGAGTGCTTTGGGTGTATCAAACGTCACAATGTAACTGGGTGATTATAAAGGTGCACTACAGGTATCTCCGAAAGTGTCTATTGGGTTGTACGAATCGAGACTGGGATTTGTCACTCCGTTTGACGGAGAGGTATCTCTGGGCCCACTCGGTAATCCATCATTATATTGAGCTGAATGTGACTAAGAAGTTAGCCACTGGATGATGTGTTATGGAACGAGTAAAGAGACTTGTCGGTAACAAGTTTGAACAAGGTATAGGGATACATAGGATCGAATCTCGGGCAAGTATCATACTGGTAGACAAAGGGAATTGCATACGGGATTGATCGAATCCACGACATCGTGGTTCATCCGATGAGATCATCATGGAACATGTGGGAACCAACATGGATATCCAGACCCCGCTGTTGGTTATTTACCGGAGAGATGTCTCGGTCATGTCTGCATGGTTCCCGAACCCGTAGGGTCTACACACTTAAGGTTCGATGACGCTATGGTTATATGGGAATAGTGTACGTGGTTACCAAAAGTTTTTCATTGTCCCGGATGAGATCCCAGACATCACGAGGAGGTCCGGAATGGTCCGAAGGTAAAGATTCATATATAGGAAGTGAGGATTTGATTGTCGGAAGTGTTTCGGGCATCACCGGTAATGTACCAGGACCCCCGGAAGGGTTCCGACGGTCCCGTGGGAAGGACCACCAGCCCCAAACTGCTACATGGGCCAAAAGTTGATGGGATCCAGCCGTAAGCAGGTTTGTGCGCCACCACTAAAGGCCCAAGGTGCAGCAAGGGGTGGAGGGGGCCAAACCCTAGGCGTGGAAGGGTTGCCTTGGGCCTCAACACCCACCCTAGGGCGCCTCCACCCTTGGCCGCCGCGCCCCATGCCCATCTAGGGCTTCCGCACCCCTTAGGGTGGGAAACCCTAACGGTGGGCATCCTTCTCCCTGTCCTATTATATATAGTGGAGGGTTTGGGGATGTTTTGAGACACAATTGCCTCTCTCCACAACATAGCCCTACTCCTCCTCCTCCTCCTCGTCCTCCGCAGTGTTTGGCCAAGGCCTGTCGGAATACCACACAACTCCACGGTCACCACGCCGTCGTGCTGCCGGAGCTCTCCCTCATCCTCTCCTCCCTCCTTGCTGGATCAAGGCATTGGAGACATCACCAGAATGCATGTGTGTTGAACACGGAGGCGCCGTTGTTCGGCGCATAGATTAGAATCCACCACGATCTGAATCGCTACGAGTACGACTCCATCAACCGCATTCTAGCAACGCTTCCGCTTAGCGATCTTCAAAGGTATGAAGATGTTCTACCCCTTTGCTCGTTGCTAGTTTCTCCATATATAGATCCTTGTGAAGCATAGGATTTTTTTTTGAAATTACTACGTTCCCCAACACAACATTGGTACTATTTTCTTAATAACAACTAATAAAATTTGCATAGGGCACTAACCCCCCGAGATAGTGCTCTACATGAGTGTTTGTCCAACCCACATCACTGTGCGAGGCCAACTGAAGGAAACTTGTGTGATTTATATCAGGAACCCGTGCACATACGACGTGTCGCGAGAACGAGATATGCGGCTCTTATCGAGGTCGTCTTGACGTCTGTGAGTCTTGCCGGATTTGTTTTACCCTTCTCGATTGTATTGTGAGAAGGATTCTAAGGATACTTTGAGTTATCTCGAGGTTGAGGTTTTTGACTAGGAATCCGAGGAGATCACGAGTTTTCCGTGGTCGATGTTTCCGACGCAGCCTATGGTAGTTTGTGATGGACTAGTTGGAGCACTGCTGCAGGGTTAAATCTTTCTGAGAGTTGTGCCCGCGGTTATGTGGCAACTTGGAAACTTTGTATAACAACCGGTCATCACAAACTTGAACTAAACTTAATTAAAATATGCCAACTATTTGCGTAACCATGACTGTACCTTCTCACGATTTGTGCATCCGGGAGAGGACACGATGGGGTTATGTTTGACATAAGTCGGTGTTCAGGATCACTTCGAGATCATTATTAGTTCAAGTCCATTTACGCGTAGATCAACCCCCCTACTTGTTCTTCCACTCGTAAGTTATCCACTCAAATAAAATGCTAAGTTGCTAGTTGTAGACTCACCACTTAACCATACCTCTGTTGGGGAACGTCGCATGGGAAACAAAAATTTTCCTACGCGCACGAAGACCTATCATGGTGATGTCCATCTACGAGAGGGGATGTGTGATCTACGTACCTTTGTAGACCGTACAGCGGAAGCATTAGTGAACGCGGTTGATGTAGTGGAACGTCCTCACGTCCCTCGATCCGCCCCGCGAACAATCCCGCGACCAGTCCCACGATCTAGTGCCGAACGGACGGCACCTCCGCGTTCCGCACACGTACAGCTTGACGATGATCTCGGCCTTCTTGATCCAGCAAGAGAGATGGAGAGGTAGAAGAGTTCTCCGGCAGCGTGACGGCGCTCCGTAGGTTGGTGATGATCTTGTCTCAGCAGGGCTCCGCCCGAGCTCCGCAGAAACGCGATCTAGAGGAAAAACCGTGGAGGTATGTGGTCGGGCTGCCGTGGAAAAGTCGTCTCAAATCAGCCCTAAAACCTCCGTATATATAGGTGGGAGAGGGGGGCCTTGCCTTGGGGCTCAAGGAGCCCCAAGGGGGTCGGCCGAGCCAAGGGGGGAAGGTCTCCCCCCCAAACCGAGTTGGACTTCGTTTGGTGGGTGGGAGTCCTTCCTTCCCTTCCCACCTCCTCCTTTTTTTCTTTCTCTTTGATTTTTCTTCCAATGCGCATAGGGCCCTTTTGGGCTGTCTCACCAGCCCACTAAGGGCTGGTTCGCCACCCTCAAGGCCTATGGGCTTCCCCGGGATGGGTTGCCCCCTCCCGGTGAACTCCCGGAACCCATTCGTCATTCCCGGTACAT
The DNA here is from genome assembly GCF_904849725.1 of Hordeum vulgare subsp. vulgare. NCBI lineage: Eukaryota > Viridiplantae > Streptophyta > Magnoliopsida > Poales > Poaceae > Hordeum > Hordeum vulgare. Next base: position 322,039,319 of record NC_058519.1, on the reverse strand, counting down.
TCCCGGTAACTCCGAAAACCTTCCGGTAATCAAATGAGGTCATCCTATATATCAATCTTCATTTCCGGACCATTCCGAAAACCCTCGTGACGTCCGTGATCTCATCCGGGACTCCGAACAACATTCGGTAACCAACCATATAACTCAAATACGCATAAAACAACGTCGAACCTTAAGTGTGCAGACCCTGCGGGTTCGAGAACTATGTAGACATGACCCGAGAGACTCCTCGGTCAATATCCAATAGCGGGACCTGGATGCCCATATTGGATCCTACATATTATATGAAGATCTTATCGTTTGAACCTCAGTGCCAAGGATTCATATAATCCCGTATGTCATTCCCTTTGTCCTTCGGTATGTTACTTGCCCGAGATTCGATCGTCAGTATCCGCATACCTATTTCAATCTCCTTTACCGGAAACTCTCTTTACTCGTTCCGTAATACAAGATCTCGCAACTTACACTAAGTCACATTGCTTGCAAGGCTTGTGTGTGATGTTGTATTACCGAGTGGGCCCCGAGATACCTCTCCGTCACACGGAGTGACAAATCCCAGTCTCGATCCATACTAACTCAACTAACACCTTCGGAGATACCTGTAGAGCATCTTTATAGTCACCCAGTTACATTGCGACGTTTGATACACACAAAGCATTCCTCCGGTGTCAGTGAGTTATATGATCTCATGGTCATAGGAACAAATACTTGACACGCAGAAAAGAGTAGCAACAAAATGACACGATCAACATGCTACGTCTATTAGTTTGGGTCTAGTCCATCACATGATTCTCCTAATGATGTGATCCCGTTATCAAGTAACAAGACTTGTCTATGGCCAGGAAACCTTGGCCATCTTTGATCAACGAGCTAGTCAACTAGAGGCTTACTAGGGACAGTGTTTTGTCTATGTATCCACACAAGTATCGTGTTTCCAATCAATACAATTATAGCATGGATAATAAACGATTATCATGAACAAAGAAATATAATAATAACTAATTTATTATTGCCTCTAGGGCATATTTCCAACTGTCTCCCACTTGCACTAGAGTCAATTATCTAGTTCACATCACCATGTGATTCCAACGAATCCTACACCCATATAGTCATGGGGTCTGATCACGTCTTGCTCATGAGAGAGGTTTTAGTCAACGGTTCTTGAATTTTCAGATCTGTGTGTTCTTTACAAACCTTTATGTCATCTTATAGATGCTGCTACTATGTGCTATTCGGAAATACTCCAAATATCTGCTCTACTATACGAATCTGTTTCACTACTCATAGTTATTCGGATTAGTGTCAAAGCTTACATCGACGTAACCCTTTACGACGAACTCTTTAACCACCTCCATAATCGAGAAAAATTTCTTAGTCTATCAGTTACTAAGGATAAATTTTGACCGCTGCTAGTGATTCAATCATGGATCACTCTCTGTACCTCTCAACAGAGTGCAAGGCACACATTAGGTGCGGTACTCAGCATGGCATACTTTAGAGTCTACGGCTAAGGCATAGAAGACGACCTTCGTCTATTCTCTTTATTCTGACGTGGTCGGGTTTTGAGTCTTACTCAAATTCACACCTTACAACACAACCAAGAACTTCTTCTTTGCTGGTCTATTTTGAACTCCTTCAAAACTTGTCAAGGCATGCATCTTGTTGAAACTTCCATTAAGCGCTTTCGATCTATCTCCATAGATCTTTGATGCTCAACGTTCAAGTAGCTCAATCCAGGTATTCCTTTGAAAAACTCCTTTCAAACAACCTTTTATGCCTCACAGAAATTCTACATTACTTCTGATCAACAATATTTCAACCACATATACTTATCATAAATTCTATAGTGCTCCCACTCACTTCTTTGGAAATACAAGTTTCTCATAAACCTTGTACAAACCCAAAATCCTTGATCATCTCATCAAAGTGTATATTCCAACTCCGAGATGCTTGCACCAGTCCATTGAAGGATCGCTGGAGCTTGCATACTTGCTAGTATCAATAGGATCGACAAAACCTCATGGTTGTATCTCATACAATGTTTTCTCAAGGAAACCGTCGAGGAAACAATGTTTTGACATCCTACATGCAATATTTCATAAATAATGTAGCAACTACTAACATAATTCTAACAGACTTTTAGCACCGCTACGAGTGAGAAAGTCTCATCATAGTCAACTGTTTGATCTTGTCGGAAACATCTTTGCGACAAGTCGAGCTTTTCTTAATAGTGACTTATCACTATCATCGTCTGTCTTCCTTTTAAAGATCCATCTTTACTCAATAGTCCTATGACCATCAAGTAGTTCTTCCAAAGTCTACACTTTGTTTTCATACATGGATCCTCTCTCGGATTTCATGGCTTCCAGCCATTTGTCGGAATCTGGGCCCACCATTGCTTTCTCCATAACTCGTAGGTTCACTGTTACTCAACAACATGACCTCCAAGACAGGGTTACCGTACCACTCTGTAGTAGTACGCGACCTTGTCAACCTACGAGGCTTGTAGTAACTTGATCCGATGCTCGATGATCACCATCATCAGCTTTCACTTCATTTGTTGTAGGCGCCACAGGAACAACTTCCTGCGCCCTGCTACACACTGGTCGAAGTGATGGTTCGATAACCTCATCAAGTTCTACCACCCTCCCACTCAATTCTTTCGAGAGAAACCTTTCCTCGAGAAAGGATCCGTTTCTAGAAACAAACACTTTGCTTTCGGATCTGAGATAGGAGATGTACCCAATTGGTTTGGATATCCTATGAAGATGCATTTATCCGCTTTGGGTTCGAGCTTATCAGACTGAAACTTTTTCACATAAGGGTCGAAGCCGCAAACTTTCAAGAAACGACAGTTTAGATTTCTCTAAACCTCAGTCTATACTGTGTCATATCAACGGAAATACGCGGTGCCCTATTTAAAGTGAATGCGGTTGTCTCTAATGCATAACCCATAAACGATAGTGGTAATTCGATAAGAGACATCATAGCATGCACCATACCAAATAGTGTGTGGCTATGACGTTCAGACACATCATCACACTATGATGTTCTAGGTGGCATGAACCGCGAAACAATTTCCACATTGTCTTAACTGCGTACCAAAACTCGTAACTCAGATATTTATTTCTATGATCATATCGTAGACAGTTTATCCTCTTGATACGACGAACTTCACTCCGAAACAGAATTGAACTTTTCAATATTTCAGACTTGTGATTCATTAAGCAAATACTCTAGTATCTACTCAAATCGTCATTGAAGTAAGAACATAATGATATCCACTGCGTGCCTTAGCACCCATTGGACTGCATACATCAAAATGTATCACTTCCAACAAGTTACTATCTTATTTCATCTCAATGAAAACAAAGCCTTGCTCATGTGGTATGATTTGCATGTCACTAGTGATTCAAAAACAAGTGAGTATAAAGATCCATCAGCATGGAGCCTCTTCATGCAATTTATACCAACATGACTCAAGCGGCAGTGCCACAAGTAAGTGGTACTATCATCATTACCTCGTATCTTTTGGCACCAATATCATGAACATGTGTAACACTACGATTGAGATTCAATAAACCATTGAAGGTGATTATTCAAGAAAATAGAGTAACCATTATTTTCTTTAAATGAATAATCGTATTGCAATAAACACGATCCAATCATGTTCATGCTTATCGCAAGCACCAAATAACAATTATTTAGGTTTAACACCAATCCCGATGGTAGAGGGAGCGTGCGACGTTTGATCATATCAACCTTGGAAACACTTCCAGCACGTATCGTCACCTTGCCTTTAGATAGTCTCCGTTTATGCCGTAGCTTTCATTTCGTGTTACTAATCACTTAGCAACTGAACCGGTATCCAATACCCTCATGCTACTAGGAGTACTAGTAAAGTACACATCAACATCATGTATATCAAATATACTTCTTTCGACTTTTGCCAGCCTTCTTATCTACCAAGTATCTAGAGTTGCTCCGCCTTAGTGACTGTTAGCCTCATTACAGATGCACTTAGTCTCGGGTTTGGGTTTAATCTTGGGTCTCTTCATTAGTGCAGCAACTGTTTTGCCGTTTCACGAAGTATCCCTTCTAGCCCTTGCCTTTCTTGAAACTTAGTGGTTTTACAAACCATCAACTATTGATGCTCCTTCTTGATTTCTACTTTCGCAGTGTCAAACATCGCGAATCGCTCAAGGATCATTGTATCTATCCTTGATATGTTATAGTTCATCACGAAGCTCTCACTGCTTGGTGGCAGTGACTTTCGAGAATCATCACTATCTCATCTGGAAGTTTAACTCCCACTTGATTCAAGTGATTGTCGTACTCAAACAATCTGAGCATATGCTCAACGATTGAGCTTTTCTCCTTTACTTTGTGGACAAAGAATCTTGTCGGAGGTCTCGTACCTCTTAACAAGGGCACAAGCATGAAATCACAATTTCATCTCTTTAGAACATCACTTATGTTCCGTGACGTTTCAAAACGTCTTCGGCGCCTTGCTTCTAAGCCTTTAAGTATTTTGCACCGAACTATCGTGTAGTTATCAGAAACGTGTATGTCGGATGTTCACAACATCCACAGACGACGCTCGAGGTGCAGCACACCTAGTGGTGCATTAAGGACATAAGCCTTCTGCGCAGCAACGAGGACAATCCTCTTCAAAGTTTGCTACTATCAACTTTCAACTAAATTTTCTCTAGGAACATACAAAAACAGTAGAGCTATAGCGCAAGCTACATCGTAATTCGCAAAGACCATTAGACTATGTTCATGACAATTAGTTCAATTAATCATATTACTTAAGAACTCCCACTCAAAAAGTACATCTCTCTAGTCATTTGAGTGGTACATGATCCAAATCCACTATCTCAAGTCCGATCATCACGTGAGTCGAGAATAGTTTCAGTGGCAAGTATCTCTATGCTAATCATATCAACTATACGATTCATGTTTGACCTTTCGGTCTCATGTGTTCCGAGGCCATGTCTGCACATGCTAGGCTCGTCAAGCTTAACCCGAGTGTTCCGCGTGTGCAACTGTTTTGCACCCGTTGTATGTGAACGTTGAGTCTATCACACCCGATCATCACGTGGTGTCTCGAAACGAAGAACTGTAGCAACGGTGCACAGTCGGGGAGAACACAGTTTTGTCTTGAAATTTTAGTGAGAGATCACCTCATAATGCTACCGTCGTTCTAAGCAAGATAAGGTGCATAAAGGATTAACATCACATGCAATTCATAAGTGACATGATATGGCCATCATCACGTGCTTCTTGATCTCCATCACCAAAGCACCGGCACGATCTTCTTGTCACCGGCGCCACACCATGATCTCCATCAACGTGTCGCCATCGGGGTTGTCATGCTACTCATGCTATTACTACTAAAGCTACATCCTAGCAAAATAGTAAACGCATCTGCAAGCACAAACATTAGTATAAAGACAACCCTATGGCTCCTGCCGGTTGCCGTACCAACGACGTGCAAGTCGATATTTTCTATTACAACATGATCATATCATACATCCAATATATCACATCACATCGTTGGCCATATCACATCACAAGCATACCCTGCAAAAACGAGTTAGACGTCCTCTAATTTTGTTGTTGCATGTTTTACGTGGTGACCATGGGTATCTAGTAGGATCGCATCTTACTTACTCAAACACCACAACGGAGATATATGAGTTGCTACTTAACGTCATCCAAGGACCTCCTCGGTCAAATCCGATTCAACTAAAGTTGGAGAAACTGACACTTGCCAGTCATCTTTGAGCAACGGGGTTACTCGTAGCAATGAAACCAGTCTCTCGTAAGCGTACGAGTAATGTCGGTCCAAGCCGCTTCAATCCAACAATACCGCGGAATCAGGAAAAGACTAAGGAGGGCAGCAAAACGCACATCACCGCCCACAAAAACTTTTGTGTTCTACTCGAGAAGACATCTACGCATGAACCTAGCTCTGATACCACTGTTGGGGAATGTCGCATGCGAAACAAAAAATTTCCTACGCGCACGAAGACCTATCATGGTGATGTCCATCTACGAGAGGGGATGTGTGATCTGCGTACCCTTGTAGACCGTACAACAGAAGCGTTAGTGAACGCGGTTGATGTAGTGGAACGTCCTCACGTCCCTCGATCCGCCCCGCGAACAATCCCGCGATCAGTCCCACGATCTAGTGCCGAACGGACGGCACCTCCGCGTTCAGCACACGTACAGCTCGACGATGATCTCGGCCTTCTTGATCCAGCAAGAGAGACGGAGAGGTAGAAGAGTTCACCGGCAGCGTGACGGCGCTCCAGAGGTTGTTGATGATCTTGTCTCAGCAGGGCTCCGCCCGAGCTCCGCAGAAACGCGATCTAGAGGAAAAACCGTGGAGGTATGTGGTCGGGCTGCCGTGGAAAAGTCGTCTCAAATCAGCCCTAAAACCTCCGTATATATAGGTGGGAGAGGGGGGCCTTGCCTTGGGGCTCAAGGAGCCCCAAGGGGGTCGGCCGAGCCAAGGGGGGAAGGTCTCCCCCCCAAACCGAGTTGGACTTCGTTTGGTGGGTGGGAGTCCTTCCTTCCCTTCCCACCTCCTCCTTTTTTTCTTTCTCTTTGATTTTTCTTCCAATGCGCATAGGGCCCTTTTGGGCTGTCTCACCAGCCCACTAAGGGCTGGTTCGCCACCCTCAAGGCCTATGGGCTTCCCCGGGATGGGTTGCCCCCTCCCGGTGAACTCCCGGAACCCATTCGTCATTCCCGGTACATTCCCGGTAACTCCGAAAACTTTCCGGTAATCAAATGAGGTCATCCTATATATCAATCATCGTTTCCGGACCATTCCGGAAACCCTCGTGACGTCCGTGATCTCATCCGGGACTCCGAACAACATTCGGTAACCAACCATATAACTCAAATACGCATAAAACAACGTCGAACCTGAAGTGTGCAGACCCTGCGGGTTCGAGAACTATGTAGACATGACCCGAGAGACTCCTCGGTCAATATCCAATAGCGGGACCTGGATGCCCATATTGGATCCTACATATTCTACGAAGATCTTATCGTTTGAACCTCAGTGCCAAGGATTCATATAATCCCGTATGTCATTCCCTTTGTCCTTCGGTATGTTACTTGCCCGATATTCGATCGTCAGTATCCGCATACCTATTTCAATCTCGTTTACCAGCAAGTCTCTTTACTCGTTCCGTAATACAAGATCCCACAACTTACACTAAGTCACATTGCTTGCAAGGCTTGTGTGTGATGTTGTATTACCGAGTGGGCCCCAAGATACCTCTCCGTCACACGGAGTGACAAATCCCAGTCTCGATCCATACTAACTCAACTAACACCTTCGGAGATACCTGTAGAGCATCTTTATAGTCACCCAGTTACGTTGCGACGTTTGATACACACAAAGCATTCCTCCGGTGTCAGTGAGTTATATGATCTCATGGTCATAGGAACAAATACTTGACACGCAGAAAACAGTAGCAACAAAATGACACGATCAACATGCAACGTCTATTAGTTTGGGTCTAGCCCATCACATGATTCTCCTAATGATGTGATCCCGTTATCAAGTAACAACACTTGCCTATGGCCAGGAAACCTTGGCCATCTTTGATCAACGAGCTAGTCAACTAGAGGCTTACTAGGGACAGTGTTTTGTCTATGTATCCACACAAGTATTGTGTTTCCAATCAATACAATTATAGCATGGATAATAAACGATTATCATCAACAAAGAAATATAATAATAACTAATTTATTATTGCCTCTAGGGCATATTTCTAACAACCTCACCCATTAAGCTTTGCTAGTCTTGATACCTTTACAAATGATATTGTTGAATCCCTGTGGCCCACCGACTATTACAATAACAGTTCCAGGTACAGGTAAATTGAAACTTTGATGTGAGCGTGATGATTGTTCTATTTGGAGTTTCTTCTTCTTCTTCGTCGTCGATCTAGGATGTGTTCCCGGTCAGTATCCTGGGATAGCAAGGGTGGACGTCGTTCTTTTACCATTTGATTCGTCTGTAGTCGTACCCTGCTCTTCTACATGATGATTGAATGTATTGTTGTATTGAGATGTTCATGTTGTAGCTTGTGGCGAGTGTAACCAATTCCATATACTCATCTCTTTTGTACATGTACTTGTAACAATATCCATTCTTTCAAAACGATGAGATGTGCTTCTATCCCTGTCGAGCCCCTCATACCAAAATAAGGACAGGATCACATCTTGGGCATTACAAGTTGGTATGAGAGCAGTACCGACCTAGGAGCCCACTTGATTGATCGAACTTGGCTGAGTCGAGTCTAGCGAAAATATACTTTGAGTGTAGTTATATATCAAAGAGTATGATTCTTTTTGCTCCTCTTCTATGCTCCGGTGAGGTTTATGACTTTGGAATTTTAATTCTTCTCAAATATTTTGGAACCTATATGATACCGATGTGATAGAGTTTTTACTTGGTGCCTCATGTCTGACTTGATTTCTTCCACGAAGTTGAGCTCTAGGGGATTCTTGAGCACATCACAATCATTCAGATTTCTTAGTATCTCAGGACTAAGGATTGTCACACCTTGTATTTTAACTCTCGAGCCTAAATTAACATAGCTAAAAAATTAGGATCAATTAAAATTTTTATGAGTGCTTGTGATGCTTGATGTGATTGTTGCTTGGCTGGATGTTTTCTTGTGTTTTAAATCACAAAACTCCCTCCTACTCTCTAGACTCATCTTCTTGTCCCAAACCTTGGTCCAATGACCATACCATGTGTATAGGTCAAAAAACTATTTTTACCAAATATTATTTTGACCAAAAAGAATTATTTAATTTAAGCTTTCAAAAAACCATAAGTTGGGATTTGTGCTACAACTCCTCAAATTAGGGAATATGTTTTGCCCCAAATATTTTATTTAAATTGTCACACCGTGTTTTCACTACCACTTTTTGTGTAATTCAAAAATCTGAGTTTATTAAAACTTTTTCAAAACTAGTGTTGTGAGTGCCATGATTGTCATTGTGTGCTTGTATGCTTGATCATGTGATATTACAAACCACATTTCCCATGACTTAATTATTTTCAAAACCCTTTTTATTATTTGTTTTTAGAGTAAGCACTGCTTTAGGATTACACTACAAGTCCTAGATGGCAAGAACTGTTCTTACCAAAAGTTGGTGATCTGGTTCTACCAACATTTTAGTGCACCAAAACCATATAATAATTATTTTATAAATTATTTTTCTAATTAAATAGCATGTCCATTTCTAAGGCCAGAAATGGTATTCCTATATGGAAAAATACTTATCTGCCTTAGAAAAATCTGAGAAAATTTGGAGATGATCAGAAGGACATATATTTTCCAAACATAAGATTTCAACCCCTATTTATATTATTATTATTTGAGTAAAACCCTGAAATCCCTTTTTATCTGTTTTGACCTTTTGAAATATTTGGTGCCCATAATAAATTCCTAGAAAGTTCTAGTGGTATCCCTAAGCCATATTTGGTGCCCATATAAAATTTCACCTTGATACAAGATGATTAAGGGCACCAAATAGTTGCAAAACCCCTTCTGTCCAGATTGAAGTTAGAGCAACTCTACATAGCAAAGTTTATCTAATGGAGTTGAAACTTTGCAGGAGTGCCTAATACCTCAAATGAGGACTCCATACCAAAAATGGGATTTGTGCGCCTTGATTTGCCCACACTCTCTTTGGAAGGAACAGAACTGGTCATTTCGTGATGTTTTCAAGTTTACAAAGCTAAACTTGTCCAATGGAGCTCAAACTTGGTGAAACCCCTTGTTTTAACACCAAACCCAATCCTGTTAAGTTGCAAAGCCAGTGGTGGGGTTCAACCACCCCATACCACTGTCGAGCACCTTCTGATAGATGGGTAAAACCCCTCCTAACCTTAGCTAAACCCCAACCTTTTCTCTCAAACTCTCAGATTAGGTGGCCAGCATCAATGCGAAGCCCTAGTCAACTGGACCCTCTCTGGTTCAAATTAGAAATACCAAAAACCCTAATCTAAACATCAGCTCAAGGCTGACAGCACCTGCTTTCCTTGTCCCCCTTGACCAGCCGAAGCTCCCACGGGTCTCCAACGGCTAGGCATCTCTCAGCTAGTGCCCAGGACATGCTAGACATATCCAAGGCACCCGAGAGCACGCCAGCATGCCATGGCAAGCCAAAGCTGCACTCTGGGCGCGCTACAGAGAACCACCAAGGCGACCATCAGGGCCCCTCTGCATCAGGCGACCATCAGGGCCCCTCCTCTCCCGCGCTAAGAGCTGATATGATGCTTGCCCGCGCCCACCAGAACCGGCCAGAGATGCGCGGCCACGGGTGCTTGCCTCTCCTCTCTCTCCATTCCTTGCAGTGAGTCCTGGCAGTCCAACCACCACGTCCTGAGACCGTGGTTTCAACCCCAGCTCCTCTCTACACCCCCATGCGCGCCACGGTGAATCACTAGAGCTCCCGAGTCGGCTCATAGTCGCGGGCCTATATATAGCCTCTCCACTCGCTCCAGCACCCCTCAAACCTCATCGCAGCAACCTCAATCACCTACCTAGCCACCCCAGTAAGCCAGCAGAGCCCCGGTGCTCGAGATCGACCGAGGCCCTTCCGCCTCGGAGCTCCGGTCGATCTCCGGAAGCACGTCGGCTCATGCGTCCCTCTGCCTCCCAAACCACTCCCCGTAACCTCACGAAGCTTCCCCCCTCTTCCCCGAGCAAATCCGTGCCCCTAGCTACCACCTCCACCTTCACCCGAAATCCCTCCGTCGCGGCTACCTCGTCGCCGGTGAACCAGAGCCCCTCCAACGTTGTCTCGACCACCATCAGGTAGGGGACGACGAAACGGAGCCCGAGGACGTCGGTAGCCACGCCAGCGTGTTCCTCTTCCTCTCTGGCTAGAGGTAGAAGACGACCCCGACAGGTGTGCCCCACCTGTCGGTGGGTCATCTCTCTCTCCCTCGCTGCCCGCAGCCACTGATCACAGGGGCCCGCGCATCAGGTTCAAATCTGACGGCGCGCGCCCTGGGCAGGCTAGTTGGCTGCCCTTGGGCCGACCCAGTTCCAGGCCAAGCCAGGCCAGGGTCTATAACCTTTTCCTTTTTATTTTAAACCTGAGTTTAAATGATTTTTATAAAAACATTTAACCAGTGTAAAAATATAATTTTTCCACTTTATTCTTCTAAAAATGTGTAGTATTTAACAAAACCATTGCTTGAATTTTTACAACATCTGTTCTGTTTTATAATAATGTAAAGGATTAAATTGGAATAGTTTTGCTTCTACTAAGTTGATTTTAAAAATATTCCTTCACTAAAAATCAGAAGCAAATATTATGAAAATAACAACCTGGATTTATCAGAAATAACCAACATTTTTAAAATGAATTTGTGATCTGTTTTGGAGTGAGCTACTTATTATTTGATTCTTTATACGACGATAGAAAACCCGTGTGACGAAGGAGTCGGAGCGGAAGACCTCGAAGACCCCGGATACCTAACTAACCAAGGCAAGCAACCCTTTGACCATGACTTAGCATATGATATAATTGCATGTTAGTATAACAAATATTTTCGTTGCATATGATCATAAGTACCGGTAAATCATTGAAGTGATTTTACCGATGGCTCCTCAGGAGCACTTGCATTTTGAGCTATGAGGGTCACTAATGCTAGAATAGCAATAACATGAGCATGTTGTTGACATAATTCAAAGGTTTATGAAAACCTCGTCGGGTGCCACTAATGCTCGAGGGTGATGATGAGTTAGGTGGCCACTTTTGGTGAAGTGGTGCACCAGGTATTTTGAGTGAGTATGGTTTCAGAAATGGGAATAGATTTATGATGTGTCGACCGTACCAACCTTACTTGTACGACCACGTTACCCCTTATGGGACGAGGCTGTGTTGGTTACTCTGGTCGGTGCTAGCAAAGAGCCACATCACTAGTGGCGGGAGTGATGTGTGGACACTCTTGTGATGGGGTCGTGCCAGGTAGGGCAACTATGTTGTTTTTATGTGTTCCAGGCACACCGTTGGTCCCGCATGGTTGATACTGTCCAGAGTTGGTGCTCGTAAGACGTACAACATCTGGGCTGGGTACCAATCGATTGGACCTCTTTGTCTAGTATCGTCGGGGGAAAGACATTGATCGGGTACTTACCTCGGGTATGTTATATACCGCGAGTCGTGGATAACACGGAAGTTTCCCGGATCTCGTCGGTCCAGCATACTACCTCTGCAGAGTGTAAAACTATTCGAATAGCCGTGTCCATGGTCAAGGACAGTTGGGTGGTGCTTCTTAAACTACGTCCACTCGTTTCCACATAAACGTAGTGTGTGTGAGTATGGTGTTAATATGAAAGAGTTCATATGACCAAGTTTGGTGACTTGGCATATAGGGTGAACCGGAGAGTTCAGCCCTCGACAGATATGTTGATATCTGTAACCTGTTCTTCAGATCAACATTTAGCTTGTGTTGCATACACATGATCTTGTTTATTATAACAAGTTGTTGTCCACCAAAGATGCATATTATTGTTATCCTTCACTTGCATTATTCATACCATGGGTTGTTTGCGAGTACATTCAAAAGTACTCATTGGCTTGCCACTGGTTATATTATTGACCAGACATGGAACGACCGGAGTTTGGAGATGAGTACGTCTGTGGAGACGCCCCTGCAAACTAGGACGCTTCACAGTCAGAATGCCTGTTGGTGTAGGCTGATGGCATGGGCTCCCGCTTAACCCTAAGATTTCCGCTACTAGTTGTATCCGTGTGATTTGGCCATATAGGCCCTACTTTGTGAACTTGACCATTTGGTCACGTGATGTAATAATTCGGTATTTGGATGTAAGACTATTAATATTCAGTAATTGTGTGTTCGATGAGCATTGATCTCTGGGATCACTCAGCACGTTCATTCAGCGATCTCGACTCGTAAGTCGGGGTCCCCACAGAGCTGGTATCAAATCCATCCTGACTATAGGAAGCCCTAGGTAGCAGGGGCGATAGCCGAGACAATTAGTGCACCTACACCTTAACTTGTGATTTCTGCACCCAGTAAAATCTTTCTAACCCTCTCTACCTACGTCATGTAGATGGCCGCCGTACCTAAGATGCTTAAGGAGACGGGATTTCCCCTACTTTTGGGTGATAGCCTCGAGAAGGGACAAGTACGCCGCACGCCCATCTTCCTCTACCACGAGCACTGGGTCAACTCCAACACCAAGGAATATCATGTGGATGTGATAGTGAAGGCTAATGACTCCCCGACTAGTTGGTTCTTCGAAGAACGACAAATGGAGGATCTGATGCTGGCAGTGGAGACAACCGCACGAGAGGCGCTCGTGCGTCTCCGTAACATTCGTCCCAAGATGGCTAACGAGCCAGCTACTCGTCACCTACCTTTTATTAAGGATGGGATAGACGGGAGTTGGACACTCAACCCATCTTCGGAGGACGGGATGCCACTAAGGTTTCAGACCTACTTTAGCCTCTCCTCCGACACTTTGACACACCTTTTGATCAAGGAGTCAACAAAGATTCGCCAAGAACTGCACCAAGTCAAGGAGCTGCTCTACATTGAGAAGATGAAGACCCGCAAGGTGAAGAAGGAAGTAGCACCCAAAGGACGATCACACATTTCTTTCCGAGGAGGAGTACCACCGCTTCAGGCCACTCCTATTCAGAGTCGCTGCCAGACCGCGGAAGAGTACACTGAACTCTTCGCAGCCTCGCCAACCAAGAGACGCCGAGATGGACCGCTTCCTTCTCCCACTCCTCTGAAGGAGGAAAGTACTGATGAAGAAGAAGACGAAGACCCTGCAGAACCCACCTATGAGACAAGGCAGTCTGCCGCTTAGGATCACGATGTAGGCAATTAGGAGTTTCCCCCAAGCGTAGGGAATTCATGTATCGGTTCATACGAACCATGAGTATTGTGTAAGCATGTTTGATGCAAGCCGCAATTCTGCCTTAGGCAGCTTGTAAGTGACTACATCACTTGTTTTAATCTAATGCATTAGCTTTTCCAAAAATCTTTGGCTTAAAAATCTCACACTACCAGAGCACCAGACCCCCCTTTTATTAGAACATCATCCCTTATAATTCTGGCCAGTTCGGCAAATTGACCTGTCTACTCCCGTGACAGGATGGTGATTGTAACTTGCACCAACACCTTCGACAACCCCGGCTCTGCCTCTTCAGGTCAGCAGCAGGGAACCGGGGGGGGGGGACGCTCAAGCTGGAGATCACCACGAGCAGCAACAAGACGATGTTCCACTATCGCCGCCTCCTCCTGAAAGCTTGACTATGGCTCAGTACCTTCAAGCTCTCCACGAGGAACGTCAAGCCAATAATGCCGCTATTGAGCAGCTGGCTCAAGTCTTGGTGAACAACCCGCCACAGAACGGGAATGGCAATAGTTGCTCTACTCTCTCCGAGTTTATGCGACTACGCCACCCTTATTCACGAAGACAACTGAACCATTGGATGCCGATGACTAGATCTGTTTTTTCGAAGACCTCCTCGCGCTGGTCAAATGCACTGACGATCGTGAGAAAGTCCTCTATGCTTCACACTTTGTTGGAGGTATAGCCAGAGCTTGGTGGGATGGATTCCAGATCATGCGAGCAGGATAGGTCATCACTTGAGAAATGTTCAAGGAAGGATTCCGCGCTGCCCACATTCCTCCCGGAATGATGACCATTAAGAAGCATGAATTTCGAGCCTTAAGGAAAGGCAGTGGATCCGTCAAGGAGTATTTGCAGAAGTTCAACCTCTTGTCAAGATATGCACTAGAAAATGTCAACACTGAGGCCGCTAAAGTAGAACGCTTTATGGAAGGACTGCAGCAGTCACTCCAGTATCAACTGGTTGTTTGTGAATGTCGGACCTTTAGTGATCTGGTTAATAAGGCTCTTATGTTGTAGGATAAGCGTCATGCAATGGATGACACCCGTCAGCGCAAGCTCATGGGTAGTGGAGGACCTAGTAATCGAAGCCACGCCCATGGCAGTCAGCTCCGGCAGGACCCAGTTATCAGCAGCAGCAGTATAAGTCTCCAACATTTACTAGAACTACGAGCCTCAGCAGCAAGTCAACACCAAGCTAGCATTCAACCCACCGAACAATAGTGGAGTCAAGACCAACCTTTCAGCACAAGTTACCTGTTTTGGATGTGGACATACATGGCACTATTCCAGGCAGTGTCCCAACAAGAAGCCCGACGCACCGTGCCCCAATGCACCAAACCAATGCCAAGGAGCACCAGGCAGGAACCAAGCTCCCCGCAACGAGCAATATCAGAGCAGGAGCCGGATCAATCATATCTACATAGAAGAGGCACACGAAGACCCGAACTGCATTCTGGGTACGTTCCTCATCAACTCCACCCCAACAACAATATTGTTTGATTGTGGTGCTTCGCGTTCTTTTGTTACACAAAGATTTGCGGGATAATGTGGATTAAAGCTTACTCTGCTTAATGGGCAAATGGCAATCCAAACCCCGGGAGTAGTGTTAAGGACCAACCTAGGGTGTATGAAAGTCGGGATTGTTATCAATGGGATAAGCTTCTCAGTAGACCTCATTGTCATTAAGTCGCAAGGCCTAGAAGTAATTCTCGGCATGGATTGGTTGGCCAAACACTAGAGCATCTTGGATTGTGCCAGCCGGGCTATTACCATGACAAGTGACCAAGGGGTCAAAGTCAAGTATGTCTCTGAGCCATTAACCACTCGAGTACCGCAGGTTAACAGCCTGTCAGGAGAAGAGCTGGACCAAGTGCTGGTAGTCTGTGAGTACTCGGGCGTCTTTCCTGATGAGCTATCAGGGATGCCTCCCGATGGAGATATCGAGTTCATCATTGAGCTCATGCCCAGATCAAGGCCTATCTATAAGAAGCCTTATAGGATGGGATCCGAAGAGCTGGCAGAGCTGAAGAAGCAGCTGGATGAGCAACTCAGGAAAGGGTTCATTCGTCTGAGTGCGTCACCTTGGGGATCACCTCTTCTCTTCGTGTCTAAGAAGGATGGAACTATCAGACTCTGCGTCGATTACCGTTCTCTCAATGAAGTCACGATCAAGAACAAGTATCCACTTCCCAAGATTGAAGACTTGTTTGACCAGTTAAATGGAGCTAAGGTATTCTCCAAGACCGATCTCCGATCTGGATATTACCAATTGAAGATCCGACCTGAAGACATACCCAAGACTGTGTTCGTAACCCGGTACGGTCTATACGAATGCACTGTCATGTCTTTCGGGTTGACTAATGCCCTAGCTTACTTCATGTACCTCATTAACAAGGTCTTCATGGAATACCTGGATAAGTTTGTCGTCGTATTTATTGATGACATATTAATCTTCTCCAAGTCCAAAGAAGAGCATGAGAAACACTTGAGGTTAGTGTCGGAAAAGCTTCGAGAGCGCCAAATTTATGCCAAGTTTAGCAAATGCCAATTCTGGCTGAACGAAGTTGGATTCTTGGGTCATACCATGACACCAAGTGGATTGGCAGTCAATCCGTCTAAGATTACTATGGTAACCAACTCGGAGTCGCCAATCGATGTGATGGAAGTCAGGAGCTTCCTCGAGCTCGCGGGATACTACCGCAAGTTCGTGGAAGGATTCTCCCGCATCGCTCGACCCATGACTCAGCTCTTGAAGAAAGGCAAGAAGTTCGAATGGACGTCGCAGTGTGAAGCAAGCTTCTAGGAGTTGAAGAAGAAATTGACTACTGCCCCGGTATTGGCTACTCCGGATATCAGCAAAGAGTTTGTGATATATTGTGATGCCTCCAGAACCGGGCTCGGTGGACTTCTAATGCAAGACGGCAGAGTCGTGGCGTATCTGTCACGGCAACTGCGTCCGCATGAGGAGAGTTATGCCACCCATGATTTCGAGTTGGCAGCGGTAGTGCATCCTTTAAAGACGTGGCGACATTACCTTCTAGTGAAGCAATGTGAAATATCCACCGACCACAAAAGTCTGAAGTATATCTTCACTCAAAGGGAAATGAATATGAGGCAACGAAGATGGTTGGACTTAATCAAAGACTATGATCTCAATATTCAATATCACCCCGGTAAGGCTAATGTAGTGGCTGATGCCTTAAGCAGAAAGACCAGCACCTTGAACGTTATGCTCAAGGAAAGTCTGCCCGCCTTATATGAAGAAATGGAGAACTTCAGGTTGGAGCTAGTGGAATCAGGATTCCTAGCTAACCTCGAAGTCAACCCAACGCTGGCTGATGATATCAAGGAGGCCCAGAAGGGGCACAAGAGCATCGAAGGCATCAAGAAGAAGATCCAAGAAGGCAAGGCCCCATAATTCTCAGTGGATGAGCAAGGAGTAGTGTGGTTTGGGAAACGTTTATACGTACCCAACAAGGCAGAACACAAGGATTTGATCCTGCAGGAATCACATGATACACCCTACTCTATTCACCCCGGTGGTACCAAGATGTATCAAGATCTTCGAGAATTTTTTTGGTGGCATGGCATGAAAAGGGGAATAGCGTCTTATGTTGCCAAGTGCGACGTATGCCAACGAGTCAAGGCTGAGCATCAGCGACCTGCTGGATGGCTACAACCACTTCAAGTGCCAGAATGGAAGTGGCACAAGGTCGGCATGGACGTTATCACTGGATTGCCAAGGTCAAGCAAGGGGCATAACTCCATATGGGTCATTATCGACCATCTGACCAAGGTGGCCTATTTCATTCCAGTCAACACCACTTATGATGGAAGCCAATTGGCTAGTCTGTACATCCATCATATAGTGAGTCTCCACGGAGTTCCCAAGGAGATTGTATCTGACCAAGGAATGCAGTTCACCTCAAGATTCTAGAAGAAGTTCCAAGAAGCCCTCGGAACCAAACTCTCCTTCAGCACCGCTTTCCACCCGCAAACGGGCGGACAAACGGACAGAGTACACCAGATACTCCAAGATATGCTCCGCGCTTGTGTCTTGGCACATGGTGCCAAATGGGAAGACTGCCTCTTGTTTGGTGAGTTCTCATACAACAACACCTACTAGTCCAGTCTCCAGATGGCCCCATTTAAGTGTTGTACGGACGAAAGTGCCGCACCCCGCTGAACTGGTCCGAAACAGGTGAAGGATTGACATTTGGGCCAAAAGTTCTGAAAGAAGTAGAAGATAAGGTGCAGCTTGTTCGTGAAATCCTAAAAGCAGCCAAGTTGCGACAGAAGAGCTATGTGGATTCTCACCACAGAGAATTGGAGTTTAACCTTGAAGACCACGTGTACCTCCGTGTCACACCTCTCAAGGGAACCAAGCATTTCCACGTCAAGGGGAAACTTGCTCCAAGGTTCATTGGACCTTTTAAGATCACGACAAGGCATTGAGAAGTTGCTTACCAATTGGAGCTACCTCCGGAACATTCGGGTATGCACAATGTCTTCCACGTGTCACAACTTCGGAAGGGTCTTCAAGCACCACACCATTATGATCTTTACAAGGACATTGACCATCAGGCCATCGACCTTCAGCCAGACCTCACCTACCGCGAGAAGCCGATCCGCATCCTGGATGAAGCACAACGTTGCACCAGAAGCCGCACCATCAAGTATTTCAAGGTTCAGTGGAGACCCCACACCGAAGCAGAAGCAACATGGGAGCGTGAAGACTATCTCCGATCTGAGTTTCCGTATCTTTTCAGCACCTAGCTTAGGAATCTCGAGGATGAGATTCTTGTAAGGGGGATAGGTCTGTCACACCCTGTTTTCACTACCACTTTTTCTGTAATTCAAAAATCTGAGTTTATTAAAACTTTTTCAAAACTAATGTTGTGAGTGCCATGATTGTCATTGTGTGCTTGTATGCTTGATCATGTGATATTACAAACCACATTTCCCATGACTTAATTATTTTCAAAACCCTTTTTATTATTTCTGATTAAAGCAAATCTTGCTTTGGGATTACACTACAAGTCCTTGATGGAAAGAAGTGTTCTTACCCAAAGTTGGTGATGTGGTTCTAGCACCATTTTAGTGCACCAAAACCATATAATAATTACTTTATGGATTATTTTTATAATTAAATTGCATGTCCATTTCTGAGGCCAGAAATGGTATTCCTATATGGAAAAATATATTTCTGCCTTAGAAAAATCTGAGAAAATTTGGAGATGATCAGAAGGACATATATTTTCCATACATAAGATTTTGAACCCCTATTTATATTATTATTATTTGAGTAAAACCTTGAAATCCCTTTCTCTTTGTTTTGACATTTTGAAATAATTCCAAAGGAAATATTCTCAATAAATTCCTAGAAAATTCCAGTGGTATCCCTAAGCCTTATTTGGTGCCCATATAAAATTTCACCTTGATCCAAGATGATTAAGGGCACCAAATAGTTGCAAAACACCTTCTGTCCAGATTGAAGTTAGAGCAACTTTATATAGCAAAGTTTTTCCAATGGAGTTGAAACTTTGCAAGAGTGCCTAATATCTCAAATGAGGACACCATACCTAATATAACAAAACTGGTCATTTGGTGATGTTATCAAGTTTACAAAGCTAAACTTGTCCTATGGAGGTCAAACTTGGTGAAACCCCTTGTTTTAGCACCAAACCTAATCCTGTTAAGTTGCAGAGATAGTGGTGGGGTGCAACCACCCCAAACCACTGTCGAGCACCTTCTCACGGATGTGTAAAACCCCTCCTAACCTTAGCTAAACCCCAACCCTTTCTCCCAAACTCTCAGATTAGTTGGCCAGCATCAATTCCAAGCCCGAGTCAACTGGCCCCTCTCTGGTTCAAAGTAGAAATGCCAAAAACTCCAATCTAAGCTTCAGCTCAAAGCTGACAGCGCTTGTTTTCCTTGTCCCCCTTGACCAGCCGAAGCTTCCACGAGTCTCCAATCGCTAGGCATCTCTCAGCCAGTGCCCAGGACATGCTAGACACGTCCAAGGCACCCAGAGCGTGCCAGCATGCCGTGGCATGCCAAAGCTGCGCTCTGGGAGCGCTAGAGAGAACCACCGAGGTGTGGGCGACGCTCTCAGCCAGTTCCAGCCTCCCCCGAAGTGTCTAACCTCTTCCCCGACAGCTCCTCTGCATCAGGCGACCATCAGGGCCCCTCCTCTCCGGCGCTAAGAGCTGGTGCGATGCGTGCCCACACGCACCCGATCTGGCTAGAGATGCGCGGCCACAGGTGCTCGCCTCTCCTCTCTCTCCCTTTCTCGGAGTGAGCCATGGCAGTCCAAAACCAAGTCCCGAGACTGTGGTTTCGACCCAATCTCCTCTCCGCACCCCCATGCGCGCCACGGTGAATCACCGGCGCTCCTGAGTTGGCTCACCATAGCAGGCCTATATATAGCCTTTCCCCTTGCTCCAGCACCCCTCAAATCTCATCGCAGCAACCTCAATCACCTCCCTAGCCACCCGAGCAACCCAGACGAGCCCCGGTGCTCGAGATTGACCAAGGCCCCTCGGCCTCGGAGCTCCAGTCGATCTCCAGCTACACGTCGGCTCCTGCGTCCCTCTGCCTCCCAAACCACTCCCCGTAACCTTAGGAAAGTTTCCCCCTCTTCCCCGAGCAAATTCGTGCCCCTAGCTACCACCTCCACCTTCGCATGAAATCCCTCCACCGCAGCTACCTTGTCGCCGGTGAACCTGAGCTCCTCCGACGTTGTCTCGACCACCATCAGGTAGGCGACAAGGAGTCGGAATCATTCCCGTTGTCGTTAGGGCACGAGGACGTCAGTAGCCATGCCGGCGTGCTCCTCCTCCTCTCTGGCCAGAGGTAGGAGGCGACCCCGACAGGTGTGCCCCACCTGTCGGTGGCCCATCTCTCTCTCCCTCGCTGCCCGCAGCCACTAACCGCAGGGGCCCGCGCGTGAGGTTCAAACCTGACTGCGCGCGCGCCTGGTTAAGCTAGTTGGATGGCCCTTGGGCTGGCCCAGTTCCAGGCCAGGTTTTGTAGCCTTTTTATTTTTATTTTAAACCTGAGTTTAAATGATTTTTATAAAAAGATTTAACTAGTGTAAAAATATAATTTTTCCACTATTATTCTTCTAAAAATGTGTAGTATTTAACAAAACCAATGGTTGAATTTTTGCAACAACTATTCTGTTTTATAATAATATAAAGGATTAAATTGGAATAGTTTTGCTTATGCTAAGTTGATTTTAAAAATATTCCTTTACTAAAAATCAGAAGCAAATATTTTTAAAATAACAACCTGGATTTATCATAGATAACCAACATTTTTAAAATGACTTTGTGATCTATTTTGAAGTGACCTACTTATTTTTTTTCTTTATACGATGATAGAAAAGCCATGTGACGAAGGAGTCGGAGCAGAAAACCTCGAAGACCCCGGATACCTAGCTGACCAAGGCAAGCAGCCCTTTGACCATGACTGAGCATATGATATAATTGCATGTTAGTATAGCAAATATTTCCGTTGCATATGATCGTAAGTACCGGTAAATCATTGAAGGGATGTTACCGATAGCTCCTCAGGAGCACTTGCATTTTGAGCATGATCCTACCACCTATGAGGGTGACGCTAATATCATGTTGACAAGTAAAGCTAGAACAACAATAGCATGAGCATGTTGTTGACATAATTAAAAGCTTTATGAAAACCCGTCGAGTGCCACTAATGCCCGAGGGTGATGATGAGTTAGGTGGCCACTTTTGGTGAAGTGGTGCACCAGGTATTTTGATGTGTCAATCATCCCAACCTTACATGTACGACCATGTTACCCCTTATGGGACGGTGTTGTGTGGATTACTCTGTCGGTGCTAGCAAAGTGTCACATTACTAGTGACGGGAGTCATGTGTGGTCACTCTCGTGATGGGGTCGTGCCAGCTAGGGCAACTATGCCGTTTTTACCTGTTCCAGGCACACCGTTGGTCCCCGCATGGTTGATACTATCCAGAGTTGGTGCTCGTAAGACGTACAACATGTTGGTTGGGTACCAATCGATTGGACCACTTTGTCTAGTATCGTCAGGGGAAAGACATTGATCGGGTACTTACCTCGGGTATGTTATATACCGCGAGTCGTGGATGACACGGAAGTTTCCCGGATCTCGCGGGTCCAGCGTACTACCTCTACAGAGTGTAAAACTATTCGAATAGCCGTGTCCATGGTCAAGGACAGTTGGGTGGTGCTGCTTAAACTACGTCCAGTCGTTTCCGCATAAACCAAGTGTGTGTGAGTATGGTGTTAATATGAAAGAGTTGATATGACCAAGTTTGGTGACTTGGCATATAGGGTGAACTCGAGAGTTCAACCCTCGACAAATATGTTGATATCTGTAACCTGTTCTTCAAATCAACATTTAGCTTATGTTGCATACACATGCTCCTGTTTATTACAACAAGTTTTTGTCCACCAAAGATGCATATTATTGTTATCCTTCACTTGCATTATTCATATCATGGGATGTTTGCGAGTACATTCAAAAGTACTCATTGGCTTGCCACTGGTTATATTATTGACCGGACATGGAAGGACAGGAGTTTGGAGATGAGTACGTCATCGGAGACGCCCTGCGAACTAGGACGCTTCCCAGTCAGAATGCCTGTTGGTGTAGGCTGATGGCATGGGCACCCGCTTAGCCCTAAGAATTCCGCTACTAGTTGTATCCGTGTGATTTGGCCTTATAGGCCCTACTTTGTGAACTTGACCATTTGGTCACGTGATGTAATAATTCGGTATTTGGATGTAAGACTCTTGATTCGGTATCTGTGTGTTCGATGAGCATTGATCTCTGGGATCACTGAGCATGTTCATTCGGCGATCTCGACTCGTAAGTCGGGGTCCCCACATAAATCCTATTATCAAATTTACTTCCCAAAATCCCAAAATTATTATTTTAAAATTTATTTTCCTATTCTATTGAAATACCTTTTTCTAAGGCCAGAAATGATCTTTTACGAAGAAAGATTATTTTTCCTGCTTTCAAAATATTTGAGAAAATTTAGGGAAACTTAGTGGACATATATATTCCGTATATATGAGTTTCCACACATGGTCATGTTCAAAATATTGGACAAAACCCCTTGAAATACTTTGTGCCTATTTCAAGCTTTTCGAATATTCCCATAAGAAATATTCTCAATAAATTCCAATAAAATTTAAGCATGTCACACTTGATATATGTGATGAGCTTGCCAATATCATCTCAATCCAACTTGATTTGACTCAGCTAAATATTCCAGAACCCTATTTGTCCATATCCAAATTTGAGCAACTCTATATTTCCAAGTGTCTCCAATTGTGCTCACATTTTGTGGAAATGTTTTGATACTCCAATAATGCATCCACGCCAAGTGGTGCATCAAGGAGAATAAATGAACTTGTTCTAAACCCCTCAAAACCTTTTTTTAGTGTAAGACAGTAGGATAAAATCCTACTGCATGTATATATAATGCCTATAGTTACACATGTACATGATGGGAGGGGTGGAGTGGGGTGAGAGGGGGGCGGGTGAGGTGGGCAGGGTGGAGTTACATATTATGTGGTGTCAGCTAGGGTTGCAACAATGTTATCTATGGTTTGCACCTTGCTAGCAGGCACACGGTGTCTAAGATTGGAGAAGTCTAATACAAAACTACATCGCCAGGCCCCCGGAGATGGAGTTATTTGCTGAAAGCACTTGTTATTTCTTTCCTTCCATAGACTCCAGGCTGCCACTAGAAAAATCTCCATGAACATGTTCCTGGGGTGTTCTGTCCTCTGATGTTGCAGCATCTCTAGCCTATGTCGTTGCTTTGGCCATTTGATGTATAGCATTTCCCAACAAGGTTGGCTAAAGTTGCATTCGAAGAAGAGATGTTCAAGGGTTTCCTCCACGTGCCGTTCACATAGCATGCAGTCAAGAGTAGACCCTATGTTGTAATGCCTTCGTTTGAGCATATTCCTCATGTTGAGCCTGTCCATCAGCAAGAACCATCCGAACACCTTGATCTTTGGGACACATTTTGTTTTCCATAGCCAGTTAAACGCTGCATGCACCGTAGCTCCTTTGAAATAGAACCGTCGATATGCTGCCGTTGCAAAGGTGTCAGCTCCCCAGGTACACACCCAGTCATCTCCTCTAGGGTTTCGCCGCACATCTCGGATTTCCTATTGCATCATCTTGAGTTCTTCATGCGCTTGTTCTGACAATGGAAGGAAGAACGCTTCCTGAAGTGAGCTTGTCCCCAATAAGTTCTGAACCGAAACATCTTCAGTTCTAGCGAAGGAGAAGGCCCGGGGAAAGTTTTTTGCATATACCGCATTTGTCCAGTCATCTTTCCAAAAGAGCGTCGAGAGGCCATTGTTAACCTTGACTCGCGTTATCCCTCGGAACACGGGCATAAGTTTAGTCAGTTCTCGCCACCAGAAGGAGCCACATCGATCTCGTACATGGGGCATAAGTTTAGTCAGTTCTAAACCCCTCGAAACCTTCCGTGTTGATTTCTAGAATTGGGGAACTTTACATTGTGAAGTTTCTCCGATTGATCCCAAACTTTGTGGGAATGCATTAATACTCAATTAATTCCACCACACTAAGTGGTGCATTAGTGGGAATTTATTTGCAAGGTTTTATTTGTAGAAAGAAATTTCAGCCCATTTCTTTGGTTTTTCAAGTCTACATTGGAAATTTTCTGCACCAAATCCCTAATTTGATGTACAAGCTCATTTTGACCTAACATGTGATCCTGTTAAGTTTCATAGCAATTGGAATCTATTTGCGAGCCCTAACACCCATCAAACACCTTCTACTAACTTACCAAACTTGCTTCCTTGACCCCTTCTACTATTCTCCTTGAGATCAAATTTTCACCACAACTTCTTCTATCCGTCTATCACCTCGAGTAACTTTGCCATGGCCCCTAGTCAATTATCGGTGGGTGACTCCTTCTCTTTACCTCTCCTTTCTACCATGACATCCCCTCTTTTACTCTCTCCCAATAATTTTGTTGAAGCCAATGCCCCCACATCCTTCGAGAGCATCTCTAGTATGCAAACGCACTATTTCAAGCAAAGATATGGCATGCTCATGTAGGAAATATGAGAAGCCCTTCCGAAACTTGATTTTGGCAGAAATGTGGCCTTGTACTGCAAGTGCTAGCTACACTCCTCTCTTTGACGTGAAACTTGGCAGTCTTGTAGTCCCTCCATGCCTATGACTACTAGATAAGGTTTCATTTCAAAAGCCTCCCAGTAAATACACTTTGTGCTAGCCTAAATTTGTTGTTGCAAACTTAATAAGAGGGGAAGCCCCTCCTGCATTACCCCATATGAGGCCAAACTCGTTAGTCACACTCGTGCATGCATGGGTTGCATGGCAAACAACTTTGACTGGCCAAAATGCCATTGTGGGCATGAATGCACAAGGTGACCACCTCCCTGGCATGCAGAAACGGTGTTGTGCACCTTGTCCTCTTGCTCCAGCTTGTGTCCGACTGTCGCAGCATGTCCCAGTGCACTAGGGCATTCCTCTTTCCACCTTTGACCCCCTCCATGAAGCCATCTAGGCTCCAAGACTACCCAGGCCGCATGGCCGTCGTGCCGAGAATACCCGATGCGCGTCCGGTCTCCCCTTGGCCGCCCCTCCATTTGAGGTCTCTCCCGAGTCCTCATTTCTCTCTCTTCACTCTCTCTCCCTCCTGATGGCCTCCCAGGCCTGGCCATTCTCTCCCCCAAGTGATGCGTCCATCCCCATGCACGCAGGTTCTCCGCCGTCGTAGCTCAAATTCAAGGCCGCGGTTGCTTCCTTTCCCCTCTAGTCCGCCTCCCCCGCTCCTCCTATGCTCGAGTGGGAGGAGGAAGAAGACCTTGCAGGCGAGGCCCACCTGTCGGCAACCCAACAAGTCAGGCCTGCCACATTAACTGGAATCGCCCCACGCGCGCTGCGTCTCTCCGCACAAGAGGCACATTCAGCATAGTATGCCTTCGTCGCGGCCCCTTCGTTGGCCAGGCCGAGCCATTGGGCCGGCCCACCTTCCTCTCCAGCGTCTTGGTGCATTATAGCCCACCAGGTAGAATCCTTTTCCTTTTCCTATTTTGGTGATTTTTGTAAAATCCACAATAAATTCATATGTACTCGAAGAATGTTGATTCAAATTTCTACACAACCCTAAAATCCTTGCCTATCCAATAAGTTCTTTGCTCATTTTTTTCAAAAGTATTTAGTGTTGAAATATAATGCAACTTGAATCTGATTTATTCAAACTCCACCTTTGTAAAATTCTTGGAGCACTCAAATCAACTCCAAATGGAGTGATTCCAATTTCGAGTGACTTGTAAAATCATGCTCTAATTTTCTAGCCTCAGTCAACATTTTTCTTTGCCATATTTCTATTGCATAAAATAAATAACACCTATTTCTATATATTCCATGTTAGAAAACTCATAGGAAAATCATACCAACTCCAAATACAGTGAAACCACTTTCTAAATATTTCTAAATTCATGCCCTATTATCTGAGTGCCTCCACTCATTTTTAGCAGAATAATATATTTAGACTTCTTGTAGGGCTAGTGATGCCTCCATTTCCACCATTCAAAAAAAATTTGGTGATACAAATCTCTTGGAACAACTTTAGGCATTTTTTCTTATGACCATAGATGCCCAAGAGTAATAAAACTCCTATTTGTAAAGCACGTTGGTGGTTCTTCTTGTTGTGTGGCTTATCGTTGTTTTTCCGACGATAGTTGGCGAAATAAACAGAGTACTCGGAGTTGGGTCAGAAGACCTCGAAGACCACGGAGACCTAATTGAGGAAGGCAAGCAACCCTTTGACCATGCCTAAGAAACTTTTACTTGCATGTCATATGATACCTTCCTTATGCATATATACTTGTTGGATCGGAGACCCCCTTTTCATCGGGTTGCCCCAAAGAACACCTCGTTGAAACTTGCATTTGGGCATGAGCCTACCATCTATGAGGGTTGTGCATATGGGATGTAGATAGTTGTTAGTAGTTACTGCGGAAGAAGGGGATGGGTATATGCATGATTATGATGAAGGGTGTGATACAAAGGCCTTTCAAAAACCCCGTCGGGTGCCACTAATGTCCGAGGGTGATGGTGTGGAGATGGATGACCACTTGAGAAAGAAGTGGTGT
This sequence comes from Hordeum vulgare subsp. vulgare, assembly GCF_904849725.1. Lineage (NCBI taxonomy): Eukaryota > Viridiplantae > Streptophyta > Magnoliopsida > Poales > Poaceae > Hordeum > Hordeum vulgare. Next base: position 322,012,184 of record NC_058519.1, on the reverse strand, counting down.
ACCAAGAAGGTTTTGTGTGTGTGTGTGGTTTCAGAAATGGGATTGGATTTTCGACATGTCGACTGTCCCAACCGTACACATGCGACCACGATACCCCTTATGGGATGGGGATTTGTTGATTAGTGTGGTCGATGCTAGAAGAGAGCGAGCATTATTAGTGACGGGAGTGAAGAGGTCACTCTCGGGACGGGGTCGTGCGAGGAAGGATGACTATGCTATTTCTACAGGTTCCGGGCACACCATTGGTCCCTGCATGGAAGATAAAATATAAAGCGGGGCTCGAAAGATGTACATAATGTGGGTTATGTAACAAATGAGTGCGCTCTTTGTTTAGTGTCGCCATGGGAAAAGCATTGTTTGGGTGCTTACCTTAGGTATGTTATATACCGCGAGTGTAAAAATATTTGAATAGCCATGTCCACGATCAAGGACAGTTGGGTAATCCTGCTTAAACTACGTCTAGTCGTTTTCACATAAACCAAGTGTGTGTGTGGGGGGGGGGGGTAATATGAGTAAAAGATGGAAACATGGGAAAGCTGATGTTTGAGCTAAGTTAGGTGACTTGGCATGAAGGGTCGACATGGGATGTTCGACCCATAGTTGATATTGACATATGTAACCTGTTCACTGGGTTACCGCGAAGCCTTGTGATGCATGTCGCACGAGAATTTGATCATGTTAATGCACTAGCGAAAAATCTTCTTTCCGCAAAACAGCATACCAGTGTTATGTCATACTTTGTTATTGCCTTCTTCCAAACACTAGTTAAATGCCCGTACGTTGCCACGGCATACGAAATAATATATTAAAAAATCACTTGATAAAATCATAACATGGAATTTGGATATTTTAGACGCTCGTTTTTATATTGAATATATTTTAGGAAGAAAACAATGTTAAAGGTAAATGAAAATCTATGAGCATGGACAAACTCTTGTTTTGGAATGTAGATAATAACTAAAACATTGATAAAATTAGCACATCCATTAAAATGCCATAGACACAAACAAACATGACGAAACGGTCATGTACATAGTGGATACAAACCAAGTTCGTGATAACTAAACTTACAAATTAAAACACATAATCATATGTATAATAGACATAACAAATATCTACTATTTGTACTACATGCACCAAGCTTTCTTTGTATACATCCTGCATCGGAGAACAAATAGATGCCCGTGTGTTGGCATGTTGTCTAAATACCTTGCTTAATATGCTCTAATATATACTTCAGCATCGCAACAAAAAACAATTTTACAATCCAAACTACTTCACTTATGACATGCCCCTTTCTATTTTCAGAATATGAATTAGCCAGCTGAATTTTTATGATTCAGTGTCACGTACAGACGTAGGTAAAAATTCAGCTAAAGTATAATACAGACTTGTCCCCTTTTTTTAGGCAAAAAAATCACCCTGGCCAAGTCTCTGCCCGACCTCACTCTATCTTCACTCACCAGTCACCACCTCATCCCCTTCCCCATCCCCTCACACTCCCGTGCTATCCACTCATCCCCTCACACTCCCACCGCTATCCACTCTGAAGCTCACCTGTGCTGCCGCCGTCGCCGCCCCGACTCTCCGACGCGGCCGTCACCGGAGCCGCCCTCCTCGCCCACTCACGCACGCCTCCTGCTCCCATGGTTCGCGGCTCCCTCCCTGCTCCAAACCCTAAGCCCCCGTCCCCCTCGCGCCACCTGCTCACCTCTCCCCCTCCATCTCCGGCAGGACTTCCTCCCCGGCCGCCACCACGCCATCCGCGCCGACCGCGGCCTCCGCCCCGCCGCTCGAAGACTGCCTCCGCCTCCTACGCATGAAAACTAACAAATCTCATGTATACTTGATACCATATGAAGATGCAGGTAAATTCAACAGGCTACCTCCATCCTATGAAGAAATAAATTAAGTTACACCATGCTCCAAAACTAAAAGAAATAAATTATGTGAGTATAGCTAGTGAAAACTAAAAGCATCATGATATAGGCATCCATCAAAGATGGAAACAAGAGGAATATATGCGTTCACATAGACACAAACAAAATGGCTAGAGAACATATCTAAAACGAATTTAGAACGAATTACAACAAACTCCACGGCGGCGTGTTTACTCCGACGAGGTTTGACCGGTATAGGGAGCCCCCTCAGTTCGGCCTTCCAACCTTCAAATATAAAGGTTTCTGGTGTGCATTTTCGATGGCTGTTAATTTTTTGACGGATTGGACCACTTTTACGGTTTATTCTAAACACTTATTTCAATCAAAATTGTAAAACGCAAAAATTAAAAGGGTTTGATCACTTATACTGGGTTTGCTAGAGATGCTCTTAAGCAGAATGTTTCTATCCATCGGATTTGATTTTCAAAATCTTGAGTGGTCAAATTCAGTTCCGATCTTAGAAAACCAATATATTATTACAAAAATAAAACCACGGATAAACTGAACCGAAGTAAAGCAAATGACACGAGGAGAGAATTAGGTGTCAGCAGTACATTTCATCGGATGAGTGAACCTCAACCTACATCCCAAAACTGAGATCGTCTTCCCTGTGCTACATATGCACGCCGCACACGCTGTTGCCACACGCTTTGCACTGCCATGAGCTCGTCCATGCATGCCTCAGACGCTCACGAGCTTCTTGCCGAGGATCATGTCGTCTGTGGTGAAGTCAGCCTCTTTCCTGAAGGTCCCGCGGTCAAAGTCAAGGTTGTACGAGTCCGTCAAGCCGTCGAGGAGGTCGTACTCCGGCGTAACCCCGAGGTCCTTGCTCGCCTTCTCCACCGACGCGAAGAAATGCTGCCATCGTTGCATCATGCAGTGTCGGTCCGCGACACTGTAATGGTTGTACTTTTCCAGAGCAAGACGAGGAAGAAATCAAGGAATACCTGGTCTCTGAAGGGGAAGGCCTTCTTCTTGCCGAAATCGAAGTCCTTGGGTTGTAGTGGATGATCTCCGGCTCAGGGAACCCTCTAGCGTGCATTGCATATCAAACACCAAGCGAAAAATGATGTATAGTTAGAATCTAAGTGAATTACCCACGGACATGGAGTTGTTTGCACACGAGGAACAACTTGTTCATATATATGACCTTTTTGCATGCCCGTGCTATCCCGTCGAAGGTGACATGCTTGCTGCCGGAGATGTTGTACACCTGCTTGCTCGCCTTGGGGTTGCCGAGGACCTTGATGAAGGCCGTCGCCAAATCCTGTTGCAAAACCAAGCACAAGACAGTACAGAAGATGGCTTCTAAGACATACAACCCGATAGCAGCAATTCACCGCATGCATGTCAATGCACAGACCTTGACATGGCCGAGCTGGGTGATCTGGTTCCCAGCGTTAGGAATGGGGATCGGGCGACCAGCCTTGAGCTGGTGGAAGAACCACTCCTCCACGGGGTTGTAGTTGAGAGGGCCGTAGATGTAGACCGGTCTGATGGACGTCTAGTTCACGCCGCTCGTCTCCAGCAGGCTCTGTGTCTCCAGCTTTCCCTTATGCCGGCTTTTTGGGTCCACAGCGTCGGTCTACCGGTTGGATGGGCATATGCTTGCCACGAGTCAGTAATGGTGACGACTTCATGTTGACATCCATGTGAGTGGTATGGCAATATACCTCAAAGTGTGGGAGCAAGTCTGACTTCAGGTAGACTCATGCCGATGAGCAATAGATAAACCTGAAAATAGTACCAGAATGCTAGATAGTTCAGGGCACTGAATTTGCAAATATCTTGTTTTGCATCCGAAAAAGTAACCAGCTTATTGTTCCAGGTTTGGCAACGCTTCTAGTATGGGGATACTTCAGTGGCCTCGCGTCCTGAAACACCATGACACAAAATAGTTACAACATTTGGGAGATATCAGAGATGATAGTTTCAGCTGGGGAAGGGCCATTTTGCATTTTAGAAGCAATCTTCAGGTGTTGTGATACTAATTGACACGCTTATTTACATCTGGTTAGTAGTTATGAACAAACATTTGTGTGGTGTACCAGAAATATCTACTTAGCATATTAGAGCCTGATAGCATTCAGGTCAACGTGGTCGCATGTAATAAGCAAAATACTGCTCTTGGCGATGATGGTTGAAGGACCAGTTGCCCGGCCAAAGGGATCTAGGAGACTGTTGACCACACTGACATCTTCAATATCAGGGTGGATAAAAATGACGGCATCATCGGCATAGACCAAAGTTCTATGCTTAACCATCCACGAACCAAAGGGAACAAGGATGCCTTCAGAGTTCAGACCAAGCAAGATTGAACCGGCAAGCAAAGAAAATCCACGATGAGCATGAAAAGGATAGGCCGGAGGGGATACCCCGGGAAGGAACCGTTAATCTAGTTTTCAGTGCTCGCCGAGAATAACAGATTGTCGATCCAATTACACCATCGCAGACCCCTATGTTGCAAAGCTCCGAGTTCCGAAAGATAGACCGGGAGCAACCTTGAATCTTCTTCTAGACTGCTGATCCTTAAATGCTTGTAACTACTCCATGTAATTTAACTTCCTTGCTTAATCAATAAAATACGATGCTGCTGCATTTGTAAAGAAAGAGAGTACTCCTATTGTAGCTGTCTGGCTTACCATTAATATCATAGATGACATTAAAGCCCTTAGCAGAAAGGCTTGTCCTGACGAAATCAAAGTCTTTCCTATCACCTTTCAAATGAAGCACCTATACGCAAAAACCATCCTAAATATCATGAGTGATATGCAAATAAAGGTGAACAAGTGAAGCAAGGACAGGATCGTAGGAAACGGCATGCCTTGGAAGAGAACTCTGCATACTCTGCATCTGATTCACCTGGCAACTGCTTGGTTATGGGTGCCTTTCCTCTGGTGAACAATGTGACCTGAAATAAATTCATCTTTTTAGTGGACTCATAAAATCGATGTGCCGGTACTATCAAAACATTGCAGGTCATATTTAGCCTAAGGAGCCATTCTTTGTACTATCAGAAATGTATGCACATACTGACCTGGTGTCCCTCCTGGACAAGTTTCCTAAGGGAACAAGGATGCCTTCAGAGTTCAGACAAAGCAAGATTGAACCGGCGAGCAAAGAAAATCCACGATGAGCATGAAAAGGATAGGCCGGAGGGGATACCCCGGGAAGGAACCGTTAACCAAGTTTTCAGTGCTCGCCGAGGATAACAGATTGTCGATCCAATTACACCATCGCAGACCCCTATGTTGCAAAGCTCCGAGTTCCGAAAGATAGACCGGGAGAACCCTTGAATCTTCTTCTAGACTGCTGATCCTTTGATGCTTGTAACTACTCCATGTAATTTAACTTCCTTGCTTAATCAATAAAATACGGTGCTGCTGCATTTGTAAAGAAAGAGAGTACTCCTATTGTAGCTGTCTGGCTTACCATTAATATCATAGACGACATTAAAGCCCTTAGCAGAAAGGTTTGTCTTGACGAAATCAAAGTCTTTCCTATCACCTTTCAAATGCAGCACCTATACGCAAAAACCATCCTCCTCCACGGGGTTGTAGTTGAGAGGGCCGTAGATGTAGACCGGTCTGATGGACGTCTAGTTCACGCCGCTCGTCTCCAGCAGGCTCTGTGTCTCCAGCTTTCCCTTATGCCGGCTTTTTGGGTCCACAGCGTCGGTCTACCGGTTGGATGGGCATATGCTTGCCACGAGTCAGTAATGGTGACGACTTCATGTTGACATCCATGTGAGTGGTATGGCAATATACCTCAAAGTGTGGGAGCAAGTCTGACTTCAGGTAGACTCATGCCGATGAGCAATAGATAAACCTGAAAATAGTACCAGAATGCTAGATAGTTCAGGGCACTGAATTTGCAAATATCTTGTTTTGCATCCGAAAAAGTAACCAGCTTATTGTTCCAGGTTTGGCAACGCTTCTAGTATGGGGATACTTCAGTGGCCTCGCGTCCTGAAACACCATGACACAAAATAGTTACAACATTTGGGAGATATCAGAGATGATAGTTTCAGCTGGGGAAGGGCCATTTTGCATTTTAGAAGCAATCTTCAGGTGTTGTGATACTAATTGACACGCTTATTTACATCTGGTTAGTAGTTATGAACAAACATTTGTGTGGTGTACCAGAAATATCTACTTAGCATATTAGAGCCTGATAGCATTCAGGTCAACGTGGTCGCATGTAATAAGCAAAATACTGCTCTTGGCGATGATGGTTGAAGGACCAGTTGCCCGGCCAAAGGGATCTAGGAGACTGTTGACCACACTGACATCTTCAATATCAGGGTGGATAAAAATGACGGCATCATCGGCATAGACCAAAGTTCTATGCTTAACCATCCACGAACCAAAGGGAACAAGGATGCCTTCAGAGTTCAGACCAAGCAAGATTGAACCGGCAAGCAAAGAAAATCCACGATGAGCATGAAAAGGATAGGCCGGAGGGGATACCCCGGGAAGGAACCGTTAATCTAGTTTTCAGTGCTCGCCGAGAATAACAGATTGTCGATCCAATTACACCATCGCAGACCCCTATGTTGCAAAGCTCCGAGTTCCGAAAGATAGACCGGGAGCAACCTTGAATCTTCTTCTAGACTGCTGATCCTTAAATGCTTGTAACTACTCCATGTAATTTAACTTCCTTGCTTAATCAATAAAATACGATGCTGCTGCATTTGTAAAGAAAGAGAGTACTCCTATTGTAGCTGTCTGGCTTACCATTAATATCATAGACGACATTAAAGCCCTTAGCAGAAAGGCTTGTCCTGACGAAATCAAAGTCTTTCCTATCACCTTTCAAATGAAGCACCTATACGCAAAAACCATCCTAAATATCATGAGTGATATGCAAATAAAGGTGAACAAGTGAAGCAAGGACAGGATCGTAGGAAACGGCATGCCTTGGAAGAGAACTCTGCATACTCTGCATCTGATTCACCTGGCAACTGCTTGGTTATGGGTGCCTTTCCTCTGGTGAACAATGTGACCTGAAATAAATTCATCTTTTTAGTGGACTCATAAAATCGATGTGCCGGTACTATCAAAACATTGCAGGTCATATTTAGCCTAAGGAGCCATTCTTTGTACTATCAGAAATGTATGCACATACTGACCTGGTGTCCCTCCTGGACAAGTTTCCTAAGGGAACAAGGATGCCTTCAGAGTTCAGACAAAGCAAGATTGAACCGGCGAGCAAAGAAAATCCACGATGAGCATGAAAAGGATAGGCCGGAGGGGATACCCCGGGAAGGAACCGTTAACCAAGTTTTCAGTGCTCGCCGAGGATAACAGATTGTCGATCCAATTACACCATCGCAGACCCCTATGTTGCAAAGCTCCGAGTTCCGAAAGATAGACCGGGAGAACCCTTGAATCTTCTTCTAGACTGCTGATCCTTTGATGCTTGTAACTACTCCATGTAATTTAACTTCCTTGCTTAATCAATAAAATACGGTGCTGCTGCATTTGTAAAGAAAGAGAGTACTCCTATTGTAGCTGTCTGGCTTACCATTAATATCATAGACGACATTAAAGCCCTTAGCAGAAAGGTTTGTCTTGACGAAATCAAAGTCTTTCCTATCACCTTTCAAATGCAGCACCTATACGCAAAAACCATCCTAAATATCATGAGTGATATGCAAATAAAGGTGAACAAGTGAAGCAAGGACAGGATGGTAGGAAACGGCATGCCTTGGAAGAGAACTCTGCATACTCTGGATCTGATTCACCTCGCAACTGCTGGGTTATGGGTGCCTTTCCTTTGGTGAACAATGTGACCTGAAATAAATTCATCTTTTTAGTGGACTCATAAAATCGATGTGCTGGTACTATCAAAGCATTGCAGGTCATATTTAGCCTAAGGAGCCATTCTTTGTACTATCAGAAATGTATGCACATACTGACCTCGTGTCCCTCCTGGACAAGTTTCCTGGACAGGAAGAGACCAACGAACCTGGTGCCCCCCATGATCAGAATGTTCTTGGAGTCTGCTCTAGTAAACAACTACTCTGAACCTCAAAAGATATCTTGGGTTTTAACTTTTAACCAGCAGATATAAAAGACCAGGGGACCCATATTAGAGATGCTTCGGTTCTTGTCCACTGTGTGTTTCCTCTTTCCTGCATACAGTACATATGCAGCTGTACTACCCTGTATTTTTGAGAAACACCTTGTACTACACCCCTTACTAAATGAAAGACAATCAAGCATCAAAAAAAGAACTCTTGGTTTTTAAGGAAACAATCTAAATCTAGTATGTAATTAGAAGTTTGAATTTTGTTTTTACTCAAACAATAGTATCCACTAAATGTATGCAGTATAATTATGTTTCAAGTAATATAGAGACACTCTGTAGCAACTCAATAAAAGATAAATAAGGTGTGTCATAATGAGAATAAATAGTCATAAAACAAATAATAATATCAAACCTAACCCTCTAGCTCTTGTCAGCAGCTTGTATGAAGTTGCATAAAGCTCGTGTCAGAACTGTTGGAAGATGAAACACACCAAGTGTTATTAGATAAGAACATGGAACCATAAAGAGCATTTATTCGCATGTTCACATGTATCTAGAGTATTGCCGGTAAGCTAATGGTGGACATAATTTTAGTGAAAGAAACAAACCAGTGTCATCCGTATCCTCAAATTCCATATGAATCAAAAAGTGAAAACAATCCTCAAGAACAAGCCATATATTTAGCATCGATCAGTGAGCAGCAACATAGAAGTGTTATTTATTTGGTTTCTGGCAGAGAGCAGCAATACATATATAAGATGGTCAACGCCTTCTTGCATTGTACAGCGCCGCATGAACTATCAATCACAGACATAACAATATCACGGTTTTCACTTTCTGAGATTTTCTCAAAACCCAATTCAACCTGATAAGTACACGTGCAGGTCTCTCCTATTTCCTTCAATTTAACCTACATCTTATAATCTTCATTCAACATCTGAGATCTATTTGAACAAACTACCTTACTGGATTGTGTTTGTCTCGAGTACAACTGCACTCGAACAATTAGAAGTAGTGAACTGATGGGGAAGCAACCAAGCCTCCAAGTTAGCCAGAAATATAAAGTTAACTCTAATGTGCCGTTAGAGTTGTCTGCATGACCTGGTCTGTTCTCCAATCCATCTACCACGCTCTGCTCCAACCCATCTACCACGCTCTAACTCCAATGATTGGCCTATCCACTACAATAGTACTACCATGTATAGAAGGGCATAACAAACACAAAAAGTCTATCAGATTTCTTCTACAAATCGTGCAAAACTCTGACAATAGTTATGGAAATGAAAATTATAATTTCTCCTAAATGTTAGCAATGATGGATTTACTTTTTTTGAGGAACTGTCAAAATGTCAAATGTATAGAGAAATATTAGAAGCCCATGGTCATACCTTTTCTTTATCGTGGAAAACAAAATGATTAGATATACCTTGCAGACAACTGAGATTTTGTTAGCAGGTGCTAGGCATATGAACCAGCATTGTGTTTGGAAAATTATTGAGAGAAAAAAATGTTCTATACTTGGCACAAACCATGAAGAAATCACATGGAGTCATGAAATAGAAGAACAATATAACCAAGAAAATAGTGGAATAAGATGTATCAACAATAAAAGTACAGGGTCATAACCATGAAATCAAGATCAAGCTCAAGTTGTATATTAGCTAGTAAACAAACAAAACAATAAGAGAACCGTACATTAAGACGGAAAGGAAGAGAAAGGTAAAGAGCTTACCAGCCGAGGCAATCAGCCATGTGGACGACGAGGTTGGTGATGTAGACGACGGAGGGGGTGTTGTCCTTGAAGAGGCGCACGGTGGCGAGCTCGTCGACCTGCAGCTTCCACAGCGTGGCGACGACGAACGCGGATGCGCGCCCGATGTCCCCGAGGATCAGTGCGGCGGAGGCGAGCGCGACGACCAGGGGCCCCGCGGCGGCCGCCAGCGCCCGCGCGCGGCCTCGGCGACGCGGCCCGCCGCCAGGTCGCGCAGCGCCAGGTCTCGGAGCGGCCTCCGCGGGCTCGGCAAGGCGGAGGCGCGAGGGGGCCAGTCGGCGGCCTGGCGGCCGCGACGCGCGCGAGGTGGCGAAGGGAATGGCGCGGGCGCGGCGGGCGGGCGAGCGCGGAGGGCGCGGCAAGGAAGGAGGCGGCGACCGCGGGCTCGGCGAGGCGGGGGGCGCGAGGGGGCTGGTCTACGGCCTGGCGGCCGCGGCGCGCGCGAGGTGGCGGAGGGAATGCGCAGCGCCAGGTCCCGGAGCGGCCTCTACGGGCTCGGCGAGGCGGGAGCGCGAGGGGGCCAGTCGGCGGCCCGGCGGCCGCGGCGCGCGCGAGGTGGCGGAGGGAATGGCGCGGGCGCGGCGGGCGGGCGAGCGGGAAGGCAGCGGCGAGGAAGGAGGCGGCGGCCGCGGGCTCGGCGAGGTGGCGGGCGCGAGGGGGTCGATCGATGGCCTGGCGGCCACGGCGCTCGCGAGGTGGCGGAGGGAATGGCGCGGGCGCGGCCGGCGGGTGAGCGGGGAGGGAGCGGCGAGGAAGGAGGCGGCGGCGGCCATTTGGGATGATTTTTGGAAGGAGAGAGACGAGATCGGGAACGAGGGGTGGGGAGAGGTGGGGTGGGAAAGTGGTAGTTTTTTTCTAGCGACAAGGGGTGGGAAAGGTGGACTCGTTCTGCGGGGGGATCTAGTGATTCTTTTTACTGCATGCGATCGATGGGTGGGATGGGAGGTCAAACCATCCAGCTGGTGGAACCATCACGACGTTCGATCCTGCTTTAATAGTAGAGATAGGTTGCTTGCGAGTACATTCAAAGTACTGATTGGCTTGCCACTGGTTATTTCGTTGACCAGGTAAGAGAGAACATGAGATGGTGAAGAGTACCTTGGTGACGTTCCTCCGAGCTAGGACGCTTCCCAGTCTGAATGCCAGTAGGTTAAGGCTGATGGCATGGGTTCACGCTTTCAACCAAGAATTCCGCTATTAGATGAGTTTGCTGTTTTGGTCTTCAAGGCCCTATCTACGTAAGACTTGATCTCAATGGTCCTTATTTGTATCAGACTGTATGTATGGATGTAAGACTCTTGTTATTTAGTTATTGTGTGTTAGGTGAGAATTGATCTTTGGGATCACGGAGGACGTACATTTAGCGACCTCCACCTAAAAGTAAGGGTCCAAATAGAGCTGGTATCAGAGCCATCCTGACTGTAGGAAGCCCTTAGTTGGCATAGACATTAGTTAGGAGAATGTTGTTTTCCAGACCCTTCAAAAACACTTACAAAACCTCTATAAACTCAACTCTCCTAAATTTCCAAAGGGAGCGAAGGTTTTTGCCTTAGCACTTCCACCCTTATTCTCTCGACTCTCCTCATTTTTTTACAAAACTTGCAAATGGTCGCTAGCCTTCTTATGCCCCTGATCATGAGATTGCCTAAAATTCTCGTGTGTAACTTGGAAGGAAGAAACCTTTCCAAGCGATCACCCCTGTACTTAGAAGACATGGTTGGCAATGCTGCGACAAGACGACACTAACAGAAGCTACCTTCTCAAGAGATGAGGACATCGGGGTGGTGACACCCTCGACTATGTTCCAGAGTGATGCGACCATGGCCTATGATAACCAGGACATCAGATAAAGATATGCATCGCTAATAGAGCGACCTTGTCATTATCAACATTGTGTCAACCACCACCAGTGGATGAGAACCTCGCCATTTGGTCCGCCGCAGCTTAGTGAGGACGAAAATGGTTCTCTTCATCCCCCGCTCTTGGTGTCGATGTTGTCATCAACATAACTGACAGGTCGGAACTCTATGAAGCCTTGTCAGTGTCATTGCATACAGGTTGTCCACTTGCAACTCATAACGCCTTAGAAGGCAAGAATACATTGGCAGGATTATGAGACGTACGGAAGACCCTGTCAATAACAGCCGAGAGGAACCTCCTTCATCGGTAGCTCACCAGACGAGAAGTCGTCAAGGACTCTTTCCAGCTCAACCCAATTCGTTTCGGCAAACAACAACAAAGGACATAGTGACACGATAAGGAGACTCAGAAGACGGAACAGACTCCTCTCCAAGGCATGAAGCAAACACGATTATGGAGTAAAAGGACCCCTAGGGTATGATGAGTCATGAATCCCCTATGGGAAGTCGAGTCCGTGAAATGGTTTGAATGGGACCATATTGTGTGTTGTCTGTTTTATTTGTTTATGTGTTGGTATACGTCGCACTTTTGCCCTAGGCAACGAGTATGCGACTATATCACCTGCCTCATCTTGATGTTTGCATTGGCCTTGCGGCACTTGTTTGATTGCACTTGCACTATATCACCCCTTAGGCAGTCCCCTCTATACTACTTTTCTCCCGCCAACCCTTCTCGATAGCTGAACATCAGCAAGACAAGATGCACCAAGAATCCACCCTCACACAGAACTCGCACTGAAGACTTCGAGTGCAACATACTCAACTAGACGCAACCCCATAGCATTATGCTTCTCCCTAAAAATTGGGAATCCCTCCCTAGACCAACCTAAACCTCACAAGATTTCCTAGCTCAACCTTCTGGTCACGTGTCTAATATACCGAATTGCCAGAGCACATGTTGAGGTCCAATAACCCCTGCTTAGCACTGGTTCCATTATGGAACAAGTGATCATAGTGAGCAAGTACCCTTCATTCTTAAGCTAGCACCAGAACCCTGATGCCATAGGAAGGATCGTTCTGGGATATCTGATTTGTGGACAATGGGTTGATGTGATGATAACATGTGTCTTGGGCATATAGCTAGACTATCTTAGTGGATCATAAAACCCTTATGATGGTAGGTGAACTTGGTGGAACAAGTTGGTAAGGTAGCATAGCCTACATACTCCTGGAGTAAGTTTGGATTCAGTAGGACAATTATGATCACGAGTTAAAATTATTGGTTGTACACTAAAATGACTTTATTAAGTCGTAGTCATGGTTAGATGATGGTACCATAATGACGTGGAGTGACAAGTAGGAATTGTGAATAGGATTTAAATAGGTATTCACACTAGACTATCGATGATAAATGAGGCCACATGGTTCAGAGTAAATTGGATTTAGTCCAATGATCTCGATTGTGATACCAGGTTTTAGGCGAGTAATAAGTAGAAGTAATTAGAGTTGTTGAATTGATTTACGAATCCATATGAGCCTCACCTTGGAGATTAGTTCGCGAGGATATTGGAAGATGGTGGGTATACTATGGCATAGTCCTTGCAATGATATGTGGATTATGAGGACTCTAGGTGGTCATGTAGAACCCCCCAACAATATTGGATTTATAGTTGTGATGGCTCCAGTGATGGTTGATAAGATTGATGGAAAACTTGATTGAACTCGTAGGAAGAAAACAAGAACTTGGGTTGGAACACTACGTGTTTCCTCAACATAGGGATGGAGCACCCTTGGATTTCTAGTGCCTTGATTCATGCCTAGCAACGTGTATGCTTTCCCGAGGATTCTTTTATGGGAATACATGTGTAACTTAGCTATAGTATACTTATGAGATTAGGTGAGGTTCTTGCCTCGGACCCTGGAATTGACTAGCATGAGTGGTGTGGACTCGACCTTATGTGAGATGGAACCTTCAATGATATAGGGTGATTTTGTATACAGATATAGGCTAGACTGTTTGCATCTAAGGAATGTGCTTAAGGATATGGTAATGGATGCTCACTCACATCCTAAGTTCCTTAAAACCCCGAAGTTCCCGAGCCATAAAATCATTGGTTTATGACCATAGGAAACGGCTCTAAGTCATTAGACTATGGCCAATCATCCACCCCGACCATTACTAATCATGTCTATGGGGAACATGGACATGAAGGACTTGATTATGTTAGACCACGAACCCCTCGGCAAGTGACCGCCCATAACAAACCCTGCTCCTCTCACCTATCTCATGAGGAGTGTGCTTATGTGATGCTTGGGAAAGTATGTCGTTATCCTCATGGATGACATACTTATTCACCCAATAAGAGGAGGGACAGCTTAGTCCTGTGTGGACAAGCCCCAGGAACACCAATCGCCATGCCTCGCAAGAGTAAGGTATTATCTTGAGAAAATGGACCTCTCGAAGCAATCTCCAAGCAGTACAAGTCAATCCTACCCAGGACGAGGCCAAGAACCGCCATGGTTGGGAAACCACGACGACGAAGAAGAACCAATAGAAGTCAACTACCGCTCGTCCGCCGGCTACATCAACTATGCCAAGAAGCATCGATGTTCAAGCCGATGAAGCCTTTGGACATCAAGGGAAGATAAAGAGCCCTTATTGGTCCAAATTAGGGACATGAGTCCTAACTAGACCATTGTGAAGTCCCTCTCAGGAGGGAGTTCACCCCGCTTACCAAGTTGTAGACCGTAGGGATTGGATGACTGGTCTATACTTCCGGGTAGCCAGCTCATCTAGGACCCCTCAAGAACTCTCCTAGGTAATAGGACCTGTTCTAACATCGTGTCCTTAAGCTTAGTCTTATGGCGAGACCTAACCCAGGCCTTTTCACGAGAAGCTACAAAGAGGCTAGAAGACCTAACATCTAAAGACAAACCGGAAGCATGCGTCCATGACGACAACAACAAACGGACGGAGGAGAATGAAGCACATAAACGAACAACTTACTCAAGCAGAACAACTCGACGAAAAGCTTATGACGAACCCTTCTATTCTAACCCGAGACGTCTAGGTGTCACTAACCAACATGCACAGCCCCAGGACCAGCACCTACACATGCTACCTTGCCACGTATTCTGACTTTGGAGTACACCTACAAGCCAGACTCGTGCGAGAACTTAGTTCACCAAGCCCCTGACCCTTACTCAAGCCTAGCTTATTGCCAGAACCCCGTTCATGGTCAGGCGAACACAAGCAGACCATTCGAAGTTGTATTGTCAAGCACTTCAAGACCCATAGGAGCAACCACATCAAAGAAGGAGCAAGAGAGGAACGTGAAGACTGCCTCCGACCAAAAGTTTTGTATCTCTCCAACGCCTAGCCTAGAAATCTTGAGAACAAGATTTTTCTTAAGGGGGTAAGGTCTATCACACCCTGGTTTTTACTCTCCTAGCTAAACTAACATAGCTCAAAACATAGGACCAATTAAATTATTTATGAGTACTTGTGATGCTTGATGTGATTGTTGCTTGCTTGCTTGTTTGCTTGTGTTTTAAATCACAAAACTCCCTCGTAGTCTCTAGACTCATATTCTTGTCCCAAACCTTGGTCCAATGACCATACCATGTGTATAGGGCCAAAACCTATTTTTACCAAATATTAATTTGACCAAAATGAATTTATTTAATTTAATCTTCCAAAAACCCCTAAGTTGGGATTTGTACTAAAAGTCCTCAAATTAGGGAAGATGTTTTGCCCCAAAATATTTTATTTAAAACCTATTATAAGAAAGACTTCCCAACATCACAAAATTATTATTTGAATAGTTATTTTCCTATTTTATTTAAATACTTTTTTCTAAGGCCACAAATGGTCTTTTACAAAGAAAGATTATTTTTCTTGCTTTCAAAATGCATGAGAAAATTCAGGGAAACTCAGTGGACAGATATATTCCATATATAAGAGTTTCAACACATGGTCATGTTCAAAATATTGGACAAAACCCCTTCAAACCCTTTCTACATATTTTAAGCTTTTGGAATATTTCCATAAGAAATATTCTCAATAAATTACAATAAAATTATAGAACATCACAAATGATATATGTGACGATCTTGCCAAGTTTCATCTCAATACAAGTTGATTTGATTCAGGTAAATATTCCAGAACCCTATGTGTCCAGATCCAAATTTGAGCAACTCTACATTGCCAAGTATTTCCAACTGTGCTCACATTTTGTGGACATGTTTTGATACTCCAATAATGCATCCACACCAAGTGATGCATCAAGGAGAATAGATGAACTTGTTCTAAACACCTCAAAACCTTCCGTGTTGTTTTCTAGAATTGGGGAACTTTACATTGTGAAGTTTCTCCAATTGATCCAAAACTTTTTGTGCATGCCTTAATACTCAAATAATGCCACCACACCAAGTGGTGCATTAGTGGGAATTGATTTGAATTGTTTTAATTGTAAAAATCCCTTTCTGCCCATTTCTTGGGTTTTTCAAGTCTACATTGGAAACTTTCTCCACTAAATCCCCAATTTTGACCTAACATGTGATCATGTTAAGTTTTATAACAATTGAAATCCAGTTGCTAGCCCTAACATCCATCAAACACCTTCTACTCACTTACCAAACTTGCTTCCTTGACCCCTTCGATTGATCTCCTTGAGCTCAAATTTTTACCACACCTTCTTCTATCCCTCTATCACCTCCAATAAATTTGCCATGGCCCCTAGTCAATTGTTGGAGGGTGACTCCCTCTCTTTACCTCTCCTTTCAACCATGACAGCCCCTCTTTTACTCTCTCCCAATAATTTTGTTCAAGCCAATGCCCCCACATCCTTCCAGAGCATCTCTAGTATGCCAATGTACTATTTCAAGCAAATATATGGCATGCTCATGTGGGAAATATGAGCAGCCCTTCTGAAACTTGATTTTGGCAGAAATGTGGCCTTGAACTGCAAGTGCTAACTATACTCCTCTCCTCGACCTAAAACTTGCAGTCTTGTAATCGCTCCATGCCTATGACTACTAGACAAGGTTTCATTTCAAAAGCTTCCGAGTAAATACACTTTGTGCTAGCCTAAAGTTTGTTGTTGCAAACTTAATCAGAGAAGAAGCCCCACCTGCATTACCCCATATGAGGTTGAGCTCCTCAATCACACTCCTGCACGCATGGCTTGCATGCCAAACAGCTTTGACTGACCAAAATGCCACTATGGGCATGAATGCACATGGTGACCACCTCCCGGGCATGCAGAAATGGTGCTCTACACCTTGTCCTCTTGCTCCAGCCTGTGTTCGGTTGCGGCATCATGTCCTAGCGCTAGGGCATTCGTCTTTCCACCATTGACCCCCTCCATGACGCCACCTAGGCTCCAAAACTACTCAGGCTACGTGGCCACCATACCCAGAGCACCTGATGTGCGTCCCTCCATTTGAGGCCTCCCCCGAGTCCCTGCTGCTCTCTCTTCACTCTCTCTCTCTCTCTCCTAATGGCCTCCCACGCCTCCCCAATATCTCTCCTAAGCCCCGCATCCATCCCCATGCCAACAGCTTCTCCGTTGGACGCAGCTCAAATTCAATGTCACGGTTGCTCCCTTCCCCCTCTAGTCCATGCTAGAGCCCCCTAGGGTCGTGTCGCTCCTCCCCCTAGGCCCCATATCCTCTTCCCCTGGCTGCGCCATCCTATCCAGGATTGCCGTCGCCGCCACCAGCTTACCTCCGCTGGCGTTGTTTTGGTGGACCTCGGCGTCCATAGGGTGCGGGAATTGGGGCACCGCATCCCCTACACCTGAGGATGGTTGGGCAGTGCCGGAGGATGCCAGTGCCACCTGGGCTAAGCGTCAGAGCAGTTCAGGTCTGCCTTCCCTACTCCTCCTCTGCACCGCATCCCCCTACGCCTGAGGATTGTGTGTTGCTTGTGTTACTTGTTTATGCATTGATATACGTCGCACTTTTTCCCTAGGCAACGAGTATGCGACTATATCACATGCCTCATCATGATGTTTGTGTTGGCATTGCGGCACTTGTTTGATTGCATTTGCACTATACCACCCCTTAGGCACTCCCCTCTATGCTACTTTTCTCCCGCCAACCCTTCTCGACAGCTGAAGACCAGGCCCTTCAGGTCAAGGTTGTCAGAATCGCAATTTTGAATCGGATCGAAGCTCCGTTGGTAGGATCGTGAATCATAGAATCATATCTACTAGGATCCTAGAAACTCAGATTCTAGGAGCAAAGTCGTAGAATCGAAGGGGCTAGTTTGGATCGTAAAGTCGTAAGATTCTAAGACTTGAGTAAAGATTCTGACAACATTCCTTCAGGTGCACCCTGGTGGGTGGTGCTCAGCCCAGCCCACCTCCAGTTCCCCCCTTCTGGTATATATTTGGTTTTGACCTAAAAAATATAGAGGAGGACCTTCGTGATGAAGCATCGCCGTATCGAGGTGAAACTTGGGCAGGAGCACTTTTGCCCTTTGGCGGAGTGATTCCTCCGGGGAAACTTCCCTCCCGGAGGGGGAAATCATCATCATCATCATCACCAACAACCCTCTCATCTTGGGGAGGCCAATCTTCATCAACATCTTCAACAGCACCATCTCCTCTCAAACCCTAGTTCATCTCTTGTGTTTCAATCTTTGCACCGGACCTTAGATTGTTTGTTGTGAATAGCTAGTAGTGCTGACTACATCTTGTAGTTGATTACTATATGGTTTATTTGGTGGAAGCAAAAATATTCAGATCCTTTATGCAAATTAATACTCCTCTGATCTTGAGCATGTTTATCATTTGTGAGTAGTTACTTATGTTCTTGAGGCCACGGGACAAATCATGTTGCGAGTAATCATGTGAACTTGATATGTGTTCAATATTTTGATGGTATATATGTTGTGATTTCCTTAGTGGTGTCATGTGAACATCGACTACATGACACTTCACCATATTTGGGCCTAAGGGAATGCATTGTGGAGTAGTTATTAGATGATGGGTTGCTAGAGTTACGGAAGCTTAAACCCTAATTTATGTGCTACTTTTTAAGGGGCCGATTTGGATCCAAAAGTGTAATGCTATGGTTAGATATTTATCTTAATACTTTTCTCGTAGTTGTGGATGCTTGCGAGCGAGTTAATAAGAAGTAGGAGGTTTGTTCAAGTAAGAACAACACCTAAGCACTGGTCCACCCACATATCAAATTATCAAAGTATCCAACACGAATCAAGCTATCATGGTGAAAGTGACTAGATGAAATTCCCGTGTGCCCTCAAGAACACTTTTTCCTATTATTAGAAACCACTTTGGCCTATCCTTTGCCAAAAAGGATTGGGCTACCTTTATGCAGTTATTGTTACTCTTGCTACTAGTTACGTGTTACAACTATCTTGTTATCAAACCACTTGTTACCGCTATTTCAGTGCTTGCACAAATTACCTCGCTGAAAACCACTTGTCATTTCCATATTCTCCTCGTTGGGTTCGACACTCTTACTTATCGAAAGGACAATGATTGATCCCCTATACTTGTGGGTCATCAGCGCCCTGACTGATACTCTGCCAACGTCATGGAAGGTTCTCGAGCAATAGAAGCCCAATGCCCCAAGGACGTAATCATTGAATGAAAACAGTATCCTGTATGAGTTGTTGAATCTCTATATGATACGACGCTATATTGCATTTGCATGGTATAACTTGTCTTATTTGTTTTTAAATTTTAACTTATGTGTGGTTGTTCTAACTTGAAAGTTTCCAGTCATCAGCTTCATCCCCCAGATAACTGCTATGAGGGGTGTTTTCGGCGTCCGCACTGTTACCCTTAGACAATGTCTTGGTTCCCTAAGGCGGTAGTGTGGGAGGAAAAAAAGGCAATCGGGCTATGTGGCTTACTTGTTTCACTTGAGCATAGGAGCTTGACTGCGGGAACTAATTAAGAGCCCCCTTGTAGATTGAGATGTTAGGATGCACCAAGGTGTAAAAAAACAACATCACTTGGTTTGTATAACTCCAAACCTTTTGCATAATGCGGTGCAACTCTAGCGGCTCGTAACTTAATTTTTGTCATCGGATCGCAGACCAGTTCTCGCATATTATGATAACCAATTTTTGGCTTTCTCCACTTAGGTACTTAACCAGACGAACTAGAAGTACAATCAGAGTGCTTCTCCCTTTACCCTTTTAGACGAACAAGCGAAACATAAAGTAATAAGCACAAGAGTTGGGAAACCCAACTATTGACCCAAGACATAATTCATAATTGATGCATATAACACAATATCCAAGACTCCCTACACATGTAATAAAAAATAGTGTCAGAATGATGCTTACGGTGACCTTAATAACCAAGCCCCCGATCAATTAGCAGCTGGCATCTAATATTTGTATCAAATAGTCTTGTGCTGGTGTGATGAAAGAGTTCGGAAAAGAAGGAGATAAAAGAAGTAAAAATGCTAATGAACCATCGAGGGTGATCTTTATTTACGATTAACTCAAGGTATCTATCCATACAATCTGGATTCCCAAGCAACGCTTATGAATATTGAAAATACTTTTTCAGAGGAAGGGTTTATAGAGGGTCTCTGTGGATGGCTTGATGTCCTTTATGATGCCCTGCTACACATCTGCGCCTTACTCTTAGGGAAGTACTCCTTTATAGGGGGGAATAGTTGGCGAGTGGAACTTCAACAAAGGTGGTCTGAAGTCCCCGAGGTGTGGGTAGGTTGACTTAGAGTTTGTCTATTACAGTATCTGTATTTGTTTGAGGACATGTAATGACCATCGTGCGGTTTAGCCAAATAGTTGGTCCATATAGTAGGTCTCACAGGTGCGCATGCTATCTTGGGTGCAAAATTATGCCTTCGAGGAACGTACTTTGCTGTTTGAAAGGCCCTGCTGTTGGGAGTGTATCCTTATTTCGTTTGAGCATGTGAAGGATCCAAGAACTATGGCAGAATGCGAGCTCGTCTATGTTCCTTAATGGTGAGGTGAGACTTTGAGGTTGTATTGTTGTCCTGTACTTTGGAAGCAAGGGTTGCAGTATGTTCCTAGGTTGGAGGGATCGCTCAGTGTTACCATTGATGGTAATGACACCATTGGGTCATGTCATCTCTAGCTTCACATATGCATAATGGGGAACGGAGTTAAAGTGAGCGAACGTTGTACGGATGAGTAGTGTGTGATACCTGCTGTGAAAAGGGACAATGTTGGGATCAAGTCTTTACTGCGGAAGTTGTCAGGTGAACCAAACACTACTTCTAAAGTTATGGTTCTCGACGAACAAGCCTTGATGCCAAGGATTATTCCTTTGAAAGTGGTGTTGTTGGGTTTTATCCTTGATGGATCGATACCCAATTTTCTCGTTATGTCTGTGTAAATCAGATTGAGGCTACTACCTCCCTCCATAAGAACTCTAGTGTGATGGTACCCATCAATGACGGGGTCGAGTACCAGGGCCACCGAACCCCCATGTCGAATACTGGTCGGGTGATCCATGCGGTCATAAGTGATCCAACATGCCAACCATGGGTTATACTTCGGGGCTACTGGCTCTATAGCATATACATCCGGAAGTGCTTGTTTCCTCTCCATTTTTGTATGTGTGTGACATAGATCATGTTCACGGTTTTCACATCCGGAGGAAATTGCTTCTGTCCCCCGTTGTTTGACCAATGACTTTCTTCATCATCCTCACTACGTGGACTCTTGGCCTGGTCCTCGGCTATACTTTTGCTCGCCTATTTGATTACCCAACAATTACAGTTGGTGTACGTGGCGGGCTTATTCGTGGTGTCGTGGATCTCAGAGGGTCTCTCCAGGATTTTGTCCAGCATGCTCGGTCTGTCCCGATTCCCCATAGAGGGTTTGTTTTGTAGTCCAAGGAACCGTGAAGGTGATATCCAAGGAAGACTCAAGCATCTAAGCTCGGGGATGCCCCGTAAGGCATCCCTTCTTTCGTCTCGAACATTGTCGGTATATCTTACTTGGAGCTATATTTTTATTCGTCACATGATATGTTTTTTGCTTGGAGCATAATTTTATTTTATTAGCTTTTGCTTTATGTTATTTATAATCTTTTTTTCAATGAAAAAAAAATCCAAGAATTGCCTTTAGAATGCTTGAATTGAGTGTGTGATGTGTGTTGTACAAAAACATAAAGTTTTCTTGTACTATTTGAATTATGAGATTTTACTGGAAGGTTGAAAGTTTCTAAAATTGTTATACAGTAATTTCAAACAAATTCTTTACCATGTCCTAAATTTTCACAATTTGTGGAGCTACATAAGTACACTTTTTAAATAGGTTGCTACATATTGTTCTGTTTAGACAAATTGCTGCCATAGTTTTGTTATGTAGTTATACTAGAGTTTTCATGGCCTATATTGGTAGATATAAATTGTGGAAATGATATCATACAATACCAAATGTTTTAAAATTATTATGCAACTTGTCTTGGTAGTACATGAAGTATTGATTTATACTTACGTGTACTAACCTATCTCATGAGTTCTTTTCAAGTTTTGTGTGAATTAAGTTTTTAAGACTTAGGTGATACCTGGGTATGAGAGGATTAAGCAAGATAAAAAAGCTCAATCTTGGGGATGCCCAAGGAACCCCGGGTAAATATTACAAGAATTTTCAAGCATCTAAGCTTGGGGATGCTACGCATCCCACATCTCTTCGTCAGCAACTATCCATTAGCCTATGTTGATCCAATTTTTTATTTCGTTCACATGATATGTTCTATTATTGGAGTGTATTTTTTTAGTTTGTTGTTTTAATGAAGTTCTCGGATCTTCAAATCTTTATTGAGAGAGCATCCTCACATAGCAACTTGATTATTTGACTACTCATTGATCTTCACTTATATCTTTTTAGAGTAGTTTGATGTTTACTCTTGTGCTTCTCTTATACCATAAGAGTAAATTGTGAATGAATTGAATATCATAAATATGAAATTATCCATGTGCTTTATGCTTAGAAGTAGTATCACATTTGTTTTAGAAAGTCAACTCTATTGAAGTTTGATAATAATCGTATTGGTCATACAAGCACTTCATGAATGACTAGTATAAGAAAGGGAACTTTAACATACATATATATTATCTTGCACATCTTTTATGATTGTGAACACCCATTAACTATTTTCAATCTTGATCCTACAATTTAACTTGGACAAGGAACACAATGTAATGGTTATGTTTGGGTATGTTTTCATAGAAATTATATTGTTATGGATCATCCAAAGTGTGGTGCTTGTTTAGAACCTTTTGGTAGACAAAACTTCATACTAAGTAGAGATACTACTTGCGCATCCAAATCCTTGGGCCAAGTTTCTTCCATGATACCTACCTATATATGGTATTTCATTTCCATTATAAGTAAACTTGCATGTGCCACCTCTAAAAATTCAAATAAATATTCGTTTTGTGTTCTCCTACCGCTCATGGAGCGACCGGGCGGTCATTCTCTTCCATGCCAAGTGATTTATTATCAAGATGGGGGTTTATTGACTTGTCATTGCATGAGAGAGGCTGGTAAAAAGTATGCCCGGTGTTGCGCAATATAAAAATAAATGGACGAGAACCCCCCCCCCCCCCACCCCCCTAGAAAGTTGATTGTTTGGACGGTACCCTTGGATATGGCTAGCCACGGAATGTGTTTGAATGGTGGAGGGGGAGTAAAATTTAAATTCTGTTTGGGAACTGCCAATAATGGGATTAGCATGGAAGATATAGAATACTCTATTGTGATGTTGACATGAAAGGCACACCATCCAAAATTACATATTCATCTCTGATTTAAAACAATGAGCTCTAGCACCTCTGCAAATCCCCGCTTCCCTCTGTGAAGGGACAATCTATTTACTTTTATGTCATTTACTTTTCATACTGAGTCAACTTCCTATTCCAACATCAATCTTTTAGTTGGCAAGCATCATATGGTGGGGGAAAGATCCACACGTATATATCTAGTCAAATATATTTGACCATGATTCATTATTTTTGACAATTATCTTTATGATAAGTACGTTGGGAGGCAAAACATTAAGCACATAACTTTCTGTGTGTTCGATGGATGTTGTTTGCTCTAAAAATATGTTTTAAGTATTATCAATCACAAAAGACTATATGATAATTTAGTATGCTGAGCTCTTACTTAGACTTGATGATGCATTGAAATTGTTTGATGACTAAGAACATATGTTGTTAAGTTTCAAGAGAATGCAATGTTGGAACCATGACATGTGAACCAATTGCTACTCTATAATGACAAGTTTTATGAGAAAAATTTGCTATTTATGATGCTAGAAAAATTAATTGGGATTATCGTTGATCAAAATAATATACTATGCTAGCATTCAGACTTCATAAATTATTTCTTTTATTATTAACCTACTCGAGGACAAGTAGGAATTAAGCTTGGGGATGCTTATACGTCTCCAACGTATTAATAATTTATGAAGTATTCATGCGAGGATTGCCTATGTTTACAATACTTTTATATGGTTTTGATGAACTTTATATGATTTATATAGAACTAACCCTGACTAACGTTGTTTTTAGCAGACTTACAGTGGTGTTGTTTTTGTGCAAAAAATAAAAGTTCACAGAATCGCCGGAATTTTTTTTATGATTTTTTCTAGAGGAAATAAGAAATACCGTAGAGAAGAACCACCGGAGGGGAGCCACCTATGGTCCATAAGCCAACAGGGTGCCCAATGGATTATGAGGCCCATGTGGCTCCGTTTAGCGTGATTCCAATGCAAAAAAATCCTATATATACATAAACCCTTGGAAATAAACAAATAACTTTCGCTCCGTTGTTGCAACTCTTTGTATCAACAATAAACCCATTTTTAGTGTTTCTAGTACCCTGACGGAGGGGGAAATCATCTCTGGTAGCCATCTTCATCATCTCGAAGGAGGCCATGACGAGGAGGGAATAGTTCACCCTCGAGGCTGAGGGTATGTACTAGTAGCTATGCGTTCAATCTCTCTCTTGTGTACTTGAGATGTCACAATCTTGATGTACCATGAGCCCTTGTTAGTATAGTTGGATCATATGGTGTTCTTCCCTTGCCATCTTGTTGCGATGAATTGAATCTTTCCTTTTGAGATCTCATTATGTTCGATCGAATATTTTGGGTTTGAGAACACTTGATGTATGTTTTGCATGTCGATACCACTGGTGACACTGGGGTATTCTATTGATTCACTTGATATATGAGATGGCATCAACTTGCGGATTTCAGTGACCTTAGGGATCTATGCATAGGGGTTGATTGCACGTTTTCATACTACGTTCTCTCATACAAATCTTGGGGTACTCTGTGAAGTTCTTTGTGTTATGATTGAATATAACGAATCTGAAATTGTTTGATACATGTCGTCTAATTAACCCACGGATACTTGAGGTGACATTGGAGTATCTAGGTGACATTAGGGTTGATTGATATGTACGATGTATGTTATTCCAGTAAGAACTCTAGGGTTGTTTGTGACACTTATAGGAGTAGCTAAAAAGAGTGATCAGAAAGAATAACTTTGAGGTGGTTCTACTACCTACGCCAATTTCATCTTATGTTCTCTGCTACTTATGAACTTTGGAGTGATTCTTTGTTGCACGTTGAGGAATAATCATATGATTCTACTATGTCAGCATTGTTGAGAGATTGCACTAGTGAAAGTATGAACCCTAGGCCCTATTTCCAAGCATTTACACAACATTTTTCTCGCTATTTTCCACTTGCTACCTTTCTGTTTTTCTATTTTCCTATGACAAAAACCTATATCTACTATCAATACTACACATGTATCAGCATCTCTTCACCGAACTAGTAAACCTATACCATTTTCCATTATACTCGGTGTGTTGGGGACACAAGAGATTTCTTGTATTTGATTGCAGGGTTGTTTGAGAGAGACTATCTTCATCCTAAACCTCCCACAAATTGATAAACCTTAGGTCATCCACATGAGGGAAATCTGTTCTTGTCCTACAAAACTCTGCACTTGGAGACCCAACAACGTCTACAAGAATAAAGTTGCATAGTAGACATCAGGTATCTCCCCAAAATGTAAAGGCCCGCGCTCTTGGTGCCGACCAACTAGTACCCTGATCCCAAAGGAGGGGAGCGGATAATCTTCGTTCCCCACCTCATTTGAGGACTAGGGTTTTTGCTATACCCCTTCGTGCGCGGGATAATGTTATACTATAGACTCCACTTCCACCACATGGCACCGATGATGAGGACATCAATACCATTGTTACACACACAGCCCATGCTTCTATTCATACACAACCAATTACTAGAGCTCGCACATGCCAATTGAATTACTAGGTACTTTTGTTTCTTGGAAATACTTCTAATGTTCATGAACATATGATGTTGCCTAAATTAGATACTTTTGTTTTACTTACAAATGAAGGACCTAGCATGGACAATGAGGATGGCCACTGAAGCAGGATCAAGCAAGGAGAAGAAGGTGCGCATGAGGGAAAGAACAATGGAGTTTCTAGTGGTGATTTTTTTCACTTTGAAGCCACCATGAGGAGATCATGAAGACTAGGAAAAAATATTCAAGATGCCACTTCATAAATTTCCTCCATCGGCTATTATAGGTGCTGCGTCACCTTATTTTTTGGCCCCACCAATGTAATTTCGAAATACTGCATTATAGGCTGTTTTTAGAATCTGTATGTGTGGAGAAACTAAGTTAGGGTTGGTTGCGTACCACTCCTCCAAGAGGTGATGAAATTCCCTATATATTCCCCCATATATATAACCCTTATGGATTGTTTAGACCTAGGTTTTGTTTAGGTTACAAGTTCGCCATAGTTGCAACTCCATGTCCTTTGTTTGTGTTCTACGAGCAGACCAAGACGTCACATAACCCCACTTTCATCAATAAAGCTTTCTTCTTAGA
The DNA here is from genome assembly GCF_904849725.1 of Hordeum vulgare subsp. vulgare. Classification (NCBI taxonomy): domain Eukaryota; kingdom Viridiplantae; phylum Streptophyta; class Magnoliopsida; order Poales; family Poaceae; genus Hordeum; species Hordeum vulgare. Next base: position 321,985,656 of record NC_058519.1, on the reverse strand, counting down.
TTCACAATATCCAGATTGCAATTTTAGTTTCTTGCTTGTTCTTCGTTTGCATCCAGGGAAAAAAACCTCGTGGTCATGTTGATCGTTCTCCGACGTGGTCAATAACCTCTCGGAGTTGGTTTAACGATTGCTAAGGCGCGACGTCCTCACACGGTTGTAGTCGGATCATTAAAGTGTACTCAACCATAAAATATAGTCACATCTCATCGAAAGACACACAAAACTTTGCCTCTATCAAGTGGTATCAGATTTGTAGGTTGCTACCTGAGATTTTACGAGTTTTTCTTTGTTTAGTTCTCATTTGTTCTTCATACCTATACTCCACGAAAAGCCACAAAAATTAGGGCTAGTTCATCCTATCGGAACTAATATGACCATTTTGCAATTTTCTGTTCGGTGTTTTCCTTTGTTGAATTCACTGTTGCATCATCGTGTCGAGCTTACCGTCTAGTCTTTTAGAGTTTTGAATTATGTTCACAGGTTGTCCCGTCGCCACCACACCATCGTCATCACTGCGATATACCACCACCACACCATATACATCACCGCTGCTATATACCACCACCACACCAGATACATCATTGCAACCATATATACCACCACATATCCATCATCACACCAATTCGAGTCCATCTCCATCATTGATTTCCACCAATCCATGTTCCACCACTAGTTCGAGTTCTACCAGATTCATATTCGCCACTGATCCTAGTCCGAGTCGAGTATTTTCTACTTTGTTGTTGATTTCTAGATCATGTCGTACTACATGTCATGATCAAGTTGGAGTTCCTAACTTTCGTGTTGCTGGCAGTAGAGAAATAAATTTTGGAAAATTCTTGCTAGGTACTTTTTAGACCATTCTAAGACTTTTCTGGGAAAATTTGTTCCTGAGCAAAAAAGAGAAAAAAGTTAAAAAGATGAAAAAAGAGAATAAAAATAGATTCAAAGTGTGTTCCTTCCTTGTTTACGTGTAGCGCCATGATTTTGTTAGCGGTCTAGGCCCGCGTCTCTAGCACGGTCTACCCTAGGACTAGCCCGGTACCACCATTCAACGTCTTTTCAACTTTGCATCTTTGAACTGATTATTGCTGACCCTTTTCGCTGCCGTATTTTAAAACTTCCCAACTCCACATACATCTACTTCGTGTGTTTGACACCACCTGGTAATGGATTTATCCAAGGTTTGGGAAATTTCACTACAACGTTTGCCGATCGCTGCCTCTTGTTGGGTAAGAATTGGTAACAAGTTGAGATTTGCTTGAGGATTTGAGACACACCACCACCACCACCACTTCCTAGTATTTTGTAGGTTCATATTCTTGTGTCTTCCCATTGCTTCTTACCATGTGAGGATCACAAGCCGACAAGATCGACTGGGAGGGCCTGACCAACAAGGACCTCCATGGTAAATTTCAACAAATGCTAGGTGACCAGGTACACGACTTGGTTACCGGCTTTGGAGAAGCCATGGAGAAGCAAGATGGTTTGGAGATGTCATTTGACACTAACATGGATGCCAAGTTCAATGAGGTGCTTGCACATCTACCACCAGCAGCTACAGCTAACATCCCTCTCCAACAACAACAACTACTACAACAACAACGCACAAATTTCGTGGGACGAGCGCAATGTGTGCCTATTGACCAAGGCCAGAATTCTGATGTTGTTGCTACTGCTATGGATTCTATGAATGTTGCATGTACTATCGTTGAGCATAATGAGGATTATAATTGTGAATACAATGATGAGGGAGAGATTGCTCCAAATCAGCACGAGGGGTAACCACCACCACACGCACCGGGTCGTCCACATGGATACAATCGCAACGGTAGGGATGCAGCACCCCCTCAAGTACATGATCATGACCGTCTCCCTAAACTTAAATTGAATATTCTGACATTTGATGGTAGATATGTTCCTGATATATATCTTACTTGGGATTTGAAATAGAACAATGTTTTACATGCTTACAATTTCACGAGGACCGACGTGTAGCTGTTGTTGTTTGGGCATTCACTAGTTTTTCTTGTGTTTGGTCGTCTGAACATTGTGGAATACACCGTGTTAATATCACAACTACTTGGGCTTCCTTGAAAACTTCTATCCGTACTCGTTGGGTTCCATCATATTATCAACGTGAATTACTTCAAAAATTGCAGCGTCTAAGACAATGATTTTTTGGTAGAAGAATATTATTAGGAATTACAAATTCACTTGATTACATGTGGTATTGTTGAGGAAAATAAGGCTATGCTTGCATTATTTATGAGTGGTTTAAATAGAGGTATACACACTATCTTAGAGTATAAGTACTATAACACTATCACTCGTTTATTCCATCTTGCTTGCAAAGCTGAACGTCAAGTGCAGGATCAACAGGCATTGGTCAGAACTAATTTTTCTCTAGGCTGCACTTTATCATGGACTCCACGTACCTCATCTACTTCCACATGTCCTGCAGCAGCACCGCGTACTTCAGCCACCAACTCCAACAGAGATACCAGGAAACATCCCTCTACCCCATCCTACACCAAGAGCACACATTGCAGCCTTGCACAGAGCTCTTCTTCATCCATTGCATCCAGAGGACGAACACATGAGGTTATATATCGTCATTGGAAGGGCGGCAGTCACTATGCGAGAGAATACCCATCCAAGCATGTGATGATTGTTATCGAGGATGGTGGATATGACTTCACTAGTGATTATAATGAGGAGACTTTGGCTCTTATTACAAGTGAAGAACAAGGTATAGATGACGTTGAACAAGAGAGACAATACATGGTTGTCGATTACGCCGAAAGGTATGAAAGTTTAGTTGCTCAACATGTTTTAAGTGTGCGGGTAACACGGGCTGAGAAAAATCGCAGGCAGAATTTCTTCCATACAAAGGAAGGTGTGAGAGAATGTTATGTTCGTGTCATCATCGATCGAGGGAGTTGCAACAACTTGGCTAGCATGGAGATGGTGGAGAAGCTATCAGTCACCACTAGACCACATCATCATCCTTATTACATCCAATGGTTCACCAAGATTGGCAAGCTTAAGTAATGGTAGATGCGGGGGTCACAATCTTGTGATGAGTTGATAATTATCGATTTGGTGGTGCAACTTTGACGATTGGACTACAAACGTGCACAACATTGTTCCTTCGCAATCGCTAATAAATCTCCTCGAGGTTACTGACAATGCAGGAAGCACGATCAGCCTGACCACGAAGGTGTATTCCTGCATGCAATCAAAGAACAAGCAAAAATATGATAAAGAAATCTGAATATTGTGCATATATATGAAGTGTTGATAATGTTGGGGATCCCAAAGTGGTCTTGGTCTGGTCATTGGACACAAACAATGCAGACAAAGTTGCAATGGCTAGCTTTTAACTAGACAAATCCCAAGTAAAATAGCTACTAGATTGATCTACTTATATAGGAGCAAGGGGTGGCAGCCAAGGAGATGGGAGGACGTCCCAAGTCAGCCCGAAACTAACCCTAGGTCGTACAAGGCCCATGGTCCCAAGTGGAGGTGATGCAACACCTTTGGAGTTATAGTTTGACTCGGATTGTGATGGAGTGTCCGATTCTTTCACCAATATCTTCACACTCCGGACGAATTTTAAGGAGATTCCAATTGGGCTGGAACGTAAATAAAATCTACCTTCCAACAAAAAAAAGAATCACCCAATTCGGAGTGTGTATGAAAACAGTGTTAACGTTTTGAAACAGGTATGTTTGTGTAGTCCAAATCTAAGTCCATAACATGGGTGACTTGGTCTCTATCTTCTCTTGGACCAAAGGTAACGTGAGAGGACTTCTTTAGAAGCACATAATTATTTCCTTTGATGTGAGAGGACTTCTTGAACAACACCTAATCATTTCCTCTTCCTTTATCTTCACGCGTGGTTTGTGCAAGCGATCGATAATTCTGCATTTAGGCATGGAGTAAAAGTAGGTGAAGTATTTTTGTTCCGGGTAACATAAATAAATTATTGCATAATTATTATAAGAAATCACCTCACAAATATGAAAATATGAAATATGTTTGGTCATATCCAAGGCAGCCATCTCCTCATCGTCCTCCCCTTCTTGAAAACAAAGCCGTCCTCGGTGTTTCTTAATCTGAAATATGGCCAACAAAAGAGACTTCATCTGAAATATGGCCAACAAAAGAGACAAGGCATACATGTAGTATATATATGTCTTCCATTTTTTACTTCCCTTGTTTTTTTCACATATGATACATGTATGCATGGGTAATTTTCATATGTTATGAAATATAAATCCAAAATATGACAATAAGAAGTAGAAGGCATGAAAATATTGCAACTCAGTTTGCACATATAAGTGAAGTCCTTAGTCATATCAAAAGATTGATAATGTTTATCATTAAACCATCCCATCATTGGTAAATAAATATGATTTTTAAAAAAAATTCATGCTACAACATGCTTAAATAAGCAAACAAGTAACATGTCATTTGACACAGAATCATCACCAAGATTGGGGGTCATATCAAAATGATGAAACAGTTCCACAATTATTTTCAAACATATTTGATCTGAACTTTATTTATTTCCTGATTCACATGGTTATTTCTCATCAACAATTAATTCGATGGACACACTCGAAATTGTTGATATTATAGTTATCTAATCGCATGGTAAAGCCGACTCATGAATATAGTTCTCTATAATAGGTGGTGTGATCAAAGTAATGGGTGGATCACTATAGGGTACATTGGAATTGACAAGGCATTCATTATACTCATGTGAAGGTGGAAGATCGGTACCATTGTCATTACCTCTTATGATCAACTCATAGGATGTCGACACTCTTGATGGTGACGTGTCACATGGTGAAGGTGATGTAGCCCTCACAACAATTGATGTGGTTGTCATAGTATGCATAGTAGTTGAAGGAACAACCATATTAACTCTTGGAATGTGCACCTTGCGCTCATTGTCCTTGTGGGCAACACGTTATTTTATTTCCTGTTCAGCTTTGCAAGCACGACGAAACAAACGATCCATAGGATAAAACTTTTCATGAATTAATATCTAATGAATATCTTGGTTTAATCCTTCCCAAAATCTATCCATAAAATCTTCTTCACTTTCTTCTAATGAGGAATGCAACAAGGTCGTTTGTAAATCATCATAATATTTCGTTACTGTGTCACTACATTGTTTTAAATGTTTTAACTTTTTAATCATGTCACGTGTATAATAAACAGGAACGAATGTGTGCCTCATGGCAAGTTTCAAATCATCCCAAGTAATAGGTATATAATCAGGGTGTAACTGATAATATTTGCTTCACCAAACATAAGCATAACTAGTGAATGAATCAACCGCGACCTTAAGTTTTTTATGATCAGCAAAATTATGGAAAGCAAATAGATCATTCATGTCAAACTCCTATTCAATATACAAAGCAGGGTTAAAATGGTCATTAAATGGTGGTACAAATACATTAACCTGATCGTGTGCATTGGAATGTCTGTGCACCTCTCGTGACGGTTGGTGTATTTCCTTAGGTGGTGACACGTCTCCCACAATCAACGAAGTTCACGAACTGACAACTTCGGTTCCTGTCATGATTAGTAGAAACAAGAAATAAAATTCTAAAATAATTTTCTGATGAAATATTGGGATGTGGTGAAAAACCGCTCACATGAAAGCAAATATTAATGTCTTGCAAGTTCTTACAATGCAACAGGTGGTGACCGATAACCAGCGATGTCAAATAGCTCCAACAGTTGATAAAACGATTGTCAGATAAACATATGTATACACGATGCAGGAACATGTGAAGTTGGCTTGGCTTTATATCTGTAAAAAAAATGCTACAACCATGTTAATTAATGCAAGTTGAATAGTCGTTTAAAGTAGTTGAGTGCTAGTCCTAGGCTAAAACCATAATAAAGACTCGAGCCTAAGACACAAATAAAATTACATTGTCGCCTCACCTCAAACAAAACAACTCTTTTTTTAGCTGCAGTTTTCCCAAACGAGTCTGCTCTCATTTTCCAAAAAGCAACCGACCCTTTTTTTTAGTTGCCTCCGAGGATGTGGCCGAACCTTTTTTTACTCTCTCCTTTTCTTTTGGTAATTCTTGGTTTTCGCTGCCAACAAAACAGAGGTCCAAGTCCCAATCAGTCCAAACTCTTGGGTGATCTCGTTCATCCTATTTTTCAGTCTATCTAGTCTAGAAGTATTAAACAGCACACTAACATCTCAACAAAGGAGACTGCTACGCGTCCATCGATCCATGTATGCTATACATCTGTCACTTCAATGGCCGTTGAATCTACACGCGGGTTGCCATTCGATCAATCTTCTGCCACGTCTCGATTGTCCTCTCCTTCACTAATTAATTCCTGCAAGAACGCCTTTGTTGCAGAAACAAATGCTTTGTCCAGCCTCGATAGACCTGTATCCAGCAAAAATTTGTAGGAGAAATACGTATAGAATATTTTTTGCAACAAAGATTATGTTGCGGAAACACGTGTAGAATATTTATATTTTTTACAATAACGATAGTTTTGCGAAACACCTGTAGAATACTTTTTGAAACCGAATTTGTTATATAATATTTTTTGTAACAGAGATCATGTTTGTTGAAACACCTGTAAAACTTTTTTACAGTAGAAATCATATTGCCGAAACGTGCGTAATTTTTTTTGTAACAAAGGACTTATTACAGAAATTTTGTGCAACAAAGATAACATTGCACAAATTATACAACAACAAGGGTGTACCTTGCAGAGGTGGGCCATCGGGCGGTGCAGCTCGTATGTTAGGTCACGTAAAGGCGGGACGACTAGCGATAGTGGACGTCATCAAGACATATGGTTGACAACGAAGGAGACGGACATTTGTGCGTTATCAGACGGGCGGAAGGAAGTGTTTTCCTTCAACAAATATATAGGACAAGTCACGTTGCAAAAATTCATGTGCTCTCCTTTCGTTTTTCTCTGTTTTTAAGGGCAGTGCTCTGCGCCGCCACGCCGGTCAAAACTTTTGGCCGGCCGCACGCGGATCGCCCGATCCGGCATCTGCACGTAGGCCGCACCGTTAGATCTTCATGCAGCAAAAATTCTCGATGCAACAAATTTCATTCATGATGCAGCAATTTTTGTCCATGGTTGTAACAAAAATATAGTTGTAGCAAAAAAAATATCAACGTGGTCGTAACAAAAAACAAAGCTGATGATGCGTGGTAGAAAAACAAAAGAAGGGTTGTAGCAAAACAATCCAATGAACTCGGGTTGCAACCCTCACGAACGTGTATGCGACTTTTCTAGTGAACGGTTGCAGCAAAAATGATACATGTTGTAGAAGAAATTAACACGGTTGTAGAAAAAAAAATCGGTTGTAGCAAAAATCCGACGTACTAAGGTTGCAAGTGAGCCGACGGAAGCAACGCGCCGACCGACGCGGCTCACGCGCGACCCGCGCATATGGCCATGCTACATTTTCCCCTGTGGTGATCGTTTAACTTTGCTACAACCGGTGTCCAAATTTGCTACATTTGTCCACTAAAAAGCTGCATATACATTTCGTTGCAACCTCAGTTCGTCGGATTTTTTGCTACCATCGGTGTTTTTTGCTACAACTGTGTTAATTTTTGCTATAACCGGTATTCTATTTTGCTGCAACCGTTCACTAAAAAAGTTGCATACACGTTCGTGAGAGTTGTAACCCGAGTTCACCGGATTGTTTTGCTACAACCCTTAATTTGTTTTGCTACCACACATCATCGGCTTTGTTTTTTTGTTACGACTACGTTGATATTTTTTTGCTACAACTATACTTTTGTTTCAATCATGAACGAAAATTGTTACATCGTGAATGAAATTTGTTGCATCGAGAAATTTTACTGCATGAAGATCTAACGGTGCGGTCCACGTGCAGGTGACGGATCGGGTGGCCCGGACGTGGCCGGTCGAAAATTTTGACCGGTGCGCAGAGCATTGTCTTTTTATAACGGACTCTACGGTATTTATTTCCACGTGACTAGCAAGGAAAAGAAATCTTGTTCTCTCCTAATTAAACATGCATGGAACATCGAACAATATCACTAAACCGAAATCTCTTTTTACTTTTCTATATACCATCCAAGTACGAGCACATACCTCTACTTCCTTCTACTATTTCTTATTTTATTTTTGTTGAAACAAGGCAAAAGATTTGCCATTTCATTGAATAAGGAAGAAGGTTTAGACAAAGCCACAAGGTGGTAAAAGAAATAAAGGTCTACTCTCGCGTCATTATAATGCTCAAGTGTTTGGCACCCGCCAAAGCCGAAAGAGGCATCTCCTTTTTAATCTTGCTAATAATGACCACTCAAGGAGCAGCCGTGTTGGAGAAGATTCTACCATTGCGCTCAGACCAAATCTCCCAAGAAATGAGCATCCTAAGCGAAGCAAGCGCCATGGAGATTTCGCTATGAATATGAACGGCTCCGGTCCACCATTCCTAGACCGAGGCCCTCGTCATCCAATATGTGTTATTGATGTAATGCATGCCAAGCCACTCGAGGATATCATTCCACACACGAAGGGCGAAACGACATTGGAACACTACATGAGACGCCGATTCCTAACTTTGCTTGCACAGGGCAAAGACCGCAGTTGGGCCATCCACGACGAATAAGGCGATCCGATGTCCAAATCCTATTATAAAGATCAAGGCACACGAAAAATTTGCCCAACGGAGAAGCCCACACCTTCCACACTTAATGGACCATGCCTGACGTAGTAAGGCCCTCAAATTGCGTCTTATAAGCAGAGCTAGCAGAATACAAACCGTCCTTGGTGAACTTCCAGGTAATGGAATCCTCCACATCTTCAACAAGTGTAACCTGAGCAATCTTTTCCTAGAGGTTAGCAAACTGTTGAACGTGGTCAAGGGTTAGTCCATTGGAGATGTCGATGTGAGAGATCCAAATGTTGTTTGTTAAAGCTTGTTGGACCGAGCAGTTTTCTTTTTGGATAGATCTAAAATGTCACGCGCAATATCACGCGGGCGCAAACCATTCAGCCAAGAGGAGTTCGAGAATTTGGTTGTAGGCCCATTGACAACCGTGACCCTAGTGGCAGCTGCAAAAAAATCTTTGTCTTTGTCCGTGCATGGCGTACCCATACCAATCCATGGTTTTGTGGGCTCTTTCCATTCAAACCAGATCCACCAAAGTCTAAGATCGTTGGATAATTTGTTCAAATTGAGCACACCCAGGCCACCATGCTTCTATGGCTTGCCAACAAGGTCCCAATTCACTTGGCATTTCCCACCGAAAACCTTATCCGTTGGCGCCAAAGATAGGCGCAATGAATACAGTCAATCTTCTCGAGAACCTCTACCGGGATATCAAGAGGCGTAATATGGTAAATTGCGATGGCAATGAGGAAAACTTTCACAAGAACAACTCGACCAACAGTAGTGACATGTTTTCCTTGCCAGGGTGGGAGCTTGCCAGCGACCTTGTCCTCAAGATGCTGAAAATGGATCCTCTTGAGACGTTTGATGAATATCGGGATCCCAAGGTATCTCATTGCAAACGAAGTACGGACAACCAGGAAGGCATGTAGAACATCATCAAGGTCAACGTTCTCACATCTCATAGGAGCCACGATGCTTTTGGTGCGGTTGGTGACTAAACCAGTAACATCTCCAAAGGAGGCCACAGAGCACGCAAGGAATTGGACGTCCTCCTTAATGGGCTTGTTAAAGATGGCAGCATTGTCCGCATAGAGCGAAGCACGGATGGTCATGGATGTACCACACAGAGGATGGAGGTGCCCTTGAGTCGTGGCTTTGTTAAGAAGATGGTGTAGAGGGTTAATCGCCAACACGAATAGCAGCGGGATAGTGGATTGCCTTGCCTGAGGCCACGCCCATGCTTGAGCAGATCACCCAACATGCCATTGATCAAAACACTTGACGAAGCTGTGGAAAGAAGGTCCGAAACCTAGTCAAGGAATCTTTTTGGGAAGCCCATATGCCTTAAAATATCCAAGATGAAATCACATCTCATAGAGTCGAAAGCTTTCTTGATATCGAGCTTGAAGAGCAAAGTCGGGATCTTGTTGTGATGCAACTTTCTCGCCAAGCCTCTCACATACATGGAATTATCACGGATGCTCCTCTTCTGGATGAAAGCCCTTTGGGCATTTGAGACAAGACTTTTCATGTGCGGGGCGAGTCACGATGCCATCATCTTATCTAAAATATTTGTAATGGCATGGATAAGACTAATGGGACGGAAATCAGAAATACACTCCGCCCCATCTTTCTTAGGAATGACGGCAATGTTCACCGAGTTGAGCCAATGAAGGTTGGAGGTGTGCAATCTCGAGAAGTGGTTGACCACATTCATAATGTCTCCTTTGATGATTTCCCAACATTCCTTGAAGAAGGCACGGGTTAAGCCGTACGGTCCTGGAGCTTTGTCACGTGGTAGATCGAAGATTGCCTTCTTGGCTCCTCCTCCTTCGAGAAGGCAGCCCCATGGTCTGAGAGATCGCAAGCGGGGACCAGGATATTATCCCAATTGATGTCAATGGTACGAGGCATACCCCTTTTGGTGACATGCCTGAAGTGGTTTTGAATGATGAACGTTTTTCTCTCATGGTCAATAACCCAACCGTTATTGTGCTTAGGACGGTGGATAAAATCCTTTTGCCTTCTATGGTTGACCTGGAGGTGAAAGAAGCGAGTGTTGAAATCTCCATCTTTGAGATTGGTGATTCTCGAACATTGCCTTTTTTGCGCGCATTCAAGCACCAATAAATTAATCACCTTGTGCTTGAGCCTCCCACGAATATCCCTTTCATCAACACTTAAAACTCGGGTTTCTTGGGCCACGTCCAAGCAAAGTATGATCTCAAGGGCCATGTGAATTTGCACCTTTGAATGTGCAAAGATCATATTGCTCCACTTTCTAACAACTTGACTTGTCTTTTTCATCTTCTAGAAGAGAATGTGGTAAGGATGAACATGGTTCACCTCCTCATTCCAAGCACCTTGGAAAACATCCTTGAATTTGGGCATTTTGATCCAAAAGTTTTCAAAGTGGGATGATTTGATCCTCGGAGGCCCTTTATCATTAGCAAGGAGGAGAGGGCAGTGATTGGAGAGCGAAGAGGAAAGAGCATGCAAGATGTGCATGCCGAACTGAAGGTCCCAATCTTCATTTCAGAAGTGATGAGCAAGTCCAAGGCAACTTTCCAACCAAAGCAAAATAGATCTGTACTTTTTCCCTCTTTCTCTTCAAACACCAAAACATGGCACACGACACATTCCCAATAACAAGTATTGAACTAGTAACGTTCTACTCTTTTATTTTCGTGATATGTGGCAGCAAAATAGCAACCAAGTGGACAATGCTATATGCAGATGCGGTGTGAACAAACATGAATAGAGCTCGAAATTCTAAAAGTTTACACACTAAACCAGCAACTCAACACACGATGCAACTGAAAATTCAACAACACAAAAACTAAGTGGTAATGGTGAAAGTCTCAGACTGTCTGGGACACGATGAACTAATCTATTTTTTTGGCTTTTACTTGGACTTTAGGTATCAAGACCATATACAATCTAGACTACGAAAAAGTGAAAATGTCACCGAGCAACCTGAAAACTAATACCACTTGATAGAAGAGAGGGTCCCAATCTTTCAATGAGATGATGATTCTCAATTTGGTGGAAGTGACTTTGAAGATTCAAGTATAAACATACACGATGTTGCGCCTTAGCAATCGCTAAACCAATCTCGTGAAGGTTACTGACGGTGTCGGAAGCACGATCTGCGTGACCACGAAGTTCTATTCCTACATGCAATCGAAGAACAAGCAAACATATGATAAAGCAATCCGAATATAGCGAATATATATGAAGTATTTATACTGTTGGGGATCCGAAAGAGGTCTTGGTCTGGTCATTGGACACAAACGATGTACACGAAGTTGCAATGGCTAACTTTTAACTAAACAAATCCCAAGAAAAAAGCTACTAGACTGATCTACTTATATAGGAGCAAGGGGTGGCGGCCAAGGAGGTGGGAGGACGTCTCAAGGCATCCTAAAACTAACCCTAGGTCGTACAAATCCCATGGTCCCAAGTGAAGGTGATGCGACACCTTTGGAGTTATAGTTAAATCCGCATTCTGATGTAGCATCTGATTGTTTTGCCAATATCTCCATGCACCGGACTAATTTTAATGAGATTCCAATTGGTGTGGAATGTACATATAATCCACTTTCCAACAAAAAAAAGAATCACCCAATTCAGAATCTATATAAAAAGATTGTTGACGTTTTGAGACACGTATGTTTGTGTAGTCTGAATCTGAGTCCAGAACGTGGGTCACTTGGTCTTTATCTTATCTTGGGTCAAAGGTGAAATGAGAGGACTTCTTGAACAACACATAATAATTTACTTTGATGTGAGAGGACTTACTTGAACAACACTTAATCATTTCCTCTTTCTTTATCTTGATATGTGGTTCGTGCAAGCTTTTGACAATTCTGCATTTAGGCAAGGAGTAAAAATAGGTGAAGTATTTTTGTTCCGGATAACATAAATAAATTATTGCATAATTATTATAATAAATCACCTCACAAATATGCAAATATGAAATATTTTTGTTTGTATCCAAGGTAGCCATGTCTTCATCAGGTAACATGCTCCATTTTACTTGGTAGAAAATGGCAATTTGATAAAAATTATGTACACCATGGTAGGACAAATCAGTATACCCTTGTTGATAAGGATAAAATTTTAATTTTCTTCCTATGTCTCCTGAACATATTATGAAAGAAGACATTGCAATAGATAGGAAAACAAAATAGGAGCAAACTAACAGTGAAAATCAGATTCTGGCAAAGGAATTTGAGCAACACAATAAGCCTAATAAACCATCGTCTAGTATTGATCTCATATAGAGTTGAAAATTGGGTGTTTACTTGTCACTAAATCTGATATTACTAATCTAGATTTTACTACATTTGTTTGCTATGCTTTTGTGTGCAAAGAGGTTGTCACATCCCTAGCTACCCTTTGATGCTTAGCAAGATTGTGCTCATATTTTATTCTTGCATTTAAAAGTGAAAATGGAAATCAAAGAGAAAAACCCTAGCAACCCTATATTCAAAACAATTAAAAGTTGTGACAAATCAATGAACCCAAAATGGCCTTCATAAAAGTCCATTGGAAACAACAATACAGGGGTAGATTTATTTTTCAAAATACTTTTGGTATTTTATTTTAAACAAAAAAGCCACTAAAATTAATTATGTATTTGATTCAAATATTTCAAAGTTTCATAAAATGTTGAAAACTTTTTGTGGGTTTGGAAATATTCCAAATAACACCCCAGTTTGGAGCCGATAATAAAATGAAACAAATGTCAGAAAGAATAAAACAGAAACAGAAAAGAAGAGAAATAAGAAAAATCCTATCTAACGCTCAGACCGAGCCGAGCTCCTCTCCGCTGTCGTCTTCCTCGCGCCAGTCGGTAGCAGGAGGTGGCCGCCGCTCCCTCCGGCACGGCCACGCACCTGCGTGCCTGCTTGGACCTCCCCGTCGCGCTGACATGGAGGGATAAGCCTCCCCGCACCCGTTCCCATCCTCTCCCTCTCCCCATTCGCCCCCTCTGTGCCTCTCCTCTCGTCCACTATTTGAGCGAGCTCGAGCTCGAGCTAGCCGTCGCTCCGACCGTCCTCCCTTGCCTCTGAGCCGCGCAGAAGCTCCGCCAGGCCGTCCTGAAGCTCCCAAGCAAGCCGTACGACGTCGAGAACCCCCGAGACATCAGATCGCCATCGTCTTCTTCCTTGGGCCACCGTTGATCATCGCCGTCGTTCTCCCACCTTAGGCCGTCCCCGAGCATGCTTTTGACGCCTCTGCACTCCTCGTGAGCCCAGGATGCTTCCCCCCTCGTTTTCCCCCTCGATCCCTTTATCTAGGCCCCGATTCCACCAGAGCCCGACGAGATGCGCCACGAGAGCTCATCGTCGGTGACGCTCCGGTGATCGGTTGGTCGATCTAAGCCACTTTTAGCTTCAGTGCGTTGCGTAGGTGTTGTAGGAGCCTAGCCCCGCGCATGTTGAGCCCCGTAGCAGTGACCCCGATGATGCCCGAGCTCCGGCAGCCGCCGAGCTCGTCGCCGGCGTCATCTCCGGCCGTTTCACCCCCTATAACTTGCAAAAATGGAACCGCGGGTGAAGTGTCGTTCTCCTGGTGCCCTCCGTCGTCCTTTTGGTCGCCGGAGGAGCAAACCCGAAGCTCTCCACCATCTCTGGAGCCACTGGAAGCTCGTCGCCAGTGGGTTTGACCCCATCGCCGCTGGGTTTGACCCCCGTGGGTCTATGACAGGTGGGGCCAGCCCCCTGGCTAATTAATTTAGATTAATGAAAATAAATGTTTAATTAAAACCCTAAACAGTCACTGACATGTGGGCCAGCTCCTGTTAAATAACTAATTAACTTAAAGTTTAACTGGAATTTGACCAGAATCACTCACAAGTGTGTCCCACTCGTCGGGTTGACTTTCAACGGCCAGTTAGACCTGCTGATGTCATGCTGATGTAGTAACTATATTTCTGATTTAATATAATTCCAAAAAATGCTAAAACTTTGGAAATTCATAGAAAATTGATTATATCTCCAAATCTGACAAATAATATTTGCAAATTGATCAGAAAAATTCAATGAACACAATGGTGCTACTTTCATGCATGAAAAACAAAGTTATGAAATAGCATCATGTCAAATCAATTAAATGAATTTGATAAATATATTACTTAAAGTAATATTTGAATTCGAATTCAAATCAGCATCATCCTAAAAGTTTGATAGCCACTTTAACTCATGCTACAACTTATTTCATGCCATGATCATGCATCATATTGTTGCATATGAATGTTCTTGATTGGATGTTATCATTTCGGTAGGCTCTGCCCTTCCGGTAATGTCCGAATATCTGTCTGAAGGATTTAATCCCTCTACTAAGCAACAAGGCAAGCACCCTTTTGATCATCCCGATATAATCCCATGTTCTTTCTCCTGCTCCCACTTATTGCATTAGGACAAATATTTCAAATGTTTTACTTTGGTAGCTGAACCTCTTCCTTTGCATGACCTGTCATTGTCACAGTAAATAGCCAAACCTTGCAACCTAGCATACCTGGTAGTTGCTTGTGCCATGATGTGCTTCTTCCTGCTATGCTTGCTATGCCTAGAGTTGTGTCAGGTCTGTTACATCTGGGTGACGAACAGGAATGGAGGAACGTGTTCTAGTGACAAAGAATAAGTGTGGAACCTGATTTGGTAAAGGTACCGATGAAAGGCTATGTAGGAGTACATGGCGGGTTGTTTCATTGGAACCGTCCTTAGGAACTGAGTTCCGTGTATGTAATCCAAGACGAGTTACTACCTCATGCTGGGCCATGAAATATGACCCCGCTCGACTTATTAATTGCCTAGTACTCGGTCCAGGTGTTACAAGTAGTTTCTGGTGTTTATAGTCATGCCGGAGGCCTTGCATAGTGCTGACCTTAGAGATGGGCTATGATGTGGTAGGCAGTGGCACAGTGTACCAAGTGGGACCCGGATCGTGGGCTTGGGAACCTTGCGGACATCGTTTGGGGCCGTGGCGGAAACCTCGGGCGGACTTCCGTGCGGGTTACTCACAAATAGGCGATAAACCTTGACTAGGTATTAGCGTGGTTAACGGTCGTGGCCGACTCCCTCGCTGGGCTTCCGCTTGAAGGTTGCCGAGGTGCATGACATGCACATGGCGATAAGTGGCGAGAGCGTGTGTGAAGAAGTACACCCCTGCATGGTTATGATCTATTTGAATAGCCGCGTCCGCGGATATGGACTACTTGGAAAGATATGTTGTTCATAGACAACTTTAATGGCTACTCATAAAAGTATCAAGATAAGCGTGAGTATCATGTATGGTATTTCCGTAGGGAGACGGAAACGAGTTCATGATAGTGTATTGTTGTGGTGGTAGTGGACTCGTGTACGACTTATCAAAGTTGTTAAAACTATTGAAAATTTGTAGTTTAGCCTAGCCAAGTGTCAAAGCTGGCTTGCTCGATGAAACACCACAATCCCCTTTGTTGATACCTGAGCATGAGTAGATGGATCTGTTCTAAAGTCTTGCTGAGTACTCCTGTACTCATATTTGCTTAATAATTGTTGCAGAGGATACCCACGAGCCAACAGGTGGGTTCTATCTAGACATAGATGATGACGAGTAGCTGGTGTCCGAGCTACGACCTGGCCCCTTTCCGAAGGGATGTGTAGATAGTCACGCTTTCTGCCTTCTCCCTTTCATCTGTCTGTACTTAGACAGCTTTATGCTTCCGTTGGTCTGTATAACTCTGCTTGTATGACTTGAGTGTCGGGTCATGTGACCCCTGCTTGTATGAACATATTATGCAAGACTCTTCCGAGTTTTCTAAACAAATGTTGTGTTGTTGTATGGTTATGTTGTGATGCCATTGTTGTATCTATGCATCTCAAGTATGTCATGTGTACGTGTGATGCACTGTGATATGTATGGGATTCGACACCTAGTTGTATGCCCTTAGTAGCTCTCTATACAGAGAAATGCCCCTTTGTTATTCTACCGAGCCTTGGTAGTTCGCTACTGCTCTCGACACATTGGTTGACCGGCATGTATCCTTCTTAGCTAATGTGTCTGCCCTACGGGGAAATATCACGCGGTGTAATGGAGTCCTTGTAGCTTGCTACGACTCGTCTACACTCCTTGATGACCGACACCTGCTTTGCTGGGTCATGTATGCATGTCTCTGTACAGTCGAACCACTTGAGTGTATGACTAGATATGTTGACCCGGGTTCTTTGACATTGGAATGCTAGCGACACTAATGCATACGTGAGTCAAAAGGCGCAAACGGTCCTGGCTAAGGTAAGTTGGCAGCCGTGGGGTTAACCGTGAGTGAGACCGCAAAGGGATGCAATGTGTTACAGGCTGGATTCATATGTCTTAGGATCGGGGTCCCGATAGTGTTGGTATCAAAGCCTAACTGATTGTAGGATTACCAAGCCAAACTGGTCGAAGTAGAGTCTAGAATTGCTTTAGTTATATATAAGGGAATTGTTTGTGGAAGGGAACGTAAGATTCTTGCTTCTCTTCTCAAGTCGTTCTATTCTGGTCATCCTCGTCTTTTCTACGGGGATTAAGAACCAGGTTACTTACTATCTCTCAGGATCACGTGTTACTAATCGGTAGATTGTAGGAAAACGGTTCCAGAGTTGATCCGAGTTTCTTTTGTTCCAAGCAAAAGAAAATAAGTTTTGATGACCATGGAATTGAACTTGATAGTTGAGTGGTTATGCTATCCTATCTTTTGTGGGTTGTCTCAAAATTGTTTTTGAGCATTTACAACCGTTATGCTGCCCGATTTTATCTCCAAAGCACTAATGCCTCTTGCATTACTCTCTATTTCAGATGCTTGGCCGTCCTTCTCATCAGGTGGTTCGTGTGACTAGGTTCATTGATGTGCCGGGTCACACGGCCATGCTGGTCAGGATGATGTCAGTAGCCAGTTACCGCTGGTACCTAGAGTATAGAGTGGAGGAGCACTACCGGGATTTCAATCAGAGTTAGTACCTGTGCACTGTTAGGGTATTCCCATATTGCCCTGGAGCTGAGGAGCCGATCCATGGGTCTTATGGATTGGGGGTTACTGTTGACATGGCGGTACAAGATGTTGCCTATTCATTGTTGACCATCATGAGAGCCAGACATGCACTGCTGCAGAATTCAGAGTTCTACTATGTTCCCGCTTCTCAGCCAGGAGAAGAAGGATACCTCAGTGGGGTCTACTTTGATCCCTCTATGGAGGATCCGTTGCTGCAGTCCACCGCTGAGATGTTAGAGAATAGAGACAGAGAAGCTCGTGCCCTTCGTATGGAGCTCTATGCTACTCGTGCCCATTTGTGGACAGCCTTGACACAGCTGGCACCTGTACTTCAGACAGGGTATGGAGATATGGATATGTTGAACCCCGTTAGGACCCATCTTCCAGCTCATGTTGACTGGCCTACTATAGGAGGTGTCACCCCTCTTCGGGGACCTCTACTACCACCAATCAGGGGACCAAGGCCACACCCGTGTCCTTACGGTTCCCAGGGATCTCAGGCTCGAGTATTTCCTGATCCGCAGGTTGAGCTCCCAGGCCATCGATGCAACCTTTATGAGATGTTTTATGCGGACGCTTGAACCCGTGAGTGGAAGAGTAGTATGGTAGTGGTTGTACTTCCACGGTCCTGTGTGTCTTGTGGAGTATGCGTATGTTGTGAGATGAGTTCCGGAGGCATAGATAAATAATGTATAGGAAGCTTGGAAAGCCTCTGATGAGTAGTATCATCTTTGAAGTAGTTTGCTCTTCGGTTTGAGGTTGTACTGAACTATGTAATGGTGTGTATGAACCATGGTGTATATATAGCAGTTGCTTGTTACCATGTTGTTCGGATGTTCATTTCCGCATTCCATGTGTTCAGTGCATTCTTAATCCATAGTTAGTATTGATGTTGATACTAGTCTAAGCTGTGAGTTTGTTTGTGAGGATGGTGTTCACTAGGCTGAACCGTGCCCCTACCCATGAGCAGGGAGAGAGTAGTCAGGCAACATAGGAGGAATTGCCCCACCCGCCTTCTCTGGCGGAAGTTATGCTTGAGGCAGAAAGAAACAAGCGAGAGACCAACCGTCTGCTTGAACGTATTGAGCAAAACACGGCTCGTCAGCCGCGAAATGATGCAGTGTCCCTCAATGACTTTGTCAAGTTGAATCCCCCGAAGTTCCATCACTCCGTCGATCCTCTCGACGCTGATGACTGGTTGTGTAGTATATCATGCAAGATATGCTCTGCAAATGCTTCTGAGGCCGACAAGGTGACTTTGCTGCGTACTTTCTGGAAGGTCCCGCCAATCTGAGGTGGGAGAATTTTGAAGCTATGCGTCGTGCCGGACCAGCAGCCACATAGGCAGATTTCAGTGCAGCCTTCCACGTGCACCACATCCCAGAGGGTCATATGGACCGTAAGAGAGAGGAATTATGTGCCTTCACCCAGGGAAAGTTGACCATGCATGCTTATAGCCGTGAGTTCGGTAATCTCGCTTGCTACGCAACTAAAGAGGTGTCAACTGATGCCAAGAAGCAAGCAAGATTCCTCATGGGTCTGAGCCCCGAACTTCGTCATGACCTGCGCCTTCATGAATGTACAAGTTTTCAAGCTCTTGTCAACAAGGCGATTAGTGCCGACACTGGTCATACCGACTATGAAGCCATGAAGAAGCACTCTCGCGATTCGGGCTCCTCAACTGGTCCCGCGTTCCCAAAACACAGGTTGTGGGTCCCGAATAGCTCTCTGCCGCCAAGATATACCCCGAGGCCATCCTATGTGGCGCCTCAGGCGAACCAGACGAACCCTCCAGCAAAGACCTATGGTGGTCGAGCTAGCAATGCTGGACCACGTGCCAATCAGGTGATCTGTTACAAGTGTGGAGAACCAGGGCACTACTCACGAGAGTGTCCTCAGAATATAGGTGCCAAGCAACCTGGAAAGTTCGTTGGGCAAGGCAAGTCGGGCAAAGCTTATTATGTGAAGCCAACTCATGCGCGTGGTCGTGTGAATTATGTCTTAGCAAAAGAAGCTGCAGAGGATCCCGACGTCATTTTGGGTACGCTCATTGTTAATCATCACCCAACGTCTGTTCTTTTTGACACTGGGTCATCTCATTCCTTCATTTCCGAAAGTTATGCACAGTTGCATAACATGTCCTTTTGTGATATGCCAATCCCATTAGTTGTCCAAACCCCAGGTAGTAAATGGCAAACTTCTAGGATAAGCTATGAGAATGAAATCCTAGTAGACAGGCTAGTTTTTCTAGATCATTGATAGCCCTGAAATCCTCGGATATCAATATCATCTTGGGTATGGACCGGATGTGAGCTCATTATGCCAAAATTGATACCCATTCTAGGAATGTTCAGCTTAACCATCCCTCGGGTGAGATAGTTAATGTCTCTACTCGAGTTGCCAAATGCTAACTCTATTCCCTCAATGCTAGTCCTCTTCCAGAACTTGAAGATATTCCGGTAGTCCGTGACTTCATGGATTTGTTTCCAGAAGAACTGTCAGGAATTCCACCTGACAGGGAGGTAGAGTTTGTGATAGACCTTGTCCGAGGAACTATCCCAATAGCCATAAGACCCTATAAGATGACACCCTTTGAGCTAGCCGAACTTAATAAGCAACTAGATGAGGCCTTGAATAAAGGTTTCATTCGTCCTAGTTCTTCTCCTTGGGCTTGTCCCGTCCTATTCGTTAAGAAGAAAGATGGAACGGACCGGATGGTTGTAGATTATCGACCAGTTAACCTGGTCACCATAAAGAACAAGTATCCGCTCCCCAGGATCAACGATCTGTATGATCAGTTCACTGGATCTTCAATCTTCTCCAAAATGGATTTGAGGTTCGGTTACCATCAAATCAAGATCAAGAACAGACACATTCCGATAACGGCCTTTGTCACTCATTATGGACAATACAAGTACACCGTCATGTCCTTCGGTTTAACCAATGCCCCAGCCACCTTCTCTCGCTTGATGAATTCAATCTTCATGGAGTATTTGGATAAATTCGTCGTGGTATACCTCGATGATATCCTCATCTACTCGAACAATGAACAAAAACATGTCGATCATCTAAGGATGGTATTGATGAAACTTCAAGAGCACCGCCTTTATGCCAAGTATTCAAAATGTGAAATTTGGTTACCAGAAGTGACCTATCTATGCCTCGTAATCTCTGGTAAGGGTATTATTGTCAATCCCGAGAGAGTTCAAGCTTTCCTTGGTTGGACTCAACCTTAATTGGTTAAGAAAGTTAGGAGTTTTCTAGGTCTAGAGAGCTATTGTCGTCGCTTTGTTGATAACTTCTCCAAGGTTGCAAAGCCTCTAAATGAACTCCTCAAGAAAGATAAAAAGTTCGAGTGGACACCACAGTGATCATAGCTTTCAGGAACTGAAAAGACGCCTGACTTCCGCACCTGTGTTTCTACCACCAGATTTCTCTAAGGACTTTGTTATCTATTGCGACGCCTCACGATAAGGATTAGGTTGCATTCTCATGCAGGATCGTCATGTGATTGCACACGCATCTCGACAGTTGCGTCTACATGATGATAATTATCCCACACATGATCTTGAGCTTGCAACTGTAGTCCATGCACTACAAACCTGGCGACATTACCTTCTTGGTAATTGTTGTGAAATATTCACTGATCACCAAAGTCTGAAATATGTCTTCACCCCGCCGGATTTGAATCTCATGCAAAGACGGTGGGTTGAGTTGATCTCAGATTACGAAATAGGGATAACTTACACCTCGTGGAAGGCCAATGTTATGGTTGATGCACTAAGTCGTAAGTCTTATTGTAATAATCTGATGCTACAACGAGGTCAACCACGTCTTTATGAGGAATTTCGGAAGTTAAACCTTCACATTGTTCCTCAAGGATTCCTTTCTAACCTAGTGGCAAAACCTACTCTTAGGGATCAAATCATAGCTGGCCAAAAGCGTGATAAGGGTATATGACGGACCAAGGAGAATATTATTATCGGAAACGCTAAGGAATTCTCCATGAATGATCAAGATGTTGTGTTTTTCCAGAACCATCTAGTGGTTCCTAAGAATCCACATCCAAGGTAGTTGATCCTTAAGGAGGCTCATGATTCTCCTCTCACCATTCATCCTGGTAATACTAAGATGTATCAGGACCTACGCCAGAGGTTTTGGTGGACTAGCATGAAGAGAGAAATTCTGAGTTCGTTGCTAAATGCGACGTTTGTCGTTGAGTTAAGGCAGAAGATCAAAGGCCTGCTGGCTCCCTTCAACATTTAGCTATTCGTGAATGGAAATGGGATAAAGTGAATATGGATTTCATCACTAGATTTCGTAGGACCAAGAAAGGAAATAATGCTATCTTTGTGATCATTGACCGTCTTTCCAAAGTAGGTCATTTTCTTCCAGTGCATGAGAGTATAACAGCTAGCCAGCTAAGAGAGGTATATATCTCTCTAATAGTGTCTCTTCATGGTGTTCCTCTAGAGATTAACTCAGATCGTGGGAGTATTTTTACTTATCGCTTCTGGGAAAGTTTTCAGAATGCCATGGGGACTCACCTATCTTTTAGCACTGCTTTCCATCCTCAATCAAGTGGTCAAGTAGAAAGAGTGAATCAATTCCTAGAGGATATGCTCCGAGGTTGTGTTATATCATTCGGTATGAATTGGGAGAAGTGCCTTCCATTCGCCGAATTTGCTTATAACAATAGTTATCAATCAAGCTTGGGCAAAGCCCCTTTTGAAGTTCTCTATGGACGAAGATGTCGAACACCTCTTAATTGGTCAGAAACCGTAGAGAGGCAACTCTTTGGTCCGGATATGATCCAGGAAGCAGAAGAGCAAGTTCCCATTATTCTTGAAAAGTTGAAAACAGCCCAGTCTCGTCAAAAGAGCCAATATGATCGTCATCATAAGGCTGTCACCTTTGAAGTTGACGATAAGGCTTACCATCGGGTTACACCTTTGAAGGGTACCCATCGTTTCGGTATCAAAGGCAAATTGGCTCCTCGTTACATTGGTCCTTCTCGCATTCTTGCCAAACGAGGAGAAGTTCCCTACCAGTTGGAACTTCCTCCGCATCTATCCAAGGTTCATGATGTTTTCCATGTCTCACAACTCAGGCGTTGCTTTTCTGATCCTATCTGTGAAGTGGACCACGAAATGCTTGATCTCCAAGATAACGATTTATACCGAGAATACCCTGTTCGTATTCTTGATCAAGCTGAGTGTACCACTTGACGTCGAAACCTCAAGTTTCTTAAAGTTCAATGGTCAAATCATTCTGAAAAAGAGGCAACATGGGAAAGAAAGGACCGTCTTCGACTTGAGTATCCCGCGCTATTCCCGACGACTTCCAAATCTCGGGACGAGATTCTTTTGAGTGGGGGTGAGTTTTCACATCCCTAGCTACACTTTGATTCTTAGCATGATTGTGCTCATATTTTGTTCTTGCATTCAAAAGTGAAAATGGAAATCAAAGAGAAAAACCCTAGCAACCCTATATTCAAAACAATTCAAAGTTGTGACAAATCAATGAACCCAAAATGCCCTTCATAAAAGTCCATCATTTTTGATAAATATTGGAAACAACAATACACAGGTGGATTTCTTTTTAAAAATATTTTTGGTATTTTATTTTAAACACAAAAGCCATTGAAATCAATTATATATTTGATTTCAAATATTTCAGAGTTTCATAAAATGTTGGAAACTTTCTGTGGCCTTGGAAATATTCCAAATAACACCCCAACATTATTTATACTATCTTAGAAATAGTTTGGAGCCAAAAAAAAATGAAACAAATGTTAGAAAGAATAAAACAGAAACGGAAAATAAAAGAAATAAGAAAAATCCTATCTAACGCTCAGGCCCAGCCCAACTCCTCTCCCCTGTCGTCTTCCTCGTGCCAGTCGGCAGCAGTAGGTGGCCGCTGCTCCCTCCGGAGCGGCCACGCACCTACGAGCCTGCCTGGACATCCCCGTCGCGCTGGAATGGAGCGATAAGCCTCCCCACACCCGTTCCCATCCTCTCCCTCTCCCCATTCACCCCCTGTGTGCCTCTCCTCTCGACCGCCATTGGATCAAGCTCGAGCTCAAGCTAGCCGCCGCTCCGACTGTCCTCCCTTGCCTCTAGGCCACGCAGAAGCTCCGCCATGACGTCCTGAAGCTCCCAAGCAAGCCGTATAATGCCGAGATCCCCCGAGACGTCAGATCGCCGTCGTCTTCTTCCTTGGGCCGCCGTTGATCGTCGCCGTCGTTCTCCCTCCTCTGGTCGTCCCCGAGCATGCTTTCGACGCCTCTGCACTCCCCGTGAGCCCAAGGTGCTTTCGACGCCTCTACACTCCCCATGAGCCCAAGGTGCTTTCCCCCGTGAGCCCAAGGTCCCCAAGCACGCTTTCGACGCCAGATCCGCCGCGGGAGCTCGTCGCCGGTGAAGCTCCGGTGATGGGTTGCTCGATCTGAGGCCATCGTTAGCTTCAGTGCGTTGCGCAGGTGCTGTAGGAGCCTAGCCCTGCGCATGTTGAGCCCCGTAGCAGTGACCCTGATGATGCCCGAGCTCCGGCAGCCGCCGAGCTCGTCGCCGGTGTCATCTCCGGCCGTTTCACCCCCTGTAACTTGCAAAAATGGAACCGCGGGTGAAGTGTCGTTCTCCTGGTGCCCTCCTCCGTCCTTTTGGTCGCCGGAGGAGCAAACCCAAAGCTCTCCGTTGTGTCTAGAGCCACCGGAGGCTCGCCGCTGGTGGGTTTGACCCCATCGCCGATGGGTTTGACCCCCTGGGTCTATGAAAGGTGGGGCCAGCCCCCTAGCTAATTAAGTTAGATTAATAAAAAATAAATGTTTAATTAAAACCCTAAACAGTCACTGACATGTGGGCCACATCCTATTATATAACCAATTAACTTAAAGTTTTACTAGAATTTGACCAGAGTCACTAACGAGTGGGTCCCAATGGTCAGGTTTGACTTTCAACGGCCAGTTGGACCTACTGATGTCATGGTGACGCAGTAACTATATCTCTGATTTAATATAATTCCAGAAAACGCTAAAAGTTTGGAAATTCATAGAAAATTGATTATAACTCCAAATCTGACAAATAATATATGCAAATTGATCAAAAATTCAATGAACACAATGGGTCTAATTTCATGCATTGAAAACAAAGTTATGAAACAACATCAGGTCAAATCAATTAAATGAATATGATAAATATATTACTTAAAGTAATATTTGAATTTGAATTCAAATGAGAATCATCCTAAAACTTTGATAGCCACTTTAACTCATGTTACAACTTACTTCATGCCATGATCATGCATCATATTGTTGCATATGAATGTTATTGATTGATTGTTATCATTTCGGTAGGCTCTGCCCTTCCGGATACGTCCGAATATCCGTCTCATGGATTTAATCCCTCTGCTGAGCAACATGGCAAGCACCCTTTTGATCATGTCGATATAATCCCATGTTCTTGCTCCTGCTCCCACTTATTGTATTAGGAGAAATATTTCAAATGTTTTACTTCGGTAGCTGAACCTATTCCTTTGCATGACCTATCATTGTCACAGTAAATAGCCAAACCTTGCAACCTAGCATACCTGGTAGTTGCTTGGGCCATGATGTGCTTCTTCCTGCTACGCTTGCTATGCCTAGAGTTGTGTCAGGTCTTATTCATCTGGGTGATGAACAGGAATGGAGGAACGTGTTCTAGTGATAAAGAATAAGTGTGGAGCCTGATTTGTAAAGGTACCGATGAAAGGCTATGTAGAAGTACATGGCGGGTTGTTTCATTGGAACCATCCTTAGGAACTGAGTTCCGTGTATGTAATCCAAGACGAGTTACTACCACATGCTGGGCCTTGAAATATGACCCCGCTCGACTTATTAATTGCCTAATACTCGGTCCAGGAGTTGCAAGTAGTTTCTGGTGTTTATAGTCATGCTGGAGGCCGTGGCACGGTGTACCAAGTGGCACCCGGATGGTGTGCTTGGGAACCCTGCGCACATCGTTTGGGGCCGTGGCGGAAACCCCGGCCGGACTTCCGTGCAGGTTACTCTCAAGTAGGCGATAAACCTTGACTAGGTATTAGCGTGGTTAACGATCGTGGCCGACTCCCTCGCTGGGCTTCCGCTTGAAGGTTGTTGAGGTGCATGACGTGCACATGGCGATAAGTGGCGAGAGCGTGTGTGAAGAAGTACACCCCTGCAGGGTTATGATCTAGTTGAATAGCCATGTCCATGGATATGGACTACTTGGAAACATATGTTGTTCATAGACAACTTTAATGGCTAGTCATAAAATTATCAAGATAAGCGTGAGTATCATGTATGGCATTTCCGTAGGGAGACGGAAAGGAGTTCATGATAGTGTATTGTTGTGGTGATAGTGGACTCGTGTACGACTTATCAAAGTTGTTAAAACTATTTAAAATTTGTAGTGTAGCCTAGCCAAGATTCAAAGCTGGCTTGCTGCATGAAACACCACAACCCCCTTTGTTGATACCTGAGCATGAATAGATGGATCTCTTCTAAAGTCTTGCTGAGTACTCTTGTACTCATGTTTGCTTAATAATTGTTGCAGAGGATACCCACGAGGCAACAGGTGGGTTCTATCTAGACATAGATGATGACGAGTAGCTGGTGTCCCAGCTATGACCTGGCCCCTTTCCGAAGGGATCTGTAGATAGTTAGGCTTTATGCCTTCTCCATTTCATCTGTGTGTACTCAGACAACTTTATGCTTCTGTTGGTTTGTATAACTATGCTTGTATGACTTGAGTGTCGGGTCATGTGACCGCTGCTTGTATGAACATATTATGCAAGACTCTTCCGAGTCTTCTAAATAAATGTTGTGTTGTTGTATGGTTATGTTATGATTCCATTGTTGTATCTATGCATATCAAGTATGTCATGCGTACGTGTGATGCACTTTGATATGTATGTGATTCGACACCTAGTCGTATGCCCTTAGTAGCTCTCTATACAGAGAAATGCCCCTTTGTGATTCTACCGAGCCTTGGTAGTTCGCTACTGCTCCGGACACA
Source organism: Hordeum vulgare subsp. vulgare (assembly GCF_904849725.1). Lineage (NCBI taxonomy): Eukaryota > Viridiplantae > Streptophyta > Magnoliopsida > Poales > Poaceae > Hordeum > Hordeum vulgare. Next base: position 321,958,943 of record NC_058519.1, on the reverse strand, counting down.
TTGGTTGACCGGCATGTATCCTTCTTAGGTGCTGTGTCTGTCCCTACGGGGAAATGTCACGCGGTGTAATGGAGTCCTTGTAGCTTGCTACGACTCGTCTACACTCGCTGATGACCGACACTTGCTTTGCTGGGTTATGTATGCCTGTCTCTGTACAGTCGAGCCACTTGAGTTTCTGATTAGATATGCCGACCCGGGTTCTTTGACATTGGAATGCTAGCGACACTAATGCATACGTGAGTCAAAAGGCGCAAACGGTCCCGGCTAAGGTAAGGTTGCAGCCATGGGGTTAACCGTGCGTGAGACCGCAAAGGGATGCAAAGTGTTACAGGCTGGATTCTTATGGTTAAGGATCCGGGTCCCAAGAGAGTATTTTCATTCGAGGACGTGCCTCCCTCTTTGGCTCCTGATGTCACTAACATCTTGTAGGAGTTCGCACACGTATTTCCACCAGGATTACCACCTATTAGAGGGAGTAATCATCATATTGAATTAATTCGCCATGCATCACTACCGAACCATGCGTCATACTCTACCAATCTAGAGGAGACGAAGGAGATTATGCGTCAAGTACATGAACTTCTCGACAAGGGTTATATACGTGAATCCCTTAGTCCTTGTGGTATTCCTATTATTCTAGTGCCAAAGAAGGATGGTATATCGCATATTTGTGTTCATTGTGGAGGCATTAATAATATTACTATTTGTTATCATCATACTATTTCTAGGCTAGATGATAGACCTGATAAATTAAGTTTCTCTACAATTTTCTCCAAAGCTTATTTGCATAGTGGATACCATGAAATTTGTCTGAAATTGGGAGATGAATGAAAAACAACATTTAAAAATAAGTTTGGATTATATGAATGTTAGTCATGCCTTTTGGGTTAACTAATTGTCATACCCTTTGTTTGTGCCATTTTGCTATGTCATGAGTTATAAAAAATAGGACCAGTTAAAACTTTTTGTGTGTTTGTGATGTTTGAATTGGTTGGTTTTTGTTGAGTGATTGTTTGTGTTTTAATTCCAAAAAATCCTCCTACTCTCGATACTCATCTTCTTGCTCAAAACCTTTGCCTAGTGAGCATACCATGTGTATAGGCCCTAAAACCATTTTTACAAAAACCATTTTTTTACCAAAGAGCATTTATTTAATTTAAGCTTTCAAAAACCCGTGAATTGAGGTTTGTACTACAAGTCCACAAATTATGGAAGATGTCTTGCCGCAATTACTTTATTTGAATCCTATTATCAAAAAGACTTACCAAAACCATAAAACTATTATTTTAAAAGTTATTTTTATAATTTATTTAAATACCTCTTTCTCAGGCCAAAAATGGTCTTTTATAAGGGCGAATTGTTTTTATGCTTCAAAAATATTTGAAAAACATTAGGGAAAGTCGGTGGACATATATTGTCTATATATAAGAAAGACATGGTCATGTTAAAAAAATTGTACAAAACCCTCCAAAACCCTTTCTGCCTATTTCATGTTGTTGAAATATTTCTATAAGAAATGTTCTAAAAAAAACCACGAAACATCGATCAAGTCACATTGGTTATATCTGATGATCTTGCCAAGATTCATCCCAATCCTAATTGTTTTGATTCACCAAAATATCCCAAAACCCTCTCTATTTACATCCAAATTTGAGCAACTCTATATTGCCAACTTTCTCCATTTGCTCTCAAACTTTGTAGGAATTATCTAATCCCAAAATGAAGCTGCTACGCCAAGTAGTTTATTAGGGGAGTGGATTAGCTTAACCAGATCTAAGAAACCCAGTTTTTGCTCATTTATAGGGTTGTCAAAGTTTGCATTAGCAACTTACTCTCAACGAGCAGAAATTGGTGATCAAGTTTATTCATTCCAATCATTTGACCGTGTTATGTTTCAACGCCAATGGAGTACCAGAGACTACCCGAACATGGATCAAACACTTTATGGTAAAATGGTAAAACCCCTGTCTTGAGCCCTTTCACTATTCTCCTTCACCCCAACTTTCTACCAAAGTAGCTCCGAGTTACCATTCAGCTCCAGAAGCAACAGCGAAGCCTCAACTTAAACATGGAGTGGGCTAAAACCCACTTTTACTCCTCTGGACAACCTCGTCTCTCTCTTCTATCTCTGTTCTCTCCCACTCATTGCCCATGCAAGGCATCCAAAGCAACTTTCCATTTGTTTACACCCTCTTGCAGTGCATGGGGACTCGAAGACATGCCAAAGTGCATCAAAAGCCTTGGCATGCCAGCAGAGGTCGCGCTCTGGAGCGCACTGTCGTGCTACAAAGAGTTGATATCTCTCTTCTGGCGACCTTGGGCCTCCCCCTCACGTTACTCGAGGCGCATTGGTGTTCGGGACATGCCTTCCTGCCGCCCCCTCCTCTGTATCCCTTTAACGGGTCTACACACGCACGCCATGGCCACCCATATCATCCAATGCATGGCCCCCACGTGTGAGCGCCGGGGCCAGGACGCGCCTCTCCTCTCCCTCTCTGGCCTCCTACACCACCCCTACGAATGCTCCTAAGCCATCCTTGCCTCCTCCTGTGACTTCTAGAGCCGACGTTGTGAATGTCGTCGAGCTTCGTCCATGGTGGACCATGTCCCGGCTATAAAGGAAGCCTCGTGCCCTTCTTTTGCACTTCCCTCACTCTCTCTCGACCTCAATCGCATGCCAGCACCACTAGTACCACCGCTCGAAGCCCTGGTGCTCGGAATTGAGCCGAGCTCTGCCGCATCGAAGCCCCGGTAATCTATGGGTACGACCACCCTCCGGCTCCATCCTCTTCTCCTTCGTCCCTCTCTCATCTCCCTGGCCATTTTGCCTTCCTCTCCCATGTGGATTACTGCAAGCATCGGATTCGACTTCTCCCGAGAGCAGCTCCATCGCGGCCCTCTTTGTCTCTGCTGATTTCGGCCACCCCGGCGACTCCCTCCACCGGCCTCTGCCTCGCCCCCGCATCTCTCCCACTCGCTGACCCGAGGGGAACACCCGTCAAGTTTAAAACCTTGCGCGCGCGTGGCACCGGTTCTCCTCGGGCTGCCTTTGCTCTGGTCCGGCCCAGCTGCAGTCGTCCTCGACCACCTGCTCGCTGGCTCTTTCCTTTTTTTCCTTTTACATATGATTTCAAAAAATTCCACACCTCAAAAAAATTCCCAAATCCAAAATTTCCAACTCCACAAATCTTGTAATATTCCACCCTAATTGATTATGCCACCTATCATTTGTTAGAAAAAGTTTCATGCACTATTTATGTTTAAAACATTGTTTTTAACATTTACAGTCTTTGGAGAAGTGCTTTTCATTTTTTTAACACTTCAAAATCAAAACCTAATAATTTTTACAATGCTAGTAATCACCATAGTATTTAAAAAAATGGTTTGACATTTTTAGGAGTAGTTTATTTGCTCTATTTTTGCTTGGTATATTGCGATAGTAGATTGCGTTGTTGATGAAGAGCTTGGACAAGAAGGATTTGAATACCCCGGAGACTTTATTGAGCCAGGCAAGCAACCCCTTGACCATGTCTAAGAAACCTTTTATGCATGTCATATAACACTTTAAATTGATGCATCAGAATCATGATGATATGATGATCACTTTGGTGGATACCTCTGTTACTTTCCTTGTTGATACGTGCATGACATGACTCTACTTTTTGCTTAGAGTTGTGTGGGTGGGAAGTGCATAGGATGCTAGTAGATCCTATGCAAGTGGGATGGGACTATGCATGATGTCGGAGACAAAATGATTTCGTAGAATTTTTGAAAACCCCGTTGGGTGCCACTAATGCCCGAGGGAGATGATGTTCATCTATGCAACCACTTGAGAAAGAAGTGGTGCACTGGAGCAAGTTGTGTGTGTGTTTTCTAAAATGGATTAGATTTAAGATTTTTTGACCGTCCCAACCTTACATGTACAACCACGATACCCCTTATGGGACATGACTTTGTTGATTACTTTGGCCGGTACTAGGAGAGAGCCCGCATTACTACTGGCCATGGTGATATGGTCACTCTCGATACTTGTTCATACCGGAAGGACTACCAATGGATGTTTTCACACACACCGAGCACACCGTTGGTCCCTTCCTCGATGATACTTGTGATGTACATCATGCGGGTTGCGTGCCAACGAGTGGACTCCTTGTTAGTATTATCATGGCAAAGGCATTATTCCGGTACTTACCTCAGGTATGAACAATACCGTGAGTCATGGCTTGACACGGAAGTTTCACAAGTCTTGTTGGTAAATTGTGTAACCTCTGCACAGTGTACAACTAGTCGAATGGCCGTGTCAACAATCAAGGACAGTTGGGTCGTGCTGCTTAAACTACGTCCATTGTATACAAACCCGGCGTGTGTGCGTGTGTGTGCGTGCGAGAAAGAAGATATTTGAGCTAAGTCAGATTACTTGACATGATGATTGAACATGGGTTGTTCAACCACTTGTTATATTGATACTTGTAACTTATTCATATGGATATCTGTGATCTCATGATGCATGTTTTTACAACTTGATTGATCATGTCATTGCATCCAAAAATTAGCTTTCTCCAACTTACCTACTAAGTGTTATATCATGCACTGTTATTGCCTTGTTCCAAACATGGGATGCTTGCATGTAAATTCAAAGTACCCATTGGCTTGCCACTTGTTATTTGATTGGCCAAGCATGGAAGAGAAGGAATATGGTGAAGATTACTTTGGTGATGAACATGCTAACTAGGACACTTCCCAGTTAGAATGGCTATAGGGTTAAGGCAGATGACATAGGTTCATGCTTTCGATCAAGATTTCCGCTGCTAGATTGTGTTTGGTATTTGGCCTTCATGGTCCTATCCATGTAAGACTTGACCTTGATGGTCTTTAGTTTTGTAACATGGTATGTATGGATGTAAGACTCTTGTTATCCAGCTTCTGTGTGTTTAGTTAGCATTGATCTCTGGGACCACTATACATGTGCATTCGATGATCACGACTTATGAGTTGGAGTACCCATAGAGATGGTACCAGAGCCATCCTTACTGTAGGAAGCCTTTGTCGGGACCCCGATCCTAAGCCATAGGAATCTAGCCTGTAACACATCGCATCCCTTTGCGGTCTCACGCACGGTTAACTCCTCGGCTGCAGCCTTACCTTAGCCGGGACCGTTTGCGTCTTTTGACTCACGTATGCAATAGTGTCGCTAGCATTCCAATGTCAAAGAACCCAGATCGACATGTCTAGTCATAAACCAAAGTGGCAGTTCCGCACAAGGACAGGCATACATGACCCAGCAAAGCAGGTGTCGGTCATCAGCGAATGTAGACGAGTCGTAGCAAGCTACAAGGACTCCATTACATCGCGTGGCATTTCCCCAAAGAGGACAGACACATCAGCTAAGAAGGACACATGCCGGTCAACCAATGTGTCCGGAGCAGTAGCGAACTACCAAGGCTCATTGGATCACAAAGGGGCATTTCTTTGTAAGGAGTGCTACTAAAGTTCACGACTAGGTAATCGAACCCCATACATATCAAGTACGACACACGTACGCATGGCATACCGATATGTATAGATACATCGATGGCATCACAACATAACCATAAACATACAACCTTTATTTAAGAGGCTCGGAAGAGCCACACACATAATATTACACATTAAGGGTCTCACGACCCATAATAGCAGTTATACAATTACAAGCCAGCGGAAGAGTTTTAAACTGTCTGAGTACGGACAGGGCAACTAAAGGCACCTGGCCTCACTATACTACAGATCCAACGTAGGGCCAGATCTTAGCTGGGACACCAGCTACTCGTCGTCGTCGATGTCTACGAAGAACCCTCCATTAGGGTCATTAGCAACCTCTGCAACATTTATTAAGCAAACATGAGTACGAAGGTACTCAGCAAGACTTTAGGAGAACTAACTACTCATGCAAGGTATCAAAAGGTATTGTGGGGTTTCATGCGGAAAGCCAGCATTTGACTCGTGGCTAGACAACTTGTATTTTAAATAATTTTGACAACTTGATTTCTCGCACACGAGTCCATTAACACCACAACAATACACTATCGTGGAATCATTCCGTCTCCATACGGAAATGCCGTCCACGACACTCACGCTTATCTTGGCAATTTTATGAGTAGCCATTGAAGTTATCTATGAACAACATATGTCTCCAAGTAGTCCATATCCGCGGACGCGGCTATTCGAATAGATCATAACCCTGCAGGGGTGTACTTCTTCACATACGCTCTCGCCACTTAACGCCATGTGCACGTCATGCACCTCGGCAACCTTCAAGCGGAAGCCCAGCGAGGGAGTCGGCCACGACCGTTAACCACACTAGTACCTAGTCCAGGTTTATCGCCTATCTGAGAGTAACCCGTACGGAAGTCCGGCCGAGGTTTCCGCCACGGCCTCAAACGATGTGCGCAGGGTTCCCAAGCCCACCATCCGGGTGCCACTTGGTACACCGTGCCACTGCCTACCGCATCACGGTCCACCTCTCAGGTTAGCACCATGCACGGCCTCCAACATTACTATCGGGATGATCAAAAGGGTTGCTTGCCTTGTTGCTCAGAGGAGGAACGATATCCGTCAGACGGATATTCGGTGGAATCCGGGGGTGCGGAGCCTACCGAAATGAATGGCAACATTCAATAACAATCATATGCAATCAAAATGATGCATGAGCATGGCATGAGAATGCAAAGTGATAAGTTATTATTTTCAACATGTATTAGGTTTAGAGTTGATTTGAATCACATTCGAATAGCAATTCAAACGGGGTATTCTCGGATACCGGTTTAATTTATTCGACCTGATGCTCAGATCAACTTGATGTTAGCTTGCATGAGATGTCATGCTATGGTACTGATTTGTATCTAGGACAGTGTGTGATCATTGCAATCATAATGAAATTTGTATATTTTTTCCAAATTCCATTTAAAAAGTAATTATGAGAATTGAATTATTCCTTATTCCACATTTTAGGGTTCTGTAACTTTTTCAAACATAGTCGAAAAAAGCATAATCAGAATCCTTGAATTTTTCTGATACTTTTTCATATATAAATTATTTTCATTGGAGTTACAGATTAATTTCTATGATTTTTACAAGTTTTAGCAATTTCCTGGAATTAGTTTTATACTGGAAATTCTAATTATTGCATCAGACTGACGTCAGCAGGTCAGCCGACCTGTTCAGGTCAAACCTGACAGGGGGGCCCCACTGGTCAGCCTCTGTGGGACTAATCCCGCGCTGACCAGTCCTAATTAAGGTTTGACTTGGCCTTGGGCCCACTTGTCAGCGAGTGATTAAGCCCTGAGCTGCTGGGTTAGCTTTGCCACGTCGAGCCCCACCGGAGGGTGGTCGCCGGCGACCAGGCCCGCGGCGGAGGGCTCGCCGGAGGCGACCTAAACGGCGTTGCACAACACCAATTCGAACGCGGTTTGCAGCTACGACACGCTGGCGAAGTGGCCGATCTGGCAGGGGCATCAGGGGAGGCTAGGGTCGCCGGAAGAGGCGCCGGCGACGAGCCGGAGCGGCGGCCGAAGCTCGGCCTTCTACGAGCGATGGCTCTAGGGCACGGGGAGGGCAGCTGGAGGGCTCATCGTACTCCTGGAGGCTCCAGGAGCTCGAATCCTAGCTCGAGCGCGTGGATCAGAGACCACAGCAACGACGACGACATGGCCAGCAGCGAGGAGCTCTCGGCCTTGGTGGGGAACGAGGCTACGATGCACGGGAGAGCGTGGGGCGAGAGGGGAAACGACGACGAGCTCACGGCGGTTCCGATGGTGCTGTTGAGGGGCTCGGGGATGCGCCGGAGGGAGCGAATCGACGGGAGAGGTCCGGCGGCCGAAGGTGGAAGACGACGGTGTTGGGGGCGATGCAGTGCTTGGGAAGACTTCGGCTTCTGCAGGGAGGATCGGGGCGACGAGGCGGGGCTAACAGACTACTCGGAGGAGGGTTCCCATGGCTAGAGGTGCTGCGGCTCGAGATCGAGCTCGGCTCCAATGGCGGCAGCAGGAGGGAGGGCAAGATCCAAGAGGAGAGGAAGAACAGTGCTGGGGAATGGATAGAGGAGGCCCTGGGGAGCTTATCCCCGGCCTTGCCAGCGCGAGGCGGCGGCCAGGCAGGCGCACAGGTGCGTGGCCGCGCTGGAGGAGGCGGCGGCCACCTCCTGCTCCTACTGTCGCGAGGGAGGGGACGAGCCAGGGAGATGGGCCGGGCCAGGCTAGGCGACAGGTAAGGGTTTCCCATTTTTTTTCTGTTTTGTTTTTCTGTTTTGCTAACTATTGTTTTGCTATTTATTTCAGCTCCAAAACAAAAAGTAAAAACTATTTCAGACCTCCTGAAATATTGTTATAATATTCCCAACCATTTCCAAAGTTTTCAACATTTTTTGAAAATTTATAGTTTCTGATTTCAAATTTAAAGTTTGAAACCAGTGGCTTTTGCATTAAATTAAAACGCTTAAAGTGTCAAGAAAATAGTTTTCTCCAATGCTCATTTACTTTCATGATTTATCAGAAAGTTTGAACATTTCTTGAGGCCATTTTGGGTTCATTGATTTCAACTAGTTTGAGATTTTCTTTTATTAAAGTAGTGGCTAGGGTTTTGAGTTTTTCCTTTGCCACTTTCTTGTTCTTGTTGAAAAAAATTCTTAGATGCAAATGCAAAGAAGACATGAGCACAAGACTAACTTGCTTAAAGTGTCAGGGATGTGACAGCCTTGTTAGCATGGATAATAGTTAGGCCAAGTGTGACACCCCTGATTACCAGCTACAGTTCCCACTGCAATCAAGCTATGGTGATGGCCAAGTTTAAGCTAAACCATTTTTCTAAATAGTGCATGATCACATTTGAATCATATCTCATTTGAAATTTCTTTCCTAACTCAAAATTGAATTAATAGTGGTTTAAATATTTTCACCAACCAGGAAATTAAAAATCATGGTTGGTTTTCAAATATTCCCTAAAATTTTAACCAACATTTTATCAAAGGGGGCCCTAACTTTTTATCAAAGTAGATGATAGTTAGTTCCTCAAAACAATCAAAATAGAGGCCAAAATATTGTTTAAATTCCCTTTTTGGGTTATGTAAATTGCCATACTTTTCAAAGGGGATCCTAACTTTTTATGGTAGCACCATATATTGCAATGCAAATATTGGTCCCTATCCCTTATTTTACAAAGTATTTGGTATTTAAAACTATTATAAAACAGAGTTAATAAAACTAAAACAAAAATTTTAAAATAAAAGGAGGAAAGGCCACTTGCCCCTAGGCCTTGGCCCACTAGTCCAACAGGCCAGCTCAACCCACCTCTTGTCTCCTCCTTACTATGTACGTATAGAGAGGGACAGAGCCATGGCGTGTCGACCATCCCCGGCCTCCATGGCTCGATAGCGTCTGGTGCTACAGGGAGCGTGGGAGAGGATAAGGCTGACACCCCCCAAGGCCTAGACCAACCCTAGTTGCTGATAACCCAGAAGTCTAGGGGATTGCGACAGTCTTCACGGGTAGTATTTTACAATAATTTATTCGTTCGACACAAGGGGAGCCAAAGAGTATTTATTGGCCTTGACAGTCGAGTTGTTAATTCAACCGCACCTAGGATATCTCTCTGCTACAAGGATTTAGTAGCACGACAAATAGTAGTAGTGATAGTAGCAGTTTTAGTATTAGTGGTAAGAGTAGCATTTAGTAGCAAGTGTGACAATAGGAGCAGCAGTAGTAACTTAGCAAGATTCGGTATATGAAAAGCATAGGCACGTTGATCGGTGATGGATAATTTTTTAGATGACATTGACCATGTAACAGTTACACACTAGGGCGACACGGAACTAGCTCGTGTTCATCAATATAATAGAGGCATGTATTCCGTATATAGTCATACGTGCTGGCGATAAGAACTTGCATGACATGTTTTCTCCTACCATCCCGTGGCAACGGGGTCCTATTGGAAACTAAGGGATATTAAGGCCTCCTTTTAATAGAGAACCGGAACAAAGCATTCACACATGGTGAATACATGAACTCCTCAAACTACGGCAATCACCGGAAAGAGTCCCAATTTATGTCACCTTGGGGGATGCGGATCATGACACGTAATAGGTGACTACGACTTGCAAGATAGGATCCAAAACATTCTTATATTCATGAAAACATAATAAGTTCAGATCTTAAATCATGGCACTCAGGCCCTAGTGACAAGCATTAAGCATAGCAAAGTCATAGCAATATCAATCTCCGAACATAGTGGACACTAGGGATCAAGACCTGTCAAACTTAACTCGATTACATGATTAATCTCATCTAATATCACCACCGTCTAGCAAGCCTACAAAGGAATTACTCACTCATGGTGGTGAGCATCATGCTGGTGTCGATTGGAATGGTTGGTGATGACGACGGCGATGAATCCCCCTCTCTGGAGCCCAAAACTGACTCCAGATCAGCCCTCTGGAGGAAGAACGGGAGGTAGTGGCGGCTCCATCTCCTGAAACGGGATGCGATCTTTTCTCTTATTTTTTCCTCCACGGGTAGGAATTTATAGGACTGGAAATAGGGTCGGAGGAGCCACGAGGTCCCCACAAGCCATGAGGGTGGGGCCAGGGGCTGGGCCGCGCCCTGTTGGTTTGTGCCCCTGGCACACCTCCTCCAACACTACTTCGCTCCATAGTTCATTATAATTCCCTCAAAAAATTCACAAAAGTTTCATCAAATTCCAAGAACTTTTATTTCTGCACAAAAATAACACCAAAGTAGTTCTGCTGAAAACAGCGTCAGTCGAGGTTAGTTTCATTCAAATCATGCAAAATTAGAGTCCAAAATAAGAGAAAAAATGTTTGGAGAAGTAGATACGTTGGAGACGTATTAACTCCCCCATGCTTAACTCGTTGCTCGTCCTAAAGCAATTCAGTTGATAAACTGAAAGTGCTGAAGAATACTTTTACAAACTCTTTTGTTCTTGTTGATGTATATATGCTTAGCTAGTGTTCAGGTTTACAGTACAAATCATAAGTAACCATATTCATGATAACAATTAAACATCATATGCGCCCATGGAAATACATAATAAACTAGTGAGCAATAATAAGATATTTCATATGCCAACAATTTATCAAAACAATCATGATATAATATGGTGACATGGTATTTCGCTAGCCCTTTCTGAGACCGCAAAACATAAATGCAGAGCACCTCCGAGGTTCAAGCAGCGACTAAACATTATAATTTAGAGTAGGAAAGATCTAGGCATGCTCAAATCCAACATTAACTAGACTCAATGCATAAGAATGACAATAGTACTCTCCGGTCTGGTGCAGTAAGTAAGAAGGTGATGACTTAGCATAAAAATAATTGGATAGGCCCTTCACAGAGGGAAGCATTGATTTGCAGAGGTGCAGGAACTCAAGGTTCAAAACAAGGATGAAATTGTATTTTTGGGGTGGTGTGTTTGTCCTGTCAACGTTACGATGGAATTTTGAATATCTTCCATGCTAATCACATTATTGGCAGTTCCCAAAAAGAATTGCAATTTTACTCCCCCTCCACCATTCAAACACACTCCATGGCTAGCTGAATCCATGGGTACCATCCAACCCGTCAACTTTCCGGGGGGGGGGGGGTTCTTGTTTATTTTTTTTGTATTATGCATGACTGGGCAAACTTTTACCAGACTCTCTCGTTTAATGACAATTGAATAAACACTCATCCTTGAGAATAACCCACTTAGCATGGAAGATAATGACCGCCCCATCGCTCCAATAGCGGTACGAACACAGAAAACAGATATTTATTTGAATATTGGAGATGACACAAGCATATTTACTTGGAACGGTAGGGTAATACCGCATATGAGTAGGTATGGTGGACTAACTTGATTTTAGGAGTTTGGATGCACAAGAAGCATTCTCGCTTGATACAGGTGAAGGCTAGCAATAGATTGAGAAGCGACCAGCTAGAGAGCGAAAACGGTCATAATCATGCACTGTCAATAATTAAGACTGGACATTATTATGGGTAAGATATAAACACTCTGAATTTAAAAAAAACATGAAGGCTGCATTGGTTTTGAATCAAGTACTCCCTCCGTCCGAAAATAAGTGGCCCAAAAATTACTCATCTTTTCACTAATTTTAGTACAAAGTTGACTCACTTTTGAGTCACTTATTTTGGGACGGAGGGAGTACATGCTTGCACATGGGCCAAGTCAAGTTGCTTGAATTACTCAGAGGGAAATACCATATTACCATACCACATCATAACCATTTTAATGCATGTTGACTCATAAGATAAATCATTATCCACTCGTGGCTATTTAAGCATGGCATGAGAAACTATAATCTCTAATTGTCATCAGAAACATGTTCATTCATAATATACTGAATCAAGATCGAACGAGCTAAACATATTTACAAAAACGGGAACAATAAGAGTCCATACCTGCTTCCTTTGCCACGATCACTTCATCAAATATCGTCATTATTGACTTTCACTTGCACGATCGAATGATATGATAATAATAATAGTGCGAGTGCATCATGGACTAAGCTGGAATCTGCGAGACATTTAAACAAAGGAGAAGTCAAGGTAATTATGGCTCTTTTGTTAGATTCACATTTATGCATAAGTGAGCCATTCAAAATTTCCATTGGTCTTCTTCCTTCAACGACTCAAGGAAAAGAAAAGAAGTTCACAGAAACACACTGAAATATTTTTGGAGTTTTTGATTTTTCTAGAAGGGAATAAAGAAACAAAGAAAAACAAAAATGAGAAAAACTATTTACACGGGAAAGCTCCCAACATGCAACGGAAATCTTTTTGTTTTTATATTAATATTGTAGTTAATTAAACGGGATAGAAAATCTGAAAAGAAGTGAGAAATATTTTTGGATTTTTCAAAGTTTTTGAAACACGCAAGAAGAAAGTAGAAAACTAAAACTAACATGGATATACAATGAAAGAGGATGAACACTGACAATTGATGTGAAATGTGAGAACATGAATGTAATGTCGGTGAGAAATACGTTAAGTGTCAGAATCGTGACTCGAGCCTTAGAATATTACGACCTTACGAGCCAAAATATCCCCTCCGATTCTATGATTTTGCTCATAGAATCTAAGTTTCTACGATCCTGATAGTTAATATTCTACAATTCAAGATCCTAGCAACAGAGCTCCAATCCAATTCAGAATCGTGATTCTCACAACTTTGAATACATACTCCCCAAGCTTCTGCTTTCTCCTAGCTTGGTAATCACCACTGGTGGTTTGGATAATAGTGGGAGTGGTAGCTTGTGGTACCGTATCGCGCTGCTTCTTCGGCCAAGCGATGGGCCTCCAGCACATCCTTATATCCTTGCACCTTGATTTCTAGGATAAATTATGTATGTTTGCTCTGAAAATCAAAGAGAGCAGGTGCAGGCAAAGTGACAGGGACAGATCTATATCTATCAAATATTAAATTATAATTATAATCCCTGGCATTACTTGTAAGAAACTCATGTCTACGCATCACGTAAAAATCTAAATATTTATCAGGCAACACGAGGTCATTAGATTGATGTGAAACTCTTAATTTTTCAACTACTCGGGAGGCATAAATCCCTCCATACAAGTCACCAACATGCAAATTCATATGCATCCTTTTAGCAACTACCGCACAAGGATTATAATGTCTCCTGCCTGATAATGCCGTATGAATGAGGCTCAAGTCAGGAGTGCATAATGCACTACAGTCCTACTTACCCACTACACACTTCCCATTGAATAAAGCAAAATAGCGGATGGAGGGAAATTGAATACTTTTTATTCTAGCTTGTGTTACTCCTTTATCCTCTCCAACACACAGGCTACTAAGAAACATATTATACTCAGATTTCTGTGGCTTATCTAATGAGCCCCATAGTGGAAGTTTGCAAGCCTTGGTGAATTCTTCTAGAGATAAACTATAAGATTTATAATAGAGGTTGAACAGTACTCTAGAATTATGAGGGTGATATTGAAATCCTTGTGTGAATGTACGGGTAAGATTGTAACACTAGGCACACTTATCTGCGAGGAAGTCAGGGAGGTGAGTATTATAAATGTATCGATCAAACTCTTCCTTCATGCCCGCACCTCTCATGAATTCTTCACATGGCCAAAAGCATGATTTGGCATCAGCCATGACTATTAAACTTGACTGAGGTTTGACATAGGCTTGTCGTGCCGAGCCCTCGCTTGATGATTCTCCGAAGAGTGTCTTCGCGAAGGATTCCTCCTAAAGAAATTCATCTTTCCAAGAAAAAATTTCTAAAAAAATTGGAGCCACAAATTTATGTCAATGAAACTTTGTCAGATTGATAGCAACTACTCTTAGGGATGCCTAGAGTGCATATCAAGCATTCATACTACTTGGAACTCAAAGAATTCAACATGCAAGCTCGTTTTCTGTAGCACCAAGTGCAGAAAAATATGCATAATATAAACCACTAAAACAAAAACTAATTGGAGGAGTGGAGGAGTTACATACCAAGGAACAATTCCTCAAAACAATCTCAAAAATGGAGTTTCGAGCAAAGAGATCGAAAATTTCAGTTTCTCGAGGAAGAACACGGGAAAGAGAGAGCTAGGGATATTTTGCTGGAGGTAAGAGACAAAGTGGGATAAATAGATAAGGCAGGGGGGGCCTATGGGCCCCACAAGCTATCAGGGCGCGACCAGGGCCGAGGCCACGCCCTGTTGGCTTGTGGCCCACAAGTGCACCTCCGTGCTATATTTTTTATACCAAAAATTATTAAATATTCCCAAAACATTCATGTTAAAAATTTGTGGCATTTTGAGACGTTTTATTTTTGGGCTATTTTTTAATACACGGTAAAATTAGAAAACAGGATAATCATGGTATTTTATTTTATTCTACTAAGAAAAAAAGAAAGTAAACTAATGATACAGAGAAAGGTGCTTACTAATTCATCATCCTCATGTCTTTCAAAAAGGATTTATTAATAAGGTTGATCAAGTCTTATTAATAACCGTTTCCGATTGACATGAAAACAAAGACTTAACGAATCACACTAAGTTACCTCAATGGGGATTTGCATCTCCCCAACAACAAGATTATAATAATTTTGCTTAACAATAGGAAGAGGTAATGCAAAGCTTCCAATGATAACCATAGCACTAGGCTCAATGACATTAACATTATTAACCAAAATTTGCTTCCTCGGGAAATGCAGGGTATGTTGTTTGCCATTGAAACAAAATGTGACTTTGCTTTTGTTGCAATCAATAATAGCCCCTGCAGTGTTTAAAAGGGACTACCAAGGATGATTTACATGTTGTTATCCTCGGGCATATCAAGAATAACAAAGTCTGTTTGGATAGTAACATTTTCAACCACAACAGGAATGCCCTCACAAATTCCAATAGGGAAAGCACTGGATTTATCAGCCATTTGCAAAGATATCTCAGCAGGTGTAAGCTTATTCAATTCATGTCTGTTATATAGGGAGAAAGGCATAACACTAACACCAGCTCCTAAATCACATAAAGCAGTTTTAACATAGTTTTTGTTTAAACGAGCAAGGTATTGTGGGTATACTGAGATCTCCCAATTTCTTAGGCACTCCTCCATCAAAAGAATAATTAGCAAGCATAGTAGCAATTTCAGTTTCAGTTATTTTTATTTTGTTGGTAATGATATCCTTCATATACTTAGCATACGGAGGAATTTTCAAAATATTAATCAAGCGAGTGCACAAAGTGACAGACCTAATCATATCAGCAAAGTGCTCAAAATCCTCCTTGTCCTTACTCTTGGAAGGCTTACGAGGGAGAGGCATGGGTTTCTGAACCCATGGTTCTCTTTCCTTGCCATGTTTCCTAGCAACAAAGTCTTTCTTTTCATGACGCTTATTTTTAGGATGTGGGTTATCCACATCTTCAGCAGGTTCTATTTCCACATCGTTATCTTGCTCTTTATTGTCTGGTTGAGCATCTACGTGAGCATCCTCCTTATTATTATCATCATTTTCATTATCACTAGGTTCATGATCACTACGAGGTTTTGTCTCAGTGTCAGAAATAGAAACATCATTTTGTTTTTCAGCAGGTTTTTCAATGACAGGTTCATTGGAAGCTTGCAAAGTCCTATACTTTTTCTTCTTCTTTTTCTTATTAGGTGGACTAGGTGCATCGTTATTAATTCTTTAAGAGTCTTGTTCAATTCTCTTAGGATGACCTTCAGGAAAGAGAGTTTCCAGAGTCATTCGGCCTCTCCTAGTCGTTACTCTAACGACATGATCATTCATATTATTATTTATTTCAGCAAGCAAATCATTTTGTGACTTAGCAACCTGGTCTAGTTGTGTGTGAACCATAGAAGCATGTTTACCTAGACCTTTAACATCATTAGCAATTCTAAACATCAAGTCACTCAAGCGATCTATCATGATAGCATTACGTCTTAAATGATCTTTGACATAATTATTGAAATGTTCTTGCTCAACCACATAATTGTCAAATTCATCCATGCATTGACTAGGAGTCTTAGTATAAGGTATATCACTTTTTATTAAAGGTACGGAGAGAGTTTACATATACTACATGTGTCGGCGTGTCACGTCCATGAATTTCTTCAATAGGTGGTAATTTCTTGACATCTTCAGTTTTAATACATTTCTCCTTCAAGGATTTCTTAGCTTCTTGCATATCTTCAAGGCTGAGGATTAGAATACCTCTCTTCTTTGGAATGGTTTCCGGCGGTGGTTCACGGAGTGTCTAATTATCAACATTTCGCAATATGTATTCAATAATTCTTAAGCTTGCCCAACAGTTATTTCCATGAAAACACAACCAGCGCAACTATCTAGGAAATCCCTAGAAGCATCGGTTAGTCCATTATAATAGATTTCAAATATTTCGTTTTTCTTAAGATGATGATCACGCAAAGCTCTAAGTAACTGGAGAAGCCTCCCCCAAGCTTGAGGGATTCTCTTCTTTAGTTTGCACAAAGTTAAATATTTCCTCTAAAGCACCTTGTTTCTTACGAGCAGGAAAGTATTTTTCAGAGAAGTAATGAAGCATATCCTAGGGGCTATGCACACAACGAGTAGCAAGAGAAAGAAACCAATCTTTAGGCTCGCCTTTTAACGAGAAAGGAAAAGGCTTAAGGATATAGTAGTAGCGTATCTTTTCCTCATTAGTAAACAAAGCAGCAAAATCATTCAATTTGATGAGGTGTCCAATAATAGTTTCATTTTCATAACCATGGAAGGGATCAGATTCTACTATAGGGATTAACTCAGGGTCTATAGAGAATTCATAATCCTTATCACTAACAAATATAGGAGAAGTAGCAAATTTAGGATCACATTACATTTTCTCCATTATAGATTTTTCTTTCAGTTTGGACACTATTTCCTCAAGTCGTCTCTATTCTCACAAGCAAGAAGTTCCCTAGATATTTCCTCATCCACTACATAACCTTCAAGTACATAAGGCAATTCATAATCGATAGGAGATCTAGGTGTAGTAGGTGATCCAAAATCTTCATCAGCTTTAGCATTTTCAAGTTCTCTAGCTTTAGCAACATGAGCATCAAGTAATTCACCTAGTGGCACACTTTCAGTTTCATCAAATGTAGAAGTAGAAGCATCATTAATTTCATCGGTAGCATCATCAAGTTCATGTGACCTATCAGGACGATCAACAGGTGATGGTGTCATGTTTTGTCACGACAGATGTCCTCGTGAAAGGACTTAGTGATGGAGCCATCACACCTTGGCGGCGACTCAAAGAGGGTGAGCAGAGGCGAGACTCAAGTTTACCCAGGTTCATCCCCTCCTGTGGAGGTAAAAGCCTACGTCCTGCTATGTGTATATTGATGGTGGATTCGATTACAAGGAGGGTGTAACTCGCCTGACCTAGCTCTCGATGGATTCTAACTTAACCTATCTACCCTAGAGACTCGCCTTTATATACAGGTCGAGGCCCTTGGGTTCACAAAGTCCTAGCAACGTTACAAACCATGGCTTCCCATATCTCTAAGTCGCCGTGTCTCCCAAGTCAGGAAACTTCCTTTGCGACTTATCTTCTCTCTTAATCTTGAACCGCCATCTAGATCACGGGCCCTAGCAGCCCTTTGTCAAGGTTTCCCGGCGCATCTCAGACCTTGGGCCAAGGCTTATCTTGATCGTTAATGTAGAGCCGCTGTTTTCCCTGACCCGACCCAATAGGGCGGGTTATACTGCAGGTAATATCCCCAACATTAGGCCCGAGATTGACTTGAATTTGTTCACGCCAATAAACCTTCACGCTTGTCTTCGGCGACTCATACACGATCTCTGACTCTTCTTGAGTAAGTCACGAGCCGCCCACTCTGATGAATTATCCGAGTCGCCAGGTCCTTTATTGGAGATGTCATATTCTCCACAATTCCTGGGATCTTGATGACATCACTCCCAACGGATCTTTTGTCTTATCCTGTTATCCCAAAAATCTAGGCACCATCATTTCCGGTTTTCAATGTGGCTCCCCGTGCGTGTCGTTTTGATTCTGCCCTAGGTCTTTAAATAACCGGAGGGGGGGCAGGGGCATCCGCACCTACCTCCATTCATATCCTCGGATGCGTCTTCCTCCTCGATCTCGCATCACGACCACCACGACATCGCCGAACCTCTATCGCGGACCAGCCGCTTCTCAAGCTGATCGGAGCGCGGTCTCCGGCGCAGAACCTCCACGGCCTTCTTCATTCGTCGTCTTCCTTCTTTAGGTAACTTCCCTTTCTCCATTAGACCTAGATCTCGAAACTTCTTAGGGTAGCACCGAAACTCCATGAATGCTAGCTCCTCGCGTTGTTAGCCCGTATAGGTATGGTTTTAGATCCTTCCTTTTAGCAATAAATTGTGGTAGTTCCATCATAATCTTGAGCAAGTTGTATTCCTCCCCCATTGTTTTACAGATCCACAAAGTGTTTCCATGTTCTTAGCACCTAATTTTTGGCATGTATTCTTTTCCTCAATAGAATCACCCGTAGATCCGTAAATTATCTCTCGACATTGAAAACATGTTTGTCCTCGATTAGGAATATCCTAAGGAAATCTTTAGAGTCACAACCCGCCCTCAATGCTACGGCGAGTCACAACTCCCTTTTTGTCATGCTCTCAATTGTTGGCCGGCGAGTTACCATTCCGTAGGTTCTGACAACCCGCCAAACCTTCTTATGCAGACCTCCATCCCCTCTTTTTTAACTTTGCAACTACGGGTTCCATCTCCAAATGCAAATGGCTGCCAACAGAAGTTAATGACGCTTATCTTGCAAAATTCGTGAAAATGGGCAACCTTGCGTCCAAAGAAGCGGTCGGCTTGCGAACCGCCTTTGGGGAGAAAATTCCTCAACCCGCTGAAGGAGAAGTAGTTCTTTTTGTTGATCACCTCGAGCGAGGCTTCACACCGCCCGGCTCAAAGTTCTTCAGGGACGCCTTGCACTTCTTCAACCTCCATCCTCAAGACTTAGGGCCAAACTCCAACAGCAACCTGTGTCAATTCCAAGTGTTCTACGAGGCTTACCTGCAGATAGAGCCTACTGTGCTTTTCTTTAGGATATTCTTTTACCTGAACCGCCAGAATGAATTTGCCAACGGGCCTTGCCTAGAGCTTGGGGGAGTTAACGTCCAGCGACGGCATGAATGTTTGTTCTCATATGTTACTGTGCCCAGTCATCCCAAAGTTTGGGCAAAGACTTGGTTCTAATGCTGCGACACCTCTCCCCCCAATGAGAACCCTTTACCAGGCTTCAGGGAGGAACATCTGCCCATGGATTTCAAACGGCCTGAAAAGTTAACTGAAGAAGAAGAAGCCACATTCGTCCTTGTCTTCGCAAAGCTCACGGCTTTAACTGTCAATGGTCTCACTGGGATTGATCTAATCCGCTGCTGGGTGGAGTGGAGAATCATGCCTTTGAGCCGCCGAGACGGCTTGATGTATGAATATAATGGCGACTTAAACCACCCCCAATGCTTTTATAACATGAGGCTTGAAGAAGAAGACATCATCGAAATCATAAAGAAGTCGAGTGGCGAACCTCCTGAGAACTGCTCCAAAGCCGAGCTCAAACCTTTCTGTGTTTTTAACCCGGCTCGAGAGGTAAAAAATCCCAAGTCGCCCTTCTAGCTTTTGATATATTCATGGCTGTTTATGATGTGAGGTTTTAATCATGTCAATCAGAGGAATTCGTCCTTTTGGACCAGAAGACCCAAGACAGTCGTCATCAAAACAACGAAACCCGCCCCGAAGAAGAAGAAAAACAAAGGCAAGGTGACTGCAAAAGAGTCATTTATTCTGGGCGAGTCTCGGGCCGCCGACGAACAATCAGAGGTAATGCTCCCTTGTTTTTATTGCTGTAATTTGACCAGTACTCGTGCTTTGCTACCTATGTTTATAGGACGATGACTTGCAGAGCCAAGATCAAGATGTCGAGGTAATTTCCATTTCTTCCAACTCAAACTCTTATCCTCCCAAGCCGGCTAGGCGAATCTGTAGCAAGTTCCCCTGTCTCACCCGAATGCTTATCTGGATCCGAATTTACTTTTGAAGAAGGCGAGTTTTACGCCCAAGCATCATACTCGAAGCAATTATGGGTACCTCTTGTCCGGCTTGCCCGAGAAAACAACCGGTCGCAAATGTTAGAGCAAAGTACGTTGCTATAAACATCTTTCTTCCTGTGTAAACTGTTCTCGTGATTTACCCCGTTTTTGAATCCTTCACCCAACGGGTTTCACCTCCTTCATCTGGCCACTCAGCCGCCTCAACTCTTCCCCCATTAATTCGTCTTCAGGGTTAAGTTCTTTCATTAACATATTCCTTCGGGTGTCAATGTTTTTGTTTTAACATTGGTACCCTCATTCCTTTGGGCTCAAGCAAGGAAGAGAAAAACCGGCGAGCCAGATTTTGGCATGAGTACCAAAATGGCTGAAGTGTTTGGCATGAGTACCTCCATCCCGGAGTCTCAAGAAGAACCAGCTGAGACTTATGACAATGTCTTTGATAATTTCCGTGACATCCGGGTCAATCTTTCAAGCCTTCAAAAGGAAGTGACTGAAAACATCAACCCGCCCAGTCCTCCTAAGGCGCGTGAAGACCCAGATTCAGTCGTTGTCACTCGTACCGGCTATTCGAAGCCTGCAACCGAGGTTTTAACCAAACATGCACCAAAAGATGCCCAAGTATTTACAGAAAAAGATATCACCAAGATGAAGCTCCCCAATTATGAAAAATTGGAGTTTGATGATTTCTACTCTGGTTTTGTGAGCCTCTTGGAGACAAGCCATGAGATGGAAAAGAGCTTGGACAACATGATGCGGTTAAAACATGAGGTATGATATCTTTTAACCTTCTTGACATGTCCTCCCATTAGCCTTCCAAAGGTCGAGTCATTGATGACGAATCGTGCATTTGTGTCATCTTTGAACGTGTAGCCCCCAAGGGCCGGGTCATATTTTTAAAGATGAGCCGAGTCTTTTAGTTTATAACTTGAAGAAAAGCTTCAACCTGTAGCCCCCAAGGGACGGGTCATCTTTTTGAAGATGAGTCAGGTTTTTTAGTTTATAACTTGAAGAAAAGCTTCAACCTATAGCCCCAAAGGGCCGGGTCATCTTTTTTAAAGATGAGCCACGACTTTAACTTTGTACTTGACGAAAAGCTTGAACCTGTAGCCCCAAGGGCCAGGTCATCTTTTCAAAGATGAGCCGGGCCTTTTAGTTTATAACTTGAAGAAAAGCTTCAACCTATAGCCCCCAAGGGCCGGGTCATCTTTTTAAAGATGAGCCGGGTCTTGCTTGAAGGTATTACCTTAGAAAAAATGAATCATACATTAGCCCCCAAGTGTCAGGGGTGTGGCTTGCAATGGTCCTGAAACTTGCTTTCTCGATGTTTGTTGCACGAAACATTGACTCGGGCCGACTCAAATGTGGCCGGCCTGAAACAAAGCCTGGCAGAATAGCAAGATACTCGAACTAAATTTGAAGAGAAACTTCGCCTTGCTCTAGCCGACATGGAAAAAATGAAGGTAGAGCACAAACAATTTCAAGACAAGGCTCATGCTGAGCAAGCTGTAGTTTTAAAAAGGGCGGAGCAAGCTGAAGAAAAACTGAAAGCCGCCGTACAGGAGCTCTTCGGACTGAAGAATCACATGTCCAAGATGACCCGACTGTGTTTGGTAAGTATCAGTTACTTCCTTCTGAAAGTTTATTATACGACCTTGCAACAACTTATGATCCTGCTTCTTATCTGTAGGTCATCGAGCCGCCACCCTGCAGAATGATTGTATTCTGAAGCTGAAGGCGATCTATACGTTGAGGGAGTAGCTATACACTGGTGGTGTGATGACCATGAAGGTTGTCATGGGCAACAAGGAGTCCATAAAATCCATCAAGCATATGATGGGTTGTTTTTCAACACTGGCACCCTAGATAGAGGAGCTGAAGAGGTCAGCCGCCCGCAAAGGAGCGCTAATTTCCCTAAGCTGGTGCTTGGCCTATGCTCCAAAACATAAATCGGAAGAGGTAACTAGGGATTTCTGGAGGTAAAAGATGACGGGTCAGATTTCACCAAAGAGGATTACCACCGCTGTGTAAAAGAATCTCTCTTTGCGGCGACTCAGCTAGCGGTCGGCCTGGATTTAGGCAAATATCAGGCGGCTTATGATGAGAACATCAAACGGGTTACTCATCCTTCGCATGAAATCACCGTCCTGACTTCGCGGTGCCGTAAGAATCCTTTTGAATTTGATGTCGATCTGTCCACCATCTTGACTGACGAAGACGAGTTCCGCACCTTGACCAATTGCAATTGGAAATTGGGCGACTTACAGATCAAAGATGGCGAAATCTCGAGGCAGGATAACCCAGAGGCATCTTGAGTCAAACTGACATGAAGGTCACCCGCGGAGAACACTTTGATCCTCTATGGCCGGGTTATGTCTCCTGGTATGGCCTTTTGAGCCATGTAATAGTCTAGGATTTTGAAGACAATATTATAATTGTACCTTTGATGGCGTTTAAAGTTTCACCCTTTATTAATGTGAATTGCCTTGCCCAATGCTTTGCCATGTTTGACAAGAAAAACCTCTTTCCATATTTATGAGAGAAAAACAATAAGTTGGCTCAATGAGTCGCGGCGGTTTATAATGGAGTTTTTGTGAAACCTTTGGGCTATGACACAAAGATAGTCATAAAGTTCATCGGCTCAATGAGTTACGACAGGGTAGGACGAGTTTGCAAGACTCTAGTGCTACCCTAAGAAGGCTTTTGCAACAGCCTGAGTTGTTTAGACCGGCTGATCAGGCACGAGTCAAGCTTCAGTGAAGCAGGTTCAGTAAACCCATGGTTTGTCTATTTTCCATGTGCTGGCTCCCGCTAGCACCCTTCATGTTTTAACCAAGGCAAGTTCAGGGTCCAAAAAGTGGATTGACTCGCCAAGAGTACATGGGACCATAGGGCGAGTCGCCAAACACACAGTCCAGTATAATCATTGTAATGCGTTAATTTTTTGCTAGCCAAGAGGGTATTCAGGCTAAACTCAATGAGTAGAATCCCCCAAGTGACCTATGATTAGGGAAAATCCAGACATAGGATTCCAGAAGTGTATACGCTCTTACTGCAAAACGACTTTTCAACTAGTAGCTCCCAAGTAAGCTGGCTTAATTCTCAAAACCATATAGGGTGCCTATTTTTGAACCGTGCAACGTGGCAACTTTGGTCCTCTTTGGCGTACCAACATCCTGTTTTGAAATAAGTGCAGCAAGGCAACTTATGTTGTTTGATGCTGATAGCGTCCATGTTTGGGCAACTTATGAAACAATAAATACTCATGCTTTCAAGAAGCTGAAACGGCTGAAACCCCGAAGTTCGTGGGCACCGGCTTTATTGCTTTATATATATGAAAAGAGATTACAAAGACTAAATTTGGTACGTAGACAAGGAGCCAGTGGCTCTAAGTAGGCCGTAAGTGGGAAATGTTCCACGGTCGTGTTGTCTCATCCTCTGTTGTTGGCCTATCTAGGCAAAGATCCACCAGGTAGTAGGAACCATTGTGAAGAGTCTTGCTGATGACAAAAGGTCCTTCCCACGGAGGGGATAACTTATGCATATCAGTATGATCCTGAATCAACCGGAGCACTAAGTCGCCCTCCTGAAAGACTCATCTTTTGACTTGGCGTCTATGATAGCGTTGCCAGTCTTGTTGATAAATAGCCGATCGTGATGGTGCCAAGTCACGTTCCTCATCTAGGGCGTCCAACGAATATAGATGTGCCAACTCGTTGTCTTGCTCTACATATGTGGCGACTCGTGGCGAGTCATGCCTGATGTCACTTGGTAACACCAACTCAGCTCCATAGACCAAGAAAAAGGGGGTGTAACCAGTAGACCGATTAGGGGTGGTCATGATGCTCCATAACATCCAGGAGTACGTTCCAGACGTGCCATATCCCGGGGCTTGATTCCGCGCAATATTTCTTGATTTGTCGTCTCCGCGAGTCCGTTAGATTGGGGGTGTGCTACTGTAGAAACATCAAGCCAGATGTGCTCCTTCGTGTAAAACTCTTGCATGGCGCCTTTGGGAAGATTAGTACCATTGTCAGTAATAATACTATGAGGATACCCGAAGGTAAAAATTAACTTCTTGAGGAACTTGACGGCCGTGTCTGCATCGCAACTACTGACCGACTCTGCTTCAACCCACTTCGTAAACTTGTCAATTTCCACCAATAGGTTTGTCTTTTTATTAGATGACATCTTGAAGGGACCCACCATGTCCAGCCACCATACCGCAAAAGGCCATGTAATTGGGATCATCCGGAATTCCTGAGCTGGCACATGCATCTGACGCCCAAATTTCTAGCATCCATCACATTTGCATACTATATCCTCAGTGTATGCATGGGTTGTCAACCAGTAAAATCCATGCCTAAAGGCTTTGGACACCAAAGAGCATGACCCGCGTGATGACCACAATCGCCTGCGTGTATCTCGTTGAGAATCGCACACCCTTCCTCAGATGAGACACACCTTTGAAAGACTCCAGAAGTGCTTCGCTTGTGCAACTCGCGATTATGTATGATCATGGACTTGCACTGACCGATAATTTGGCGGGCCAGCAACTCATCAGTAGGTAACTCGCCTCGTGCTAGATACGCCATGTAAGGGATTGCCCAATTCGGGGTAGCATGGAGAGCCGCCACAAGTTGAGACTCAGCATCAGGAACCTCTAAATCCTCCTCCGAAGGCAATTTTACTGATGGGATATGCAATACATCCAAAAAGACATTAGGGGGACTGTCTTACGCTATGAGCCAAGTCGTGAAAGAGCATCAGCTGCCTCGTTGAGTCGACGATCAATATGATCAACCTGATATCCATGAAAGTGACCCGCCACGTCTGACACAGCACGCCTATAAGCCGCCATGAGAGGATCTCTGGAACCCCATATGCCGGAGACTTGTTGTGCCACCAGATCTGAG
This sequence comes from Hordeum vulgare subsp. vulgare, assembly GCF_904849725.1. Classification (NCBI taxonomy): domain Eukaryota; kingdom Viridiplantae; phylum Streptophyta; class Magnoliopsida; order Poales; family Poaceae; genus Hordeum; species Hordeum vulgare. Next base: position 321,933,437 of record NC_058519.1, on the reverse strand, counting down.
TCGCCCAAGCATCTGACTCGACTGAGGTTCATTTCTTTGGCGATTCTCAGCCCATGGAGCAAAGCCTCGTATTCCGTGGCATTGTTGGTACAAGGGAACATGAGTCAGAGGACATAGCAAAACTTGTCACCCTGAGGTGAGGTCAAGACCATGCCAGCCCCCAAGCCTTCCAGCTGCCTAGACCCGTCAAAATGGATAGTCCAATACGTGTGGTCGGCTTTGTCCTCTCGAATTTGTAACTTGGTCCAATCGTTGATGAAATTCACTAAGGCCTGAGACTTCATGGCTGATATGTCCATTTTGCATCATGCATTTATGTTCATATTTATCACTTTATGGGCTGTTATTACACTTCACTGTACAATACTTATGCCTTTTCTCTCTTATTTTGCAAGGTTTACATGAAGAGGGAGAATGCCGGCAACTGGAATTCTGGCCTGAAAAAGGAGCAAGTTGGAGATACCTATTCTGCGCAACTCCAAAAGCCGTGAAAATCAACGAGGAATTATTTTGGAATTTATAAAAAATACTGGGAGGAAGAAATACCAGAGGGGAGCCACCAAGAGGCCACAAGCCTGCTAGGCGCGGCCTACCCCTCTGGCCGCGCCTAGGGGGCTTGTGGGCTCCCCGTTGGCCCTCTGGCTCCCGTCTTTTGCTATAAGGAGGGTTTCGTTCCAGAAAAAATCAAGAGGAGGCTTTCGGGAGGAATCGCCGCCGCCACGAGGTGGAACTTGAGCAGAACTAATCTAGAGCTCTAGCAGGGTCGTCCTGCCGGGGAAACTTCCCTCCCGGAGGGGGAAATCATCGCCATCGTCATCACCAAGACTCCTCTCATCGGAGGGGACTCATCACCATCAACATCTTCATCAGCACCATCTCATCTCCAAACCCTAGTTCATCTGTTGTAACCAATCTCCGTCTCGCGACTCCGATTGGTACTTGTAAGGTTGCTAGTAGTGTTAATTACTCTTTGTAGTTGATGCTAGTTGTATTACTCGGTGAAAGATTATATGTTTAGATCATTGATGTTATTCAATACCTCTCTGGTCATGAATATTATTATGCTTTGTGAGTAGTCACTTTTGTTCCTGAGGACATGGGATAAGTCTTTCTATAAGTAGTCATGTGAATTTGGTATTCGTTCGATATTTTGATGCGTTGTATGTTTTTTTCCTCTAGTGGTGTTATGTGAACGTCGACTACATAACACTTTACCATTATTTGGGCCTAGAGGAAGGCATTGGGAAGTAATAAGTAGATGATGGGTTGCTAGAGTGACAGAAGCTTAAACCCTAGTTTATGCGTTGCTTCGTGAGGGGCTGATTTGTATCCACTAGTTTAATGCTATGGTTAGACTTTGTCTTAATTCTTCTTTCGTAGTTGCGGATGCTTGCAAGAGGGGTTAATCATAAGTGGGATGTTTGGCGAACTACGGGCAGCACCCAAGCACCGGTCCACCCACATATCAAACTATCAAAGTAGCGAACGCGAATCATATGAACATGACGAAAACTATAAGAGTTTGTCTAGGCTTGTCCCTTGCTACAAAAGGGATTGGGCCACTTTGCTGCACCTTTGTTACTGTTGTTACTTGCTACTTCCTACGAATCATCTTACCACACAACTATCTGTTACCGATAATTTCAGTGCTTGCAGAGAATACCTTGCTGAAAACCACTTGTCAGATCCTTCTGCTCCTCGTTGGGTTCGACACTCTTACATATCAAAAGAACTATGATAGATCCCCTACACTTGTGGGTCATCAAGACTCTTTTCTGGCGCCGTTGCCGGGGAGTGAAGCGCCTTTGGTTCGTGGAATTTGGTAAGGAAACATTTATATAGTGTGCTGAAATTTATTGTCACTTGTTACTATGGAAACTAATCCTTTGAGGAGCTTGTTCGGGGTATCTTCACCTCGAACGGAAGCACAAGGAGTTGCTCCTCAACCTTCTGCACCTACTGAAAATATTTCCTATGAATTTCCTTCGGGTATGCTCGAGAAACTGCTGGCTAATCCTTTTACAGGAGATGGAACATCACATTCCGACTTGCATCTAATCTATGTAGATGAAGTTTGTGGTTTATTTAAGCTTGCAGGTTTGCCCAAGGATGAGGTCAAGAAGAAGGTCTTTCCCTTATCTTTGAGGGATAAAGCATTCACATGGTATAAGCTATGTGATGATACTGGATCATGGAACTACAGCCGATTGAAATTGGCATTTCATCAAAGGTTTTATCATATGCATTTGGTACATCGTGATCGGAATTATATTTATAATTTTTGGCCTTGTGACAGAGAAAGTATAGCTCAGGCTTGGGGGAGGCTTAAATCAATGTTATATTCATGCCCCAACCATGAGCTCTCAAGAGAAATTATCATTCAGAACTTCTATGCTCGGCTTTCTCATGATAATGGCACCATGCTTGACACTTCTTGTACCGGTTCTTTTATGAAGATTGGGAGTTTGATGAAGGTAAGGAGTCAGGTATGAATTTCAAGTTTGATTGCGTTAAATCCTTTGTTGAAACAAATACTTTTTGTGATTTTAGCGCTAAATATGGACTTGGCTCTGAGATAGTAGCTTCATTGTGTGAATCATTTGCTGCTCATATTGACCTCCCTAAAGAGAAGTGGTTTAAATATCATCCTCCCTTAGAAGTCAATGTAGTTAAACCCAATCCAGTTGAAGATAAAGTCATTGCTTATAATGATCCTATTGTTCCCAGTGCTTACATTGAGAAACCACCTTTCCCTGTTAGTATAAAGGATCATTCTTCAGCTTCAACTGTGATACGTAGGGGCTACATTAGAACACCTACACCCCTTGAGCAAATTAGAGTTGAACCTAGCATTGCTATTATCAAAGATCTCATGTCCGACAATGCTGATGTCCATGATATTCACTTCTGTGAAGATGCTGCTAGAATTGCTAAACCACATGCTAGAGACAAACATAGGCATGTTGTTGGCACGCCTGTTGTTTCTGTTAAGATAGGAGGTCATTGTTATCATGGTTTATGTGACATGGGTGCTAGTGTTAGTGCAATACCTCAATCTTTATATGATGAAATTAAAGACGAGATTGCACCTGTTGAGATGGAACCTATTGATGTCACTATTCAGCTTGTCAATAGAGATACTATCTGCCCTTTGCGAATTGTTAGAGATGTTGAAGTCTTGTGTGGTAAAAGGAAGTATCCTCCTGATTTTCTCGTTCTTGCTACCACACAAGATAGCTTTTGTCCCATCATATTTGGCAGACCTTTCCTCAATACTGTCACTGTTGGCTTTGAAGGTGTGTCACATGAGTTCAATTTCTCCAAGTTTGATAGACAACCTCATGAAAAAGAGTTGCCTAGTAAGGATGAAATTATTGCCCTAGCTTCTATTGTTGTGCCTCCTACTGATCCTTTACAGCAATACTTGCTCGAGCATGAAAATGATATGCATATGGATGAAAGGAATGAGATAGATAGAGTTATCTTTGAACAACATCCTATCCTTAAGAATAATTTGCACGTTGAACTACTTGGAGATCAACCCCCACCAAAGGGTGATCCTGTGTTTGAACTTAAGTAGTTACCTGATACTCTTAAGTATGCTTATCTCGATGAAAAAGAGATATATCATGTTATAATTAGTGCTAGCCTCTCAGAGCATGAAGAAAAGAAGTTATTAAAAACTCTGAGGAAGTACCGTGCTACTATTGGATATACTCTTGATGATCTTAAGGGCATTAGTCCCACTCTATGCCAACACAAAATTAAAACCGATCCTAATTCCAAACCAGTTATCGATTATTGATACGTCTCCATCGTATCTACTTTTCCAAACTCTTTTGCCCTTGTTTTGGACTCTAATTTTCATGGTTTGAATGGAACTAACCTGGACTGACGTTGCTTTCAGCAGAATTGCCTTGGTGTTATTTTTGTGCAAAAATCAAAGTTCTCAGAACGTCCTGAAAATTTACGGGGAACATTTTTGGAAAATATGAAAAATACCTGCGCAAAGATCCACCTGAGGGGGTGGGCCAGTGGGCCACAAGCCCTGCCACCGCCACCCCCTGGTGGTGGTGGGCAAGCTTGTGGGGCCCACACGGCTCTACCGCCCCCAATCTCAGCTCTATAAGTTCACTTTCGTCCCAGAAAAAATAAGAAGAGAAGATTTCGTCGCGTTTGCGATACGGGGGCGCCGCCACAACCTGTACTTCATCTGGAGGGCAGGTCTGGAGTCCGTTTTGGGCTCCGGAGAGGGGAAATCGTCGCCATCGTCATCATCAACCTTCTTCCCTCTCCAATTCCATGAAGCTCTTCGTCGTTCGTGAGTAATCTATTTGTATGCTCGCTGGGCGGTGATGAGTAGGATGAGATCTATCATGTAATCGAGTTAGTTTTGATGGGGATTGATCCCTAGTATCCACTATGTTCTGAGATTGATGTTGCTACTACTTTGCCATGCTTAATACTTGTCACTAGGGCCCGAGTACCATGATTTCAGATCTGAAATTATTATGTTGTCACTAATATATCTGTGTTTTAGATCCGATCTTGCAAGTTGTAGTTACTTACTATGTGTTATGATCCGGCAACCCCGGAGTGACAATAACCGGAACCAGTCCCGGTGATGACCATAGTTTGAGGAGTTCATGTGTTCACCAAGTGCTAATGCGTTGGTCCGGTTCTTTATTAAAAGGAGAACCTTAATATCCTGTAGTTTCCTTTTGGACCCCGCTGCCACGGGTTGGATGGACAATAGATGTCATGCAAGTTCTTTTTCCTAAGCACGTATGACGACACATGGAATGCATGCCTACATCACATTGACGAACGGGAGCTAGCCACATATCTCTCCGTGTTATAACTGTTGCATGATGAATATCATCCAAAGCAATCACCGACCCATTGCCTACGAGTTTGTCCTACCGTTGCTGTTACTTGTCTTGCTCTGCCGCTGTTGCTACTTGCTACTGCTGTCACTACTTTGTTCCTTGCCACTCCTATTACTCGTTACACTGCTGCTACCTGCTACAATCTTGATTCGCTGGTCGTTGATAGGAACAGAGAATTTCCATCAACGAGGCAACTTGGCGCCACTGATACAATCGTTAGAAATAGTCTGTCGGGTCAACATATCGTTTCTAACACCGTTGTTATCATACTACTTTGTTGTTACTACTTTGCTTGCAAATACTAATATTTCAGGTGTGGTTGAATCTGACACATTCAGCTGCTAATACTCGAGAGTATTCTCTCACCTCCTATAGGCGATCAACAAATTTGGGTCGCATACTCTACCCTCGAAAACGGTTGCGAACCCACGCGTTGGTGGGCCATCAACAACATTCTTCTAGTTTCGTTGCCGGGGAGTGCTAGCAGCATTCTTCTGGTGCCGTTGCAGGGGAAGGTTTGTTGTCACAGAATCAACATTCGTCTAGCTATTGCCAGAGAGTGCCAGTCAATCATCAACGGAGATTAAATCCTAAGATGAAAGAGATAGTAAGAAAATAAATACTAAAGCTCTTGGAAGCGGGTATTATATATCCTGTTGCTCATAGTGATTGGGTGAGTCCGGTGCATTGCGTCCCTAAGAAGGAAGGTATTACCATTGTCCCTAATGATAAAGATAAATTGATCCCACATAGGATTATTACTGGCTATAGGATGGTGATCGATTTTAGGAAATTGAATAAGGCCACTAGGAAAGATCATTACCCTTTGCCTTTTATTGACCAAATGCTAGAAAGATTGTCTAAACACACACACACTTCTGCTTTCTAGATGGTTATTCTGGTTTCTCCCAAATACATGTAGCACAATCGGATTAGGAGAAAACCACTTTCACCTGCCCTTTTGGTACCTTTTCTTACAGACGTATGCCTTTTGGCTTATGTAATGCACCTGCTACCTTTCAAAGATGTATGATGGCTATATTCTCTGAACTTTGTGAAAAGATTGTTTAGGTTTTCATGGATGACTTCTCCGTTTACGAGTCTTATTTTGATGATTGCCTCAGCAACCTTGATCGAGTCTTGCAGAGATGTAAAGATGCCAACCTTGTCTTGAATTAGGAGAAGTGCCACTTTATGGTTAATGAAGGCATCGTCTTAGGACATAAAATTTCTAAAAGAGGTATTGAAGTCGATAAGGCTAAGGTTGATGCAATCGAGAAAATGCCATGCCCTACAGATATCAAAGGTATAAGAAGTTTCCTTGGTCATGTTGGTTTCTATATAAGGTTTATTAAGGACATTTCTAAGATTTTTAGGCCTCTTACCAATCTCTTGCCAAAGGATATTCCTTTTGTTTTTGACGATGATTGTGAGGAAGCCTTCAAAATACTTAAAAAGGCCTTGATAACTGCGCCTATTGTTCAACCACCTGATTGGAACTTACCTTTTGAAATCACGTGTGATGCTAGTGATTATGTTGTGGGTGCTATCGTAGGACAAAGAGTTGATAAGAAGTTGAATGTTATTCATTATGCTAGTAAAACTCTAGATAGTGCCCAAAGAAGCTATGCTACTAATGAAAAGGAATTTTTAGCAGTCGTGTTTGCATGTGAAAAGTCCAGATCTTACATAGTTGATTCCAAAGTCACTATTCACAATGATCACGCTGCTATTAAGTATCTCATGGAAAAGAAAGATGCTAAACCTAGACTTATCAGATGGGTTCTCTTTCTACAAGAATTTGATTTGCATATCGTCGATAGGAAGGGTGCTGAGAACCCCGTAGCGGATAACTTGTGTAGGTTGGAGAATGTTCTTGATGACCCACAATCTATTGATGATAGCTTTCCTGATGAGCAAATGAATGTCATCAATACTTCACGTAGTACATCGTGGTATGCTGATTATGCAAATTATATCGTTGCCAAATATATACCACCTAGTTTCACATACCAGCAAAACAAGAAATTCTTCTTTGATTTGAGACATTACTTTTGGGATGATCCTCACCTTTATAAGGAAGGAGTAGATGGTGTTATTAGACGTTGTGTACCTGAACATGAACAGGGACAGATCCTACATAAGTGTCACTCCGAGGCTTACGAAGGACACCATGCGGGAGGTAGAACTGCACACAAGGTATTGCAATCAGGTTTCTATTGGCCCACTCTGTTTAAGGATGCCCATAAGTTTGTCCTATCTTGTGACGAATGTCAAAGAATAGGTAATATCAGTAAACATCACGAAATGCCTATGAATTATTCACTTGTCATTGAACCATTTGATGTTTGGGGCTTTGATTATATGGACCTTTTCCAAAATCCAACGGGTATACTCATATCCTAGTTGCTGTTGATTACGTTACTAAGTGGGTAGAACCTATCCCAACTAGTAGTGCTGATCACAACACCTCTATCAGGATGCTTAAAGAAGTTATTTTCCCTAGATATGGAGTCCCTAGATATCTAATGACTGATGGTGGTTCACATTTTATTCATGGTGCTTTCCATAAAACGCTTGCTAAGTATGATGTCAACCATACAGTTGCATCTCCCTATCACCCTCAGTCCAGTGGTCAAGTAGAGCTAAGTAATAGAGAGATTAAACTAATTCTGCAAAAGACTGTCAATAGGTCTAGAAAGAATTGGTCTAAGAAGCTCTATGATGCACTGTGGGCTTATAGAACTGCTTATAAGAATCCCATGGGCATGTCTCCGTACAAAATGGTTTATGGTAAAGCATGTCATTTACCTCTTGAGTTAGAGCATAAGGCTTATTGGGCAATCAAAGAGCTCAACTTTGATTTCAAACTTGCTGGTGAGAAGAGGTTATTTGATGTTAGCTCGCTTGATGAATGGAGAGCTCAGGCATATGAAAATGCCAAGTTGTTCAAATAAAAGGGTAAGAAGTGGCATGATAAAAGGATACAAAAACGTGAGTTCAATGTAGATGATTATGTCTTGCTATATAATTCTCGTTTAATATTTTTTGCAGGAAAGCTTCTCTCTAAATGGGAAGGTCCTTACATTATTGAGGAAGTATATCGTTCCGGTGCCATCAAGATCAACAACACGGAAGGTAATTTTCCGAGAGTGGTAAATGGGCAAAGAACCAAGCATTATATCTCAGGTACTGCCATAAATGTTGAAAGCAATATTATCAATATCATAACTCCGGAGGAGTACATAAGGGATATTTATCAGCCTGTTTCAGACTCCGAAAATGAAGAGGTATGTGATTCGGTAAGTAAACCGACTCCAAAACTTTTCCAGTAGGAAGTTTTCTCCATTTTGGAATTTTTATAAAAATAGAAAAATTTAAAGTAGTCCGGAACGCGCACGTGGAGGTGACAAGCCTGCCAGGCGCGGGCCACCCCCTGGCCGCGCCTGGGGTCTTGTGACCACCTTGTGTGCCTCCTGGACTCTGTTTTCTTGCGGAGTACTCCTTCTGGTCGGGAAAAATCATTATATATTCTCCCTAAAGGTTTGACCCTCGTATCACGCAATTATCCTCTGTTTTCGTTTTGAGCCTGTTTCTGCCGCAGATTTAGGGCAAGATGTCTTCTCAAGATTCAGAGGGGGAGAGCTATGTGGCTGATTACCTTGCTAATCCCAGGTCTATGGGGACTTGGATCACTATGGTTGGAGCACTAATGAGGAAGAAGAATATGATCATAAGGGGAAGGAAGGAACAAGTTCCGATGAAGAGGAGGCTCCTCTATCCCAACCTGGAGACACATATGTGGAGTTCAAAAAGTCAAGCCTCTCTAACTCAAGGAAGAATCCTAAGATTTTGTTTATCCCTTCTCGCCTTTTGCAGGAGAGTAAGCAAGAATTATGCCAAAGGGTGTTGAGGCTTGAAGAGGAAATTAACGATCTGAAGGAGCAGAACTTTGTGCTCAAGAGGAAATTAAACAAATTCAAGAACTCTGCAACAACTCCACCACCATCACCTTCGAAGGAAGACAATTAAGCACGGGTATGGGCAATCCCCTTTGCTTGTGCCTAGCTTGGGGGAGTTGCCTCGATATCGTATCACCATCACATCTTTTGCCTTTACCATTTCTTAGTTCGATCCTTTTTGGTTTTATCTTTCTCTAGTAGAATAAAGTTCTTAGTGTTTTAGGCTTGAGTTTTGCTTTGTGTCACCCCCGATGTATTCGAGTTCATGAGTCATATAATAAAGAGTGTTTTAGTTAAGGGCCTTGCTTCATGCCATGATCTAAAGAACAGAATGATAAATGAACAAAAGCATGAAAGATCATGTAATGATCTTACGGGAAGTGATGGCTCCACATATAAAAAGAATGTTGATTGAAACTTGTTGTGGGTGGACAAACATAGACCTTGGTCATTGTTGCATTTAATAGGAAGTAATAAAGAAAGAGAGGTTCACATATAAATATATCATCTTGGACACCATCTATGATTGTGAACACTCATTAAACTATTACATGCTTAGAAGTAGATGTTGGACAAGGAAGACAACGTAATGAATTATGTTTGCTTGGTTCCGAACAATGTTATATGACTAGAGATCCCTTAGCATGTGACGCTTGCTTCCACCTCATATCAGCCAAACTTCCACACTAAGTAGAGATACTACTTTTGCATCCATAAACCCTCAACCCAGTTTTGCCATAAGAGTCCACCATAGCTACCTATGGATTGAACAAGATCCCTCAAGTAAGTTGTCATCGGTGCAAGAAATAAAAACTGCTCCCTAAATATGTATGATCTATTAGTGTGTGGAAAATAAGCTTTGTACGAACCTGTGATGAGGAAGACATAAAAGCGACAGACTGCATAATAAAGTTCTTTATCGCAGGAGGCAATATAAAGTGACGTTCCTTCACACTAAGAGGACACACATCCAAACACTACTGGAAAACAGTTTTTTGCCATCTGCCTAGTCTTTGCCGTCTTCTAGCTGATGGCAAAGAGTGTCTTTGCCGTCAGCTTCAGCAAAACAGACGGCAAAGCACAGGCTTATGGCATAGGGTGTTTTTGCCATCAGTCACATCTTTGTCGTGTGCTTGCGGACGACAAAGAGTTTGGAGGCAGACGACAAAGATGTAGATGGGCCCACGTGACCGCGGGGTGGCTAGGTCAAACTGGAGTCACACCTTTGCCGTGTGCTAGCGGACGGCAAAGAGTCCGGAGGCAGACGGCGAAGATTCTAGACTCTTTGTCGCCCGCCGGCAAATGGCAACGCGCTATCTCCGTTAACGGCTCCTTCCCCCCACCTCGCCCCTCTCTCTCTCTGTAACGGTGATCCCGCGCCCCTCTCTCTCTCCCCCCCCCCCCACCCCGCGCTCCCCTCTCTCTCCCCCACCCCGCGCGCCCCTCTCTCTATAACGGCCGCCGTCACCACCGTCGCGCCGCCGCCCCCGTCACGCCGCCGCCCCTGTCGCCCCCGTCGCCGCCCCTGTTGCCCCCACCGCCGCCCCTGTCGCCCCCGCCGCCACCGTCGCGCCACCACCACCGTCCCGCCGCTACCCCACCTCGCCCCCGCTACCGCTGCCCCACCACCGTCGCGTCGCCGCCCCTGGTGCCCCCGGCGCCGCCCCGCCACCCCCAACACCCCGGCACCTCCACAGCCGCCCCTCCCGGTGAGGCCCCACACCCCCACGCCCCACCCACATTATTTTTTAGTAGTTTTATTATTTTTTAGTAGTTTTAGTAGTTGTTATTGTTAGTAGTTTTAGTGGTATATTTAGTTAGGTTAGTAGTTTTAGTTAGGTTAGTTAGTTATCTTGGTTAGTTAGGTGGAGGAGGAAAAGAGGAGGAGGACGACGACGAGAAGAGGAGAAGAAGAAGAGGAGTAGGAGGAGGAGGAGGAGGAGAAGAAAAAGAATAAGAAGAAGAAGAAGAAGAGGAGAAGAAGAAAAATAAGATGGAGAAGAAGAAGAAGAAGAAGAAGAGAAGAAAAAAATAAGAAGGAGAAGAAGTAAAGAAGAAGAGAAGAAGAAGAGAAGAAGAGAATAAGAAAAAAATAAGAAGGAGAAGAAGAGAAAAAAGAAGAAGAAGTTGATTTTTTATTGTTTGGTATTTAGTGGTAGCTAGATTCTTTTTTAGTTACTTAGTGGTAGATTCTGTTTTTGTTATAGTGGTAGATTATGTTTTTTTTTATTTTTTTGCTGTTTAGTGCTATCTAGGTTTCGCGATAGGTTTAGTTAGCTTAGTTAGTTAGGTTAGTTAGTTAGTTAGCTTAATAGAAAGAATAGGAAGAAGAAGAAGAGGAGGAGGAGGAGAAGAGGAGAAGAGGAGGAGGAGAAGAAGAAGAAGAAGAAGAAGAAGAGGAGGAGGAGGAGGAGAAGACAAAAATAAGTAGGAGAAGAAGAAAAGAAGAAGAGAAGAAGAATAGAAGAAGAGAAGAAGAATACATTCTCCTCCTCCCTCTTCTCCTCCTTCTTCTCCACCTCCTCGTTCAACTTCTTCTTGATTTCTTCTTATTATTCTCCTCCTCCTCTTTCTTCTCCTTTAGCTGATTCTCCTGACCTTATTTTCCCCCAACAATGAGATAATTAGCCCATTTAGCTACAAAATGGCATAAAAACCTTGGTTAGCTCGTGAATATTATATTCTTAACTTGTTTTCCTCTAAAATGACATAATTAGAAAATTTGTGTTGATCAGGTGGATTTACATGTGATAGTTGTCTCGTCGCTGTGAGGTCTGCTGTGTGAAGATCTGCCCGTGCGTTGTACGAGCTCCGCCCCTGCATTCGTGAGTCAGTACAAATTTCATCTCCTCCCCGCCCCTTCATTTACTGTGGCTCGGTTTCCGGATGAAACTTTCTAGATTTAGGTAATTAAATTAATTTATCAGTATGCGTGACCAGTATGCGTCTCCCGTTCGAAAGGGCGACATCTATAAATATGCATGTCTTTGCATATTCATAACCGCCATCCTTTCGAATTGTCCAACATTATCCATGGACAGCCCGAGTATGTGTAGATTGGGTTCGTTTTCCCGTATGTTGTGCTCTGGATCCGATGCGGAATTTTGTTAGTGCCTCCCTATTGTTCTCCGGATGCACATCCTCTCTGTTTATTGCGGAGACGTGTATCAGGAGAACAGCGGGGACGTTCTGCCGAAATTTTGCGTTGGATCCGGAGCAGTGCATGGGAAAACGAACCCAATCTAACACATACTCGGGTGGGATTAGGACCTATCTTTACCTATTAGCATGTAGGTTGCTTGGACGTAATAAAAATGGCGAACCTGATTAACCGATGAATATAAATGATAAATTATATATAAATATATTTCTTCTGTCTTTAGTAGCTAAGCAAGATGAGTGATCATGCGTGGATGTATACCGGTCACCCTAGTCAGAAAGAGATGACGAAAGAATGGTTTGTAAAAACAAAGGAATTTGTGAAAGCCGCATCTGCAAATGGCCAGGAAAGAAACTATTGCCCCTGTCCTGGATGCGACAACTATAAAAAGACGACAGAGGCTGTAATGATTAAACACCTGCAGAGGAGGGGTTTTAAGCCTAATTATATGGTGTGGACATTTCATGGTGAGTCTATACAACGCACAAGAGCTGAGGTGGTCCGTCGTCGCACGAACGAGCATGGTACCAGGATCGAAGACATGGTGCAAGACTTTGATGATGCTCGGGATTCAGAAGATGAGATGGAGGAATCTGCAAAGGCCTTCTATGAAATGTTGGATTCTTCAAAACGTCCTCTCCATGAGCACACTGAGCTCTGTCAGTTGGATGCAATTGCACAAGTAATGGCTCTGAAGGCTCAGTTCAACTTGGGAAGAGAATGCTATGACGCGATGATGACACTATTTGGACGCTTCCTACCCAAAGGCCATGTCATGCCTGCAAACCTGTACCAATTGGACAAAATACTTCGTGTACTTAAGATGCCCTATGAGAAGATAGATGCATGTGAGAAAGGATGTGTCTTATTTAGGAAGGAGTATGCACACTTGTACTATTGTCCCAATTGCGAGTCTTGCAGGTATCTTGTGGTAGACAACGGTATGGGTGAGAAGAGGCAGACCAAATCGCAGTTAGTGTTCTTCGGTATATGCCAATCGTACCAAGACTTCAACGTCTTTTCATGGTCGAAGAGACAGCCAGACAGATGACATGGCACAAATTGGGCAAAAGAACCGAACTAGATGTGTATGGGAATAAGATGGTGGTACACATATCGGATGGGGAAGCGTGGAAACATTTCGATGGATTGCATCAGCATAAAGCGGCAGATCCAAGGAATCCTCGAGTCTACGCCGCCACGGATGGTTTTAATCCCTTCGGCATAACGGCAACCCAATACAGTTGTTGGCATGTATTTGTCATTCCACGCAATCCCCCCCGGGCAGATTATGCAAAGGAAGAACATATTTCTGACGTTGATAATTCCAGGGCCCAATTATCCTGGGAAGTATATGAATGTGTACCTGCAACCGCTTAAGGATGAATTGGAAGAAGCTTGGGATAATGGGGTCAAGACATACGATGCCGCTAGAAAAGAAAACTTCAAAATGCATGTGTGGTACATGTACTCTATGCATGACTTGCCAGCGTATGCGCTTTTTTGTGGATGGTGTGTGCATGGAAGGTTCCCGTGCCCCCAATGCAAGGCAGCTCTTCAGTTTATTTGGTTGCAGGAGGGTCGGAAGTATTCTTGCTTTGACTTGCATAGACAGTTCCTGGATCCTGACCATCACTTCAGAAAAGACAAGAAGAACTTTACCAAAGGTAAAGTTGTCAAAAACTTGGCACCACCTGCGTTCACAGGCCAACAGATCCTGGATCAGTTAAACGCCCTCGAGCCTGATCCAGAGCGTCCAGGGTATTTCAAGGGGTATAATTCAAAACACGCCTGGACTCACAAGCCATGCTTCTGGGATCTGCCTTACTTAGACCTCCTTTTTCCACACAATATCGACACGATGCACATTGAAAAGAATATCGGAGAGGCTATTTTTGGTACATTGTTTGACATAGATGGGAAGACAAAGGATAATACTAAGGCTAGAGTCGATCAAGAGACACTATGTCATAGACCGTTACAAAACATGCGAGAAGGCAAAGGAAAGCAGAAGTGGTCGAAGCCAAAGGCCTGGTTGAATATTGGAAGGCCAGCTATGAGGTAAATTATCTTGTGGGTCGAAATGCACTTGATGTTCCCCGATGGGTATGCAGTGAATCTAAAGAGGGGAGCGAGTCTTGAAAAATTAAAGATCTTTGGTCTCAAGAGTCATGATTGGCACATATGGCTAGAGCGGGTAATGCCGGTGATGTTACGTGGCTTTATTCCTGAGGATGAATGGCTAGTACTGGCGGAACTGAGCTATTTCTTCCGTGTTCTTTGTGCGAAAGAATTGCCGCCTGGCGTGGTAGAAGACATGGAGGAGTTTGCACCGAAGTTGTTTTGCAAGTTAGAGAAGATCTTTCCACCGGGCTTCTTTAATCCTGTGCAGCATTTAGATCTTAGAGCTAAATGTAAAAATAAGTGTAGAATTGAAGCATCGGCGGCTGAGGCATTCATTACTGAGGAGGTGGCAAACTTTGTGACAGCACACTACGAAGCCAAAAATCATCATTTGCATAATCCGAAGCCTCGTCACAATGATGCAGACCCTAAAAAAGGTGGGTTCAATCTCAGCCTATTCAAAGGGAAGCTCGCACCAGCCGGTGCTTCGAAACCAATAACGTTGGATGTCGAAGAATGGCGGAACATTTCATTGTATATCTTCAACAACCTAACAGAAGTGCGGCCGTACATCGAGTGAGTTCTCGTCACATTTTCCCGTAACTTCTAATTCATTTGAACTTCTCTTATTCCCGGATATTTCAAACAGCCGTTATGTCGCCAAATTCTCAGATGGAGCGGTGATCGAAAATGATTCCATCGAATAGTATGAGCTTCTGTCAAAGACAGGAGGCGGCTATCCCGGTTTCATCTGTGGGTTCAAACAAACGGTAATTATCAATAATGGACCATTTCATTTCTTGGTCTAACTTGCGGCTAATGCAACAATCGTTTCGTATTAAACTTGTAGGCTAATTCAGAGTCTATGGACGCCGAATTGAGACAAGTCGCTAATGGTTTTGACTATAAGGTCTGTTCATTTGAGAAATACAACATCAACGGGTATCTCTTTCGTACCTTTGGCAAAGAGTTATCTATGCCCGATCAGATATCTACAAATTGTGGTGTCTCTGCTATCGGCAAAGGTGTTATCGAGTATTATGGAAGAGTTGAAGCAATTTATGAACTTCAATTCTATGGTGAAAACCCGCCGAACGTCACAGTCTTCATATGTTATTGCTTCCAGCCGAAGGAGACTAGAAGGACTCATGAACATATAGGACTAGTCAAAATCAATCCAAACACCCATTTAGATGTTCCCGATGTCTATATTACGGCTCAACAGACGAACCAAGTTTTCTATCTACCGTGGGCATGCCAAACGGATAAGAATCTGGAAGGTTGGTATGTTGTTTATGAAGTGCCGCCACATGTCAGACCACCTCTCCCAAATGAACAGGATTATGAACCTCACATTAACCCAGACACATATGATGGAGAATTCTTCCAAGAAACACGTCTTTCCGAGAAACGTTTCAAGAACCGCCGTGCTTCACCCAAGAACATGGAAGTAGACAGCGACAATGAATCCGACTCCAGCCCTGAGCCGGAACTAGAAGACCTGGAACTCATAGAGGTTACTGATGCGGATGACCTGTCAATGCTCCAACGATTAAAGGAAGGCCTTTCACAACTTCACGCTGTTGAACCCGACGAGCACGTCATTCATGAAGACATGCATGATAGTGATGATGATGATGCATTTATTGATGATGATTATTAGTTTGTAAGATTCACAACTTAAATTATTTATATTTTAATCTTTATTATTCATGTACATATTATTATTCATGTCTTATTCAATTTTTTTTATGTTGTACTAATTTCTTTTAATCTTTATCATGGCAGGTCACCAGGTGTTGAAAGATGGTGGGCGCTGGTCCAGGTCGCTCGACAGGTTCTTCCCAGGCGCCCCGCACGAGGGGTGGTACTTCCCTTCCACCCCTATCTCTCCGTAGAGCCTTAGTCGGCGGCATTGCCCACTGGGAGAGGTGCTGGTCGGGTAGGGAAGAAGGGGAAGGGTAGAGGGAGAGGTGGTGGCCGCGGAAGATCCAGGAGGACTGTTGAGCCGTCCTCGCCACCACCACCAGCTCATTCACCCGAGCATAAGACTACTATGGTCGACCGGTTTGCGGAGGAGGCTACGGGGACTCCGTTCCAGGAGCCTGGTGTTGACGGGCATTCGTCCCATGAGACTCCGGTCCAGGAGCAGCCTCGGGTCGAGGTGCATTCGGCCCACGAGACTACGGTTCCGGAGGCTTCACCCGACGTGGACAGGCCCGGATGGGAGACCTGGCCGGATCGGACCGAGTTACTGGATTGGACGAGGGTCCGGGGGGCTCAGGGGGCGGGGATGGCGGGGATGAGCTTACGGATAGTGAGGGCGATGTGCTGGTGGATGGGGCCACCGTGTAAAAGTGTGGTAGTACACGTTTCCTTGTCATGCCTGCTACCCGCGAGCAGAGGCCGGTGATTAAACCTGAAGGAGATAGGTAAGTACATTTACTCTTTTTTTAGCTTTTGCCTTCAAGTTTGTTCAAATATCTAATGCGTTGACCTTATCATACTGCAGGGGATGGGTACACCCTCTTGGAGTCCGCAGGCCGAACTCCGTCCTTGGTGTGCTTTGTCGGACAAATTTTCCGGGGGTTTTCACGTTTCCTGGTGAGGGTCAGGTTCCTACACTAGGATTTTCCTGGGAGCAGTAGCAGGCTGCGTAGGCCCCGCCGGAGGAGATTATAGATGGTGTCTTGTGCCACACGAGGGCCGAGATGGTGATCAAGAGCTTTTGGGTAAATTATCCTTTTACAGAATCTAAAATTAACAATATAGCTAATTATTGTTTTCACGTTTGATTGCAGACATTCTATAGGTGTGAGGATGGATATGAGGAGGAGGCGGCCAGGGTTCTCCAGGCCGAGTGTAGGCAGTTACTACAGAACTTATGCCACGAGGCTCGGCCGCAGGCTATTCAAGATTACTATGCCACGTGTGGTATTAAGAAGCAGAAGAAGGATTGCCGAGGAAAGTTTCTGAAGAAGGAGCAATACATGAAGGTAATTACCTATTCTTAAGTCTTTCTACGTAGTTTTCTTCATTTCATTCATAGGCGTAGCACTCAAAATTCTTTCTAATAACTTATAGGAGCCCCCGAGATGGTGTGCGGATAAGATGGATTGTTGGGACGTGTTGGTTGATGAGTGGTGCACAGGCAGCTGGCGAGCCGTCCACGAGAATGCGAAGGATCATCGTAGCCAAATGGTTGGTGTGCCACACCATCAAGGCAGCACCAACTTACTTTAGTTCGGACGAAACTGGGTATGTGATTTGCTTCATGATTCATGCAATTCATTCTTCATGCTAATATTTAGTTCCTCTCTTTTAGGCGCATCACAATAAGACGGAGATGCCACACTTGTACGACCTTTATGGCATGGCCCATACTGCCTCGTACAAGAAGGCGAAGGCATTCTCTGAGCCTGACCTGGATGATCCCAATAACTTCACCAACATATCATACCACCAGAAGCTCGTGTCATACAGGGACGCAAGGAAGGCTACGAAAGGGGATGACTTTAACCCTAGCCAGGAACCTTTGGATCCAGAGTTGGTGATGATATCTCATGGCAGGAGGCCCCATGGCTCGATAGCCATTGGAGATGGGATAATACGTTGTCCACTCACTCTCCCGGAGATCAAGGCGCGCCAGTCGAGTAGTTGTCCTGAGATAATGCGTCGTCCACGGCCAATCGATCTTGCCATCGAGGTTAGTTGTTCGGACTAAGAACACTTTCATCCATTTCATTATGTGTGTCACCATAGATCATTACTGTGTTAACGAGGAATGGTGTTTCAGGCTGCTCTTCAGAAAGAGAGATTGGCAAACCAGACTGCTCTTGAGAAAGAGAGATTGGCAAGCCAGGCTGCCCTTGAGGTTGCTCTTGAGAAAGAGAGATTGGCAAGTCAGGCTGCTCTTGATGAGAGGGACGAGACCACGACACGATTGATTGAGGAGGAGAGGTCCCGGAATGAGGCGGGTCAACGGGCCCTGTATGAGCTTTTTGTGGTAAGTTTTTTTTCACATTAGCCAAATCATGTGTGTAATGTGTGTTTCATTACAAACTAATACGACCCAATCTTCAGGGTCTGTGCAAGAAGAGCGGTCAAGTCCCTCCGCCGATGCTCGTCTTCTCTTTGATTGGCACGGTGAATTTAATTATAAACTAGTATTAATAATTGAGTGTAATCATGCTAACTGAGACATTGCAAAATATCTATTCTGCAGAATAACTCCAGAGCGGCATCGCATGACCCTTCTCCAGGTGTTTCTCCTCCTTGCTAACCACAAAGGTAAGTTTCTCTTCTCCTCTTTCAAATTCTCCTTGCCTTAATTTCCCCAACAATGACATAATTAGCCCATTTAGCTCCAAGAAGAGGAGAAGAGGAGAAGAAATAGGAAAAATGAAAAGAAAGAAGAAGAAGAAGAAGAGAAGAAGTAGGAGGAGGAGGAGGAGGAGAAGGAGGAGAAGGCCAAGGACCTTCTAGTCCTTCTCCTCCTCCTCCTCCTTCTCCTCCTTCTTCTTTATTTCTTCTTCTTCTCCTCCTCCTCCTCTTTCTTCTCCTCTTTCATATTCTCCTTGCCTTAATTTCCCCAACAATGACATAATTAGCCCATTTACCTCCAAAATGCCATAATAAGCTCAAAATGGCATAAGAACCTTGGTTAGCTCATTAATATTATATACTTAGCTTGTTTTCCTCTAAAACGAGATAATGAGCCCATTTGGCTCCAAAAAGACATAGTTAGCTAATTTAGCTCCAAGAAGAGGAGAAGAAATAGGAAAAATGAAAAGAAATAGGAAAAATGAAAACAAAGAAGAAGAATAAGAAGAGAACAAGGAGAAGGAGGAGGAGGAGGAGGAGGAGAAGGAGGAGAAGGCCAAGGACCTTCTAGTCCTTTTCCTCCTCCTCCTCCCCCTTCTCCTCCTTCTTCTTTATTTCTTGTTCTCCTCCTCCTCCTCCTATTTATTCTCCTATTTCATATTCTCCTTGCCTTAATTTCCCCAAAAATGACATAATTAGCCCATTTAGCTCCAAAATGCCATAATAACCTCAAAATGGCATAAGAACCTTGGTTAGCTCATTAATATTATATACTTAGCTTGTTTTCCTCTAAAATGGGATAATTAGCCCATTTAGCTCCAAAAAGACATAGTTAGCTAATTTAGCTCCAAGAAGAGTAGAAGAGGAGAAATGAAAAGGAAGAACAAAAATAAGAAGAGAAAGAGAAGAGAAGGAGAAGGAGAAGAAGGAGGAGGAGAAGAAGGAGAAGGAGGAGAAGGCCAAGGACCTTCCACTCCTTCTCCTCCTCCTCCTCCTCCTCCTTCTCCTCCTTCTTCTTTATTTCTTCTTCTTCTCCTCCTCATCCTCTTTCTTCTCCTCTTTCATATTCTCCTTGCCTTAATTTCCCCAACAATGACATAATTAGCCCATTTAGCTCCAAAATGTCATAATAACCTCAAAATGGCATAAGAACCTTGGTTAGCTCATTAATATTATATACTTAGCTTGTCTTCCTCTAAAATGGGATAATTAGCCCATTTAGCTCCAAAAATTCATAGTTAGCTAATTTAGCTCCAAGAAGAGGAGAAAAGGAGAATAAAAAGGAAAAATGAAAAGAAAGAAGAAGAAGAAGAAGAAGAGAAGAAGAAGGAGGAGGAGGAGGAGGAGGAGGAGGAGAAGGAGGAGAAGGCCAAGGACCTTCTAGTCCTTCTCCTCCTCCTCCTCCTTCTCCTCCTTCTTCTTTATTTCTTCTTCTTCTCCTCCTCCTCCTCTTTCTTCTCCTCTTTCATATTCTCCTTGCCTTAATTTCCCCACCAATGACATAATTAGCCAATTTAGATCCTAAAAGACATTATAAGCTCAAAATGGCATAAGAACCTTGGTTAGCTCATTAATATTATATACTTAGCTTGTTTTCCTCTATAATGGCATAATTAGCCCATTTAGCTCCAAAAAGACATAGTTAGCTAATTTAGCTCCAATAAGAGGAGAAGAGGAGAAATGAAAAGAAGGAAGAAGAAGAAGAATAAGAGAAGAAGAAGAGAACGAGAAGGAGAAGGAGAAGAAGAAGGAGGAGGAGAAGAAGAGAAGAAGAAGGAGAAGGAGGAGAAGAAGGGGAAGGAGCCCTCCTTCTTCTCTCCTCCTTCTCCTTCTTCTTTTTTCTTATTCTCCTCCTCCTTCTCATTCTCCTTCCCCTTCCCCTCCTCCTCCTCCTCCTCCTTCTTGTTTTTCTTCTCCTTGTTCTCTTCTTGCTTCTTCTCTTTCTTCTACAATTTAGCTTATTTGTCATATATATGTTGTTGTTCTTTTTCTTCTGACTTTCTTATTCCCATTTTGCAGATTGGATGTACTACATGCATGGAAGCTGGCATTGGAGTGCTTTAGTTTCCGTTTTTATTTGAGTTGATGAACAATGTGGAACTATATGTATATGTATATATGGATGAACAATATATGTGCAACTATATGTATGTATATATGAATGAAACTTAATATGTGTTGGTTCTTTTGATATATGGGATGTACGTTGATGAACAAATGGCATTGATGAGCTTTATATGTATATCATATATGTGTTGTGACCTATTTATCATATATGTGCTATGAATTATATGTATATGTGCTGTGAAATAGAAAAAATAAACAAAAATGTGACAATATAGGCTCTTTGCCGTCTGCCAGCTGATGGCAAAGGCCTTTGCCATTAGCTGGCCGACGACAAAGGTGCCACGTGGCTCCCAGCTATGCAACCTGGCAGTAGCAGTTGGCCATATAGTATCTTTGTCGTCTGCTTCCAGGGGGGAAGACGGCAAAGAAGAGGGCACAGAGGAGGGGGTGGAGGAGGTGGAAGCTGACGGCAAAGAAGAGGAGAGGGGAGGCAGACGGCACAGAATAGGGGGGAGGCAGACGGCAAAGAAGAGGGGGGAGGCTGACGGCAAAGAAGAGGGGGGAGGTAAACGGCAAAGCCAACGTTAGCCCCTAATGGAGGCAACGCCTGTCGGCTGCCGTCTCGACCACTTTGCCGACTGCTCCTATGAAAAGCTGACGGCAAAGCTCTTCGCCGTCTGCTTTGGGTAGACAGACGGCAAAGAAGCTACAATGCCGTCGTAGGCTGACGCAGAAATTTTGCCGACCGTGAGATTCTTTGCCGTCTGTGATATTGTCTTTGTCGTCCGTGATTTACTCTTTGCCATCTGTGATGGTAGATGGCAAAGAAGCTGATTCATGTAGTGAAACCCCAAAAGCGCATGCCAACCTCTGCTTCCCTCTGCGAAGGGCCTATCTTGTACCTTTACTTTTTGTCCCTAAAAGAGTCATGGTGATCTACACCAATTCCTTATTTCACCTTTATCTTGCCTAACGTCATATGCTAGGGAAAGATCTATATTCATATGTGAACTTGGAAGTAAGGACTCATGAATTATTATTGTTGACATTACCCTTGAGGTAAATACTTGGGAGGCGAAACTATAAGCCCCTATCTTTCTCTGTGTCTGACTGAAACTTTGATCTCATGAGTACCACGTGAGTTGTAGCAATTGTAGAAGACGAAAGGATGATTGAGTATGTGGATTTGCTTTACAAGCTCTTATTTGACTCTTTCCGATGTTATGATAAATTGCAATTGCTTCAATGACTAAAGGCTATTGGTTGTTAATTCTCAATAAGGTTCTTGATCCATACTTTACTTTGTGAAGGAATTATCACTTTAGCATAAGAGATTATATGATGATATTGTTGTTCTAATTATGATCATGATGCGTGCATGTCCGTATTTTGTTTTGTCCACACCTCTATCTAAACATGTGGGCATAGTTATTGATCTCGGTTTCCGCTTGAGGACAAGCGAAGTCTAAGCTTGGGGGAGTTGATATGTCCATTTTGCATCATGCTTTTATGTTGATATTTATCGCTTTATGAGTTGTTATTACACTTCCTGGTACAATACTTATGCCTTTTCTCTCTTATTTTGCAAGGTTTACATGAAGAGGGAGAATGCCAGCAGCTGGAATTCTAGCCTGAAAAAGGAGCAAGTTTGAGATACCTATTCTGCGCAACTCCAAAAGCCATGAAAATCAACGAGGAATTATTTTGGAATTTATAAAAAATACTGGGCGGAAGAAGTACCAGAGGGGAGCCACCAGGAGGCCCCAAGACTGCTAGGCACGGCCTACCCCCCTGGCCGCGCCTAGGGGGCTTGTGGGCTCCCTGTTGGCCCTCTGGCTCGCCTCTTTTGCTATAAGGAGGGTTTCGTTCCAGAAAAAAATCAAGAGGAGGCTTTCGGTAGGAATCGCCGCCGCCACGAGGCGGAACTTGAGCAGAACCAATCTAGAGCTCCGGCAGGGTCGTCCTGTCGGGGAAACTTCCCTCCCGGAGTGGGAATTCGTCGCCATCGTCATCACCAACACTCCTCTCATCGGAGGGACTCATCACCATCAACATCTTCATCAGCACCATCTCATCTCCAAACCCTAGTTCATCTCTTGTAACCAATCTCCATCTCGCGACTCCAATTGGTACTTGTAAGGTTGCCAATAGTGTTAATTACTCTTTGTAGTTGATGCTAGTTGGATTAATCGGTGGAAGATTATATGTTGAGATCCTTGATGCTATTAAATACCTCTGTGGTCTTGAATATTATTATGCTTTGTGAGTAGTCACTTTCGTTCCTGAGGACATGGGATAAGTCTTGCTATAAGTAGTCATGTGAATTTGGTATTCGTTCGATATTTTGATGCGTTGTATGTTGTTTTTCCTCTAGTGGTGTTATGTGAACGTCGAGTACATAACACTTCACCATTATTTGGGCCTAGAGGAAGGCATTGGGAAGTAATAATTAGATGATGGGTTGCTAGAGTGACAGAAGCTTAAACCCTAGTTTATGCGTTGCTTCATGAGGGGTTGATTTGGATCCACTAGTTTAATGCTATTGTTAGACTTTGTCTTAATTCTTCTTTCGTAGTTGTGGATGCTTGCGAGAGGGGTTAATCATAAGTGGGGTGTTTCTCCAAGTCAGGGCAGCACCCAAGCACTGGTCCACCGACATATCAAACTATCAAAGTTGCGAACGCGAATCATATGAACATGATGAAAACTAGCTTGACAGAAATTCCCGTGTGTCCTCGGGAGCGCTATACCTCCTATAAGAGTTTGTCTAGGCTTGTCCCTTGCTACAGAAGGGATTGGGCCACTTTGCTGCACCTTTGTTACTATTGTTACTTGATACTTGCTACGAATCATCTTACCACACAACTATCTGTTACCGATAATTTCAGTGCTTGCAGAGAATACCTTGCTGAAAACCACTTGTCAGATCCTTTTGCTCCTCGTTGGGTTCAACACACTTACTTATCTAAAGGACTACGATAGATCTCCTACACTTGTGGGTCATCAATGGACGTGCGAGGGGTATATTTCACATGATGGGGACCAAGCTCAATAGTCCCCTTAGCAATCCACCCACTTGCTTCACTATTTTGTATAATGTCACCAAGTGGCACAGAACTGACTACCGTGATCGAATGCTCCTGGAAATAGTTCTTTAATTTCTGACTCGCCATGAAGATCCCAAAATCCAACTTCTGCCAGTGCGGGTAATGTTGATTGGAGAAGGTTAAGACTTTGCTAACGAAGTAGACCGGCCTTTGAACCGGGTATTCCTTCCCTTCTTCCTTGCGCTCGACGACCACTGCTACACTTACTGCTTTAGAGTTGGCAACAATGTACAAGAGCATAGGCTCTTTGTCAATTGGAGCAGCTAAAACGGGCGGCTCAGCCAGTTGTTTCTTTAAGGCCTCGAACGCTTCATCGGCTTCATCCGTCCAGACAAAACATTCGGTTTTCTTGAGCAGTTGATAAAGAGGGATGGCCTTCTTCCCAAGGTGACTTATGTAACGGCTCAGAGCCACAATACGACCCGCCATGCGCTGAACTTGGTTGACATTGGTCGTCTTGCCAAGTGAAGTAATCGCTTTGATTTTGTCTGGGTTAGCCTCGATGCCACGTTCCGACACCAACAAGCCCAATAATTTTTCTGCAGGAACACCGAAAACACACTTGGTCGGGTTAAGCCTCATCTGATACACGCACAAATTGTCAAAGGTCTCCTTGTGGTCCTCCAAGAGTGACTCTTTCTTCTGGGATTTCACCACTATGTCATCAACATAGGCATGAACATTGCGCCCGATCTAACCCTGTAGACAAGTCTGGTTGCAGCGTTGATAAGTCGCCCCCGCGGTCTTGAGCCCGAACGGCATAGACACATAACAAAAGGATCCAAAGGGAGTTATATACGACGTCTTCTCCTGATCCTCCAAAGCCATCTTGATCTCGTGTGAACTTGAGTAAGCATCCAGGAAACACAGTCGCTCGCAACCCGCCGTAGAGTCAATGATTTGATCAATACGAGGGAGGGCGAAAGGATCTTTCGAGCAAGCCCTGTTGAGGTCTGTATAATCAATGCACATGTGGAAGGTACCATTTTTCTTGAGTACCAGAACTGTATTGGCCAACCATTCGGGGTGAAAAACCTCGACAATGAATCCAGCGGCCAAGAGCCGGGCGACTTCCTCCCCAATCTCTTTACGTCTTTCTTTTTTAAACCAACGAAGATACTACCAAACCGGCTTCATCTTAGGGTCAATGTTAAGGTGGCGCTCAGCGAACTCTCTCAGTACACTCGACATGTCAGAAGGTTTCCATGAGAAGATGTCCCGATTCTCACGGATGAATTCGATGAGCGCGCTTTCCTATTTGGGATCCAAACCTGTCCCAATGGTGAATTGCTTGGAGGAGGAGTCGGGCACGAAATCTACCAACTTTGTGTCATATGTCGGCTTGAACTTGAGGGGCGGCTCTAAATCAATTGTGGGCTTCTTGAGCGGTGTAATATCTGCCGGGTCAATATTAACTTGATGGAACTTGAGTTCCTCAGCTGCGCAAGCCGACTTAGAAAAGTCGTGTCTCCCTCTTTGCATTCTTGGGATATTTTCCGGTCTCCATTGATTGTGATAGTTACTTTAGGGCCCGACATCTTGAGATTAAGGTAGACATAACACGAGAGGGCCATGAAACGAGCATAAGCCGGCCGACCAAAAAGCACGTGGTAAGGACTCTTGATTTTGATCACCTCAAACATGAGGGATTCACTCGTGTTGTTGGACTCTGTGCCAATGGCCACATTAAGCTTGATCCATCCTACGGGGTATGCCTACTTACCCGGGACAATGCCGTGGAAGACCATGGAGGATGGCATCAAATCGCCTTCTGAGAAATTCATCTGTCGGAAAGTATCGAAGTACAAGATGTTGATGCTGCTGCCTCCATCCATAAGGACCTTGGAGAGGATATAGCCCACCACGACCAAAGCTATGTCGCCATGGTTATCAACCCGGGGCGGGTGATCCTCCCTACCCCAAACAATGGGTTGCTCAGACCAGTTGAGGTACCTGGGGAGCGGCGGCTCAATAACACTGAAGGTTATGTGCCTCACCTTTTGGTCCCTTTTGCAAGTACTAGTGGTGAACACATGATATTGCCCGACGTTTAACTGCTTAGGATTGTTCTGGAAGCCGCCATTGTCATTATGCTCCTAGGAGCCGCCCTACGGAGGTTGCTGCTGAAAGACACCCTACGCATTGTATGGATGTCTGTTCTAGACCTGATACTGTCCGACATTAGCATGTGACCTGCCCTGCGGGCCCAGGTTAGGAATACCAGTGAACGGGTTTCTGTGTGAGCCGCCGGCACCGAATTGATCCCGTTGTCCGCCTTGGTTTCCTTCTTGCACGTTTTTGAGTGCTTCGGCACGGAACTCCTCCATCACATAGCAATCTTCCCAAGAATGGGTAGATGGACCTTCCGCAGTAGCGTGCTGCGGGCAGGGGCCCTTGAGCATCTCATGATAGTTGCGTGGCTTTTTCCCGCTAAAGCCCGTTTTCTTCTGATGCTGGTTCTCGTTCCCAGCGTTAATATTGGCGACGAAATCGGTTGCGCCTTCCTGCTGCCTCCTTTTCCATTGTCCCGCGGGGTTGTGGTTGCCTCGTCCTTGGGACTGAGGGTGGCCTTTCGATGACTCGCCCCTCCTGGCGGTGCTGACTTTGTCGTCATCCTCCCCGGGATCCTTGGTATCATCTGACTCGGCATACCTAGTCAAAGTGTCCATCAATTCCCCCATGTCTTGCACCTTACGCTTGAGCCGCCCAAGTTTGAACACCAAAGGCTCGTAGTGACATTTTTTCTCCAAGTGATGGGCCGATTCGTCTCGACGCTGGACACAGTGTTGTAAGCCGACGATAGTCATCGGGCGCTTGCAAGTCCCTCTGAAATTCTTGACGAAACATTCCTTCAACTCGGCCCAGGTGCTGATGGAGTTGGGCGGTAGGTTCTTCGGTCAAATGCGCGTTGTCCACTCCAGCATCATTGTGAAATACTTGGCGCACATAGCCTCATTCACATCGAGCATATCCATGGCACGCTCATAGCTTTCAATCCATGCCCCTGGCTCTAGATCTGGCATGTAATTGGGAACTTTACGTGGGCCTTTGAAATCTTTTGACATACGCTCGTTGCGGAGGGTGGGTGACAGACAAGGTATCCCAATATTCCTGCCACCTAACTCGGCCTGTGCGGGGAGAGGCGACATATGACCGGGATAACCTTGACCCGCCACGGCTGCCGCTTCCATCAGGCGGGCGGCTCGCGCCGCATCTACGAGCTCCTGAGCCCGTGTGTCGGGCACTCCGGGCAGATTGATCTGTGGTAGCCGTCGTCACTTGCTGGACACTGTGAGTGGGTCATCATGGCGACTCCTGGTGTGACTCGCGTGGAGCGTGGAGTGTAGCCGCTCGCAGCTCTATGAGTATTGTGCCTGTTGGACTAGCGGTGTTTTCAGCATCTCAATGGTGTACCTTGCCTCTACCTCGGTCGGAGAGTTCCCATGAATGGGGAGAGATTCGAGGTTGCGGACTGCTTCTAACACATTGTCAACGGGGTTTGAGAAGTGACCCCGCGGTGTCTGGAAGCGGGGCGCATGAGCTGCCGCTGGCTGGGGCGTCTGTGGGTTGGGTGGCGGCTGAGCCAGATCACCCTGCGGGGTGACTTGCCATGGCCGGTTGGGCTCCATCCTATGGGTTTGTGGACTATCAAAGAGTTGAGTTGGGTTCAGATCGGTCGACAGATGGTTGTGATGACCTCTCTGGTGAATCGCATCGGAGGCGCGCTGTTGTCGCTCAAGCCGCCATCCCTCAGCATTGAGCAGCTCTGTCTCTACGGTGATCTGGGCCCGCTGTGTTGCCATCCTAGCGGCTTCTCCTTCTATGTCATGCTGGATTTTGACCATCTCTTCCCTTAGTTTTTTTAACTCGGCATTTACCTCTTTCTGGTTGTCCGCCGTCATAGTGATTGCCATGAGTTTGGCCGTCTCTCCTACCAGATCCGCCATGGCTTGAGCCGTTGTCTTCCCCGATCCACTTGCTACATTGTTACCAGCCACGTTCGGCTGAGGTGGTGCTTCTCCCGCCATGTAGATGGCGACTTGACATCCTCGGAGATTACTGCTTCGGGCAACCCCCCGAGCTGTCTTCGTGTAGGGGGTAGATTGAATCTGTGTCGCCTATGGACACTCGTCGTTCGAGTTGATAGGGGTGATCTCCTGGATCACCGGCTCGTCCAGTAGGTCGGTTCCTTGTGTAAAACCAACGAAAGCATGGTGTTTCCTGACCTGATGTTTGGCAGGCTGGGTGCACCGGGCCGGCTAGGCGATGTTGGTGAAGGTGTCCGGCTCAGGTACGGGAGACCCAATCTTGCCAATGAAGACGTGAATCTTGCCGAAGGGGACCCTGTATCCAGATTCGATTGAATCGGCCTTAGGCCCTCACTGAGAGTTGTCGATGTAGTACCTCCCACGGCGGCTCTTCGTCATGATGACGACCGCGTAGCTTCCTAACCCTGGAAGGGCTCCCTTTGAGAACTCAACTCCACCGTGCGCAAGCCCCACGGTGGGCGCCAACTATCATGGTTTTGTCACGGCAGATGTCCTCGTGAAAGGACTTAGTGATGGAGCTATCGCACCTTGTTGGCGACTAAAAGAGGGTGAACAGAAGCGAGACTCAGGTTTACCCAGGTTCGGCCCCTCTTGTGGAGGTAAAAGCCTACATCCTGCTTTGTGTATATTGATGGTGGATTCGATTACAAGGAGGGCGTAACTCGCCTGACCTAGCTCTCGATGGATTCTAACTTAACCTATGTGCCCTAGAGACTCGCCTTTATATACAGGTCAAGGCCATGGGGTTTACAAAGTCCTAGCCACATTACAAACCATGGCTTTCCATATCTCTAAGTCGTCGTGTCTCCCAAGTCAAGAAACCTACTTGGCAACTTATCTTCTCTCTTAATCTTGAACCGCCATCTAGCTCACGGGCCCTGGCAGCCCTTTGTCAAGGTATCCTGGTGCATCTCAAACCCTGGGCCAAGGCTTATCTTGATCGTTAATATGGATTCACCATTTTCCCTGACCAGGCCCAATAGGGCGGGTTATAACGGAGGTAATATCCCCAATAGAAGGTGTAACAAGTTGATTCAAAATAGTAGGTGAATCAAAAGCAGAGCTAGATGGCAGTTCCTTACCTCCTCTCATGCGAGAGGGGACGATCTTAGTTCAAGTATCTTTTAGATTATTCATAGTGGCAATTGGATACCCTCAAGTTAACACAATAAATATTCCTATGCTCCACGGCAACGACACCATTAAGAGGTCTTGATAACCCACAAGTGTAGGGGATCGCGACAGTCTTCACAGGTATTATTTTACCCTAATTTATTGGTTCGACACAAGGGGAGCCAAAGAGTATTTATTGGCCTTGACAGTTGAGTTGTCAATTCAACCGCACCCGGGATATCTCTCTGCACCAAGGATTTAGTAGCACGGCAAGTAGTAGTAGTGATAGTAGCAGTTTTAGTAGTAGTAGCAATAGTAGCAATTTAGTAGAAAGTGTGACAGTAGCAGCAGAAGTAGTAACTTAGCAAGATTCAGTATATGAAAAGCGTAGACACGTGGATTGGTGATGTATAATTATTTAGATGGCATTGACCATGTAACAATTATACACTAGGTCGACACAGAACTAGCTCCAGTTCATCAATATAATGTAGGCATGTATTCCGTATAAGGTCGTACGTGCTTGCGATAAGAACTAGCATGGCATCTTTTGTCCAACCCTCTTGTGGCAGTGGGGTCCTATTGGAAACTAAGGGATATTAAGGCCTCCTTTTAATAGAAAACCATAACAAAGCATTAACACATGGTGAATACATGAACTCCTCAAACTACGACAATCACCGAAAGAGTCCCAATTTCTGTCACCTTGGGGGATGCGGATCATGACACGTAATAGGTGACTACGACTTGCAAGATAGGATCCAAAACACTCTTATATTCATGAAAACATAATAGGTTCAGATCTGAAATCATGGCACCTAGGCCCTAGTGACAATCATTAAGCATAGCAAAGTCATAGTAACATCAATCTCCGAACATAGTGGACACTAGGGATCAAGCCCTATCAAACTTAACTCGATTACATGATCAATCTCCTCTAATATCACCACCGTCCAGCAAGCCTATAGAGGAATTACTCACTCCTAGTGGTGAGCATCATGGTGGTATTGATGGAGGAGGGTTAGTGATGACAACGGCGACGAATCCCGCTCTCTGGAGCCCAAAACGGACTCGAGATCAGCCCTCCAGAGGAAGAATAGAAGGTGGTGGCGGCTTCGTCTCGTGAAACGCGATGAAATCTTCTCTCTTAATTTTTCCTCCATGAATAGGAATTTATAGGACTGGAAATATGGTCGGAGGAGCCACATGGGTCCCACAAGCCATCAGGGCACGACCCAGGCCTGGGCCGCGCCCTGTTGGCTTGTGCCTCCGCAGCACACCTCCTCGAGCAGGTCTTCCCTCCATAATGCATTATAATTCCGAGAAAAAAATTCACTAAAAGT
Source organism: Hordeum vulgare subsp. vulgare (assembly GCF_904849725.1). NCBI lineage: Eukaryota > Viridiplantae > Streptophyta > Magnoliopsida > Poales > Poaceae > Hordeum > Hordeum vulgare. The sequence continues at coordinate 321,903,300 of NC_058519.1, read as the reverse complement.
TTCCGCTGGAAAGTGGGCCGAACCCTTTTAATTAGCCTAACCACTAATTAGTACTAACTCCCCCTACGAAATAATCTGTTATAGTTACAAATAAACTTTGGATTAGCTTTGTTCCTATGACACCTGGGTCCCACTCTCCAGTTTGACCTATCAACAAAGACTCTTGACTGCTGATGTCACAGTGAGGTCATGTTGACATGATAAATATATTTTTCAAAAAAATATCTTTAATTTAGAATATTATTGAAACTTCGAGATTTAATATAAAATAATAGATAAGCCAGATGGAAATGATTTATAGAGGAAAGTTGCTGAGAAAAATCCCATTAATCCGAATACGTTGTCCGTTCATTTGGCACATGCCCCTAGCATGATGAACATGAACATTTTGCGTTAGGATCACATGTCCGGTATTAGCCAAAGACCTGAGAAATATTGTGAGATATTTTCCTGCTTGGTATGAAATGTTTAGTACATTGTCCAGTCACCCCTAGCACGATGTATTACCATGTCATGCTTTGTGATGCCTTTGGTTGATCTGTTATTTATTGTGTTTCCCCACACATTTCTACCTTTCCGGTAGACCCCAAGGCCGGTGATGATGCGGTTATCGACTACTTCATGGTGGAGGATCCATAACTGTCTGTAGAGCAACCAGGCAAGCAAACACCCTTGATCATCCCTATATCGCCCATTCTTTCTCCCTCATGCTTGCATTAGATTTTGCTACTCTTGTAGATAGCTCCTACTCTGATGCATAACATATTTTTTTAACTCCTTTTCTACTACTACATATTAAATTATTTCTATAGGTGGGTTAATGATCCCTAGCAACCCTACTTAGCCCCAGTTACCCCAGCTTCATCATCGTAGACTCCACGACACTGACCACCCAAAGACTCGATCAACTCATCAACTAGCCATGACCCATCACATCACTTAACACCACCTTATTTGTGCGACTCTACAGAGCTACTATCGAGTACCGTGGGTGACACCATGTTATGTACTCCTGATGTTAACTTTGTAGTGTGGTTAACCGGAGGTGGATTACAGAGGGTGGTTCCTCATTCACCAGTTTCGATAATGAATCTGTCGTGCAACCTCTCAAGCGTGGACCATCGAGGGTGATTCCTCTACGGTCACCTTGACGGCTACATTGATTGGAATCCATCGAGGGTGAAACCTAGGATTCCTCTGATGTCGTAGCCACATGGTTACTTTAACTTTATTACTGGGAACATGATGAAATGTGTGGTGCTGGTGGATTCGCACACGGTTGTGAGGAGGAATGGCCGGGCATTCTTTGCCCTTGCCACACATTCTTGATACACGGCGACAGGACCACGTATCGTGGATTGCTGATCGTCGCCATAGTTAAAAAAATATTAATGGGATAGGGTATTTGATATGAGTTGGTTGATATATCTTGTTTGCACTAACATTCACGCGGGGACAGTTATGTGCACTCAGCGTCGTGCTTTCAGCCGAAGCCCTTCGGAAGTTAGCAATGGAGTGGTACACGCCCGACTGGTCCATGTAGGCATTGTTCTTGTATAAGAGGTGCTAGGACTGACCTCGGCCACCCTTGCAACATGTAGGAGTGCAAAGGGTGATGAGCCCATGACCCCTACGTGTTTAGGATGTAGATCGGCGCGCTTGCCTCTCTATTGAGCCTAGGTACGGATACGATGTCTTGATCTTCTGAGGCCGGTATGACCCAGGAATGTGTGTCCGACTAGAGTTAATCAAACGTGTTGGGAAATGTGGTACACCCCTGCAGAGCTGAATTGAACTATTCGAATAGCCGTGTGCATGGTAACAAGACGACTTGGAGTTGTATCCCGGTGTAATAAAACTAGAACTGTGACTTAATTTGAATTGTGGCTCCAAGATTGGTTTCTCGGAGGGGCTCATGGAAGGATCCCTAGGCGTGACTTGATTAAATTTGCTTAAAAAATATGACTATATATGTGTTACTGATATGTACTCTTCTAATGTTGCAAGACACCGAAGATGCTAGTCTTCGATAGAAATACGCCTTCTCTCTAGTCTGGCATTTGTGCAGTAAGTCCAAGATATTGCCCCATTCCTTTGATACTGATGCATACTTAGCATAGTTCTGATGTCAGTCTTGCGAGTACCTTGGATGAGTACTCATCGTTGCTTTGCTCCCCCTTTCCTATTGATACGATTGCCGCGACCAGGTGACGGAGCCTGGGAGATAGCTGATCCCGTTGACCACTACTACTATCCCGACGGAGCGTACTACTACATGGAGGCTGCTGAATAGTTAGGAGGCTCCCAGACAGGAGGCCTTGACTATTCGACCCGTTGCTTATGTTTGTGTTAGTCTTCTTAAGGCAAACTTGTTTTCTATGTATGTACTAAGATATTATTTACTTCCACTCACTTGTGTCTATCCGAGCTTATGAATTCAAGCCCTCGAGGCCCCTGGCTTGTAATATGTAGCTTTTATGACTTTAATTTATGGGTAGAGTTGTGTTATGATATCTTCACGTGAGTCCCTAGTTTTGGTTGTCTGCACTTGTATGTATGATTAGCATATGATTCAAATAGGCCGTCACACCAAGACCATTATTATATACTATAAATAGTACCTATACTTAGGAGTTTCTACACTTCTTACCTCTTCTAATCTACATTCAAGCTTTACTGACACCCCTCCCCTTATTGTATCTGGCTTTCCCCTACTCCTTGAGGATAGACTTGAGAAGTGCCAATTCCGACGATCCCCCGTTTTCCCATACCATGAGCAAAGGAGTATCGTGTGCTCTTCACCGACCCACCGGCGAAGCATCGCCGGCACGGACATCCTCGTTCTCCGACTCCTCGACCGGAGACGGCACCAGTTTGGATTGTAAAAAGGAGGAATATCCAGAGGAGCGTGAGTTCAAGAGAGAGCAGTCCACCACTTGAATTCGAGAACTGCTAGGGTAGGATAAAACATGTATCCCTCATGCGAAGTCGAGTTCGTGTAATGATTTGTATGGAACCATGTGTGTTTGTTGTTTGTTTTTGTTGTTTCTGTCACGATACAAGTCGCGCTTTTGCCTTAGGCAACATGTAAGCGACTACATCATGTATAAGCGCTTTTATTGTTTAATGTTATGTGTTTGGTCTTTTCGACCTCTATTTTATCACGCCCGCACTATACCAACCCCCTTAGGCGTGTTTCCCCTATCATTGTTTCCCCTCTCATTTATTCCAGTTGTTTGACTTGGTTGCTCCAAACAGGATTGTGACTACAACCCGCAACAGCTCCTTCGCCAACCCCAGCGCCGACAACTCTAGCCAGCAGCAAGGGGATGGTCGGTGTGCTCAAGCTGGAGATCACCACGAGCAGCCACAAGGTGACATTCCCCCGCCTCCACCTCCATCGAAGAACATGACCATAGATCAGTTTCTCCAAGTTCTCTAAGAGGAACACCAAGCCAACTCTACTTCTATGCAGGAAATGGCTCAAGTCCTTGTGAATAACCAGCAAGGAAGGAATGGCAATGGCCTCCCCACTTTGTTGGAGTTCATGAACAATTCGCCCCAACCTTCACCTATACTGTTGAACCTTTGGGAACCGATGACTGGATCCGCGCCGTCAAGGACCTCCTTGCGTTGGTCTACTGTAATGAGGATCGTTAAAAGGTCATTTATGCCTCTTATTTCCTTGGAGGTACCACCAGAGCTTGGTGGGATGGATTTAAGGTCATGCAAGGCTACTGTGTGATCACCTGGGCTGATTTCAAGGAAGGATTCCGCATGGCCCACATTCCTTCGGGGATCATGCTTATCAAGAACCAGGAATTTCGATCGTTCAAGCAAGGAAGTGTCTTTGTCCGACAGTACATGTAGAAGTTCAACCTCGTGTCGACGTATGCAAGTGAAGATGTCGGTACTGAGGCAACCAAGATAGAATGCTTCATGGTAGGACTTAGCATGCCCTCGAGTATCAGCTTGTTGTCTGCGACCGCTGAGCCTTCATCGACATGGTGAACAAGGCCCGTATGCTCGAATACAAGTGTCGTTCCATGGAAGACACTCGCAGGCGCAAGATGATCAGCAAGGATAGTTCCACCAACCAGAAGCATCACAACTAGCAGCCAGATCCCATGAGACCAACCTATCAGCGTCAGTAATCCAGGACTCCTACACCTCATCCGAACTATCAGCCCCAAGAGTATGCCAAGCCCCGGCCATCTTACAACAACCCCAATAACAACACTCGTGGCAAGCCCAATAACTCTGGCCAATTCACTTGGTTTGGATGTGGTCAGCTAGGACACATCTATAGGCAATTCCCCAACTAGAAGCCCGAACCACCACGCCCCAATGCACCAAATCAAGGTCAAGGTCGTGGAGCACCACCAAGGAACCTAGCTCACTGCAACAAGCCCAACAATGGAAAAGGTTGTGTGAATCATGTCGCAGCTGAGGAAGCCCAGGAAAACCCAGGGTACGCTCCTTGTCAACTGAACTCTAGCAACCATTATGTTTAATTGTGGTGCTTCGCATTCTTTTGTTACCCAGAAGTCTGTACTAGAGAGTTGTATGAAGCCTACACCCTTGGGTTGCCATATGTTGGTCCAACCCCGGGGTTCAGTCTTGAGAACCAAGATAGGATGTAAAGGAGTTGGGATTAACATCAACGGGGTAGACTTCCTAGCACACCTTATCATCTTAAAGTCGCAAGGCTTGGATGTGATCCTATACATGCATTCGCTAACTGAAAGTGCGTTATATCGACTAGAGGGGGTGAATAGGAGTTTTTTAGAATTTCATCACTGAGGAAATTCCTTGTGAGGAAATTCCTTGTGAGGAAATTCCTCACTTATGACTAACTTAGAGCGGAAACAGCAAAGGATCAAGAGTGCAAAGTATCACTACAGCAGTTTTTCAGGATGAAGAATATGAAAATAGTTTGCACAGTACGCAGGCATGCAGAAAACAGATGAGGATTAACTCGCGTGAAGAATTTGGGGTTGAGGAATTTCAGAGAAAGTCTTCAGCAAATTCTTCAAACAGTGATAGTGAAAATCATCAATACACAATCTGAGGAATATAAAGAGTTGAGGAAATAGAACCCATTTCACAGTGAAGACAGTGGTTGATGACCTAGTTCCAACTGCTGTGACAGTTGTACATCTGGTTTGGAGCGGCTTGGTATTGAAACCAAAGGACACACAGTCCCTACCGTATTCTCCTTGGGCTAAGAACACACAGTCCTCGCCCAACACTCGTGGTAAGTCTTCACGGCAGACTTCCAAACCCTCAGAAACTTGGTCACCTCGCGATCCACAATTGAGTGCTGGATTGCTCTAGACCATGACGCCTAACCGTTTGGAGGATGCACAATCCTCAAAGGTAAAAGGCTTCAGTCCCAAACAGGAACAACTTCTTCAGTGATGCTCAATGACTTGATTTTCACTTTGTGGTTTGGTGTTTTGGGTATTTCCTCACTAATGAATTACTCTCGAAGACTCTGGGGGATTTGGGTTGCTCTTATGACAAGTGTCAGTTTCTAACGGAGCAGCCAACCAACTAATGGTTGTGGAGGCAGCTATTTATAGCCTGGGAGCATTCCGATATGATTTGACGTTAATGCCCTTAAATAATATGACCGTTGGTGCGGATAATACCAATGATGTGGCGTGGCTATCGATAACGGTCGGGACCCTCAATTGTGAGAGTCCTCATGTCTCTCATATTCCTCACTTGAGGCTTTTGGTAGGATTAGGCTTGGGCTGAGCATCATGAGGAAATTCATTCCAATGTGTTACCTCGACCCCCTTTAACAGTACGGTGTTCCTATTACTCAAGTGTGAAGAAAATAAAACAAAAATGATAAATCTTCATGCTACAAAGTCTTCAGATTGATTTTCTTCAGGACACACCGAATTCCTCAATTTCAATATCTTCATGAGGAATATCAATTTCATCGCAAATTCTTCGCGATTCAATTCTTCAGCTTCCAAACAATTTCTTCAACCGAAGATATACATTTTTAGGGGTCGACATTCATCGAATATTTCAAACTCCTCAGCGACTTATAGATCATGTGTACACTGATGAACACATTAGATACTTAACCTATAAGTCTTCAAACCACCAAAATCACTAAGGGGCACTAGATGCACTTACAATCTCCCCCTTTTTGGTGGTTGATGACAATTAGGTTAAGTCTTCAACAGGGATAAAATATGAAGTGTAAATACTCAATTGAGGAATTTGAAATCAAGATTCAGATAGACTCCCCGTGAAGATGTGCATATGTTGAGGATTTTGCTTTTCACAGCAAATGCACATTGATGATTTATATCATGGAGATCTCCCCCTGAGTCTCGTAAATAATGCATACATACGACATATAGTATGAAGGAATTGAGGATGCGTGATGACAAATGGTATCTGACGAATTCCAGCATGCGTGCATTAAAATTTTGAGGAATAAGCATGCGAAGAAAAATGTTCAAAGGCGTTAGAGTACCATCGGGCTTAAGTTTCAACTCATTACATAAAACACTTTAGAAGAGCCAAGAGTTTGTAACTTAAATAAAGTTTATAAGCCCCCAAAATATCACGCGTGAAGACTAACTCTCAAGTTTCTCCCCCTTTGTCATCAAGTGACAAAAAGGGACAGACTGTGGACTAACGTCCGTGAAGACTTTCACTTCTTGGCGGTTGAGGAAGACGCGTGAGGATTCTTGGGAGCAGACTTCCTCCTTGGACCGGTGGCAGTGTCGTGTTGTTCTTCATCTGATTCAGAAGTGCGGAATGAAGAAAACGAACTGTCCTCAAGGTCTGGAACTGGGATTGGCCTGAATTTCTTCTTTGGTGGCCACGACCAGTCGAAGTCCCGCACAAACTCCAACTCTTCAAGTTCTGCTGGAGTCTTCAAATGAGCTAGTGTGGCCCAAGTGCGATCAAAAACCTCATGAAGATAATGATGGTTAAGCTTCACAGCATTCTGCGTTTCATTCAGGGTTTTCACAATGGCGCCGAACTAGCGTTTGACCCACTTGTGATTCCGATCCACCTTCTGGTGAAGACTGAGAAGAAGCTCTCTGGTATTCAGTACCCTAGGAGCAACAGGACTTGGAGGATGGGTTTCAGTGTCATCCCATGAAGAATAAGCTTTGGGCTCTCTGAACTGGCCATGAAGGGGTCGACTGCCTTCATCAATGACGGACTTGCCTTTTCCTTCAACAGGCTCGAAAGTCTTCTTGTTTACCCTTAGAGGAGGCATATAACCGATATGGTTGTTGAAATCAGCATGATAGTTGATGCCTGACCTGTGTCTGATGAATCTCATGATCCATGGAGTGTATATCTTGTCGTCAAAAGGAGCCATAGCATTTTCGGCCAAAGTCCTCAAGAAGAAATCATTTATGTTGATGGGAATGCCGTGTGTGATGTTGAAGAGGATATTCTTCATGATGCGTACGATGTCTTCTTCATCATCATGGCCCTTGATTGGCGCAAGAACGCTGCAGAGGATTCTATAAACTGTCCTAGGTTCATATTTCAGCTCATGGACCAGGAAGGTTGTTATTGGTGGTTGCCCCTTAGCCAAAGGCTTCATGAGGACATCCATCATCTTGTTAGCCAGCTCACGTTCATCATATAGCTTTACTGCCTGCTCTGAGGGAATTGATACTGGAAGTTCACGCAGCAGCTCATTGGCAAGAGCTTTGTAGTGTGTGTTCTGCGTCATCCAATCCAGCACCCATGTGTTGATGTCTGTTGGATCTCAAGAGATGTGCAGAGTTGCATAGAATTGAAGAATGAGCTTACTATTCCAGTCACAGATATCTGAGCACATTGGGAGGAGTCCAGCTTCAAAGAGTACGTTGAGTACTGGAGCAAAGCATGGAATTTCTTCAAGCTCAACGTGAGGAATGTGCGTGTGCTGGAAAATCTTGTTTATTCCACACAACACAGAGACATAGTAGTTGAGTTGTGTCCTTTTCCAAAACTTCAGATGCCTGATGCGAGGTTTATCATAGGGATTTTCTCCGATGAAGAACATGCGTTCTTCAAAGAAGGACTCCTTTTGAAACTTTGGCCGCTTGGAGACCGGCTGACGCTGCATTGGCTGAAGATTTTGCGGCTTGACTTGAGGAGAGACAACTATTGCATATTCTGGGTTGACGATGACAAAGGCATTTTCTAGATTTGGTGCATTGTCCCCAGCATGGTCCTCAAGGTGTGGAATTTCATCAGCTTGAGCTTCAGGCTGAGGAGCATGCTCTGGTTGAGGAATGTCATCAACCGGAGCTTCATGTTGAGGGTTTTGCTTTGGAGGAGGAATTGGTTCATCCTGAGCCTCAGCTTGAGGATTTTGCTCTGGAGGAGGAATTGGGTCAGCCTAAGCCTCGGGTTGAGGGTTTTGCTCAGGATTTTGAATGTCATCAGGCTGAGGATTTTCACGTTGTTCTTCCTCAGCTTGATTCATCAGCTGGTGCAGCTGGTCCTTGTGCAGTTTCTTCAGGAGGAATGAAGGGCTGAGGACTGTCATCAATGTGAAGTTCCTCATCAGTATGTTCCTCAGATTCATCATTCTTCATTTCCTCATCTGCCCCGTGCTCCTTGTCTTCACTTTCGAAGGGAGTCATCTCCTATGATGGAGCAACGTTGAGAGGCACAGGATCGAGAGGTGCATTTTCTTCAAGAGCTTTGAGGCGCTTGGCCTCAGTGGATTCTTCTCCTGATGAAGCTTTTCTTTTCTTGGCTTCCTTTTCAGCAGCCCTGGTCTTCTTCACGTCTGATGCAGACGGAGTCATTTTCTTCACCTTTGAAGATTTTGGTGAAGGTGTTTTCTCAGCTGAAGCAATTTCATCAGCTGGAGCAGAGGCATCAGCTGGCTTAGTAGCACCAGCTGGAGCAGAGTCATCAGCTGGCTTAGACGCAGCAGCTGGAGCAGGGTCGGTCTCACCAACTATAGCAGAGTCATCAGCTGGATTTTCCTTGGTAATTTCCTAAATAGCCGGTTCATCAGCACGGATTTCTTGTGGGATTTCCTCAGCATGAGCAGTTTCATCAGCTGGTTCTTCAATCAGAGGCTGAGGAGTTGGTACTGGAGGGGCAACCTTCTTGTTGTAATCATCACCTGCATCAGTGGCAAATTTGATGAAGGTGTTTTTGAGACTTTGACGATCAGAAAGCTTAGAGTACTTGTCAGTCAAAGTCTTCAATTCAGCCTGTGTTGACACAAGTGCATCAGGCGTCAGGTTGAGGAGATTCTGCCTGATGTAGTTCTCCTTTTTGAGCTTGCAACCTTGGCCTATTTGGCTTGCTGCTCCTTCCACTTGGCCTCATTGATGAATGTGGCCACCATGTGGCTAATGCCTGGGGGAAGCTTCAAATCATCAATTGGAGTGTTGGGGTCCTCATACCAGATGTTTATATAATCCAGGAGGACTTTTGGGTCCATGGCCAGAGGAATGGAGCTGCCAGAAGCATGAGCTACCCTCTCTTGCTTGTTTCTGATGATGGCTTGCATAGTGTCATCATCAAATTCATCACTACCTTCTCATGCAGAAGGGACCTTGATGATTTTGCTTGGGCCTGGTCTTGTTCCTCTCCCAGCAGTCACCTTAGTCTTCAGGGGAGTCGGTGAAGACTTTGTCTTGGACCTTGTTGCAGATGGGACTGAGGAGGTAGAGATTACGGGCAGTTGCTTCACTATTGGCTTCTATTCAGGCTTTGAACCCTTTGGTGGTGCTGAGGGTTTTGGTGCTGAGGGTTTATGTGCTGATGATGGTACAGTTTTCTAAGGCATTTTCTCTTGAGGCGTTGAAGCCTTTGGTTTTAATGGCACATACTTCATTTGAGGAAAGGCCGTACCAGAAGTCTCAGCTGTAGAGGAAGAGGCGGCAGTTGCAGCAGCAGCAGATTCTTCATTGAACTTCCTCACAGCAGCTTCTGCTTCCTTCTGGAGCTTTGACAAGTGTTTTGACTTTTCCTCAGGATAGTCATCATTTGTCTTGAGGCTTGAGGGGTGTGCTTCATGATAATCCTCAAGTGGAGGACGTTTGCCAGGAGGCTTCAGAACGAATTTCTTCGCATATTTGGGAGTGAAGAATTTGTACTCTTTCCACTCCTTAGCCCATCGGCGTTCTATCTTTTGAAGCCTGATCTTCCTCTTGGGCATAGATTCTTGTTCATCAGGAGTGCAGTATTCCAGGTATATATCCTCGGGGATATCTATGGCAGTGTTCTGCTCGAGTTTCTTGCCACCCTTTTACTTCTTTTCATCCTCCATTTTCTTCAACTCAGGTTTTTGCTGAGGAAATTGAACTCTTGAGGATTCTGATGAAACTTGCAGATTTTCTTCAAGAAACGCTGCAAATGAGTTAAGTTGATGAGAACCTAGAGATTCATCAGCTGACATGTTTGTACCTGTGAATAGAGTATAGTTGCGAGGAATTTGGAGAGGTCATATGCGTTCTCGGATTTGATGAAATGAAATTTTTTGACAGTTGAGGAATTTGACCAGTGGTTGAGGAATTCTTCTAAGCATACTGTTCTTGGGTTCCAGAGTTGTATAGATCCGAAAATTCGCACAGCTGAGGAATCTCGTGAAAATCTTAGATGCTTAGTGATGTTCATCAATAGTTGGGTGATAGGGACTGTTTGAGGTAAAAGAAACTGATGGATACTTGAGGAAAAACAGATTTCACATCTCTAAGGTAAAATAGTAGATCAAACGAGTTGTAAAATGTTGAGGAACGTCGCATGGGAAACAAAAATTTCCTACGCGCACGAAAACCTATCATGGTGATGTTCATCTACGAGGGGGATTTCAGATCTACGTACCCTTGTAGATCACACAGCAGAAGCGTTAATAAACGCGGTTGATGTAGTGGAACGTCCTCACGTCCCTCGATCCACCCCGCGAACCGTCCCACGAACCGTCCCGCGATCCGTCCCACGATCCGTTCCGATCTAGTGCCGAACGGACGGCACCTCCGCGTTCAGCACACGTACAGCTCGACGATGATCTCGGCCTTCTTTATCCAGCAAGAGAGACAAAGAGGTAGATGACTTCTCCAGTAGCGTGACGGCGCTCCGGAGGTTGGTGGTGATCTAATCTTAGCAGGGCTCCGCCCGAGCTCCGCAGAAATGCGATCTAGAGGAAAAACCATGGAGGTATGTGGTGGGGCTACCATGGAAAAGTTGTCTCAAATCAGCCCTAAAACCTACGTATATATCGGGGGAGGGGAGAGGCCTTGCCTTGGGGCTCAAGGAGCCCCAAGGGGTTCGGTCGTTGGGGGGGAGGAGTCCTCCTCCAATCCTAGTCCAACTAGGATTGGAAGGTGGAGTCCTTCCCTTCCTTCCCACTTCCCCTTTTTTTCTTCTTTGATTTTCTATCTCCCTACGCAGGGGCCTCTCTCGGCTTGCCCACCATCCCACTAAGGGCTGGTGCAGCAGCCCTAAGGCCTATGGGCTTCCCCGGGGTGAACATCCGGAACCCATTCGTCATTCCCGGTACATTCCCGGTAATTCCGAAAACCTTCCGGTAATCAAATGAGGTCATCCTATATATCAATCTTCGTCTCCGGACCATTCCGTAAACCCTCGTGATGTCCGTGATCTCATCCGGGATTCTGAACAACATTCGGTAACCAACAATATAACTCAAATACGCATAAAACAATGTCGAACCTTAAGTGTGCAGACCCTGCAGGTTCCAGAACTATGTAGACATGACCCGAGGGACTTCTCGATCAATATCGAATAGCGGGACCTGGATGCCCATATTGGATCCTACATATTCTACGAAGATCTTATCGTTTAAACTTCAGTGCCAAGGATTCATATAATCCTGTATGTCATTCCCTTTGTGCTTCGGTATGTTACTTGCCCGAGACTCGATCGTCACTATCCGCATACCTATTTCAATCTCGTTTACCGGCAAGTCTCTTTTCTCGTTCCATAGTACAAGATCCCGCAACTTACACTAAGTCACATTGCTTGCAAGGCTTGTGTGTGATGTTGTATTACCGAGTGTGCCCCAAGATACCTCTCCGTCACACGGAGTGACAAATCCCAGTCTTGATCCATACTAACTCAACGGACACCTTCAGAGATACCTGTAGAGCATCTTTATAGCCACCCAGTTACGTTGTGACGTTTGATACACAAAAAGTATTCCTCCGGTGTCAGTGAGTTATATGATCTCATGGTCATGGGAATAAATACTTGACACGCAGAAAACAGTAGCAACAAAATGACACGATCAACATGCTACGTCTATTAGTTTGGGTCTAGTCCATGACATGATTCTCCCAATGATGTGATCCAGTTATCAAGCAACAACACCTTGTACATAGTCACAAGACCCTAACAATCCTTGATCAACTGGCTAGCCAACTAGAGGCTTGCTAGGGACAGTGTTTTGTCTATGTATCCACACATGTATCTAAGTCTTCATTCAATACAATTATAGCATGGATAGCAAACAATTATCTTGACACAGGAATTATAATAATAACTTATTTATCATTGCCTCTAGGGCATAATTCCAACAGTCTCCCACTTGCACTAGAGTCAATAATCTAGCCCTCACATCACCATGCGAATTACATTGTAATAAATCTAACACCCATACAGTTCTGGTGTTGATCATGCTTTGCCAGTGGAAGACGTTTAGTCAGCGGGTCTGCTACGTTCAGATCCGTGTGCACTTTGCATATATTTACGTCCTCCCCTTCGACATAGTCGCGGATGAGGTTGAAGCGTCGTTTGATGTGTCTGGTCTTCTTGTGAAACCGTGGTTCCTTTGCTAAGGCAATGGCACCCGTGTTGTCACAGAACAAGGTTATTGGATTCAGTGCGCTTGGCACCACTCCAAGATCCGTCATGAAGTACTTCATCCAGACACCCTCCTTAGCCGCCTCCGAGGCAGCCATGTACTCCGCTTCACATGTAGAATCAGCTACGATGCTTTGCTTGGAACTGCACCAGCGTACCGCACCCCCATTAAGAATAAATATGTATCCGGTTTGCGACTTAGAGTCGTCCGGATCTGTGTCAAAGCTTGCGTCGACGTAACCTTTTACGGCGAGCTCTTCGTCACCTCCATACACGAGAAACATCTCCTTAGTACTTTTCAGGTACTTCAGGATATTCTTGACCGCCGTCCAGTGATCCACTCCTGGATTACCCTGGAACCTGCCTGCCATACTTATGGCCAGGCTAACGTCCGGTCTAGTGCACAACATTGCATACATGATAGAACCTATGGCTGAAGCATAGGGGACGGTGCTCATATGCTCTCTATCTTTATCAGTTGCTGGGCACTGAGTCTTACTCAATCTCGTACCTTGTAAAACTGGCAAGAATCCCTTCTTGGACTATTCCATTTTGAACCTCTTCAAGACTTTATCAAGGTATGTACTTTGTGAAAGTCCTATCAGGCGTTTTGGTCTATCCCTATAGATCTTAATGCCTAGAATGTAAGCACCTTCTCCTAGGTCCTTCATAGAGAAACTTTTATTCAAGTAATCCTTTATGCTCTCCAAAAACTCCACGTTGTTTCCAATCAGCAATATGTCATCCACATATAATATTAGAAACGCCACAGAGCTCCCACTCACTTTCTTGTAAATACAAGATTCTCGAACCACTTGTTTAAACCCAAATGCTTTGATCACCTCATAGATCCTATCTCGGACTTCATGGCATCCAGCCATTTGTTGGAATTCGGGCCCACCATTGCTTCTTCATAATTCGCAGGCTCATTGTTGTCTAATAACATAATTGATAAGACGGGATTACCGTACCACTCCGGAGTAGTACGCGGTCTCGTCGACCTGCGAGGTTCAACAGGAACTTGATCCGGAGTTTCATGATCATCATCATTATATTCCTCCTCAACCGGCGTCGCAACGACAGGAGTTTCCCCTTGGCCTGCACCACCATCCAGAGGGATGAGATGTTCTACAACCTCATCAAGTTCTATCTTCCTCCCACTCAATTCTCTCGAGAGAAACTCCTTCTCGAGAAATGCTCCGTTCTTAGCAACAAACACTTTGCCCTCGGATTTGAGATAGAAGGTGTACCCAACTGTCTCTTTCGGGTAACCTACGAAGATGCACTTTTCCGCTTTGGGTTCCAGCTTTTCAGGCTGAAGCTTTTTGACATAAGCATCACATCCCCAAACCTTAAGAAATGACAACTTTGGTTTTTGGCCATACCACAGTTTGTATGGTGTCGTCTCACCGGATTTTGATGGTGCCCTATTTAAAGTGAATGCAGTTGTTTCTAATGCATAACCCCAAAAGGATAACGACAAATCGGTAAGAGACATCATAGATCGCACCATCTCTAATAAAGTACGATTACGATGTTTGGACACACCATTACGCTGTGGTGTTCCAGGAGGTGTCAACTGTGAAACAATTCCACATTGTATTAAGTGAACACCAAACTCGAAACTCAGATATTCACCCCCACAATCAGACCGCAGGAATTTGATCTTCTTGTTACGATGATTTTCAACTTCATTCTGAAATTGCTTGAACTTTTCAAATGTTTCAGACTTGTGCTTCATTAAGTAGACATAACCATATCTACTCAAATCGTCAGTGAAGGTGAGAAAATAACGATATCCGCCGCGTGCCTCCACGCTCATCGGACCACACACATTGGTATGTATGATTTCCAACAAGTCACTTGCACACTCCATTGTTCCGGAGAACGGAGTTTTAGTCATCTTGCCCATGAGGCATGGTTCGCACGTGTCAAGTGAATCAAAGTCAAGTGACTCCAAATGTCCATCTGTATGAAGTTTCTTCATGCGCTTTACACCAATATGACCTAAGCGGCAGTACCACAAAAACATGGCGCTATCATTGTTAACTCTAACTCTTTTGGTCTCAGTGTTATGTATATGTGTATTATCACTATCAAGATTCAATATGAACAATCCTCTCACATTGGGTGCATGACCATAAAAGATATTACTCATAGAAATAGAACAACCATTATTCTCTGACTTAAACGAGTAACCGTCTCGCAATAAACAAGATCCGGATATAATGTTCATGCTTAACGCAGGCACTAAATAACAATTATTCAAGTTCATAACTAATCTTGATGGTAACTGAAGTGAAACTGTGGCGACGGCGATTACATCAACCTTGGAACCATTTCCCACGCGCATCGTCACTTCATCTTTCGCCAGCCTTCGCCTATTCCGCAGTTCCTGTTTTGAGTTGCAAATATGAGCAACAGAACTGGTATCGAATACCCACGCACTACTACGAGAGCTGGTTAAGTACACATCAGTAACATGTATATCAAATATACCTGATTTTTCTTTGGCCGCCTTCTTATCAGCCAGATACTTGGGGCAGTTGCGCTTCTAGTGACCCATACCCTTGCAATAATAGCACTCCGTTTCAGGCTTAGGTCCAGCTTTGGGTTTCTTCGTCGGATTGGCAACAGGTTTGTCGCTCTTCTTTGAATTACCCTTCTTTTCTTTGCCGTTTCTCTTCAAACTAGTGGTCTTATTCACCATCAACACTTGATGTTCTTTACGGAGTTCTGACTCTGCGACTTTCAGCATCGCGAACAACTCGCCGGGTGACTTGCTCATCCCTTGCATGTTGTAGTTCAACACAAAGCCCTTATAGCTTGGCGGCAGTGACTGAAGAATTCTATCAGTGATAGCCTCTTGCGGGAGTTCAATCCCCAGCTCAGCTAGACGGTTTGAGTACCCAGACATTTTGAGCATGTGTTCACTGACAGACGAATTCTCCTCCATCTTGCAAGCATAGAATTTATCGGAGGTCTCATACCTCTCGATCCGGGCGTTCTTCTGAAAGATAAACTTTAACTCCTGGAACATCTCATATGCTCCATGACGCTCAAAGCGACGTTGAAGTCCCGGTGCTAAGCCATACAAGAATGCACATTGAACTACTGAGTAGTCCTCCTTACGTGTTAACCACGCGTTCTTAACATCTTGGTCAGCCGTAGCGGGTGGTTCATCTCCTAGCGCAGCATCAAGGACATAATCCTTCTTCCCAGCTTGTAGGATCAACTTAAGATTATGAGCCGAGTCTACAAAGTTGCTTCCATCATCTTTCAACTTAGCTTTCTCTAGGAACGTATTAAAATTCAGGGTGGTTGTCGCGTGAGCCATGATCTACAACACAAATATATTCAAAGTGGACTTAGACTATGTTCAAGATAATTAGAGTTTAACTTAATAGAATTACTTGTTAAACTCCCACTCAAAAAGTACATCTCTGTAGTCGTTTGAGTGGTTCATGATCCAATTCCACTAGCTCAAGTCCGATCATCACGTGAGTTGAGGATAGTTTCGGTGGTTAGCATCCTTATGCTAATTATATCAACTATATGATTCATGATTGACCTTTCGGTCTCATGTGTTCCGAGGCCATGTCTGCACATGCTAGGCTCGTCAAGCTTAACCCGAGTGTTCCGCGTGTGCAACTGTTTTGCACCCGTTGTATGTGAACGTTGAGTTTATCACACCCGATCATCACATGGTGTCTCGAAACGACGAACTGTAGCAACGGTGCACAATCGGGGAGAACACAATTTCGTCTTGAAATTTTAGTGAGAGATCACCTCATAATGCTACCATCGTTCTAAGCAAAATAAGGTGCATAAAAGGATTAACATCACATGCAATTCATAAGTGACATGATATGGCCATCATCACGTGCTTCTTGATCTCCATCACCAAAGCACCGGCACGATCTTCTGTCACCGGCGCCACAACATGATCTCCATGAACGTGTCGCCATCGGGGTTGTCGTGCTACTCATGCTATTACTACTAAAGCTACATCCTAGAAATATAGTAAACGCATCTACAAGCACAAACGTTAGTTTAAAGACAACCCTATGGCTCCTGCCGGTTGTCGTACCATCGACGTGCAAGTCGATATTAACTATTACAACATGATCATCTCATACATCCAATATATCACATCACATCGTTGGCCATATCACATTACAGGCATACCCTGCAAAAACAAGTTAGACGTCCTCTAATTGTTGTTGCATGTTTTACGTGGTGACCATGGGTATCTAGTAGGATCGCATCTTATTACGCAAACACCACAACGGAGATATATGAATTGCTATTTAACCTCATCCAAGGACCTCCTCGGTCAAATCCAATTCAACTAAAGTTGGAGAAACTGATACTCACCAGTCATCTATGAGCAACGAAGTTACTCGTAGCGATGAAACCAGTCTCTCGTAAGCGTACGAGTAATGTCGGTCCGAGCCGCTTCGATCCAACAATACCGCGGAATCAAGAAAATACTAAGGAGGGCAGAAAATCGCACATCACCGCCCACAAAAACTTTTGTGTTCTACTCGAGAAGACATCTACGCATGAACCTAGCTCATGATGCCACTGTTGAGGAACGTTGCATGGGAAACAAAAAATTTCCTACGCGCACGAAAACCTATCATGGTGATGTTCATCTATGAGGGGGATTTCAGATCAACGTACCCTTGTAGATCGCACAGCAGAAGTGTTAATAAACTCGGTTGATGTAGTGGAACATCCTCACGTCCCTCGATCCACCACGCGAACCGTCCCACGATCCGTCCCACGATCCGCTCCGATCTAGTGCCGAACGGACGGCACCTCCGCGTTCAGCACACGTACATCTCGACGATGATCTCGGCCTTCTTGATCCAGCAAGAGAGATGGAGAGGTAGATGAGTTCCCCGGCAGCGTGACATCGCTTCGGAGGTTGTTGGTGATCTAATCTTAGCAGGGCTCCGACCGAGCTCCGCAGAAACGCGATCTAGAGGAAAAACCGTGGAGGTATGTGGTCGGGCTGCCGTGGAAAAGTTTTCTCAAATCAGCCCTAAAACCACCGTATTTATAGGGGGACGGGAGGGGCCTTGCCTTGGGGCTCAAGGAGCCCCAAGGGGTTCGGCCGATGGGGGGGGAGGAGTCCTCCTCCAATCCTAGTCCAATTAGGATTGGAAGGTGGAGTCCTTCCCTTCCTTCCCACTTCTCGTTTTTTTCTCCTTTGATTTTCTATCTCCCTGCGCAGGGGCCTCTCTGGGCTTGCCCACCAGCCCACTAAGGGCTGGTGAGGCACCCCTAAGGCCTATGGGCTTCCCTGGGGTGGGCTGCCCCCCCCCCCCCCCTGGTGAAAATCCGGAACCCATTCCTCATTCCCGATACATTCCCGGTAATTCCGAAAACATTCCTGTAATCAAATGAGGTCATCCTATATATCAATCTTCGTCTCAGGACCATTCCGGAAACCCTCGTGACGTCTCGGATCTCATCCGGGATTCCGAACAACATTCGGTAACCAACCATATAACTAAAATACGCATAAAACAACGTCGAACCTTAAGTGTGCAGACCCTGCGGGTTCGAGAACTATGTAGACATGACCCGAGGGACTTCTCGGTCAATATCCAATAGCGGGACCTGGATGCCCGTATTGGATCCTACATATTCTACAAAGATCTTCTCGTTTGAACCTCAGTGCCAAGGATTCATATAATCCCGTATGTCATTCCCTTTGTCCTTCGGTATGTTACTTGCCCGAGATTCGATCGTTAGTATCCGCATACCTATTTCAATCTCGTTTACCGGAAGGTCGCTTTTCTCGTTCCGTAATACAAGATCCCGCAACTTACACTAAGTCACATTGCTTGCAAGGCTTGTGTGTGATGTTGTATTACCGAGTGGGCCCCAAGATACTTCTCCGTCACACGGAGTGACAAATCCCAGTCTTGATCCATACTAACTCAACGGACACCTTTGGAGATACCTGTAGAGCATCTTTATAGCCACCCAGTTACGTTGTGAAGTTTGATACACACAAAGTATTCCTCCGGTGTCAGTGAGTTTTATGATCTCATGGTCATAGGAATAAATACTTGACACGCATAAAACAGTAGCAACAAAATGACACGATCAACATGCTACGTCTATTAGTTTGGGTCTAGTACATCACATGATTATCCCAATGATGTGATCCAGTTATCAAGCAACAACACCTTGTACATAGTCAGAAGACCCTGACTATCCTTGATCAACTGGCTAGCCAACTATAGGCTTTCTAGGGACAATGTTTTGTCTATGTATCCACACATGTATCTAAGTCTTCATTCAATACAATTATAGCATGGATAATAAACGATTATCTTGGCATAGGAATTATAATAATAACTTATTTATCATTGCCTCTAGGGAATAATTCCAACATAAAAAATAGGGTTTTTATTTACTCTAGATGGCGCGCACGAAGAACAGAGAAGGAGTAGCAGTAGATGCTCTTTCGGTGCGAGTCCAATGCGCCCTAACTCAGCAACAGACGACAGCTACGGCGGCGGCGAACGAAGATGGTCCGGTTCCGGCGTGGTTTCGGCGACGGAGAGGTCGAGGCAGTCAAGCTCTTCTTCGCTGGCGTCGAGACTTCCAGTGGTGGCGCTAGGGCTTTTGAGCTTTGTTGTAGTAGGAGGGCGACGGGAAGAAGATTTTACCGAACGGAGATGGGGACATATTTATAGCCAGGCGGTAACTGTTGGCGCGAAAATATCAGACCAAACAGCCCCTGTCTCTACGTCTCTGCAGGACACGTGTATCCCATGACCGAATCGGTGGAGATCGTGGAGGTCGTGGTTATCCGAACGGGGAAAGTGGGGTTTAGTCAAAAAAAATTGAAGATTTGAGGATTTTGTTACGAAATCATCAGCTGACAAGGATGCAGTGAGGATTTCGGACAAAGCTTCAAGTAGAAGGCATATGAAGAATTGAATAGACTGGGTGAGAGTAGCATAGAGGGAAAGTAGGGTCCAATCACATTCACTTAGATGAAATATCAAATTGAAGAAATAGCTATAAGTGAATGTTGTTGAGTACTTGAAATCACAGTCTATCTAGGTAAACGAAAATCATCAAGTGTTTTTGAAGATTTTGATTAACTTGAGGATTTTGTGACAAAACGTCATGATGATGAATTTCAGTTTTGAAGAAAATCGCTTTTGAAGAACTATTTTGAAGAAAATCAACTTTTGAAGAAATTCAGCTTTGAAGAAATTCAACTTGAGGAATTTCAAGTTGGGTGGTGGCGTGACCCACCATATAAGAATGTTGATTATAGATGTCGCGTACAATTGTCGTAGGGCCCTGAGAATCAATTTCTTCGTTGATTGCTTCACACTCAGAGTGATATTCTTCATTAGTTGAAGAAAATCGATTCATCATGTGTTGCACATCTAAGTCATCAATTTTGCATAAGTGTTAGGATGTGTGCATGTTTTTACAAAACATTTGAAGATTCTAAGATATTTACCTCACACCGCAACTTGCAAAACCTGTTCTCATCCAAGGGCTTAGTGAAGATATCTGCCAGTTGATCGTCAGTTTTCACATGGTCGATGAGGATATTGCCCTTGAGGACATGGTCTCAAAGAAAATGATGAGGAATCTAGACGTGCTTGGTATTCGAGTGTTCTACTAGGTTATATGCAATCTTGATTGCACTCTCATTGTCGCGGTAGAGAGGCACATTCTTCATGTTGATGTCGTAGTCCTTGAGGGTTTGCTTCATCCATAGCAATTGAGCACAACATGAACCAGCAGCAATGTACTCAGCTTCGGCAGTGGAGAGTGATACGCAGTTCTGCTTCTTTGAGGACCAGCAGACTAGTGATCTTCCAAGGAAATGACATATGCCAGAGGTTGACTTGCGATCCACACGGTCACCAGCATAGTCAGAATTAGAATATCCTACAAGATGAAGATTTGAGCCCTTGGGGTACCATAATACTAGTGTTGGTGTGTGAGCTAAGTATCGAAGAACATGCTTCATAGCCTTATGGTGTGATTCCTTCGGTTTTGCTTGAAAACGTGCGCACATGCAAAAAACTAAGCATTATATCTGGCCTAGATGCACATAAATACAGTAAAGAGCCAATCGTAGAGCGATATACTTGATGATCGAATTCTTTACCATTTTTGTCAGTGCAGAGGTGGCCGTTGGTAGGCATTGGAGTCTTGGCACCTTTGCATTCATGCATGTCGAATTTCCTCAGAACACCTTTGAGGTATTTCTCCTGTGATATGAAGATTCCATTGCGTTGTTGACGAATATGAAGACCTAAGAAGAATTTCAGCTCCCCCATCATAGACTTCTGATATTCTTCACTCATCATGTAAGCAAATTCATCACTTTATCGTTTGTCAGTACATCCAAATATAATGTCATCGACATATATCTGGCACACAAATAACTCATTATCCTAGGATTTAGTGAAAAGAGTTGGATCGAGTGAACCAGGTTTGAAGCCTTTCTTCATGAGGAATTCCTTCAATGTATCATACCATGCCCGAGGCGCTTTCTTGAGACCATAGAGAGCCTTTTTGAGTCTGAAGAATTTGTCTGGATTCTTTGGATCCTCAAAACCTAGGGGCTGAGCAACATATACTTCTTCCTCAAGCTTACCATTGAGGAATGCACTTTTCACATCCTTTTGATATACGATGATGTTATGATGATTAGCATAAGCAAGTAGTATTTGAATAGCTTCAAGTCTAGCAACAGGTGGAAAAGTTTCTTCAAAATCTATTCCTTCAACCTGTGTGTAGCCTTGGGCTACAAGTCATGCCTTATTCCTCACCACTTGACCATCCTCATCTTGCTTGTTTTGGAAAATCCACTTGGTTCCGATGATGTTGTGCTTACGAGGATCTGGTCGTTTGACGAGCTCCCATACGTCATTCAGCTTGAATTGAATAAGTTCGTCTTGCATAGCTTGCATCCACTCCGGTTCCAGGAAAGCCTCAGCAACTTTTCAAGGTTCTGTGATAGACACAAAGGAGAAATGCCCATAAAAGTTAACTAAGTTTGAAGCTTTTGAGTGAGTGAGAGGACCTGGCGTGTTGATGTCATTGAGGATTTTGTCAAGTTCCACTTCATTTGCAATCCTCGGATGAGCTGGTTGAGGATTTCGTCCGGGCTGAGGAATTGGTTTTGGAGCAATTTCCTCTGGAGCATCTTCTTGATTTTCATCAATGATGGGAATGATTTCTTCATCAACTTCCTAAGTGGGAACAATGTCTTCAGTAGCTTTGAGCTTTATTGCTTCCTCAGGAGACAACTTATCTGGATCAGAAGGCAATTGCTCTCTTTGCGAGCCATTAGTTTCATCGAACCGCACATCCATAGTCTCAACAACCTTGTTGTGATAGTTGTTGAAGACTCTGTAGGTGTGCGAGTCCTTTCCATAACCGAGCATAAAACCCTCATGTGCGTTAGGTGCAAATTTTGAGCTATGGTGAGGATCTCTAATCCAACATTTTGCACCGAAGACTTTGAAATAACTTACATTGGGTTTCTTGTCTGTGAGGAGTTCATATGAGGTTTTCTTGATGAATTTGTGAAGATATACCCTGTTGATGATTTGGCATCTAGTGTTGATTGCTTCAGGCCAAAAGCGACGAGGAGTCTGATATTCTTCAAGCATGGTTCTTGCCATCTCAACCATAGTCCTGTTCTTTCTTTCGACGACACCATTCTGTTGAGGAGTATAAGGAGCAGACAATTCGTGAGTAATACCAAGTTCATCAAGATAATTATCAAGACCAGTGTTTTTGAACTCTGTTCATTATCACTCCTGATGTGTTTGATCTTGATGCCGAAATTCGTTCAGGCCCTTGAAGAAAATCGTTTGAAGACTTCCTGCACTTCAGTTTTATATAAGATGATATGCACCCATGTATATCTGGAATAATCATCAACTATGACGAAGCCATATAAAGATGTTGCATTTGTTAGTGTGGCATAATGAGTAGGTCCAAAAAGATCCATGTGAAGCAATTCAAATGGACGAGTAGTGGTCATGATGGTCTTCGAGGGGTGCTTGGATCTGGTCATTTTCTCAGATTCACAAGCACCGCAAAGATGGTCCTTGAGGAATTTGACTGATTCGATGCCGATGACATGCTTCTTCTTCGCGAGCGTGTGCAAATTCCTCATGCGTGCATGTCCGAGTTTTCGATGCCACAACCACCCTTCTGAGGTTTTTGCTAGTAAGTAAGTGGCTGGTTGAGGACCTGTAGAGAAATCAACAATGTACAAATTCCCTCTTCTAACACCTTCAAAGACTTTGGATCTGTCAGATTCCATGATAACAACACATCTGTATCTTCCAAAGATAACAATCATATCAAGATCACAAAGCATTGAGACTAACATGAGGTTAAATCCAAGGGATTCAACAAGCATTACTTTGTCCATGTGCCTGTCCTTGGAAATAGCCACTTGGCCAAGTCCCAATACCTTGCTTTTACCTTTGTCAGCATATGTGATTTGCTTCAGAGGTGATGGAGTTAGTGGCATATTCATCAGGAAGCTTTTGCCAACAGGCATGTGGTGTGTGCAGCCACTATCAAGAACCCACTCAGTACTCTTGGGTTTGTCATCCTACAGATGAATTAGTATAGCTTACCATCTCATATGCTTCAGACTTGAAGAATATGATATCAATTTCATCATAACAGAATTATAAGGACGTGTGAAATTTTTCTATTTCATCAATATTGGCTTGCGTCCTATCAAGCATTTCCTCAGGTCTCCAGCAAATTCTTCAGATGATGATTTTCATCTGGAGACCTGACCTGCAGAAGTGATTAGTGCAATTTCTTCACCACCCACATCTGAAGGGGTGGTAAAGCATTCATCATCCTGTGAGCACCATATGAGAAAGGGGGCACTGAAGCTAATGCAATTCTCTTAACAGTAGGGGGTTAAAGTACTCATATGAATATGCAGAGAACTTGTTTGAGGATTTATGAACATAATGATTTGAAGAATAACGCTCATATTCATATTCCTTGTAGTTTCCCTGCATGTTAGAAGCATTAGCACGGGTACGAGCATAGTTTTGACCGGTTGAGGATTTTGATCCTCTTGAAGACTTCGGTCCTCCTGAGGAATTTGATCTAGGGTTCAAATTCTTCATAGGTAGTGTCATGAGGACATTCACCTGTAGATTTTCAAGGCAACTTTTGGGAACCCAGATTTTCCTCAAGGGCGGGCCATTCCTGCAATTAGTTCCAACATATCGAGCAAATACTGCACCATATTGATTTTTGAACAGTTTATAGTTGGAGTCAAACGACTCATCTGAGGAATAGGATAATTCACATGAAAAGCCTTTTAGATTGGGTGGATCAAAAGGAGGCCCAGTAGCAGCAACCCATGAGGTTTTGGGATACTGCTCAGGTTTCCAATAAGATCCATCAGCATTCAATTTCCTCTCAAAGGCAATTCCTTCTTTCCTCGGGTTCCTGTACAAGATCTGCTTTTTGAGCACATCACAAAGGGTTTGATGTCCTTTGAGACTTCTATATATGCCTGTCACATACAATTCCTTCAGCCCTGCATTTTCATCAGTGACATTTGTGTTTTCCTCAAGTGAGGCATTTGAGACTACAGGAGCAGTTGAAGAATTTGTAGCAATTGAAGCATTTGATGATTCTGGTGAAGAATTAGCAGTTTCACGTTCGATGCATTTAAGAGATGGAGGAATGAATTCAGCTTGAGCATCACTGATCTTTTGAGCTAGTAATGAATCATTTTCCATACGAAGATCATCATGAGAAATCCTCAGCTTCTCTAGATCAAGCTTCCTTTGAAGAAATTCATAGGAAAGTTTCTCATGATCAATGAGGAGTGTGACATGACGATCTTGAAGATTATAAAATCTAGACTGAAGACTTTTCATATCTTCAGTGAGGATTTGGGTAAGATTCATTTCATCATTCAATAGATCATCGCTTCTAACTAGAAGTTTCTGAAGCTTTTCTAGGGCAGTTTGTTGTTTAGTGGCAATGATAGCAAGTTACTGTAACTGGGTTTTTTATAATCATCAGGTTCACAGTCACTTGAATTAGAGGAGGAAGCATCATTCGGCACCTTTGAACCTTTTGCCATGAAGCATTAGGTTGGAGCGAAGTCATTAGCATAGTCATCAGTGTGGATGGTGTTATAATTTTCTTCAAGGTTGAAGATTGACTTGTTGACGAATGTGGTTGCAAGTGCATGACTAGCCTGTCCGGATTCTGAGTCTTCATCGGAACCCTCCTCTTCATCACATTCCTCAGATTCTGCCTCGGAATCCATTTCCTTGCCAATAAGTGCCCGAGCCTTTCTGAAACTAGTCTTCTTGTGCGATGAGGACTTTGAAAATGAGGATTTTGAAGATTTCTTCTTTTTCTTCGAGTCATCAGAACTTTCATCCTTGCATTTCTTCTTCTTTGATTCCTTTCCCCAATGAGGACAATCAGCAATGTAGTGACCTGATTTCTTGCATTTGTGGTAGGTTCTTTTCTTATAGTCCTCAGATGAAGATTCTGATTTACTCATATCTCTTCTTGAAGATTTACGGAACTAGCCACGGCGTGTAAACCTCTGGAACTTCCTCACGAGCATTGCAAGCTCCTGTCCAAATTCTTCAGGATCACCAATGCTAGCATCCGAGTCTTCTTCTTCAGATGAGCAAATTGCTTTGGCCTTCAGTGCACGTTGTCTAGAATAGCTTGGTCCATATAGATCTCTCTTTTCTTCTTGTTGGAATTCGTGAGTATTGAGTCTTTCGAGTATATCAGCTGGATCAAGCATCTTGTAGTCTGGTCTTTCTTGAATCATTAGAACTAAAGTATGAAATGAAGAATCCAAAGACCTTAGCAGTTTCTTCACAACTTCATGATCAGTAATGTCTCGAGCTTCCAGTGCTTGCAGTTCATTTGATATGTCAGTGAGGTGATCAAAGGTATCTTGGCAGCTTTCATTGTCAAACCTCTTGAAGCGATTGAAGAGATTGCGAAGAATATCAACAAGGGAAATCAGGCTGGGTTGATACTCCTTCATTAACTTTGGACAGCCTTTCCCAGATAAGTTTCGCTGAGCCCAAAGAACTCACTCTGCCATACCAGCCCTTGCTCAGATGGCCACAGATGATATTCTTTGCTTGAGAATCAAGTTGCTTGAATTTCTTCACATCAGCGGAAGAGATAGTAGCAGAGATGATAGGGACGCCATGTTCCACAATATACCAGAGATCATTGTCAATAGCTTGTAGATGCATCTGCCTCTTGGTCTTCCAGAAGGGAAAGTCCTTTCCTTCGAAAGTAGGACAAGCTGCAGTAACCTTAATCATGCCTGCAGTCGACATAACTAAAACTCCAGGTGGTTAAACCAAAATCACACAGAACAAGAGAGTACCTTGCTCTGATACCAACTGAAAGTGCGTTATATCGACTAGAGGGGGGTGAATAGGAGATTTTTAGAATTTCATCACTGAGGAAATTCCTTCTGAGGAAATTCCTCACTGATGACTAACTTACAGCGGAAACATCAAAGGATCCAGAGTGCAAAGTATCACTACAGCAGTTTTTCAGGATGAAGAATATAAAACAGTTTGCACAGTATGCAAGCACGCAGAAAACAGATGAGGATTAACTCGCTTGAGAATTTGGGGTTGAGGAATTTCAGAGAAAGTCTTCAGCAAATTCTTCAAACAGTGACAGTGAAAATCATCAACACACAATTTGAGGAATATAAAGAGTTAAGGAAATAGAACCCGTTTCACAGTGAAGACAGTGGTTGATGACCCAGTTCCAACTGCTGTGACAGTTGTACATCTGGTTTGGAGCGGCTTGGTATTGAAAGCAAAGGACACACAGTCCCGGGACACACAGTCCCTACCGTATTCTCCTTGGGCTAAGAACACACAGTCCTCACCCAACACTCGTGGTAAGTCTTCAGGGCAGACTTCCAAACCCTCACAAACTTGGTCACCTGGCGATCCACAATTGACTGCTAGATTGCTCTAGACCATGACGCCTAACCGTCTTGAGCATGCACGGTCCTCAAAGGTAAAAGGATTCAGTCCCACATAGGAACAACTTCTTCAGTGATCCTCAATCACTTGGTTTTCGGTTTGTTGTTTGGTGTTTGGGGTATTCTCTCACTTATGAATTACTCTCGAAGACTGAGGAATTTGGGTTGCTCTTATGACAAGTGCAGTTTCTAACGGAGCAGCCAACCAGCTAATGGTTGTGGGGGCGGCTATTTATAGCCTGGGAGCATCTCGACATGATTTGACATTAATGCCCTTAAATAATATGACCGTTGGTGCGGATAAGACCAATGATGTTGCGTGGTTATCGATAACGGTCGGGACCCTCAACTGTGAGAGTCCTCATGTCTCTCATATTCCTCACTTGAGGCGTTTGGTAGGATTAGGCTTGGGTTGAGCATTGCTTCCGTGTCAACAGACCTTCCCCTGCAACGACACCAGAGGAATGCAGCTAGCACTCGCCAGCAAGGAAACTAGAAGAATGTTGTTGATGTCCCACCAGCGCGTGGGTTCGCGGCAGTTTTCGAGGGTAGAGTATTCGACCCAAATTTGTTGGTACGCCAGTCAGGAGGTGAGAGAATACTCTCGAGTATTAGCAGCTGAATGTGTCAGACTCAACCACACCTAAAAGATTAGTATCTGCAAGCAAAGTATCAGCAGCAAAGTAGTATGATACCAACGGTGTCAAAAACGATCTGTTGACGACAGACTATTTTTAACTATCGTGTCAATGGCGCCAGAAGTTGCCCGTTGACGGAAATTGTCTTTCACCGTCAACGACGAGCGAACCAGAATTGTAGCAGGTAGCAGCAATGTAACGAGTAACAGAAGTGGCAAGGAACAGCAGTAGTGACAGTAGTAGCAAGTAGCAACAGTAGCAAACGACAGTAGTAACAGCAGTAGCAAGTAGCAACAGTAGTAACAGCAGTAGCAGCAGAGCAAGACAAGTAACAACAGTAGTGGGACAAACTCGTAGGCAATGGGTAAGTGATTCGTTTGGATGATATTCGTCATGCAACAGTTATAACACGGAGAGATATGTGGCTAGCTCCGGTTCGTCAATGTGATGTAGGCATGCACTCCGTGTGTAGTCATATGTGCTTAGGGAAAAGAACTTGCATGCCATCTATTGTCCATCCCGCTCGTGGCAGTGGGGCCAAAAGGATACTATAGGATATTAAGGTTCTCCTTTTAATAAAGAACCGGAACAATGCATTAGCACTTGGTGAACACATGAACTCCTCAAACTATGGTCATCACCGGGAGTGGTTCCGGTTATTGTCACTCCGGGGTTGTCGGGTCATAACACATAGTAGGTAACTACAACTTGCAAGATCGGATCTAAAACACACATATATTGGTGACAACATAGTAATTTCAGATCTGAAATCATGGCACTCGGGCCCTAGTGACAAGCATTAAGCATGGCAAACTAGTAGCAACATCAATCTCAAAACATAGTGGATACTAGGGATCAATCCCCATCAAAACTAACTCGATTACATGATAGATCTCATCCTACTCATCACCGCCCAGCGAGCATACAAATAGATTACTCACGAAAGATGAAGAGCTTCATGGAATTGGAGAGGGAAGAAGGTTGATGATGACGATGGCGACGATTTTCCATCTCCGGAGCCCAAAACGCACTCCAGATTTGTCCTCCAGATGAAGAACAGGATGTGGTGGCGCCTCCGTATCGCAAACGCGACGAAATCTTCTCTTCTGATTTTTTTTTGGGCGAAAGTGAATTTATAGAGCTAAGATTGGGGGCGGTAGAGCCATGTGGGCCCCACAAGCTTGGTTGGCGCGGCCAGGGGGTTGCCGCGGCAGCACGGCTTGTCGCCCACTCGCCCACCCCCTCTGGTGGATCTTTGCGCAGGTATTTTTCATATTTTCCAGAAAAATTCTCCGTAATTTTTAGGACGTTCCGAGAACTTTCATTTCTACACAAAAACAACACCATGGCAATTCTGTTGAAAGCAGCGTCAGTACGGGTTAGTTCCATTCAACTCATGCAAATTAGAGTCCAAAACAAGGGCAAAAGAGTTTGGAAAAGTAGATACGATGGAGGCGTATCGAACTCCCCCAAGCTTAAAACCTTTCTTGTCCTCAAGCAACTCAGTTGACAAACTGAGAGAGAAAGAAGAAAAAACTTTGACAAACTCTGTTTGATCTTGTTGTTGCAACTATGTCTAACTCATAACCAGAATTTCAACAAGATCACAAGTTAACCACATAACCAAGTGACACAAAGGTCTCACGGTAAACTAATATCAATGGCATAATCAGCTAGCGAGCAAATAATAATGAGTTTCAGATACCAACAATTCAATCAAAACAAGCATGAAGCAATATGAATAGGTGGTATCTCGCTAGCTCTTTCTGAGACCGCAGAACATAAATGCAGAGCACTTTCAAAATCAAGGGCTGACTAAACCTTGTAATTCATAGCAACGAAGATATAGTCATAGTCATACTCAATATCTATCAAAAGCAAAGCATAAAAATGACACAGGTGCTCTCTAATTGGTGCTTATATAAGAAGAGGATGACTCAACAGGAAAATAAATAGACAGGCCCTTCGCAGAGGGAAGCATTGATTTGCAGAGGTGCCAGAGCTCAAGCTTTGAAAACAGAGATAATAATTTTGGGTGGCATGCTTTCATTGTCAACGCAATGACCAAGAGTTCTCAATGTCTTCCACGCGACTCATGCTATAGGAGGTTCCCAAACAGAAAAGTAATGTTTTAATCCCCCACCACCAATCAATCACACTCCATGGCTAGCCGAATCCTCGGGTACCGTCCATACAAACATCAATCCAGGGGGAGTCTTGTTTTAGAGTTATGTTTTCGATTTAAGCGTGGAACTGGGCATTCCAATTACCGGCCCCTTTCTCGTGAATGACAGTGAATAAACACATGTCGAGGATAACACGCCTAACATGGAAGATATCAATAGCCCCCTGTCACCACATGAGTGGTTCGGGCATGCAAAACAGATTATTTCTTGAAGGTTTAGAGGATGGCACATGCAAATTTACATGGAACAGCAGGTAAATACCGCAAATAGGTAGGTATGGTGGACTCTCATGGAAAAACTTTTGGGTTTATGGAAGTGGATGCACAAGCAGTATTTCGCTTAGTACAAGTGAAGGCTAGCAAAAGACTGGGAAGCGACCAACTAGAGAGCGACAACAGTCATCAAGATGCAATGAGTTTGACTAACATGGAATGCAAGCATGAACAGGATATAAATCACCATGAACACGAACATCATAGAGGCTATGTTGATTTTGTTTCAACTACATGCATGAACATGCGCCAAGTCAAGCCACTTGAATCATTCAAAGGAGAATATCATCCTATCATACTACATCATAGTCATCTCAAAATCCATGTTGGCATTCAAGACAAACCATTATAAGCTCCTAGCTAAATAAGCATGGCATCAGAAACTATGATCTCTAAGTTGTCATTGCAAACATGGTTCTCTCACAACAAAGCTGAATCTGGGACGATAAGCTAGTCATATTTACAAAAACAAAATAGATAGAGTTCATACCAGCTTTTCCAGTCTCAGTCACTTCATCATGTATCATCATTACTGCCTTTCATTTGCATGATCGAACGATGTGAACAATAATAAGAGTGCTCGTGCAATGGACTAAGCTGAATCTGCAGGCAAACACAAAGGAGAAGACAAAGTAATATGGCTCTTTAAAAGCTAATCAATTATGCATGCAAGAGCCACTAAACATTGTAAACAATATCTTCTACCTTGACCCAAAGAAAAAGAAAAAGAAAACTATATACACGGGAAAGCTCCCAACAAGCAAAAAGAAGTAAGGAAAATATTTTTGGGTTTTCTCAAAAGGACACAAAAAACAAGAAAAAAAGAAAACAAAAATGAACTAGCATGGATAATACATGGCAAAGTGTAAACACCGACGAACAAAGCGAAAGCATAAGCATGAATGTAAAGTCGGTGAGAACACGTACTCCCCCAAGCTTAGGCTTTTGGCCTAGCTTGGTCTACTCCCAAGGATGGTCCTTGCGAAATCAAAATCATAATCGGGGTTATACGGGAGCACTGCAGCCACTGCCTGAATAGCTGCCTCATGAAGACGAGGAGTCGTCGCCTCCCTCTCGTACTCCTATGCCTCTCCTATGGTTATGTAGTATCTCCGTTTTACGTGAAAGTCAAAGAAAGCAGGAGCAGGAAGGATAATATGGAGGACACACTGCCGGTTAAATATCAATCGGTATAGGAGGGATTCATCATCCCTCTCAAGAAACTGGTAGCGTGTCAGAGCGACGCGGTCAAGGAAAGTTGTATGGAGCGGGGGATCTCCTGCGCGGATGGGTACTCCAAGAAAATTTGCTATGCGAGTGGCATAGATGCCGCCAAATAAATCTCCCTCAATAGCGTTTTTATTCAGCCTCCTTCCTATAATAGCTCCCATGTTGAAGATTTTATCACCCGTAACTGCTCTCTTTAGGATACTAAGGTCGGATGCGCATAGGTGACAATGTTCAACCTTACCGTTAAGGCATCTACCTATGAAGAGGGCAAAGTAGTGCAAGGCAGGGAAATGAATGCTTCCTATGGTAGCTTGCGTGATATCTCTAGTTTCTCCAACAGATATACTAGAGAAAAACACTCTAACCGAAGATTTAGCAGGATCTTTAAGATTACCCCCATCGGGTATTTTCCAAATCCTATTGAAATCCTCCAAATCCATGGCATAAGATTTATCATACAAGTCAAAAAGTATGGATGAGTCACGGCCAACTGAAAATTTAAATCTACGTACGAAAGAGGCAGTGAGCATAGCATACTGTTCACATTTATCTGAGAGGAATTCTTCTAACCCGGCATTGCGGACAAGTGTATCAAACTCATCCTTGAAGCCTGCTTCGATCATGAACTCATCGGAAGGCCATTCACATGGTTGTACCGGTGCGTCCCTTAGTTGATAAGGATCGGGCTCCCGAAAAGAAAGATGGGGACCCTTCTTACTTGAGGAGCCACCATGAAACTTCCTCCTGAACATAATTTCTCTTTGCTGAAATTTTGAAGTTCAAGAGAAAATTGAATAAAGACCAACCACCCCTTGTAGCAACTACTCCAACTAGTGCCTATAGACCGTATCACGCGCTAAAACTACTTGGGACCAGCTAAAATCAACATTTCAAGCTCAAGAACAAGGTCACCATGGTAGCAAGAATACGCGAAGGATAAAGCACTAGAGCAAAAACTAATTGGACCAATGGAGGAGTCACTTACCAATGAGCAATTTCCCCAAAACGGTTCGGAGAATGATGCTTTGAGCAAGGAGATCGAAAATCACAGCCAAATGAGCAAGAACACGGGTTTGAGCTGCGAAACAATTTTTTATGGAAGAAGAAGAAGAGGATGGGAGCTGGAGTGAGTGGAGGGGGCCCCTGTGGGCCCCACAAGCTTGCTCCCCGCGGCCAGGGGGGTGGTCACGGTGACAAGGCTTGTGGCTCACTGGGGTGGCCCCCAGGCCAGCTCTCTGTCCCAGTATTTTTCAAATATTCCAGAAAAAATCATACTAGATTTTCAGGACCATCGGAGAACTTTTATTTTTGAGGTATTTTTCTCCGGGACGCTAAAACAGAAAACAGGAAAAACTAAACTAAACCTATCATTTTTCTTCCAAGCAACAGAAAGTAAAAGCTTCAAATAGAGGTATGTGACTCTTTGATTCATCCATTTCATGGTCATCGAAAGAAATCCGTCAATCGGGTTGATCAAATCCTTATGACAAAACTTTCTCGAATCGCAAGAGAGAATAGAGAATTTTCGAATAGCCACTAAGTCACCTCAATGGGGATATGTCTCCCCAACAAGCAATTCATACTTCATCCTAACACGAGGAATAGGGCATTCAAAGCTCCAAATAAGAATCGATGGAGTTTTTTCGATAGCATTGATGCAATGTACTTGATATCGTTTCTTCAGAAAGTGCACGGTGTGCTCATTACCGTTGACATGGAAAGTGACATTGCCTTTGTTGCAATCTATAATAGCTCCTGCAGTGTTTAAAAAGGGTCTTCCGAGGATGACAGCCATGGCATCGTCCTCGGGAATATCCAAGATAACAAAGTATGTTAAGATAGTGGTGTTAGAAACCACAACGGGCACGTCCTCGCAAATGCCAACAGGAAAAGCAGTTGATTTGTCGGCCATTTGCAGAGAGATTTCAGTGGGTGTCAACTTATCCAGTTCAAGTCTACGATAAAGAGAGAGCGGCATAACACTAACTCCGGCTCCAAGGTCACATAAGGCAGTTCTTACATAGCTTCCTTTAATGGAGCAAGGTATAGTGGGCACTCCGGGATCACCAAGTTTCTTAGGAGTTCCACCTTTGAAAGTGTAATTGGCAAGCATGGTGGAGATCTCAAGATCTGGTATCTTCCGTTTATTGGTCACGATATCTTTCATGTACTTGGCATACGAAGACATTTTGAGCATATCAACTAACCGCATCTACAGAAAGACGGGTCTTATCATTTCAATAAAGCGCTCAAAATCCTCATCATCCTTTTTCTTGGATGGCTTAGGAGGAAAGGGCATAGGTCTCTGAACCCATGGCTCTCTTTCTTTACCATGCTTCCTAGCAGTGAAGTCATTCTTATCGTATCTCTTAGGTTGTGGGTTATCAGGATTAACCGTAGGTTCAATCTCCACATCCTTATCATTGCTAGGTTGAGCATCATTATGAGCATCGCTGTCCATATTGTCACCAGGTTCATGTTCATCACCAGATTGTGTTTCTGCATCAGACGCAGAAATATCATTTGGTTCTTCAGGTGTGATAGTATTTGGTGAACTAACATGCAGGTTTCTATCATCCTTCTTCTTCTCCTTAGGATGACTGGGTGCATCTCCATTAATTCCCTGAGAATCTTGATCAATTCTCTTAGGATGACCTTCAGGATACAAAGGTTCCTGAGTCATTTTGCCTCCTCTAGTAATGACTCTGACAGAGTTGTCATTTAATTCATTGAGGAAGTCATTGTGAGCTTTAAGTACTTGTTCTACCTAAGTAGTAATCATAGTGGCATGTTTACTCAGAATCTTCAGATCATTGACTTTTCTGTCTACACAAGCACTTAAATGACTAAGCATACGAGTACTTTGTTCCAAATGTCTGCGAACATAATCATTGAAACTCTGTTGTTTGGCAACAAAGTTGTCAAATTCATCAAAGCATAGGCTAGAAGGTTTATCAAAAGGAATATCACTCTCATCAAACCTACGCAGAGAATTTACTTCTACTACCTGTATCGGGTTATCGAGACCATGGATCTCTTCTATAGGTGGTATATTTTTGACATCTTCAGATCTAATGCCTTTCTCTTGCATAGGTTTCTTGGATTCTTGCATATCTTCGGGACTGAGGAATAGAATACCTCTTTTCTTCGGAGTTGGCTTAGGAGGTGGTTCGGGAATAGTCCAAGCATTATCGTTGATTAAGATGTTATTTA
This sequence comes from Hordeum vulgare subsp. vulgare, assembly GCF_904849725.1. Classification (NCBI taxonomy): domain Eukaryota; kingdom Viridiplantae; phylum Streptophyta; class Magnoliopsida; order Poales; family Poaceae; genus Hordeum; species Hordeum vulgare. The sequence goes on along the minus strand of NC_058519.1, from coordinate 321,868,874 downwards.
GTAGAGTCTCAGCTTGTTCTACCGTTCGTTCCCTAAAAACACAACCGGCACAACTATCTAGGTGGTCTTTAGAAGCATCGGTAAGTCTGTTATAGAAGATATCAAGTATCTCGTTCTTCTTAAGAGGGTGATCAGGCAAAGCATTATGTAGCTGGACGAGCCTCCCCCGAGCTTGTGGGAGACTCTCTTCTTTGAGTTGAGCAAAGTTGTATATTTCCTGCAAGGCAGCTTGCTTCTTATGGGCAGGGAAATATTTCTCACAGAAGTAATAGACCATATCATGGGGACTACTCACACATCCAGGAGCAAGAGAAGTGAACCCGGCTTTAGCGTCATCCTTTAGAGAGAAAGGAAACAACTTAAGGATATAGTAGTGGCGGATCTTCTCCTCACTAGTGAAAAGGGTGGCTACATCGTGTAGTTTGGTAAGATGGGCTACAACCGTCTCAGACACATAACCGTGGAAAGGATCAGATTCGATAGAGAGATTAGCTCAGGATCGACAAAGAATTCATAATCCTTATCGGTTATAAAGACAGGTGAAGTGGCAAACTTCGAGTCGTATTTCATCCTAGCTTTCAGGGATTTTTCCTTCCACTTGAGAAGTAATTTCTCAGCGTCATAGGCATCCTTACACGCAAGAAAATCCTCAGCTATCTCTCCCTCCATAACGTAACCCTCAGGTATATCAGGCAATTCATATCTAGGAGAGCTAGATCTAGCAGGAGCAAAAGCAGGTTCTATCTCAATAGCATCGGTAGTTTCAGAAGCATCACGAGCATTGGCAGTAACTCTAGAAATATGAGCATCAAGGAATACCCCTAGTGGCACATCAGGCAAAGTAGTATCTCTAGCAGTATCAAGCATAGCATCATCAGGCAAAATAGCATCTCTAGCATCATCAGGCAAAGCGGTATCAGTCATAGCATATCTAGCAGTATCAAGCATAGCATCATCAGGCATAGTATCAAGCATAGCATCATCAGGCATAGTATCAAGCATAGCATCATCAGGCATAGTATCAAGCATAGCATCTCTAGCAGTAGCATCATACGCATCATCAAGCATAGGCGACAAATCAAGATTTCTAGTAGGAGGTGATGTTGCAAACTTACTCATAACTGAAGGTGAATCAAGTGCAGAGCTAGATGGCAGTTCCTTACCTCCCCGCATAGTTGAGGGCAAGACTTTGGTTTTTGGATCCTTCAGATTCCTCAAAACATAAGCAGATGTGATCAGCAGATATAAATCCCAAGTGACTCAGAGAATATAGCAATACCTCCCCGGCAACGGCGCCAGAAAAATGCTGCTTCCGTGTCAACAGACCTTCCCCTGCAACGGCACCAGAGGAATGCTGCAAGCACTCCCCAGGAATGAAACTAGAAGAATGTTGTTGATGGACCACCAATTTGTGGGTTCGCGACAATTTTTGAGGTTAGAGTATTCGACCCAAATTTGTTGGTACACCAGTTATGATGTGAGAGAATACTCTCGATTATTAGTAGCTGAATGTGTCAGATTCAACCACACCTGAAAGATTAGTATTTGCAAGAAAAGTATCAGCAGCAAAGTAGTATGATAGCAACGGTGTCAGAAACGATCTGTTGACGGCAGACTATTCCTACCTGTCGTATCAATGGCGCCAGAAGTTGCCCGTTGACGGTAATTGTCTTTTCCCGTCAACGACGAGCGAACTAGAATTGTAGCAGGTAGCAGCAGTGTAACGAGTAACAGAAGTGGCAAGGAACAGTAGTAGTGACAGCAATAGCAAGTAGCAACAGTAGCAACCGACAGTAGTAAAAGTAGTAGCAAGTAGCAACAGTAGTAACAGCAGTAGCAGCAGAGCAAGACAAGTAACAGCAGCAGTGGGACAAACTCGTAGCCAATGGTCGGTGATTCGTTTGGATGATATTCATCATGCAACAGTTATAACACGGAGAGATATGTGGCTAGCTCCCGTTCGTGAATGTGATGTAGGCATGCATTCCGTGTGTAGTCATACGTGCTTAGGGAAAAGAACTTGCATGACATCTATTGTCCATCCCTCCCATGGCAGCGGGGTCCAAAAGGATACTACAGGATATTAAGGTTCTCCTTTTAATAAAGAACCGGAACAACGAATTAGCACTTGGTGAACACATGAACTCCGCAAACTATGGTCATCACCGGGAGTGGTTCCGGTTACTGTCACTCAGGGGTTGTCGGGTCATAACACATAGTAGGTAACTACAACTTGCAAGATCGGATCTAAAACATACATATATTGGTGACAACATAATAATTTCAGATCTGAAATCATGGCACTCGGGCCCTAGTGACAAGCATTAAGCATGGCAAAGTAGTAGCAACATCAATCTCAGAACATAGTGGATACTAGGGATCAATCCCTGTCAAAACTAACTCGATTACATGATAGATCTCATCCTACTCATCACCGCCCAGCGAGCCTACGAATAGATTACTCACGAACGATAAAGAGCTTCATGGAATTGGAGAGGGAAGAAGGTTGATGATGACGATGGCGACGATTTTCCCTCTCCGGAGCCCAAAACGGACTCCAGATCTGTCCTCCAGATGAAGAACAAGATGTGGCGGCGCCTCCGTATCGCAAACGCGACAAAATCTTCTCTTCTGATTTTTTTGTGGGTGAAAGTGAATTTATATAGCTAAGATTGGGGGCGGCAGAGCCACGTGGGCCCCACAAGCTTGGTTGCTGCGGCTAGGGGGTGGCCGCGGCAACAGGGCTTGTGGCCCACTGGCCCACCCCCTCTGGTGGATCTTTGCGCAGGTATTTTTCATATTTTCCGGAAAAATTCTGTGTAAATTTTCAGGACGTTCCGAGAACTTTCATTTCTGCACAAAAACAACACCATGGCAATTCTGCTGAAAACAGCGTCAGTCCGGGTTAGTTCCATTCAAATCATGTAAATTAGAGTCCAAAACAAGGGCAAAAGAGTTTCGAAAAGTAGATACGATGGAGGCGTATCAAGCATCATGAGGAAATTCATTCCAATGTGTGACCTCGACCCCCTTTAACAGTACGGTGTTCCTATTACTCAAGTGTGAAGAAAATAAAACAGAAAGGATAAATCTTCATGCTTCAAAGTCTTCAGATTGATTTTCTTCAGGACACACCGAATTCCTCAATTTCAATATTTTCATGAGGAATATCAGTTTCATCGCAAATTCTTCGCGATTCAATTCTTCAACTTCAGAACAATTTCTTCAACCGAAGATATACATTTTTAGGGGTCGATATTCATCGAATATTTCAAACTCCTCAGCGACTTATAGATCATGTGTACACTCATCAACACATTAGATACTTAACCTATAAGTCTTCAAACCACCAAAATCACAAAGGGGCACTAGATGCACTTACACTAACCAAGCACCAAGGCTTGTTAGACTATGCCAAGTGGAATGTTACCATGACCAATAGCCAAGGAGTTTAAGTCAAGTATGTTCCCAACCCTAACTCCGCTCAAGCCCGTCAGGTCAATTGTCTGTCAGGAATTGAGTTGGATCAAGTGCGAGCGGTATGTGAATACCTAGATATCTTTCCTTATGAGCTGCCCAGAATGCTTCCTGGCCATGACATTGAGTTCATCATTGAGCTAATGCCCGAAGAAGGACCCATCTATAAGATTCCCTATTGAATCGGATCTAAAGAGTTGGCTGAATTGAAGAAGCAACTAGCCGAGTAGCCCAGGAAGGGATTCTTTCACCCTAGTGCCTCTCCTTGGGGATCACCTGTTCTATTTGTGTCAAAGACGGGCAGAACTATATGACTGTGTGCGGATTACCGTTCTCCCAATGAGGTCAAAATAAAGAACAAGTTCCCACTCCCCAAGATTGAAGACCTGTTCGATCAGCTGAATAGTGAAATAGTGTTTTACAAGATCGATCTCGGGTATGGGTACTACCAGCTGAAGATCAGACCCCAAGATATTCCAAAGAGGACATTCGTGACCCGATATGGCCTATATGAGTACACGGTCATGGCATTTGGGTTAATCAATGCCCTGGCTTACTTCATGTACCTCATGAACAAAGTTTGCATGGATTACTTGGACAAGTTTGTCATTGTATTCATTGAAAACTTAGTCGTCTTCTCCAAGTCTGAAGAAGAGCATGAGAAACACTTGAGGATGGTCCTGGATAAGCTTCGAGAGCACCAGCTTTATGCCAGGTTCAGCAACTGTGAATTCTGGCTGCATGAAGTTGGGTTCTTCGGTCATGTATTGACGGCAGAAGGATTGTTAGTGGATCCTACAAAGATTAAAGTCATGACCGAATGGCCATTTCCAAGCAATGTGAAGGAAATCAGAAGCTTTATCAGACTCGTGGGATATTATCGCAAGTTTGTCAAAGGGTTCTCGAGCATTCCTAGACCCATGACTCGGCTCTTGAAGAAGAGGAAGAAGTTCAATTGGATGTCGAGGTGCGAAGAAAGCTTCCAAGAGCTCAAGAAGAGATTGACAATAGCCCCAATTTTGGCCACCCCTGATATCCACAAGGAGTTTATGATTTATTGTGATGCATCAAGAACCGAGCTTGGTGATGCTCTAATGCAAGAAGGCAGAGTTGTAGAATATCTATCCAGACAGCTACATACTCAAAAGAGAACTACGCCACTCATGATCTTGGGTTGGCAGCTGTGGTTCACGCCCTAAAGACATTGTGGCATTAAACAGACCGCAATAGTTTGAAATATATTTTCACTCAAAGGGAATTGAACATGAGGAAACGAAAATGGTTGGAGTCGATCAAAGACTATGACCTGAGTGTTCAATATCACCCTCAAAAGGCCAATGTGCTAGCACATGCCTTGAACAGAAAGGCTTGTTCCTTGAATGTTGTGATTAAGGAAAGGCTACCTGCCTTGTATGCAGAACTTGAAAGCTTTGGGTTGAAACTAGATGCACCAGGATTTTTGGCCAACCTTGAAGCAAAGCCAACCTTGATGGATGATATTAAGGAAGCTCAGAAGGTACATGAGGGGATTGAAGGAATCAAGAGGAAGATCAAGAGAGGCAATGCCCCGAGAATCTCATTGGATGAACAAGGAGTCCTAAGGTTTGGGAATTGCATTTGCGTACCAAACAAAGTTGAGCTCAAGAACTTGGTCTTGCAAGAAGACCTTAATACTCTGTATTCCATCCATCCTGGAGGAATCAAGATGTACCAAGACCTCAAGGCAAGATTTTGGTGGCATGGCATGAAGAGAGAAATAGTCACTTGTGTTGCTAAGTGTGACATATACGAGAGAGTTAAAGCTGAGCATCAGCGGCCCGCTGGATTATTGCAACCGCTCAAGGTGCCAGAATGGAAGTGGGAAAAATTTGGGATCGACTTCAGCACCGGATTGCCCAAGTCAAGCAAAGGACATGACTCCATTTGTGTCATCCTCGACCACCTAACCAAGGTAGCCCACTTCATTCCCATCAATACCACCTATGATGGAAGCTAGCTAGCCAATCTCTACATCAGCCGTATCGTGAGCCTTCACGGAATTCCAAAGGAGATTGTGTAGGATCGAGATAACCAGTTTACCTCGAGATTTTGAAAGAATTTTAAAGAAGCCATGGGAACCAAGCTATCCTTCAGCAGTGCTTTTCACTCTCCGGCAGGTGGACACACGGAACAAGTAAATCAGATACTCGAATAGATGCTTCGTTCTTGTGTTCTAGCGTATGGAGCCAAGTGGGAAGACCGCTTACCCTTTGCTGAGTTCTCCTACAACAACAACTATGATTCAAGTCTATAAATGGCACCATTTGAGGTGTTGTATGGTCGCAAGTGTCACACTCCCCTCAACTCGTCAGAAATCGGAGCAGGACAAGTGTTTGGACCAGATATCCTCCGTGAAACAGAAGAGCAAGTTCAACTCGTGAGAGAACGTCTAGAGACTGCTAAGTCAAGACAGAAGAGCTATGACGATTCCCATCGCCGAGAAGAAAACCTCAACTTGGGAGATCATGTATATCTCCGACTCACGCCTCTCAAAGGGACCCAACAATTCCACATCAAGGGAAAGCTTGCACCAAGATATATCGGCCCCTTCAAGATCACCGCAACACGAGGAGAAGTTTCCTACCAGCTAGATCTACCTTGTGAGCTTTTGGATGTGCACAATGTTCTCCATGTGTCACAGCTCGGGAAGTGTCTCCAAGTTCCCTACTGCCCTGACCAGTAGAACGATATCGATCATCAAGCCATTAACCTTCAGCCAGATCTCACTTATCATGAAAGGCTAGTTCACATATTGGATGAAGCCGACCGTTGTACCCGAAGCTGCACCATCAAGTACTACAAGGTCAAGTGGAGCAACCACACCAAAGCAGAAGCAACCACGAAGCATGAACACTACCTTAGATCCGAGTTCCCTTATTTGTTTAGCGCCTAGCCTAGCAATCCCGGGCACGAGATTATTGTAAGGGGGTAAGTCTTTCACACCCTGTGTTTGTACCACATTTCTATGTTATGAGTTATACAAATTTGGAACAATTAAAACTTTTTGTGTGCGTGTGATGTTTGAATTGATTGATTTTTTCTTGAGTGCTGGATTGTGTTTTAGTTCCGAAAAATCCTCCTACTCTCCAAACTCATCTTCTTGCTCCAAACCTTTGCCCAATGACCATACATGTGTATAGGACCTAAAACCATTTTTACGAGAAAGCATTTATTTAATTTAAGCTTTCAAAACCCCATGAATTGAGGTTTGTACTACAAGTCCTGAAATTAGGAAAGATGTTTTGCCCCAAATATTTTATCTCGATCGTATTGTCCAAAAAAACTTCCCAAACCACAAAACTAATATTTTAAAAGTTATTTTTATGTTTTATTTAAATACCTATTTTTGAGTCCAGAAATGGTCTTTTATAAGGGAAAATTATTTTTATGCTTCCAAAATATTTGAAAAAATTAGGGAAACTTAGTGGCCATCTATTTTCCATATATAAGAGTTGCAACACATGGTCATGTTCAAAAAATTGGACAAAACGCTCTAAAACCATTTCTGCCTATTACAAGAATTTGAAATATTTCTATAAGAAATATTCTCAAACAAACCCGCGGAAATTCTTTCAAAGTTTCATCTCAATCCTAATTGTTTTGGTTCACAAAAATATCTCAAAACCCTCTCTATCCAGATTCAAATTTAAGCAACTCTACATTAACAAGTTTCTCCATTTCCTCTCAAACTTTGTAGTAATGATCTAACCCCCAAATGATGTTGCTATACCAAGTAGTGCATTAGGAGGAGTGAATTAGCCTAACTAGATCTAAGAAAACCATTTTCTGCTCATTTCTAGGGTTTACAAAGTTTGCATTAGCAGCTTTCTCTAAATGAGCTCAAAATTGGTAATCAAGCTTATTTATTCCAATCATTTGATCATCTTAAGTTTCAACACCAGTGAAGTACGAAAGACAACCCAAACATGGATCAAACACCTTCTTGTGGAATGGTAAAACCCGTGTCTTGAGCCCTTTCCCTATTCTCCTTGACCCCAACTTTCCACCACAATAGCTCCTAGTTAATATTCACCTACAGAAGCAATAGCCAAACGTCTACTCAATCATGGATTGGGGTGAACCCCCCTTTTACTCCTCTGGACAGCCCTATCTCTCTTCTCTCTCTGCTCTCTCCCACTCATGGCCCTTTGAGAGAACCCAAAGCCACTATCCATTTGTTTACTCCCTCCTGCGGTGCATGCACAATAGAAGACACACTAGAGCGCGTCAAAAGCACTACCATGTCGGCCAAAGTGGCGCTCTGGAGTGTGTTGTCATGCTCCAGAGAGTTGACCTCTCTCTCCTGGCCACCTCCGGCCTTCCTTCACACCAGTCGAGGCAGACTAGCGTCTGGTACACACCTTCTTATCGCCCCCTCCTCTCTCTCCCTCTAACGGCTCTCTACACGCATGCCATGGCCGCCCCTCTTGCACAATGCATAGCCTCGCACGCGTGAGCGTTAGGGCCAGGAAGCGCCTCTCCTCTCCCTCCCTGGCCTCCTATTCCACCTCCACCAACGCCCCCGAGCTACCCTTGCCTCCTCCCATGGCCGGTAGAGCCGATATTGCAGATGCACGTGAGCTGTGTCCATGGTGGACCATGGCCCGGGTAAAAAGGAAGCCCTCGGCCATCCTTTTGCTCCTACCCGCTCTCTCTCAACCGCAGTCGCACGCTTGCACCACTGGTTCCACCATCTGAAGCCCCGGGGCTCATAATCAAGCCGAGCTCTGCCACATCGGAGCCCACGTGATCTTCGGGTACGACCACCCTCCGGCTCCGTTCTCTTCTCCTTCGACCCTCTCTCATCTTCGTGACCATTTTCCCTTCCTCTCCCTGGTGGATTACTACAGGAAGTGCCGGATTCAACCTCTCCTAGAGAAGTTCTATTGTAGCCTTCTTGGTCGTCAGTGACTCTGGCCACACCGGTGACTCCCTCGACCTCCACCCGAACGGCGACGACACCTTGCACCAATCCCCATCCTCACATGTTGCTGTCGTGCCCCGAACCAACGTCGATGTGCTCGCCGCCCCTCTAGCCATGGGTTGATGACGACCAGGGGTCACTCGTCAGCCTCTACCTCGCCCCCACATTTCTCACCCAGGCTGACCCCGGGGGCCGCCCATCAGGTTTAAAACCTCGTGCGTGCTTGTTAACGGTTTGCCTCAGGCCACATTCGCTCTGGGTCGGCGTAGCTACGGTCGTCCTGGCCTACCTTCCTACTGATACGTCTAATCATATCTATAATTTTTTATTGTTTCACCCAAATATTCTACAACTTTCATATACTTTTGGCAACATTTTATATTATTTTTTGGGACTAACTTACTTATTGAGTGCCTAGTGTTGGTTCCTGTTTTTTTTGTGTTTTTTGTTTCACAAAAAATTCCATATCAAACTGAGTCCAAATGCGATAAAAATATATGGAGATTTTTTGGAGTATATGTGAATTTTGGGAAGAAGAATCAATACAACACACAGCCCGAGGGAGGCACATGCCAATAGGGCGCGCCTTGGGGGATCAGCGTGCCCTAATGGCTTGTGGCTTCCCGTGAAGTCATTTGGGGGCCTACTTTTGATGCAAGAAATATGATTTTCCGATAAAAGTTCCCTCAAGATTTCAGCTGGATCGGAGTTACGGATCTCTGAATATTTAAGAAACGGTGAAGGTCCGGAAAACAGTAGCGAAAACAGGAGAGAAACACAGGGAGAGATCCAATCTTGGAGGGGCTCCTGCCCTTCAGGTGCAATGGTAGCCACAGACCAGATGGGAAACTCTCTTCCCACCTAGGGGAGACCAAGCAAGAAGAACAAGGGGGGATCTCTCTCCCTCTCTCCCGGCGGTGCCGGAGCACCGCGTGGGCAACCCTCATGACGAAGATCTACACCAACAAATTCACTGCCGTCACCACCAATTCTCTCCTCCTGTATGCAATGGTGTAATCTCTCTTATCCTGGATTAAAATCTACTTAAAATGGTTCTTAATGATATATATTATTATCCAATGATGTGTGTCTATCATATGATGTTTGAGTAGATCTCTTTTGTCCTGTGGCTTAATTCTGCAATGATATTATTGATATGACTTGTATCTTGATATAGTGTTGTCCTCTGGTGCCTTCCATGAGGGGCACATGTGAAAGATTCATGCTAGAGGGTTTGCAATATGTTCATGATTCTCTTAGAGTGGGTGGCTAGAGTAACAAAAGCTTACACCCGAGTGAGGGAGTTGTTTGCATAGGGGAGTAAAGAGGACTTGATGTCTAATGATATGGTTGGGTTTACCTCAATGATTTCTAGTTGTTGTGGATGCTTGCTAGAAGTCCAATCACAAGTTCATATGATCCAAGTATGGAAAGTGTGTTAGTGTATGCCTCTCCCTCATTCCATATGATAAGTATTTATCATGTTATATTCAATTGCCTATGGACAATCTTTCTACTTTGTAACAAAAAGCTTTATACTAAACAACCAACTAAGTTACTATTTATATAAAACATTACCTAATTTTTATTTTCTTGTTCTTTATTACCTTGCAAAACCATCTATTACACCTACTAAGTACTTCTAGTTTCCTTCCCACAAAGTAGTTTCATACTTCTTATTGGTAAAATAAGCGTTAGCATGCGTAGAGTTGGGTTGATGGTTAATAAAACTTGAGATAATATTAATTCTACCTTTATCTCCTCATTGGGTTCGACACTCTTACTTATCGAAAAAGGTTACAAACGATCCCCAACACATCTGGCTTAATAAGACATTTTTCTGGTGTTGTTGCCGGGGAGAAATAGCATAGCGATTGATATTCTCGTGTGTGATTGTTATCACTAAGTATTATTTTCTGTTATAAGTTTTTTTATATATTTAGTTGTGGATATGGAATATGAATCACCAAAAACATTAGTTGTACTTGCTACTCATGGAGATGGGGAACCTCCTAAGACCGTTGATGTTGGTTATGTGAAAAACATTAAATACTACTTCGAAAATCGTGAGAAATCTCCAGTCAGCTTGACAATGGGAGACATGTTGGATCAATGTGAGTACTTTAGGGATTATCTCTTGTCTCAAAAAGGGGAAACTTACGGGATAAAGTTAAAATGTTTCATTGGTATGCCTGGGATTTATGCGTGAGATGTGATTATACTTGTTGCTATAAGATTATGGGTCTACACCTTCCCTTTCAATGTGAATTTAATGATAATGAAACCTTGGCTTATTATGCTAAGGGTACATATGATTACTATGATGTGTAACAAATAGAATAATTTGTTGCTTTTAAGGGTGCTTATGAAGTTGAATCAATCTTTGAAAAGTATGATAACTATGATGATGTTGTTTACAGACCTGAAAACTTTGCCACACTTAAATATTGATATGAGAATTATGAATACAGTGCTGATATTAATAAATTTATTGTAAAAATGTCTCCTACCTTGGACTTGATTCATATTTTGTCAGAATCTATGGAAGAAGAAATTGTTTAAATTGTGAGCTCATTAGATGAAAAAGATGAGAAGGAGAGCAAAGAACAAAGGGAGGAAGAGAGGATTAGCTACTCGTGCCCACCTTATAATGAGAGTAACTCTTCAACTCATACATTGTTTAATTTCCCTTTGCACATACCAAAGGATAAATTCTATGATGATTTCTATCATCCCTTGGATTCATTTGAAATATCCCTTTTTGATGAACTTGATGCTTGCTATGCTTCTGGTCATGATAACAATATGAATTATGCTTATGAAGATGAATTTTCTATATTTCCCTATGTTAAGCATGAAATATTTACTATGGCACCCAGACACGATAGTTCTATTATCTTTTTGAATTCTCCCAACTACACCATATCGGAGAAGTTTGCACTTATTAAGGATTATATTGATGGGTTGTGTCTTACCACTACACATGATGATTTTGATGGATATAATATGCATGTGATTTCTTCTCCGACTTGCAATTATTATGATAGAGGAACCAAATCTTCACAACTCTATGTTTCCAATATGATAAAATTGCGAGAAACTACTTATGTTATGTATTGGCCTTTACTTGATGTGCATGAATTGTTCTTTTGTCACATGCCAATGCATAGGAAGAGAGTTAGACTTCGTTGCTACATAATATATGTCACTTTGTGCTCACTAATAAATTACAAATCATCATTAATTAAAATCATCTTTGATATATCTTGGGATCCGGGTGGATCAATTACTTCAACGTTATATGCCTAGATTAATGGCTTTTAAGAAAGCGCTGCCTAGGAGATAACCCGGGAGTTTTAGGGTGTCATTTTATTCTGTTATGTGCTTTTAAAATAATTAAAAAATAAAAAATAAAGTGGGGAACCGAAAAAAAATTCAAAAACAAAAGTGAAAGTCAGAAGGACGAGCATACTTGAAGTGGGTCTAGCCTTGAACTTTGTTCATGACCATGGAAACTTTGTTAATCTTGATTACAGAAACTTTTCGAAAAAAATCATCCCTTTGTACAAATCCATTGTATTATAAAACTAATGTGCCAAGATTTACCTTTAGGATTTGAATTGCTTGTTTGATATGTGTTGTGCAAAAACAGAAACTTTGGAGCTAGTGTTTGATTTTTCATATTTTACTGGAACGTCAAAAGTTTTTGATCTTTTACACAGTACTATTATACAATTTTTTTACTACATCCTAATTTTTCAGAATTGTTTGAGTTACATAAGTATGGTATTCATCTGCATCTTTATAGACTCTCTTGTTTTTCGCATATTGTTGTTATAATTGATTTGTGTGTATATCTTTGAGTTCTTGTTAAGACCCATTGACTTGGGAGCCATAGAATTGTGATAGAATACAATATTTAATGTTTTATTATAATTATAAAATAATGTGATGGCAAAACATGATGGGATTTGATGTTATATGTACTAACCTTTTAATGAAAGTTCTCTTAAGTTTTGTGTGGATGAAGTGTTTGAAGATCGAGGAGGTATGTCGGGACCCCGATCCTAAGTCATAGGAATCCAGCGTGTAACACATCGCATCCCTTTGTGGTCTCACGCACGGTTAAGTCCACGGCTGCAGCCTTACCTTAGCCGGGACCGTTTGCATCTTTTGACTCACGTATGCAATAGTGTCGCTAGCATTCCAATGTCAAAGAACCCGGATCGACAAGTCTAATCACAAATCAAAGTGGCAGTACCGCACAAGGATAGGCATACATGACCCAACAAAGCAGGTGTCGGTAACCAGCGAGTGTAGAAGAGTTGTAGCAAGCTACAAGGACTCCATTACATCGCGTGACATTTCCCCAAAGGGGACAGACACAGCAGCTAAGAAGAACACATGCCGGTCAACCAATGTGTCCGGAGCAGTAGCGAGCTACCAAGGCTCATTGGATCGCAAGGGGCATTTCCTTGTAAGGAGTGCTACTAAAGTTCACGACTAGGTAATCGAACCCCATACATATCAAGTACGACACATGTACGCATGGCATACCTATATGTATAGATACATCGATGGCATCACAACATAACCATAAACATACAAACTTTATTTAAGAGGCTCGGAAGAGCCACACACATAATATTACACATTAAGGGTCTCACGACCCATAATAGCAGTCATTCAGTTACAAGCCAGCGGAAGAGTTTAAAACTGTCTGAGTACAGACAGGTGCAACTAGAAGGCACATGGCCTGACTATACTACAGACCCAACGTAGGGCCAGATCGTAGCTGGGACACCAGCTACTCGTCGTCGTCGATGTCCACGAAGAACCCTCCATTAGGGTCATTAGCAACCTCTGCAATATTTATTAAACAAACATGAGTACGAAGGTACTCAGCAAGACTTTAGGATAACTAACCACTCATGCAAAGTATCAATAAGTTATTGTGGGGTTTCATGCGGAAAGCCAGCATTTGACTCGTGGCTAGACAACTTGCATTTTTAAATAATTTTTACAACTTGATTTCTCGCACACGAGTGCACTAACACCACAACAATACACCATCGTGGAATCATTCCGTCTCCATACGGAAATACCGTCCACATCACTCACGCTTATCTTGACAATTTTATGAGTAGCCATTGAAGTTATCAATGAACAACATATGTCTCCAAGTAGTCCATATCCGCGGACGCGGCTATTCGAATAGATCATAACCCTGCAGGGGGGTACTTCGTCACACACGCTCTCGCCACTTATCGCCATGTGCATATCATGCACCTCGGCAACCTTCAAGCGGAAGCCCAGCGAGGGAGTCGGCCACGACCGTTAACCACACTAGTACCTAGTCCAGGTTTGTCGCCTATCTGAGGGTAACCCGCACGGAAGTCCGGCCGAGTTTTCCGCCACGGCCCCAAACGATGTGCGTAGGGTTCCCAAGCCCACCATCCGGGTGCCACTTGGTACACCGTGCCACTGCCTACCGCATCACAGCCCACCTCTCAGGTCAGCGCTATGCATGGCCTCCAGCATGACTATAAACACCAGCAACTACCCTCAACTCCTGGACCGAGCACTAAGCGATTAATAAGTCGAGAGGGTCAATTAAGTATGCCAACGTGTGGTAGTATCTAGTCTTGGATTACATACACGGAACTCAGTTCCTAAGGACGGTTCCAATGAAACAACCCGCCATGTACTCCTACACAGCCTTTCACCGGTACCTTTACCAAATCAGGTTCGACACACAACCTTTGCTTACCGAACACATTCTCACAATTCTGTTCATCTCCCAGATGACAGACCATACAAAACTCTAAGCATATCATGCATAGCAGGATAAGGCACATCATGGCTCAAGCAACTACCAGGTATGCTAGGTTGCAAGGTTCGGCTATTTACTGTGACAAGGATAGGTCATGCAAAGGAAGTGGGTTCAACTAACGTGGCAAAAGTAGTTGAAGCATTTGATCCTAATGCAGTAAGTAAGTGCAGGAGCAAGAACATGGGATTTATCGGGATGATCAAAATGGTTGCTTGCCTTGTTGCTCAGAGGAGTGACAATATCCGTCAGACGGATATTCGGTGGAATCCGGGGGAGCGGAGCCTACCGGAAGGAATGACAACAATCAATATCAAGCATATGCAATCAAGATGATGCATGAGCATGGCATGAGAATGCAAGGTGATATACTATTATAACTAACATGTATTAGGTTTGAAGTTGATTTGAATCACATTCAAATATCACTTCAAACGAGGTATTCTCGGATACCATTTTAATTGATTCGACCTGATGCTCAGATCAACTTGATGTTAACAGGCATGGGATGACATGTTAAGTTGCTGGTTTGTAATTAAGATAGTATTTGATCATGTCAATCATAGTGAAAATCAAATATTTTCCATATTCCATTTATAAAGTATTTATAAGAATTGACTTATTCATTAATCTACATGTTTGGGTTCTGTAACATTTTCAAACATGTTTGAAAATGACATATTCAGATTCCTTGAATTTTTCTGATACTTTTTCATGTATAAATTATTTTCATTGGAGTTACAGATTAATTTCTATGAATTTTTGAAGTTTTAAACATTTCTGGAATTATTTTTATACTGGAAAATCCCTTTACTGCATCAGCATGACATCAGCAGGTCCAACTGGCCGTTGAAAGTCAAACCTGACCAGTGGGACCCATTGGTCACTGTCTCTGGTCAGTTTTAGATTAAAATTAAACTTAATTTGCTGATTAATCTTACTGGACCCACATGTCAGTGTCTTATAAACTTATTTGATTTTATTTTTATTATTCTTAATCTCCTAGAGGCTGGCCCCACACGTCAGTGGCTCAGGCCAGCCGAGATCCACCGGCGGGGAGCCTTCGGCGACCACCAGTACGGTGGAGGGCATCGGAAACTCGCCTCCGACGGCCAAACTCACGGCAGAGACCACGGGGAGAACGGCCACTCGACGGCGCGCACGATGGGACAAGCCCCAGGGGCTGGGGTGGCCGGAATCAACGCCGGTGACGAGCTTGGCGGCGAGCAAGTTCGGCCATCGTCGAAGCCATCGAATACACGGTCAAAACGCGCGGGGCTGGGAACCTAAAGCATCTACGTGATGTCCTGAGGCTGCTGGTGGCCTCAGACGGACCAACCCTTCACCGGAGGGCTACCGGCGACGAGCTGCAGCGGCGGTCCTCGTCGGGCTCCGATGGAACTAAGCCTAGAGGAGGGGATCAACGGGGAGAGCTTAGGGAAAAGATGCGCATGCTCACGAGGAGTGCAGACAAGGGCTTAGACGGCTCGGAGAAGCACCGAGGGCGACGAATCGAGCAGAGCTCGCCGGCGGCCGAAGGTTGAAGACGACGGTGCCGAGGACGTTGCAGGGCTCGGGAAGGCTTCGGCTTCTACAGGGAGGACCAGATCGACGAGGCGGAGCTAATGGCACACTCAGAATGAGGATCCTATGGCTAGGGGCACGGGCAGCTCGAGCTCGAGCTCCTGTCAATGGCGGCAGAGGGGATCGAGGGAACCGAGAGGAGAGGGGGAGGAATGAGCTGGGGAATGGATAGCTACGAGCTCGGGGAGCTTATCCCCGTGCTTGCGAGCGCGAAGCGGCGGCCAGGCAGGCGCACAGGTGCGTGGCCGCGCCGGAGTACGCGGCGGCCACCTCCTGCTGTCCACTGGCAGGGGAGGAAGACGACAGAAGAAGATTGGCCGGGCCAGGTGAGCGTCGGGTAAGGTTTTCTCATTTTCTTTCTGTTTGTTTGTGTTTTAAATACTGAAATTGATTTGCTATTTATTTCAGCTCCCAAATAGTTTGTAAAAACTATGTTGAGCACCTTAGAATATTTGTTGGAATATTTCCAATCATTCCTAAAGTTTTCAACATTTTTGAAAGTTTAAAGTTTCTGATTTCAAATTTAAAACTTGAAACAAGTAGCTTTTTGCATTTATTTAAAATGCTTATAGTGTCAAGAAAAGGTTTTCTTCATTGCTCATTTACTTTCATGATTTATCAGAAAGTTTGGACTTTTCTTGAGGCCATTTTGGGTTCATTGATTTTAACTAGTTTGAATTTCCTTTAATTTGAGAAGTGGCTAGGGTTTGTTGAATTTTCCTTCACCACTTACTTTGTTCTTGTTGAGAAATTCCTACATGCAATGGAAAGAAAACATGAGCACAAAGCTAACTTGCTTAAGGGGTCAGGATGTGACAACTCACCCCCACTCAAAAGAATCTCGTCCCGAGATTTGTAAGTCGTCGGGAATAACGCAGGATACTCAAATCGGAGACGATCCTCTCTTTCCCAAGTTGCCTCCTTTTTAGAATGATTTGACCATTGAACTTTCAGAAACTTGAGGTTTCGACGTCGAGTGGTACGCTCAGCTTGATCAAGAATACGCACGGGGTATTCTCGGTATGAAAGGTTATCTTGGAGATCAAGCGTTTCGTGGTCCACTTCACGGATAGGATCCGAAAAGCAACGCCTGAGTTGCGAGACGTGGAAGACATCATGAACCTTGGAAAGATGCGGAGGAAGTTCCAACTGGTAGGCAACTTCTCCTCGTTTGGCAAGAATGCGAAAAGGACCAATGTAACGAGGAGCCAACTTGCCCTTGATACCGAATCGATGGGTACCCTTCAAAGGTGTAACCCGAAGGTAAGCCTTCTCGTCAACTTCAAAGGTCACAGCCTTATGATGACGATCATATTGGCTCTTTTGACGAGACTGGGTTGTTTTCAACTTTTCACAAATAATGCGAACCTGCTCTTCTGCATCCTCGATCATATCCGGATCAAAGAGTTGCCTCTCCCTGGTTTCTGACCAATTAAGAGGTGTTCGACATCTTCGTCCATAGAGAACTTCAAAAGGAGCTTTGCCCAAGCTTTATTGATAACTATTGTTATAACCAAATTCGGCGAATGGAAGGCACTTCTCCCAATTCATACCGAACGATATAACACAAGCTCGGAGCATATCTTCTAGGATTTGATTCACTCTTTCTAGTTGACCACTTGATTGGGGATGGAAAGCAGTGCTAAAAGATAAGTGAGTCCCCATGGCATTCTGAAAACTTTCCCAAAAGCGAGAAGTAAAGATACCCCCACGGTCCGAGTTAATCTCCAAGGGAACACCATGAAGAGACACTATTCGAGAGACATATAACTCTGCTAGCTAGCTAGCTCTGATACTCTCACGAACGGGAAGAAAATGAGCCACTTTGGAAAGACGGTCAATGACCACAAAGATAGCATTATTTCCTTTCTTGGTCTTGGGAAATCCGGTAATGAAATACATACTAACTTTATCCCATTTCCATTCAGTAATAGCTAGAGGTTGAAGGGTGCCAGCAGGCCTTCGATGTTCTGCCTTAACTCGACGACAAACGTCGCAGTTAGCAACAAACTCAGCAATTTCTCTCTTCATCCTAGTCCACCAGAACCTCTGGCGTAGGTCCTGATACATCTTAGTACTACCGGGATGAATGGTGAGAGGAGAATCATGAGCCTCCTTAAGGATGAATTGCCACAGACGTTTGCTCTTAGGAACCACTAAACGGTTCTGAAAGAACACAACACCTTTCTCATTGATGGAGAAATCCCTAGCGTTACCGCTAGCAATATTCTCCTTGATCCGGGATATACCCTTATCATAAGCCAGCACGGCTATGATTTGATCCTTAAGAGTAGGCTTCGCCACCAGGGTAGAAAGGAATCCTTGAGGAACAATATGAAGATTCATCTTCCGAAATTCCTCATAGAGATGTGGTTGACCTTGTTGTAGCAACAAATTGTTACAATAAGATTTACGACTTAGTGCATCGGCCATAACATTGGCATTCCCCGGGGTGTAAGTTATCCCTAAGTCGTAATCCGAGATCAACTCAACCCATCGTCTTTGCCTGAGATTCAAATCCGGCTAGGTGAAGATATATTTCAGACTTTGGTGATCAGTGAATATTTCGCAACGATTACCCAAAAGGTAATGTCGCCAGGTTTTTAGTGCATGGACCACAGCTGCAAGCTCAAGGTCATGTGTGGGATAATTATCCTCATGTGGACGCAACTGTCGAGATGCGTAAGCAATCACATGACGATCTTGCATGAGAATGCAACCTAATCCTTGTCGCGTGGCGTCGCAATAGATAACAAAGTCCTTAGAAAATCTGGTGGTAGCAACACAGGTGCGGAAGTCAGGCGTTTTTTTTAGTTCCTGAAAACTATGCTCAAACTGTGGTGTCCTCTCAAACTTTTTATCCTTCTTGAGGAGTTCAGTTAGAGGCTTTGCAACCTTGGAGAAATTCTCGACAAAGCGGCGACAATAGCTCGCTAGACCAAGAAAACTCCTAACTTGCTTAACCGATTCAGGTTGAGTCCAATCAAGGACAGCTTGAACTCTCTCGGGATTGATAGCAATACCCTTACCAGAGATTACGTGGCCTAGATAGGTCACTTCTGGTAACCAAAATTCACATTTTGAAAACTTGGCATATAGGCGATGCTCTCGAAGTTTCATCAATACCAGCCTTAGATGCTCGGCATGTTCTCGTTCGTTCTTCGAGTAGATGAGAATATCATCGAGGTATACCACGACGAATTTATCCAAATACTCCATGAAGATTGAATTCATCAGACGAGAGAAGGTGGCTGGGGCATTGGTTAACCCGAAGGACATGAAAGTGTACTCGTATTGGCCATAACGAGTAACAAAAGCCATTTTTGGAATGTCCCCGTTCTTGATCTTGATTTGATGGTATCCCAACCTCAAATCCATTTTGAAGAAGATTGAGGACCCAGCGAGCTGGTCGTACAGGTCGTTGATCCTGGGGAGCGGATACTTGTTCTTTATGGTGACCAGATTAAATAGTCGGTAATCTACAACCATCCGATCGGTTCCGTCTTTCTTCTTGATGAAGAGGACGGGGCAAGCCCAAGGCGAAGAGCTAGGACGAATGAAACCTTTATTCGAGGCCTCATCTAGTTGCTTCTTAAGTTCGGCTAGCTCCAGGGGTGCCATCTTATATGGTCTTCTGGCTATTGGTACAGTTCCCGGAACAAGATCTATCACAAACTCTACATCTCTGTCAGGTGGAATTCCTGGCAGTTCCTCTGGAAAGACATCCGGAAAGTCACGGACTACCGGAATATCTTCAAGTTCTGGAAGAGGGTTGGCATTTAAGGAATAGAGTTGGTATTTGGCAACTCGAGTAGAGACATTTACTATCTCACCCGAGGGATGGGTAAGCTGGACATTTCTAGAATGAGTATCAATCTTGGCATAGTTAGCTGACATCCAGTCCATGCCCAAGATGATATTAATATCCGAAGATTTCAATGCTATCAATGAGGATAGAAAAACTAGCCTGTCTACTAGAATTTCATTGTCATAGGTTAACCTAGAGGTTTGCCATTTACTACCAGGAGTTTGGACAACCAATGGAATTGGCATATCACAAAAAGACATGTTATGCAACTGTGCATAACTTTCTGAAATGAAGGAATGAGAAGACCCAGTGTCAGAGAGAACAAACGCTGGGTGATGATTAACAAGAAGCATACCCAGTATGACGTCAGGATCTTCTGCAGCTTCTTCTGCTGAGACATAGTTCACACGGCCACGTGCAGGAGTTGGCTTCACATAGTAAGCTTTGCCCGACTTGCCTTGCGCGATGGACTTTCCGGGTTGCTTGGCACCCACATTTTGAGGACACTCACGGAAATAGTGCCCTGGTTCTCCACACTTGTAGCATATCACTTGGTTGGCACGTGGTGCAGCATTGCTAGCTGGACCACCGTAAGTTTTTGCTGGAGGGTTGGTCTGATTCGTCTGAGGCGCCACGTAGGATGGCCTCGAGGTGTATCTTGGCGGCAGAGAACTGTTCGGAACCCACAGCCTGCATTTTGGAAACGCGGAACCAGAAGACGAGCCAAAGTCACGGGAGTGCTTCCTTGTGGCTTCAAAGTCAGTATGACCAGTCTCGGCACTGATCGCCTTGTTGACCAGGGCTTGAAAGCTTGCACACTCGTGGAGGCGCAGATCACGACAAAGCTCAGGGCTCAGACCCTTATGGAATCTTGCTTGTTTCTTGGCGTCAGTAGACACCTCCTGTGTTGCATAGAGGGCGAGGTTACCGAACTCGCGGCTATAAGCATCCACGGTCAACTTGCCCTGAGTGAAGGCACAGAACTCCTCTCTCTTTCTGTCCATCAGGCCCTCTGGAATATGGTGCAGACGAAAGACTGCACTAAAGTCTGCCCATGTGGCTACTGGTTCAGCAGGACGCATAGCTTCAAAGTTCTCCCACCACAGATTGGCGGGTCCTTCCAGGAAATATGCCGCAAAGGTCACCTTGCCGGCCTCAGAAACATTCGCACATCGAATCTTGCGTGCGATGCTGCACAGCCAGTCATGAGCGTCGAGGGGATCGACGGAATGATGAAACTTTGGAGGATTCAGCTTAACAAAGTCGTTAAGGGACACTGCAGCATTCCTAGGCTGACGAGTCGTATTCTGCTCAATACGGTCTAACAGTCGGTTGGTCTCCCTTTTGTTTCTCTCTGCCTCAAGCATAACTTCCGCCAGAGAGGGCGGGTGAGGCACGTCTTCCTGCGACGCTTGACTACCCTCGCCTTGCTCATGACCAGGGGTACGGTTCAACCTGGTGAGCACCAACCTGACAAACAAGCTCACAGCTTAGACCAATATCATATCAATACTAGCTATGGATTAAGAATGTACTGAACACACGGAATGCGGAAATGAATATCCGAACAGCATGATAACAAGCAACTGCTATATATACACCATTGTTCATACACACCCTTACATAGTTCAGTACAACCTTAACCGAAGAGCAAACTACTGAAATTATGAAACTACTCATCAGAGGCTTACAAGCTTCCTATACATTATTTATCTAGGCCTCCGGAATTCATTTCACATCACAGGCATACTTCACAAGTCACGCAGGACTGTGAACGTACGGCTACTACCATACTATCCTTCCTCTCACAGCTCAGGCAGCCGCATAGAACATCTCATAGAGATTACCTCCATGACCTGGAAGCTCAACCTGCGGACCAGGAAACACTCTAGCCTGAGATCCCTGGGATCCATAAGGACACGGATGTGGCCTTGGTCCCCTGACTCGTGGTAAGAGGGGTCCCCGAAGAGGGGTGACTCCTCCTATAGCTGGCCAGTCAACATGGGCCGGAAGATGGGTCCTAACAGGGTTCAGCATCTCCATATCTCCGTACCCTGTCTGGACTACCGGTGCCAGCTCCGTCAAAGCCATCCACACACGGGCACGGGTAGCATAAAGCTCCATGCGGAGAGCACGAGCATCCCTGTCTCTGTTCTCTAGCATCTCAACAGTGGACTGCAGTAGTGGATCCTCCATAGAAGAATCAAAATAGACTCCGCTGAGGTATCCCTCTTCACCAGGCTGAGAGGCCGGAACATAGCAGAACTCTGAATTCTGCAGCAGGGCATGTCTCGCTCTCATAATGGTCAGCATTCAATAGGTAGCATCTTGTACTGCCATGTCAACAGTGACTCCCAACCCATAGGACCAATGGATTAGCTCCTCAGCTCCAGGGTAGTCTGGAAATACCCTAACAGTGCAGATATACTGGCTCTGGTTGAAGTCTCGGTACTGTTCCTCCACTGTGTACTCGGGGTACCAGCGGTAACCACACACCGACATCACCCTGACCAGCATGGCCGTATGACCCGGTACATCAATGCACCTGGTCAGACGTACCACCTGACGAGAAGGACGGCCAGGCATCTGTAAATAGAGAGTAATGCAAAAGCATTAGAGCTCTGAATGCAAAATTGGGCAGCATAACGGCTGTAAATACTCAAAAACAAATTTTGAGACAACCCAAAATGGAATAGCGTAACCACTCAACTATCAAGTTCAACTCTCTGATCATCAGACTTACTTCCTTTTTCCTAGGAAAGAAAGAAACCCAAATATCTCTTGACCCGTAGTCCTATAATCTACCGATCAGAAACACAAGCCTAGAACAAGATGAGTAACCTAGTCCTCATTTCCTGCAGAAAAGACGAGGATGACCAGAATAGAATAACTTGAGAAGTGAACAAGAGTCTTACGTTCCCTTCCACAAACAATTCCCTTATATATAACTAAAGCAATTCTAGACTCAACTTCGACCAGTTTGGCTTAGTAATCCTACAGTCAGTCAGGCTCTGATACCAACGTTGTCGAGACCCCGATCCTAAGTCATAGGAATCCAACCTGTAACACATCGCATCCCTTTGCGGTCTCACGCACGGTTAACTCCACGGCTGCACCCTTACATTAGCCAGGACCGTTTGCGTCTTTTGACTCACGTATGCAATAGTGTCGCTAGCATTCCAATGTCAAAGAACCCGGATCGACAAGTCTAATAACAAACCAAAGTGGCAGTACCGCACAAGGACAGGCATACATGACCCAACAAAGCAGGTGTCGGTCACCAACGAGTGTAGACGAGTCGTAGCAAGCTACAAGGACTCCATTACATCGCGTGACATTTCCCCAAAGGGGACAGACACAGCAGCTAAGAAGGACACATGCCGGTCAGCCAATGTGTCCGGAGCAGTAGCGAGCTACCAAGGCTCGTTGGATCACAAGGGGCATTTCCTTGTAAGGAGTGCTACTAAAGTTCACGACTAGGTAATCGAACCCCATACATATCAAGTACGACACACGTACGCATGGCATACCGATATGTATAGATACATCGATGGCATCACAACATAACCATAAACATACAAGCTTTATTTAAGAGGCTCGGAAGAGCCACACACATAATATTACACATTAAGGGTCTCACGACCCATAATAGCAGTCATTCAGTTACAAGCCAGTGGAAGATTTTAAAACTGTCTGAGTACAGACAGGTGCAACTAGAAGGCACATGGCCTGACTATACTACAGACCCAACGTAGGGCCAGATCGTAGCTGGGACACCAGCTACTCGTCGTCGTCGATGTCTACGAAGAACCCTCCATTAGGGTCATTAGCAACCTCTGCAACATTTATTAAACAAACATGAGTACGAAGGTACTCAGCAAGACTTTAGGATAACTAACTACTCATGCAAAGTATCAATAAGGTATTGTGGGGTTTCATGCGGAAAGCCAGCATTTCACTCGTGGCTAGACAACTTGCATTTTTAAATAATTTTTACAACTTGATTTCTCGCACACGAGTGCACTAACAGCACAACAATACACCATCGTGGAATCATTCCGCCTCCATACGGAAATGCCGTCCACGACACTCATACTTATCTTGACAATTTTATGAGTAGCCATTGATGTTATCTATGAACAACATATGTCTCCAAGTAGTCCATATCCACGGACGCGGCTATTCGAATAGATCATAACCCTGCAGGGGGGTACTTCGTCACACACGCTCTCGCCACTTATCACCATGTGCACGTCATGCACCTCGGCATCCTTCAAGCGGAAGCCTAGCGAGGGAGTCGGCCACGACCATTAACCACACTAGTACCTAGTCCAGGTTTGTCGCCTATCTGAGGGTAACCCGCACGGAAGTCCGGCCGAGGTTTCCTCCACGGCCCCAAACGATGTGCGCAGGGTTCCCAAGCCCACCATCCGAATGCCACTTGGTACACCGTGCCACTGCCTACCGCATCATAGCCCACCTCTCAGGTCAGCGCTATGCATGGCCTCCAGCATGACTATAAACACCAGAAACTACCCTCAACTCCTGGACCGAGCACTAAGCGATTAATAAGTCGAGAGGGTCAATTAAGTATGCCAACGTGTGGTAGTATCTAGTCTTGGATTACATACACGGAACTCAGTTCCTAAGGACGGTTCCAATGAAACAACCCGCCATGTACTCCTACACAGCCTTTCACCGGTACCTTTACCAAATCAGGTTCGACACACAACCTTTGCTTACCGAACACATTCTCACAATTCTGTTCATCTCCCAGATGACAGACCATACAAAACTCTAAGCATATCATGCATAGCAGGATAAGGCACTTCATGGCTCAAGCAACTACCAGGTATGCTAGGTTGCAAGGTTCGGCTATTTACTGTGACAAGGATAGGTCATGCAAAGGAAGTGGGTTCAACTAACGTGGCAAAAGTAGTGGAAGCATTTGATCCTAATGCAATAAGTAAGTGCAGGAGAAAGAACATGGGATTTATCGGGATGATCAAAATGGTTGCTTGCCTTGTTGCTCAGGGGAGTGACAATATCCGTTAGACGGATATTCGGTGGAATCCGGGGGAGCGGAGCCTACCGGAAGGAATGACAACAATCAATATCAAGCATATGCAATCAAGATGATGCATGAGCATGGCATGAGAATGCAAGGTGATATACTATTATAACTAACATGTATTAGGTTTCAAGTTGATTTGAATCACATTCAAATATCACTTCAAACGAGGTATTCTCAGATACCATTTTAATTGATTCGACCTGATGCTCAGATCAACTTGATGTTAACAGGCATCGGATGACATGTTATGTTGCTGGTTTGTAATTAGGATAGTATTTGATCATGTCAATCATAGTGAAAATCAAATATTTTCCATATTCCATTTATAAAGTATTTATAAGAATTGACTTATTCATTAATCTACATGTTTGGGTTCTGTAACATTTTCAAACATGTTTGAAAATGACATATTCAGATTCCTTGAATTTTTCTCATACTTTTTCATATATAAATTATTTTCATTGGAGTTACAGATTAATTTCTATGAATTTTTGAAGTTTTAAACATTTCTGGAATTATTTTTATACTGGAAAATCCCTTTACTGCATCAGCATGACATCAGCAGGTCCAACTGGCCGTTGAAAGTCAAACCTGACCAGTGGGACCCACTGGTCACTGCCTCTGGTCAGTTTTAGATTAAAATTAAACTTAATTTGCTGATTAATCTTACTGGACCCACATGTCAGTGTCTTATAAACTTATTTGATTTTATTTTTATTATTCTTAATCTCCCACAGGCTGGCCCCACACGTCAGTGGCTCAGGCCAGCCGAGATCCACCGGCAGCGAGGTCGTCCTCGCCGGCGGGGAGCCTTCGGCGACCACCAGTACGGTGGAGGGCATCGGAAACTCGCCTCCGACGGCCAAACTCACGGCAGAGACCACGGGGAGAACGGCCACTCGACGGCGCGCACGATGGGACAAGCCCCAGGGGCTGGGGTGGCCGGAATCAATGCCGGCGATGAGCTTGGCGGCGACCAAGTTCGGCCATCGTCGAGGCCATCGAATACAGGGTCAAAACGCGCGGGGCTGGGCACCTAAAGCATCTACGTGATGTCCTGTAACATCCCAAAATTATAAATTTTGGAATGTTAATATAATTATTAGATTGATTGTTTGTTTGTTTGCTGAGTGATTGAAACTCGTGTGAAATTTGAAACTTTTCGAAACTTTCGAATGAGAGGGAATAAAATGACTTTCCCCTTCTTCGGTGCATTCAAATTTAAACTTTTAAAAGCAACGAGAGAAGATGACATGACTTCTTCAACTATAAAGAATTTGAACGGAGATATTTGCATTGAATTCCTTGCATTTCCATTCGTTTTTCTTCGTGCAACAAAATGCCGGGAAATGCATTCTGTCAGACAGAAAAGAGCGGAGGAACATGACCCTCAAATACCCGGGCATTTTGAATGTTATTTGCAACCTCAAACTTAGAGGATCATTTGAAAATTATTTACAAAAAGAAATAATACTTTTAGGGATTTTGGAAAAAAAACAATTTTTCTAAAGTTTTCATTTGGCTTTAGAAAAATGTTATTTGGGTAGAGATTTATTTTCTGATTTTTTTGGTATATTATACCATATATTAATATTTTGGTTTACTTTCTTTTTGTCGTTTTAATTTTCTGTTTTGGAAAAACATAGAGATTAGGAAATATATTTTTTTAGCAGCCGCCCCTGGGCGCTAGATTAGCCTGGGCCGAGCCCACTTCCGTGGGATCTATTCCCTTACAAACCGACCCCTTTTTTTCTCTCCCCCTCTCACTGCCGGGTGGACCCCACCCGAGCTCCTCTCTCCCCACGTCACCTCTCCTTCCTCCTCGCCTCCTTCCCTTTTCTCCTGCCCGAGACCACGTCTCCTCCCAGGGACCGAGCTTTCCTTCCCCAGTGCCCTCCCTCTCCCTTCCTTAAGTCTCCCTCTCTCCTTCCACTGCCCCTTGGCCGCCACCGCCCGAAGCCTTCCCCTCTCCCCGTCACCTTCCTTTCTCTTCCTCCCTCACTTTCCTACCTGCACCAGAGACCGAACCAAGCCGCCACCGCCACGATTTCTTCCTCCACCGCCACCTCTCCTTCCTTAGCTCGCCTCCCCCATGGCCTATATAAGTGCCTCCACCGCCACGACCCCGTTCCCGCCCTAACCTAGCCGTCGTCGCCGCCCTAGCCCTGCACCACCGCCGCCAGCAGGCCAAGCCGCTGCACCCCACCTTCGGCCTCGCCCCCAACTGCCAGCACCCGAGCCCCACCTCGCCGCCCGACGCCCCGAGCGCCTCCCCGAGGAGGAGCACCATCCCGCCGCCGCCCGTCTCCGCCAACACCGCCCCGGAGCTCCCCTCCCCTCGCCACTGCTGCCGCCGGTGCAAAGCTACTGCACATCTACCCCGCCCCTGGGAGCAGCCCCCATCGCCGCCTCTCTCCCCCGAGCGCCTCCCTCCCGAGGAGGAGGACCCCGCCGCCGCCGCCGCCCCTCCTCCCCACTACCCCCGGAGCTCCCTCTCCCCCTCGCCGGCAAACAGCACCTCGCCGGAGTACACCCCAGTCACGGTACTCTCCCCCTCCCCTCTCTGTTCTCCCTCTCCCTCTGTTACTTTTCTCTTTTGTTTTATAACCGTTGGATCTAAGAGGATGGCTTAGATTAGATATAGGAAATAACCTTTCGGTTTATTTCAGTTAACCCACGGTTTTCTTTTCACTTATCATTTAACCAGTGAGTTTGTTAGAGCTAGGCCGTTTGCTCTTAGCGCAGCAACAAACATCCTTCGCAGCCAATAGCATCAGGACACGTGTACCCCTTTGTTAGTACTAGCTAGCTACAGTTTTCTGTCAAAATTAGCAAAAACAGCAGCTTTCAATCTTGTTTTGGCCACAACTTTTTATACCAAAGTCCAATGACATTGATTCTTTTTCCAGTAGCTCAGAAATGTCCTGTTGTTTTTAAAAACATATAATTTGTCTATGTTTGAAAGTTTTAAATATAAGTTAGATCAGATTTAGTTTAAACCTTGTTATGCCTATTCCAGGAGTTTAAAAATAGCTTTTAATTTGATTCCTTTTGGTACTGATCACTAGTGATCTTAAGTAGCAGTGGTAAACATTTCAGATTTGTTTGAGTATTTTAACTCATTATTTCATGTGAAACAATTTCTGTTTCACCGTTTTTAGGATTTCGGCTAATTCATTTTCTACTTTTGTTTTAAAATATTTTCTTTATTATTTCAGAAAGATTATTATTGTTTTGTTTATGTTAGTTAACAGTAGTTTTGCAACAAGTCTTTATTTTATGTTTATTTGTTTTCATTAAATCAATTCTAGCTCCGTACTAACGTGCAATTGTTTTCACCGTTGTTTCAAATCCCGTTTGGGAATACTTTCAAAAGGTTTTGTGAAAAACACTTTATTTTATCTTAGTTAAACTTATATCTTAGTTCCTTGTTATTATTTTCTGTTAGACAAAACTATTTAGTGGTTGACGTAGTAGAAGATTCTTTAGTTCTATTTGAAGTTTCTTTCGGTTTCTCATTCGCTCTCTCTCTTTTGTTTGATTGCTAGAATGATTGCTAGTATGAGTGCTTATGTGGATGATATGTTTGTTATATAGATTTCATCGGAGAGTGATGAGTAGTCTATCAAGTTATTTCTCGAGAATTCTTCTTCGTCAACATCACAGGCAAGTCACTTTGATCATACTATCACCTATGTTTTATGCATTGTAGTTCTACCATCCTATGCCCAAATTGCATGCTGCCTAGGTACTTTGAAAGTTTAGTGTAAGTTGTAGTATCATGTGGTAGAAACACATCAACCCCGATACTTGGCCCCGGGACGACAAAGTTATATTTGCTATGCTTGAGTTGACGGGTTATCGGTTGAGTGTATACCACGAGTGATGCGAGGTTGATATAATAATCAAGACCGGACTAAGACAAGATTTTCAAGACCTCGGACGTAATGCAACACTGGGTGAAGGACAGTTGATCGGCTCCCTGGAAAACCCAGTGGATGCCCGGGATGCTGGAGAGGCCATGACATCCTGCGGAAAGCTTCACCCAGGCTCAAAGAGATGGACGGATATTTTCAAGACCCAAGGCTTACCTGCATAGCCACAAGTCATTATGGGCTCTGGCTTGGTTGGACAACGCGGCAACTCTGGACAGGCGGTGCTAGCAGATGTAGACGAACGGTAGGAATGGATGGGCACCGACAGGGATTCAGAGGGACCCGTTGAAAGACCATGTTTTGATCATCCGGTCTTCAAACACCCTGAAGTGCAAGGACAAACCCGGAGGCGATCAAATCTTGTGGGGAACGTGTGCAAAACTCTGCAGAGTACTCAAACCTAATCGATTAGCCTTGTCCATGGTCATGGACGACTTGAGCCAAAGGAACTGAAGTTATCTGGATTTCTCAACACCATTAAATATATTTGATGAGGGTAACTATTGATAACTCGGGTACAAGAACTGGTTGGCGGAACCATCTCGTTAACAACAAACCTTGTAGATACATTTTGATTTCAACCCCTCTTGTTGTAGGATAAAACTGGCTTTATGCAAAACTTAGCTCCACCGACCAGATATGCATGTAGAGATAGTTGATTATTACTTTACCCCTCTCTTATGTGACTTGCCGACATATTCAATATGCTGACCTACACGGCTGCAACGTCTTATGTTGTAGATATTTTTCTTCGACGAGTAAGAGTACGATTCAGGGTTATGGTCTACACTCAACTTGCCGTTGGTGTTTATTGGGACTCCACTCCCTTGACCGCTTCCGCTGAGATAATTAAGGTATATATCAGTTTTACGCTAATTTACATGTGATTGCACTTTGATATATACATTGATGTACTGTGTGTGCCAGCATACTGATCCAGGGATGGCACAGATACACAGAGGCTTGACTCGCCTTGAGTCGGGTCACTACATGTCCTGAGGCTACCGGTGGCCTCAGACGGACCAACCCTTCACCGGAGGGCTACCGGCGACGAGCTGCAGCGGCGGTCCTCGTCGGGCTCCGATGGAACTAAGCCTACAGGAGGGGATCGACGGGGAGAGCTTACGGAAAAGATGCGCAAGCTCACGAGGAGTGCAGAGAAGGGCTTAGACGGCTCGGGGAAGCACCGAGGGCGACGAATCGAGCAGAGCTCGCCGGCGGCCGAAGGTTGAAGACGACGGTGCCGAGGGCGTTGCAGGGCTCGGGAAGGCTTCGGCTTCTACAGGGAGGACAAGATCGACGAGGCGGAGCTAATGGCACACTCAGAATGAGGATCCTATGGCTAGGGGCACGGGCAGCTCGAGCTCGAGCTCCTGTCAATGGCGGCAGAGGGGATCGAGGGAACCGAGAGGAGAGGGGGAGGAATGAGCTGGGGAATGGATAGCTACGAGCTCGGGGAGCTTATCCCCGTGCTTGCGAGCGCGAAGCGGCGGCCAGGCGGGCGCACAGGTGCGTGGCCGCGCCGGAGTACGCGGCGGCCACCTCCTGCTGTCCACTGGCGGGGGAGGAAGACGACAGAAGAAGATTGGCCGGGCCAGGTGAGCGTCGGGTAAGGTTTTCTCATTTTCTTTCTGTTTGTTTGTGTTTTAAATACTGAAATTGATTTGCTATTTATTTCAGCTCCCAAATAGTTTGTAAAAACTATGTTGAGCACCTTAGAATATTTGTTGGAATATTTCCAATCATTCCTAAAGTTTTCAACATTTTTGAAAGTTTAAAGTTTCTGATTTCAAATTTAAAACTTGAAACAAGTAGCTTTTTGCATTTATTTAAAATGCTTATAGTGTCAAGAAAATGTTTTCTTCATTGCTCATTTACTTTCATGATTTATCAGAAAGTTTGGACTTTTCTTGAGGCCATTTTGGGTTCATTGATTTTAAATAGTTTGAATTTCCTTTAATTTGAGAAGTGGCTAGGGTTTGTTGAATTTTCCTTCACCACTTACTTTGTTCTTGTTGAGAAATTCCTAGATGCAATGCAAAGAAAACATGAGCACAAAGCTAACTTGCTTAAGGGGTCAGGGATGTGACAAGGTATTGATATGAGAAGAATAGGGAGAGGAAATAGCTCAAGTTTAGGAATGACCAAGACACCCCAAGTAAATATTCAAGGAGACTCAAGTGTCTAAGCTTGGGGATGCCCCGGAGGACATCCCATCTTTTTTCTTCAACAATCATCCGTATGTCTCATGTTTTTTGTTTTGTACACATGATATGCGTAATTTCTTGGAGTGTCTTATGCCTTTTATTTTCCTTTTAACAATGCACCATGCAAGTATGGGAAAGTCCATGGTTGATTTATAGAATTTTATTTGCACTTCACTTATATCTTTTGAGTATGGCTTTATAGAATGATTCGTGTGCTTCACTTATATCATTTGAATTTGGATGCATGATTCTCTACTTATATGAAACCATTATTTGTAGAATGATCTTTTCTTTCACTTATATTTATTAGAGAACTGTATTTTGTAGAAATAATTAAACTCTAATGCTTCACTTATACCTATTTCGAGAGTCAACAGCAATTGGTCATTTACATGGTTAGTCATAAAAGCCCACATAAAACTTGTAGATCACTCAATATGATATGTTCGATTCCCTGCAATAGTCCAGCGACATTTAGATAGTAATATGTGGGTGAACAAGTGAATGATTGTGAATTAGTAAGAATATTGATGTTAAGGTTTGTGATTCCTGAAGCATGCACGTATAGTCTCTAGTCATGCGATGAAGATTGGACCATAATTTATCCTTGATTGAAATCATTTGTGTTGTTATAATCGGAGGCGGGCGATGGTTAACTCCTACCAACCTCATTCCTAGGGGCATGCGAGTAGTGATTTGCTTTGAGAGATATAATAAAATCTTGCAAGAAGTATGTGAGTTCTTTATGACTAATGTGAATCCATGGATATACGCACTCTCACCTCCACATATTTGCTAGCTCTTCGGTACCGTGCATTGTCCATTCTCACCTCGAGGATCGGGGCAACTTTCGTCGATGCATCCAAACCCCTTGGCATGATACCCTCTATTTTCACATAAGCATCATTATATCTTCCTCAAAACAGCCACCATACCTACCTATCATGTCATTTCCATAGCCATTCCGAGATATATTGCCATGCAACTTCCACCGTCACATTATATTACTAGTACACCCATTGTCATACTATTTTGCATGACTGTAAGATAGCTAGCATGATATTTCCATGGCTTTTCTATTTTTTATATATTTCACTATGCTAGATCATTGCACTTCCTGGTACACTGCGATAGGCATTCATATAGAGTCATATTGTTTAGTTGTTTTTCGTATCGATTTGTAAGTAAATAAAAGTGTGATGATCATCATTACTAGAGCATTATCCTGGTGATGAAAGGATGATGGATACTATGATTCCCCCACAAATCGGGATGAGATTCCAGATGAAAAATGAAAAATGGGGGAGGCCAAATGAGCCCACCATAAAAAAAAAGAGAAATCGGGGAGTCAAAAACAAAAAACTCCACCAAGAAAAAATATAAAAAATGAGAGAAAAAGGGAGAAGTGACTTTGCTACTATCCTTTAACACACTTGTGCCTCAAAGTGGGACCATGTTCTTCATATAGAGAGTCTCTTGTTTTTTCACTTCCATATGCTAGTGGGAATTTTTCATTATAGAACTTATCTTGTATATTCCATTGAACAGCTTCCTCAAATGCCCAAGGTATTCATCAGCAAGAAAGTTAGATGAACTCCCACTTAGCTTCAGTTGAGCTTTCATACATGTCGGGACCCCGATCCTCAGCCATAGGAATCCAGCCTGTAACACATCACATCTCTTTGCGGTCTCACGCACGGTTTCCGCCACGGCCCCAAACGATGTGCGCAGGGTTCCCAAGCCCACCATCCGGGTGCCACTTGGTACACCATGCCAATGCCTACCGCATCATAGCCCACCTCTAAGGTCAACACTATGCACGGCCTCCAGCATGACTATAAACACCAGAAACTACTTGCAACTCTTGGACCGAGTACTAAGCGATTAATAAGTCGAGCGGGGTCATATTTCAGGTCATGCAAAGGAGGTGGGTTCAACTAACGTGGTAAAAGTATTGAAAGCATTTTGACCTAATGCAATAAGTAAGAGCAGGAGCGAGAACATGGGATTTATCGGGATGATCAAAATTGTTTGCTTGCCTTGTTTCTCAGCAGAAGTGTGATATCCGTCAGTCGGATAATCAGTCATATCCGAAGGGGCGGGGCCTACCGAATAACAACATACAATCAATATCAATCATATGCAACAATCATGATGCATGAACATGGCATGAAATGAAGGGTGATATGTCTCAATGTGGTTGGTGAAACCTTAGTTTGCATCTCGTTTAAAATCCAAATTCAAATATTATTTGAAATCGCATATTTATTTCAATCATTTAATAGATTTGACCTAATGTTGTTTCATAACTTTATTTTTCATGCATGAAAGTAGACCATTGTGTTCACTGAATTTTTCTGATCAATTTGCATATATTATTTGTCTAATTTGGAGTTATATTAAATTTTCTATGAATTTCCAAAGTTTTGCAATTATTCTGGAATTATATTAAATCCAGAACTAGATTTATTGCATCAGCATGACATCAGCAGGTCAGCTGGCCGTTGAAAGTCAAACCTGACCAGTGGGACCCACTGGTCAGTGACTCTGGCCAGTTTTTAGTTTAAGTTTAAACTTAATTAGCTAATTAACAGAGCTGGACCCACATGTGAGTGACTATTTGACTTTTAATATTATTTTTATTTTTATTTTAACTAAACTTTATTTAAACGGGGGGCTGGGCCCACTTTCCAAAGACTCAGGGGAGTCAACCCCACCGGCGATGGGGTCAAACCCACCGGCGGCGAGGCTCCGGCGACTACCACAACAGCGGAGGGCCTCGGGTTTCTGCTTCCGGCGACCAAACAAGCGGCGAAGAGGACCAAACGAACAAGCAGATGACCGCGGTTCCATTTTTGCACAGCGCAGGGGCTAAAACCACCGGAGATGAAGCCGGCGACGAGCTCAGCGGCTGCCGGAGTTCAGGCACCATCGGGATCATAGCGACGGGGCCTATCACGCACGGGGCTAAGCTCGTACAGCACCTACACGATGCACTGAAGCTAATGGTGGCATCAGAATGAGCAGCCGATCACCGGAGGGCTACCAACGACGAGGTCCCCCGGCGGATCTCGTCGGGCTCCGGTAGAATCGGGGCCTAGAGCTCGGGATCGAAGGGGAAACTGAGGGGGAAAGCAACCTGAGCTCACAGGGAGTGCAGAGGCGACGAGAGCGGGCTCGGGGATGGTCTGAGGATGGAGAACGACGACGGCGAGCTCCGGGGATCCGAGGTTGAAGACGATGGTGTCACGACGTCTCAGGGGTTCTCGGCATCGAGCGTCTGGTTGGAGAGCTTCAGGGGACCAAGGCGAAGCTAATGCATAGCTCAGGTGAGAGGGAGAGGGGCTGGAGCAATGACGAGGTCGAGCTCAGCTCGGGCTCTAATGGCGGCCGAGAGAAGAGAGAGCTGGGGGATGAATGAGGCGAGGAGGAGCTCGGGGACAGCTGCGGGAGGCTTATCCCCTCCTTGCCAGCGCGAAGCGGCGGCCAGGCAAGCACGCAGGTGTGTGCCGCACCAGAGGGACCGGCGGCCACCTCCTGCTGCTCGCTGGCACGTGGACGACGACAGGGGAGTAGTTGGGCCTGGGCCAGGTAGGCGACAGGTAGGTATTTATCTATTTTCTTTCTTTTTTGTTTCTGTTAATTCTTTTCTGACTTTGTTTTGTTTTATTTTTGGCTTCAAACTATTTCTAAAATAGTTTGAAACTTACTGAAATGTTATTTGGAATATTTCCAAATATGTATAAAAGTTTCAGCATTTTTGAAAACTTTGAAATATTTGAAATCAATTATATAGTTAATTTCAGTAGCTTTAAACTTTAAAATAAAATGCCCAAAGCACTTTGAAAAAATATTTTACCCCTGATATTTTGTTTTCAACCTTTTCTAATGGCCATTTTGAAAACTTTAATTTGCCACGAGATTTAAAAAGCTTTTGAATATAGAGTTGCTAGGTTTTTGCTTTGGTTTTCTTTTCTTTGCTTTTGGATTTCATTTCATTTTCTTGGATGCAAAGAAGAAGACATGAGCACAACTTGCTAGACTCTAATAGGGATCAGGGATGTGACAACTCACACCCACTCAAAAGAATCTCGTCCCGATATTTGGAAGTCGTCGGGAATAGCGCGGGATACTCAAGTCGTAGACGATCCTCTCTTTCACATGTTGCCTCTTTTTCAGAATGATTTGACCATTGAACTTTAAGAAACATGAGGTTTCGACGTTGAGTGGTACGCTTAGCTTGATCTAGAATACGAACAGGGTACTATCGGTATGAAAGGCTATCTTGGAGATCAAGCGTTTCGTGGTCCACTTCATGGATAGGGTCCGAAAAGCAACACCTGAGTTGCGAGATGTGGAATACATCATGAACCTTGGAAAGATGCGGAGGAAGTTCCAATTGGTAGGAAACTTCTCCTTGTTTGGCAAGAATGCGAAAAGGACCGATATAACGAGGAGCCAATTTGCCCTTGATACCAAAACGATGGGTACCCTTCAGAGGTGTAACCCGAAGGTAAGCCTTCTCGTCAACTTCAAAGGTCACGACTTTATGATGACGATCATATTGGCTCTTTTTACGAGACTGGGCTGTTTTCAACTTTTCACGAATAATGCGAACTTGCTCTTCTGCAGCCTGGATCATATTCGGACCAAAGAGTTGCCTCTCTCCGGTTTCTGACCAACTAAGAGGTGTTTGTCATCTTCGTCCATAGAGAACTTCAAAAGGACCTTTGCCCAAGCTTGACTGATAACTATTCTTATAAGAAAATTCGGCGAATGGAAGACACTTCTCCCAATTCATACCAAATGATATAAGACAAGCTCGGAGCAGATCTTCTAGGATTTGATTCACTCTTTCTACTTGACCACTTGATTGAGGATGGAAAGCAGTGCTAAAAGATAAGTGAGTCCCCATGGCATTTTGAAAGATTTCCCAGAAGCGAGAAGTAAAAATACTTCCACGGTCTGAGTTAATCTCCAGAGGAACACCATGAAGAGACACTATTCGAGAGATATATAACTCTGCTAGCTGGCTAGCTATTATACTCTCGTGAACTGGAAGAAAATGAGCTACTTTGGAAATACGGTCAATGACCACAAAGATAGCATTATTTCCTTTCTTGGTCTTGGGAAATACGGTGATGAAATCCATACTGACTTTATCCCATTTCCATTCAGGAATAGCTAAAGGTTGAAGGGTGCCAGCAGGCCTTTGATGTTCTGCCTTAACTCAACGACAAACGTCGCAGTTAGCAACGAACTCAGCAATTTCTCTCTTCATCCTAGTCCACCAAAACCTCTGGTGTAGGTCCTCATACATGTTAGTACTACCAGGATGAATGGTCAGAGGAGAATCATGAGCCTCCTTAAGGATCAACTGCCCTATATGTGGATTCTTAGGAACCACTA
The DNA here is from genome assembly GCF_904849725.1 of Hordeum vulgare subsp. vulgare. Classification (NCBI taxonomy): domain Eukaryota; kingdom Viridiplantae; phylum Streptophyta; class Magnoliopsida; order Poales; family Poaceae; genus Hordeum; species Hordeum vulgare. The sequence continues at coordinate 321,832,587 of NC_058519.1, read as the reverse complement.
AACGATTGTGGAAGAACACAACATCTTGATCATTCATGGAGAATTCCTTAGCGTTTCCACTAATGATATTCTCCTTGATCCATGATATACCCTTATCACGCTTGTCGCCAGCTATGATTTGATCCTTAAGAGCAGGCTTTGCCACCAGGTTAGAAAGGAATCCTTGAGGAACAATGTGAAAATTTATCTTCCGTAATTCCTCATAGAGATGTGGTTGACCTCGTTGTAGCATCAGATTGTTACAATAAGACTTACGACTTAGTGCATCAGCCATAACATTGGCCTTCCCCGGGGTGTAAGTTATCCCTAAGTCGTAATATGTGATCAACTCAACCCACCGTCTTTGCCTGAGATTCAAATCCGACTGGGTGAAGATATATTTCAGACTTTGGTGATCAGTGAATATTTCACAACGGTTACCAAGAAGGTAATGTCGCCAAGTTTTAAGTGCATGGACTAAAGCTGCAAGCTCAAGATCATGTGTGGGATAATTATCCTCATGTGGACGCAACTGTCGAGATGCGTATGCAATCACATGACGATCCTGCATGAGAATGCAACCTAATCCTTGTCGCGAGGCATCGCAATAGATAACAAAGTCCTTAGCTGGTGGTAGCAACACAGGTGTGGAAGTCAGGCGTCTTTTCAGTTCCTGAAAACTATGCTCACACTTTGGTGTACACTCGAACTTTTTATCTTTCTTGAGGAGTTCAGTTAGAGGATTTGCAACCTTGGAGAAATCCTCGACAAAGTGGCGACAATAGCTCGCTAGGACAAGGAAACTCCTAACTTGCTTAACCGATTCAGGTTGAGTCCAATCAAGGACGGCTTAAACTCTCTCGGGATTGACATCAATACCCTTACCACAGATTACGTGGCCTAGATAGGTCACTTCTGGTAACCAAAATTCACATTTTGAAAACTTGGCATAAAGGCGATGCTCTCGAAGTTTCATCAATACCAGCCTTAGATGCTCGGCATGTTCTTGTTCGTTCTTCGAGTAGATGAGAATATTTTCGAGGTATACCACGACGAATTTATCTACTCCATGAAGATTGAATTCATCAAGCGAGAGAAGGTGGCTGGGGCATTGGTTAAACCGAAAGACATGACGGTGTACTCGTAAAGCCATAACGATTGACAAAAGCCATTTTTGGAATGTCCCCGTTCTTGATCTTGATTTGATGGTAACCCAACCTGAAATCCATTTTGGAGAAGACTGAGGATCCAGCGAGCTGATCATATAGGTCGTTGATCCTAGGGAGCGGATACTTGTTCTTTATGGTGACCAGGTTAATTGGTCGTTAATCTACAACCATCCGATCTGTTCCGTCTTTCTTTTTGACGAAGAGGACGGGACAAGCCCAAGGAGAAGAGCTAGGACGAATGAAACCTTTATTCAAGGCCTCATCTAGTTGCTTCTTAAGTTTGGCTAGCTCCAGGGGTGCCATCTTATAAGGTCTTCTGGCTATTGGAATGGTTCTCGGAACAAGGTCTATCACAAACTCTACATCCCTCTCAGGTGGAATCCCTGGCAGTTCTTCTGGAAAAACATTCGGAAAGTCACGGACTACCGGAATGTCTTCAAGTTCTGGAAGAGGGTTGGCATTGAGGGAATAGAGTTGGCATTTGGCAACTCGAGTAGAGACATTGACTATCTCACCTGAGGGATGGGTAAGCTGAACATTTCTAGAATGAGTATCAATCTTGGCATAATGAGCTGACATCCAGTCCATCCCCAAGATGATGTTGTTATCCGAAGATTTCAGGGCTATCAAAGATGCTAGAAAAACTAGCCTCTCTAATAGAATCTCATTGTCATAGGTTATCCTGGAGGTTTGCCACTTACTACCAGGGGTTTGGACAACCAATGGAATTGGCATATCACAAAAGGACATGTTATGCAACTATGCATAACTTTCTGAAATGAAGGAATGAGATGAACCAGTGTCAAAAAGAACGGATGCTAGGTGATGATTGACAAGGAGCGTACCCAATATGACGTCGGGATCCTCTGCAGCTTCTTTTGCTGAAACATAGTTCACACGCCCACGTGCAGGAGTTGGCTTCACATAGTAAGCTTTATCCGACTTGCCTTGCCTAATGGAATTTCCAGGTTGCTTGGCAACCATATTCTGAGGACACTCTCGTGAATAGTGCCCTGGTTCTCTGCACTTGTAACAGATCACCTGATTGGCACGTGGTGCAGCATTGCTAGCTGGACCACCATAGGTTTTTTCTGGAGGGTTGGTCTGATTCGCCTAAGGCGCCACATAGGATGGCCTCGGGGTGTATCTTGGCGGCAGAGAACTATTTGGAACCCACAGCCTACGTTCTGGGAACGCGGAGCCAGATGATGAGCCATAGTCACGGGAGTGCTTCTTCGTGGCTTCATAGTCGGTTTGACCAGTCTCGGCACTGATCGCCTTGTTGACAAGAGCTTGAAAGCTTGTACATTCGTGGAGGCGCAGGTCACGACGAAGTTGAAGGCTCAGACCCTTGCGGAATCTTGTTTGCTTCTTGGCATCAGTTGACACCTCTTCAGTTGCATAGCGGGCGAGGTTACCGAACTCGTGGCTATAATCATCCACGGTCAATTTTCCCTGGGTGAATGCACACAAATCCTCTCTCTTTGTGTCCATCAGACCCTCTGCAATATGGTGCAGACGGAAAGCTGCACTAAAGTCTGCCCATGTGGATGCTGGTCCGGCAGGACGCATAGCTTCAAAGTTCTCCCACCACAGATTGGCGGGTCCTTCCAGAAAGTATGCCGCAAAGGTCACCTTGTTGGCCTCAGAAACATTTGCAGAGCGAATCTTGCGCGATATACTGCACAACCAGTCATCAGCGTCGAGGGGATCGATGGAGTGATGGAACTTCGGAAGATTCAGCTTCACGAAGTCATTGAGGGACACTACATCATTCCTCGGCTGACGAGCCGTATTTTTCTCAATACGCTCTAGCAAACGGTTGGTCTCCCTTTTGTTTCTTTTCGCCTCAAGCATAACTTCCGCCAGAGAAGGCGGGTGAGGAAATTCCTCCTGCGGTGCTTGACTACCCTCTCCCTGGTCATGGGCAAGGGCACGGTTCAACCTGGTGAACACCATCCTAACAAACAAACTCACAGCTTAGACCAATAACAACATCAATACCAGCTATGGATTAAGAATGCACTGAACACATGGAATGCGGAAATGAACATCCGAACAACATGGTAACAAGAAACTGCTATATATACACCATGGTTCATACAGACCATTACACAGTTCAGTACAACCTTAACCGAAGAGAAAACTACTGAAAAGATGATACTACTCATCACAGGCTTCCCAAGATTCCTATACATTATTTATCTATGCCTACGGATTTCTTCTCACGACATAGGCATACTCCACAGGACACACAGGACTGTGAAAGTACAGCTACTACCATACTAATCTTCCACTCATGGGTTCAGGCATCCGCATAAAACATCTCATAAAGGTTACCTCCATGGCCTGGAAGCTCAACCTATGGATCAGGAAATACTCGTGCCTGAGACCCCTGGGAACCGTAAGGACACGGGTGTGGCCTTGGTCCCCTGACTGGTGGTAGTAGAGGTCCCCGAAGAGGGGTGACACCTCCTATAGCAGGCCAGTCAACATGAGCCGGAAGATGGGTCCTAACAGGGTTCAACATCTCCATATCTCCATACCCTCTCTAGACTACAGGTGCCAGCTGTGTCAAAGCCGTCCACGGACTGGCACGTGTAGCATAGAGCTCCATACGAAAGGCACGAGCATCCCTGTCTCTATTCTCTAACATCTCAGCGGTGGACTGTAGCAGCGGATCCTCCATAGAGGAATCAAAGTAGACCCCACTAAGGTATCCTTCTTCTCCTGGCTGAGAGGTAGGAACATAGCAGAACTCTGAATTCTGCAGCAGTGCATGTCTGGCCCTCATAATGGTCAACATTGAATAGGCAGCATCTTGTACTGCCATGTCAACAGTAACCCCCAGTCCATAGGACCAATGGATCGGCTCCTCAGCTCCAGGGTAATATGGGAATACCCTAACAGTGCACAGATACTGACTCTGATTAAAATTCCGGTACTGTTCCTCCACTATATACTCTGGGTACCAGCGGTAACCGGCTACTAACATCATCCTGACTAGCATGGCCGTGTGACCCGGCACATCAATGCACCTAGTCAAATGGACCACCTAACGAGAAGGACGGCCAGGCATCTGAAAATAGAGAGTAATGCAAAAGCATTAGAGCTCTAAAGACAAAAGTGGGCAGCATAATGGATGTAAATGCTCAAAACAATTTTGAGACAACCCACAAAAGATAGGATAGCATAACCACTCAACTATCAAGTTCAATTCCATGGTCATCAAAACTTACTTTCCTTCCCTTTGAATAAAAAGAACCCGGAGTAACTCTCGACTCATTGTCCTATAATCTACCGATCAGTAATACATGATCCAGAGAGAAAGATAAGTAACCTAGTTCTTAATCCCCGCAGAAAAAACGAGGATGACCAGAATTGAATAACTTGAGAAGAGAAGCAAGAATCTTACGTTCCCTTCCACAAACAATTCCCTTATATATAACTGAAGCAATTCTAGATTCAACTTCGACCAGTTTGGCTTAGTAATCCTATAGTCAGGCAGGCTCTGATACCAACACTGTCGGGACCCCGATCCTAAGCCATAGGAATCCAGCCTGTAACACATCACATCTCTTTGCGGTCTCACGCACAGTTATCCCCATGGCTGCAGTCTTACCTTAGTCAGGACCGTTTGTGCCTTTTGACTCGCGTATGTCATTGTGTCTCTAGCATTCCAATGTCAAAGAACCCGGGTTGACATGTCTAGTCATAAACTCAAGCGGCAGTTCCATACAGGGACAGGCATACATGACCCAGCAAAGCAGATGTCGGTCATCAGCGAGTGTAGACGAGTCGTAGCAAGCTACAAGGACTCCATTACACCGCGTGACATTTCCCCAAAGGGACAGACACAACAGCTATGAAGGACACACGCCGGTCAACCAATGTGTCCGGAGAAGTAACGAACTACCATGGCTCGGCGGAAACACAAAGGGGCATTTCCCTGTAAGGAGTGCTACTAAGGCATACGACTAGGTGTTCGAACCCCATACATATCAAGTACAACACACGTACGCATGCCATACTCGATATGCATAGATACATTGATGGCATCACAACGTAACCATAAACATACAAACTTTATTTAGAAGGCTCGGAAGAGCCTCACACATAATATTACACAGGTAGGGGTCTCACGACCCATCATCACAAGTCATTCAAACAAGTCTTACAAGCCAGCGGAAGATTAAAGAGGTCTGAGTACAAACAGATGGAAAGGTAAAAGGCACATGGCCTGACTATCTACAGACCCAACCTAGGGCCAGATCGTAGCTGGGACACCAGCTACTCGTCGTCGTCAACGTCTAGATAGAAACCACCATGAGGGTCATTAACAACCTCTGCAACAAATTATTAAGCAAACGTGAGTACAAAAGTACTCACCGAGACTTTAGGATAATATATCTACTCATGCAATGTATCAACAAGGAGTTGTGGGGTTACATGCAGAAAGCCAACTTTGACTCTTTGCTAGACCAACTACATTTTAAATAGTTTTGACAACTTTGTTTTCTCGCACACGAGTCCACTAACACCACAACAATACTCCATCATGGAATCATTCCGTCACCCTACGGAAATGCCATCCACGACACTCACACTTATCTTGACATTTTTATGAGTAGCCATTATAGTTGTCTATTAACAACATATGTTTCCAAGTAGTCCATATCCGCAGACGCGGCTATTCGAATAGATCATAACCCTGCAGGGGTGTACTTCTTCACACACACTCTCGCCACTTATTGCTATGTGCACGTCCTGCACCTCGGCAACCTTCAAGCGGAAGCCCAGTGAGGGAGTCGGCCACGACCGTTAACCACTTTAATACTTAGTCCAGGTTTATCGCCTATCTCAGGGTAACCCGTACGGAAGTCCGGCCGAGGTTTCCGCCACGGCCCCAAACGAGGTGCGCAGGGTTCCCAAGCCCACCATCCGGGTGCCACTTGGTACACCGTGCCACTGCCTACCGCATCATAGCCCACCTCTAAGGTCAGCACTATGCACGGCCTCCAACATGACTATAAACACCAGAAACTACTTGAAACTCCTGGACCGAGTACTAAGCGATTAATAAGTCGAGCAGGGTCATATTTTAGGGCCCAGCATGTGGTAGTATCTTGTCTTGGATTACATACACGGAAATCAGTTCCTAAGGACGGCTCCAATGAAACAACCCGCCATGTACTCCTACATAGCCTTTCACCGGTACCTTTACCAAATCAGGTTCAACACACAACCTTTATCAACTGAACACATTCTCACGATCCTGTTCATCACCCAGATGACAGACCATACACAACTATAAGCATAGCATGCATAGCAGGACATGGCACGTCAAGGCTCAAGCATCTACCAGGTATGCTATGTTGCAAGGTTCAGCTATTTACTGTGACAAGGACAGGTCATGCAAAGGAGGTGGGTTCAACTAATGTGGTAAAAGTATTGAAAGCATTTTGACCTAATGCAATAAGTAAGAGTAGGAGCGAGAACATGGGATTATCGGGATGATCAAAATTGGTTGTTTGCCTTGTTGCTCAGCACAGGGGTGATATCCGTCAGTCGGATAATCAGTCCTACCCGAAGGGGCGGGGCCTACCGAATAACAACATACAATCAATATCAATCATATGCAACAATCAGGATGCATGAACATGGCATGAAATGAAGGGTGATATGTCTCAATGTGGTTGGTGAAACCTTAGTTTGCATCTGGTTTGAAATCCAAATTCAAATATTATTTGAAATTGCATATTTATTTTAATCATTTAATTGATTTGACCTGATGTTGTTTCATAACTTTATTTTTCATGCATGAGAGTAGCACCATTGTCTTCATTGAATTGTTTTCACCAATTTGCATATATTATTTGTCTGATTTGGAGTTATATTCAATTTTCTATGAATTTCTAAAGTTTTGCAATTATTTTGGAATTATATTAAATCCAGAATTAGATTTATTGCATCAGCATGACATCAGCAGGTCAGCTGGCCGTTGAAAGTCAAACCTGACCAGTGGGACCCACTGGTCAGTGACTCTGGCCAGTTTTTAGTTTAAGTTTAAACTTAATTAGCTAATTAACAGAGCTGGACCCACATGTCACTCACTATTTGACTTTCAATATAATTTTTATTTTTATTTTAACTAAACTTTAATTAAACAGGGGTCTGCCCCACTTGCCAAACACTCAAGGGAGTCAACCCCACCGGCGATGGGATCAAACCCACCGACGGCGAGGCTCCGGCGACCACCAGAACGGCGGAGGGCCTCGGGTTTCTGCTTCCGACGACCAAACGAGCGGCGGAGAGCACCAAACGAACGAGCAGATGACCGCGGTTCCATTTTTGCACAACGCAGGGGCTAAAACCACCAGAGATGATGCCGGCTACGAGCTCAGCGGCTGCCGGAGTTCGGGCACTATCGGGATCATAGCTACGGGGCCTATCATGCACGGGGCTGAGCTCGTACAACACCTACACGATGCACTGAAGCTAATGGTGGCATCAGAATGACCAGCCGATCACCAGAGGGCTACCGGCGATGAGGTCCCGCGACGAATCTCATCGGGCTCTGGTGGAATCGGGGCCTAGAGCTCGGGATCGAAGAGGAAAATGAGGGGGAAAGCACCCTGAGCTCACAGGGAGTGCAGAGGCGACGACAGAGGGCTCGGGGATGGTCTGAGGAGGGAGAACGACGGCGGCGAGCTCCGGGGATCCGAGGTTGACGACAATGTCGTCACGGCGTCTCAGGGGTTCTCGGTGTCGAGCGACTGGTTGGAGAGCTTCAGGGGACCAAGGCGAAGCTAATGTGCAGCTCAGGTGAGAGGGAGAGGGGCTGGAGCGACGACGAGCTCGAGCTCAGCTCTGGCTCTAATGGCGGCCGGGAGAGGAGAGAGTTGGGGGAGGAATGAGGCGAGGACGAGCTCGGGGCCGGCTCCGGGAGGCTTATCCCCTCCTTGCCAGCGCGAAGCGGCGGCCAGGCAAGCACGCAGGTGCGTGGCCGCGCCGGAGGGAGCGGCGGCCACCTCCTGCTGCTCGCTGGCATGAGGACGACGACACGGGAGCAGCTGGGCCTGGGCCACGTAGGCGATAGGTAGGTATTTTTCTATTTTCTTTCTTTTTTGTTTTTGTTAATTCTTTTCTGACTTTGTTTTGTTTTATTTTTGGCTTCAAACTTTTCCTAAAATATTTTGAAACATACTAAATTGTTATTTGGAATATCTCCAAACATGTATAAAAGTTTCAGCATTTTTGAAAACTTTGAAATATTTGAAATCAATTATATAGTTGATTTCAGTAGCTTTTAACTTTAAAATAAAACGCCAAAAGCACTTTGAAAATATATTTTACCCCTGATATTTTGTTTTCAACATTTATCAGAAAAGATGAACTTTTCTAATGGCCATTTTGAAAACTTTAATTTGCCACCAGATTTGAAAAGCTTTTGAATATAGAGTTGCTAGGTTTTTGCTTTGGTTTTATTTGCTTTTGTTTTGGATTTCATCTCATTTTCTTGGATGGAAAGAAGAAGACATGAGCACAACTTGCTAGACTCTAATAGGGATCAGGGATGTGACAATACAATTATAGCTCTAGTGCATCCGTTGCATGCCATCCCTACTCCACACATTGATATCTATTAATGGGCATCTTCATAGCCCGTTGTTATGCCTAGTTGATGTGAAGCTTTCTTCTCCACTTTCACCCCTTTGAAACCTACCACCATATTCTGTTACACCTTTATGTTATATCCATGGTTCACGCTCATGTATTGAGTGAGTAATAAAAAGCTGAAGCGCATTAAAAAGTACGATCGAATTTCTTGGTTTGACATCGGGGTGCTCATGATTTATACTTTATGCTAGGAAGACCAACATGACACGCTATATTATTTTGTAGGGATATCACTCTTTAGCACTATTATTTTGAAAACACGTAATTGTTTTCTAGTAAAACTGAGTATGGATGTCATTTTGTCAAATGATAGACTATTACCTTGAATCACTTGTATCTTAATATTCATGCCATAATTAGAAATTTGTTCAAGATTATATTAGGTAGCATTCCACATAAAAAATATCTTTTTATCATTTACCTACTCGAGGATGAGTAGGAATCAGGCTTCGGAATGTTGGTACGGCTCCATCATATCTATAATTGTTTTATTTTTCATGCCAATATTATACAACTTTCACATACTTTTGGCAACATTTTATATTATTATTTTGGACTAACTTACTTATCCAGTGCCCAATGCTAGTTCCTATTTTTTATGTGTGTTTTAGCTCCATAGAAAATCCTTATAAAATGGAGTCCAAACACAATAAAAATTTACGGATTTTTTTTGGAATATATGTGAATTTTGGGAAGAAGAATCAATGCAAGACGGATCCCGAGGGAGGCATAAGCCAACAGGGTTCCCCAAGTGGGGGGTCAGCATGCCCTGATGCCTTGTGGCTTAGCCTAAAGTCGGCTGGGGGCCTACTTCTGCCATAAGAAGATAATATTCCTCTAAAAATCCCCTCAAAATTTTAGCCCGGTCGTATTTATGAATCTCCAGATATTTAAGAAATGGTGAAGGGCTAGAAAACAGTAGCCAAAATAGGAGAGAAACAAAGAGGGAGATCCAATCTCACAGGGTCTCCTCCCTTCGGGTGCCATGGAAGCCATGGACCAGATGGGAAACTCTCCTCCCACCTAGGCGGGTACGAAGGAATAAGAAGAAGGAGGGGGCTCTCTCCCCCTATCTCCCGGTGGCACCGGAATGCCACCGGGGCAACCCTCATGATGGAGATCTACACCAACAACTTCACCGCCGTCACCACCAATTCTATCCCCTCTATGTAGTGGTGTAAACCCTCTTATCCCTGTTGTAATCGCTACTTAAGCATGGTTCTAAATGCTATATATTATTATCCAATGATGTGTGGCTATCCTACGATGTATGACTAGATCTCTTTTGTCCTATGGGTTAATTGTGTTATGATGTTTTTGATATGAGTTGTATGTTGATATGGTGCAATCCTAAGGTGCCTTCTGTGCGGGGCGCACACGTGAACGAGTCACGTTGGAGGGTTTACAATATGTTCATGATTCTCTTGTGGGTGGCTAGAGTGACAAAAGCTTACACTCGAGTAAGGGAGTTGTTTGTGTAGGGGACTAAATAGGACTTGATGTTTAATTCTATGGTCGGGTTTACATTAATTATTTCTTGTAGTTGCGTATGCTTGCTACATGTCCAATCATAACTTCATATGATCCAAGTACGAAAATTGTTTTAGTGTATTCCTCTCTCTCATTGGATATGATAAGTATCTATCATGTTACATTCAATTGCTTATGGACAATCTTCCTCTTGCGTTACAAAAAGCTTTCTACTAAATGACTAACTAAATTAATCTTTATCTAAAAAAGTACCTAATTTCATTTTCATGTCCTTTATTACCTTGCAAAACTATCTATTACACCTACTAAGTACTTCAAGTTTCCTTCATGCAAAATAATTTCATACTTGTTCTAGGTAAAGTAAGCATTAGCATGCGTAGAGTTATAACAGTGGTCGATAGAACTTGAGAGAATATTAATTCTACCTTTAGCTCCTCGTTGGGTTCGACGCTCTTACTTATCAAAAAAGGATACACGGCCACCTGCACTTGTGCGTTATCACCTGCTGGCTTTTTCCTTTTTATTTTATATCTTATTTCCAACAATTCCACAGCTCAAAATATTTGCCCAAATCCAAAAATCCCAACTCCACAAATCCTTTAATATTCCACCCTATTTGATTATGCCACTTGTGCATTTTAAGAAAAGGTTTCATGCAGTGTTTATATTTAAAACCTTGTTTTTAATATTTAAAGTCTTTTGTAGAATAAAATTTTCATTATTTTGACACTTCAAAATCAGAACCTAATAATATCTACAATGCTTGTAATCACCATAGTATTTTACAAAAAATGGTTTGGCATTTTTAGGAGTAGTTTTTTTCTCTATTTTTGCGTGTTATACTGCGACGATATATTGTGTTGTTGAAGAAGAGCTTGTACAAGAAGGATTCGAAGACCCCGAAGACTTTGTTCAACCACGCAAGCAACCCCTTGACCATGTCTAAGAAACCTATTATGTATGTCATATAGCACTTTAAATTGATGCATCGGAATCATGATGATATGGTGATCACTATGGTGGATACCTCCATTACTTTCCTTGTTGATACCTGCATGACATGACTCTGCTTTTTTCTTAGAGTTGTGTTGGTGGGAAGTAGATAGGATGCTAATAGATGCTACGCAAGTGGGGTGGGAATATGCATGGTGTCGGAGACAAATTTATTTCAAAGACTTTTTGAAAACCCCGTCGGGTACCACTAATGCCCGAGGGAGATGACGTTGAGTTAGGTAACCACTTGAGAAAGAAGTGGTGTACTGGAGCAAGTTGTTCTGTGTTTTCGAAAACGGATTATATTTAAGATTTGTTGACCGTCCTAACCTTACATGTACAACCACGATACCCCTTATGGGACGGTGCTTTGTTGATTACTTTGGCCGGTACTAGTAGGGAGCCCGCATTACTAGTGGCGGGGGTGACATGGTCACTCTTGATACGGGTTCGTGTCAGAAGGGCGACCATGAGCTGTTTTCACACACACCAGGCACACCATTGGTCCCTTCTTGGATGATACTTGTGATGTACATCATGTGGGTTGTGTGCCAAGGAGTGGACTCCTTGTTAGTATTGTCATGGGAAAGGCATTCTTCGGGTACTTACCTCGGGTATGAACAATACAACGAGTCATGGCTTGACACAGAAGTTTCCTGAGTCTTGTGGGTAAAGTGTGCAACCTTTGCAGAGTGTAAACTAGTTGAATAGCCTTGTCCCTGATCAAGGACATTTGGGTGGTTCTACTTAAACTACGTCCATTGTTTACAAACCTGGCGTGTTTGTGAGAGAGAGAGAGAGAAAGAACATACTTGAGGTAAGTTAGATAACTTGACATGATGATTGAACATGGGATGTTCAACCACTACTTCTATTGATACCTATAACTAGTTCATATCAATATCTGCAACCTCATGATGCATGCTTTTACAAGTTGATTGATCATGTCATTGCACTCAAAAATTAGCTTTCTACAACTTACCTACTCTGTGTTATATCATGCATTGTTATTGCCTTTTTACAAACATGGGATGCTTCTGAGTACATTCAAACTACTCATTATGTTGCCACTAGTTATTTAATTGGTCAATCATGGAAGAGCAAGAATATGGTGAAGATTATGTTGGTGGCGAAAATGCGAACTAGGATGCTTCCCAGTCAGAATACCTATAGAGTTAAGGAAGATGGCATGGGTTCACGCTTTCATTCAAGATTTCCTCTGCTATATTGTGTTTGGTATTTAGCCTTCACGTCCCTATCTATGTAAGACTTGACCTTGATGGTCTTTAATTGTGTAATACGGTGTGTATGGATGTAAGACTCTTGTTATCCGGCTGTTGTGTGTTCAGTGAGTATTGATCTTTGCGATCACTATACATGTGCATTCGGTGTTCACGACTTACGAATTGGGGTCCCCACACTAATGCACCTAGTACTTTCATGCGATTAATGAACAAGCTTTTACATGCTTTCATTGGATGATTTGTGGTAATCTATCTTGATGATATAGTGATTTATAGCAGATCCTTGGAGGAACACTTGGAACATTTACGTGTTTTTTATTGCTCTACGTGATGCATGTTTGTTTGGTAACCTTGGGAAGTGAACCTCTTGCATCGACCGGGTATCTTTTCTTGGCTATGTTATTACTCCATGGGTTATTGAAGTTGATAAAGCCAAGATTGAATCTATTGAGAGTTGGCCACATCCCAAAACAGTCACACAAGTGAGGAGTTTTCTTGGCCTTGCTGGTTTATTTATGTGTTTTTTGAGAGATTTCAGCATAACTGTTGCACCTCTCAATGAGCTTACAAATAAGGATGTGCCTTTTGCTTGGGGTAACGCATAGGAAGAATCCTGCACTGTATTGAAATATAAGTTAACACATGCTCCTTTACTCCAACTTCCTAATTTTAGTAAGACTTTACAGCTTGAATGTAATGCTAGTGGAATTGGATTAGGAGGTGTGTTATTGCAAGATGGTAAACCTGTTGCATACTTCTCTAAAAAATTGAGTGTTCCTAGTCTGGATTGTTCTACTTATGATAAGGAATTATATGCTCTTGTTCGGAATTTGGAAACATGGAAACATTATTTATGGCCCAAAGAATTTTTATACATTCTGATCATGAATATTTGAAACATATCAAAATTCAAGAAAAACTAAACCATAGACATGCTAAATGGGCTGAATTCATTGACACTTACCCTTATGTCATTCAACACAAGAAGGGAAAATAAAATGTTTTCGTTGATGCATTGTATCATCGTCATACTATGCTTTCACAACTTGACTTTAAAATATTTGGTTTGGAGACCATCAAATATAAATATGTGCATGATGTTGAACTTATGTGTTGCAGAATTGTAAAGAAGGGAGAACATGGAACAAGTTCGTCATTAATGATCGATTTGTGTTACGTGCTAACAAGATATGCATTCCCGCTAGATTCGTTCGTCTTTTGTTGTTGCAGGAGGCGCATGGAGGAGGATTCATGGGACACTTTGGCATGAGGAAGACAGAGGACGTACGTTTTACACATTTCTTTTGGTCAAAGATGAGATGGGATGTTGAGCATTTTGTTGCTCGCTACACTACATGTCAAAAAGCTAAGTCATGACTCAATCCTCATGGTTTGTATATGCGTTTGCCTTTGCCTAGTGTTCCTTGGGAGGATATATCTATGGACTTTATTTTAGGTTTACCTCGAACAAAGAAGGGGTGTGATAGCATATTTGTTGGCGTGGATAGACTTTCAAAAACGGCACACCTTATACCATGTCATAAAAGTAATGATGGTGATAATGTTGCTGATTTGTTCTTTCGTGAAATTATTCGCTTGCATGTTGTGCCAAATATTACTGTTTGCAATCGTGATGCTAAATTTATTAGACATTTTTGGAGGTGTTTATGGGCTAAGTTGGGGACTAAACGCCTTTTTAGTACTGCATGTCACCCCCGAAGTGATGGACAAACTGAACTTGTCAATAGATCATATTGAATTTTCTTATAATCATTCATTACATTCTACTACTAAGATGTGCCCTTTTGAAATTGTGTATGGTTTCATACCTTGTGCACCTATTGACTTATTTCCTCTTCCATCTTGAGAGAAGGTTAATTTCGATGCTAAACAATGTGCTGAATTTATATTAAAAATGCATGAGGTAACTAAGGAAAACAGTGAGTGTATGGATTCTAAATACAAACTTGCTCGAGAGGGTACAAAACATGTTTCCTTTGCACCTTGAGATCTTGTTTGGTTACATTTGCGTCAGGATAGATTTCCTGATTTATGCAAGTCAAAACTAATGCAACATTTTTATGGTCCTTTTAAGGTGTTAGAGAAAATAAATGATAATGCATATAATCTTGAGTTGTGTGCAGAGTTTGGGGTTAGTTCCACTTTTAACATTGCACGTTTGAAGCCTTATTTGGGTAAGTAATATGAGTTTCCATCGAGGATGACTTCATTTCAAGAAGGGGAGGATGATGAGACATCAATACCATTGTTACACCCACACTTTGTGCTGCTGTACGTACTGGACCAATTACTAGAGCTCGTGCACACCAATTGAATTACCAGGTACTTACGTTTCTTGGAAATCCAATGTTTATGAACATATGATGTTGCCTAAATTAGATAGTTTGTTTTTCTTATGAATGAAGAACTTAACATGGACAATAAGGATGTCCGTTGGAGCGGGATCAACCATGTAGAAGATGGTGTGCGTGTGGGAAAGAACAATGGAGATTTCAGAGTTGATTTTCAAACTTTGAAGTCGCCATAAGGAGAGCATGAATGATTAGAAGAAATATACAGGATGCCACTTCATAAATTTCATCCATATGCTATTATAGGTGTTGTGTCACGTTATTTTTGGGTCAGGCCCATGTAATTTCGAAATACTGCATTATAGGCTGTTTTTAGAGTCTGTATGCTTGCGGAAACTGAGTTATGGTTGGTTTCGGACCCCTCCTCCAAGGGGTCACAAAATTCACACGCTATTCCCCCATATATACAGCACTTAGGGCACCGTTTAGACCTGGGTTTTGTTTAGATTACAAGTTCTCCATAGTTGCAACTTCACATCCTTCATTTGTGTTCTACAACCAAACCAAGACGTCACAGAACCCCACTTTTATCAACTTTCATCAATAAAGCTTTCCTCTTATATTCGCAATATCAAGATTGAAATTTCAGTTTCTTGCGCGTCCTTTGTTTGTGTGCACGATACATACCCCCATGGTCTAGTTGCTCATGCTCTAGCATGGTCAATAACCTCTCGGAGTTGGTTTAGAGATTGCTAAGGTACGACGTCTTCACACGTTCGTAGTTGGATCGTCAAAGTCTACTCCACCAAAAACGATAGTCACATCTCATGAAAAGACAAGGACAATTTTGCCTCTGTCATCTGAACTCCATCCTTCACCTTGCCTCCTTCATCATAGTTTGTGAGGCCTTCCTCCACTGTGAGACACAATTCAGCCTTTCGCTTAAGATCTTTGGGGTCAAGACGATGTGAAGCGGCCTCGATATGGCAAAGTGCGGAAGGGCCATGATCAGCAAGAATCACAGTGCTGATTGGTTCTAGGGCACCTTCAACAACACATGGAAGGAATTGCAACACGAGTGGTTGTACATCACTGTGCCTCTCACCCATGTGAAAGCCAAGGTCCCCGGATTCTCGGCTGGACCTCCACGAAATCTCAAGTCCTGGACGGAGAAGCGTGTCGCCTCGTGGAATGCTAACAAGCTGAAGTCTCTAGTCGGGAATATCCGGTGGTGGTCCATTGAGAAGGACCTTGGGCTTCTCGACGTGATCAATGTCATGTTGAACCACCGGAAGCTTCCTCTTCAACTTCGGGCAAAGCCAATCTAGGAGTAAAAACCCGAGGAGGTGAGGCCAGTTGTCCACTTCTTCCATGTAACGCCCAATATGTGATCATATCCTTATTTTGGCACGAGGGCCTAGATAGGGATAGAAGCGCATCTCGTCGTTTCACAAGAAGGGATATCGTTACAAGTACATGTAAAGAAGATATGAGTATATGGAATTGGCTTACACTCTCCACAAGCTAATCATGATCATCTCAATAAACACATACATTCAATCACCATTTACAAGAGCAGGGTCTAACTATGGACGAAATCAAACGATAAAAACGACCATCCTTGCTATCCTAGGTTGTCGGCCTGGAACCCATCTTGGATCGATGAAGAAGTAGAAGAAGAAACTACAAATAAAATAATCATCACACTCATGTCAAAGTATCGCTTTACCTATACCTACAACTGTTGTTCTAATAATCTGTGAGCCACGGGGACTCAACAATCTCATTTCCAAAGGTAGCAAGACTAGAAAACCTTAATGGGTGTGGCATGTTTAAGTGATAAGGCTGCAGCAAGCACTAAGCATTTTTTGAGTGGCTAACTTAAGAGTACAAGAATAAGAGGGGGTGATCTACGCAGAAACGGTCATGAACTAATAATGATCAAGAAGTGATCCTGAACACCTACTTCCGAGTCAAGCATAACACCATTGTGTCCTCTCTCAAATTCAGATATAATCATGATTATGCACGCAGTTCGCATATTTTAATTGAGTTTACTTCAAGTTTGTTATGACCGGGTGTTAAACAAAGTTTCTAAGTTTCCACATAACCACGGGCACGACTCTCAGAAAGATTTAACCCCGCAGAGGTGCTCCAAGTCATCCATTACAAACGAGCCACAAGCTGAGTTCAAAAACTTAACCATGAAAAACTTGTAGTCTCCTTGGAATCCCAATGGAAAACCTCGACCTCGAGATAGCCCAAAATATCACCGGAATCCCGTGCACAATATAGTTTGTAAAAGGTAAAACAAATCCAGCAAGGCCACCCGACGCGTCGACGAACCCGATAGAAGCCGTGTATCTCGTTCTCGGGAGACGACAGATAAGCGAATTGTACCGTGGCCTGGTAGAAATCTCCCGAGTTGCCCTGGGTTGGCCCCGCACGATGCTCTAGTTTGGACCAAAACTCATGAGGAGCAGCGGCCCGGGGGTTGATTAATTATCCACGGGGGCCGGTAGGTCCCTATGCATTTTTATTAGTTATTAGGCAAATGTAGTACCAAAGTTGGGTCGTGCCACAAGAGTTTTAACCTAAGACGAATTATCAAGGGGGTCCCCTGTAATGCCCCAAGAGTGTATCTTTCCCTTTGGAACCTTCTCTATGTGGGTCCACCTTGTCATTGACATGAGATCTCAATGTGTTATGATTTCATGTGTCACCTTGCATTGTTCTTCCTTTGCATGCATGCATCCCATTCATCCATGTCTTGTGTGTGTTATCCTTGTGTTCCATGTTGTGATGTGCCATGTGGTCATTTGATGTGTTAGCATTTGTGATGGTGTGGAGTGATGCAACTGTTAGTAGTAAGCTCTGTGTGGTTGCCTTGCACTAGAGTTTCAAAACCATCTCCCTCTCTATCTGGCGCAGCAGCCCACCTTGTGCACTACTCCTTCTTCCTAACGTTGTCCCCCCCGCTCTCGCTTTCCGTCAGACTACCGAGAGAGAGCGAGTCGCCGTGAGGGCTCACGGACGTCGAGGCCCCCCCCCCCATATAGCCTCGGCGTGCGTGACCCCTTCCTTAGGGTTCCTCCTTTCCCCATCTGCCGCCGCCACTCCTCCCTCCATCTCCCTCCATCTCTCCTCCCCCTCAGGTAAAGGTTCTGAAGATAGGTTGCAGAGAGAGAGAGAGAAGTGCACCGCGACGTCTACCCTGCTCCCGTCCTCTCCAGCGCCGGCCGCCATGTCCAGGGGCTCGGGAGAGGTGCTCGCGCCACATTCCCGTCCTCGGTGAGGCCGGGGAACAACCACACCGACGGCCAGCTCAATGCCATCGACGTGCACCCGGCGATCTTCCTCCTCTACGTCGGTTCTGCTTCAGGCTTCGTCACGGCGTCTTCGTCTTCTCGAGGTAGATCCTCTTCTCGATCGGCGCCTCTCCTTCCTTCCCTAGGTGAGAGCTAGCCTCCTTCCTCCCTTCCCCTCGATTAGATCTGGCGAAGATCGTCGCCGAGCTTCTCTATTCAGAGAAGAGGACAACATGTCATGGTTGTTCTTGTTTGATCTGTGTAGTGTATGTGCTCGAGTAGATGCAGTAGCAGTGGAGAAGTTTTTCCTCGCAACAATAGGGTAGTTCTTCCCCCTCGTAGAGTAGCAGTAGCTAGCTCAGGCTGCTCCAGTGATGTTCTCTGCCGCCGGCGTCTCTGTGTGCTCAGAGCAGAGCAGGGAGGCTTGGTAGTATACCTAGTATACCCTCTCTGCTCAGTCAAACCCCCGTAGCGTATCCAGTGGTTGAAGTGCATGGTGTTGTGTGTATTGGTCTGAGGGGCTGGGTTTGAGTCCCAGGATTGACACCCCCCCCCCTTTTATTTATCTTTTATTCGGCACAATAGCTTAGGAGTAGCAGAGGCAGCTTAGCTTGGTTGCTCCCCCTGTTTTCTCGAAGCAGAGCACCTCAGCCAAGTGGTATTGTTGCAGTGTTGTGTTCCAGGGGTCTAGGGTTCGATCCCTCACCCCATTTCTTTTATTTCATTTTTTCTTTTGTTTTGTTTTACTTTCTTGCTTGCATATGTATGTTTGTTTATTTGCTGCAACTCCTTGGATGACATATGTGGCATTTATTTTAGCCCGGAACAGCATGTGATCCCTAGTATATTTGCTACTATGTTAGATAGCATGTGTAGTCCATATATGTATGTGTAGGTTTGTTCTTGGTAGAAGTTCATGTGTGGGTGGATTGACATATATGTATGTGTAGAATCATATGTGTGTGTGTGTGCACCTTGTGGGTGTATGGCACTAAGGTGGTGTACCAATATTGTGCAAGTGTGATGGATATGTGTGTGTGTGTCCTACCTTGTGCAAGTATGTGCTTATGATGTGTGTGTATGATGTTGTGTGTGTTTGTGTGTGTGTATTTAATACATGCCCAAGGCATGAAGTGCCTTGGAGAGCACATGAGCAGATTATATGTGTAGGTGTAGAACTGCTTATGTGAATGCAAGGTAGTAGTGAATTCTATTTAGCATGTGTAGGTGACTTTTATGCTTGTGCTTGTTGTATGTGTGTGGGAATGGTGATGTCCTATGGAACACATACATGAGGTATAAACCCTCATGTCACCATTGGACTTGTGAGAGTATGCAAGTGCTTTTGTAGGTGTTGTTCTTGCGAATAGCACATGTGATGGTGCACTATTCACTATATGTAATTCCTTGTAGATTTTCTTTTCTAGTTTGTACCCAATTGTTCTATGCAAGTGCCCATGTTTTATATATGTTTTTGGGGTAGGATCATCCCAGGAATCCATTGGTGAAGTCAGTTTTTCCTTTGGAACACTTTCTGGGAATGACATATTTCAGATTTGTTCTATGTTTAGAGCTTGGTTCCATGAGATGTGGTGAGCCCAACAGGTTGATTCTTTGTTGTGGAAGTAGAGGGTGAACCCCTCTACCACATGTTGGTTTTGTTTCATGCTTGGTAGTTCATATGTGCAAGTTGTGCCCAGTCAAAGTAGGCATGTGGCTGAAATTCCAGTTTAGTGAAAATCTGTGATTTTCACTTAGTCTCAGAATCTGCTTATATTTTCTTCTCGTGTTGTTGTGCTTGTAGAGGTCCATGTGTTGAGAATCAGCTTTTCTATCAACTGGAAAGTTATAGCTTTTGTGTTTGTCTCGCTCCGTGGAAATTTTCATTCCATTTGGAGTCATGTAGATATTGTTTTGGGGTCTGTCAAAATACTTCAGAGCATGAACAACCAGTGAGAATCTGGAATTTTCACTAAGTCCCTAAAAACTGATATTTTTGTCCAAGTTAGCAGCTGTGTAACTTTCTTTGTGAAAGTCCTTTGCATTATCTTTTTTCTTGTGCTTGTAGTACTCTTGGATAGCTTATGTCACATATCTTATTTGGTATATTTGGGTGGCTGTAGGTGCTTTGCATGTAGCCCTCAAATTGCTATGATGTTGTTTATGGCAGATTCTGTAGTTTTGATGTTTTGATGCTTGTGAGTGCATAGATGAAGGTGTGGTTGTGTTCCTTGCACCACCCCATCCATGTTGGTTTGTTTTATGTCTTGGCAACCTGGAAATACCAGAAGTATGCCATTGGAGTGTGTGGTGATGATTTTGATACGTAGGACATCATTTCTTGTTTCATTGTTTCCCGTTGATCCATAGCTCCGATCGTTAGGTTCTTTATATGCTTTTGCATCGTTTTCGCATGCCGCATCTGTTCATGTCATTCTCATGTATGTAAAGATAGCTTAGGGTGCAGTTCTGTCCAGGAACTTGTATTTCCCTCGCATGCATGTGCAAGTGAGTAGAATATAGAGGCATGTTCATTTTCATCTCATGCATCATGTGCTTGCTGCATCTTGAGGTGCTTTTGTTCATTGGATGCTATTTTTATGTTGGGTAGCACCGGGATCGGATAACGAGTACGTGGATCCGGGAGAGTACGAGGAGGACGAACAAGAGCAGTTCCAAGCTGAGGACATCACAAGCAAGTTGATATGACCTTGATTCCATCTCTAGACTTGTTATGCTAGATTATGTTTCTTCGTCATATGCTCGCTGCCTACCACTGAAATAATTGCCTCCTGAAATTGCCATGAAACCCAAACACTTATCCCTTCCTAGCAAATCTTGAATGGCTAAGTAGGCTTTGCTAAGCTTCTAATGTTAGCGTTGCTAGTTGCAGGTGCTTTTGTCTCATGTGATAACATGAGCTTGATATCATTATGTTAAATATGATATTTAATTAATGCACCTATATACTTGGTAAATAACGGAAGGCCTAGCCTTTTGCCGGGTGTTTTGTTCCGTTATTGCCGCCATAGTTACCGGCTACCGGTGTTTGATTCCATAACTGTTCGCTCCTAACACGTTCGGGGTTGTTATGGGAACCCCCTTGATAAATCGCGTAGTGTTAAGACTTGTCCGACAGGACCCAACCTTGGTGTTAATTTGCAAATCACTTAATAATAATCTGCATAGGGAATGATCACCCCGAGAATCTTTAATCAACAACCAGGGCCAGTGCTCCTCATTAGTGTTGGTCCAACCCGGTCTGCCTGCGGGGCCACAACAAGGAAACTTGAGGTTTGGTTCCCGTAGCTAGTTCCATCCGCCGTGTCCTGAGACTGAGATAAGCGGCTCTTATCAGGGTCGTCGACACGACGAGAGGTCCTGCTAGTCTTGTCTTACCTTAGCGATATATCTTGCGTATAGGAATCCCGGTGAAACTTTGGTTCTCCCCAGAGTTGAGGTTTTCCTCGAAGGAATCCCACGAGATCACGAGATTCGTGATAGAGGATTACTTTGCGGCCCGTGACCGTTTGTGATGGACTAGTTGGAGGACCCCTATAGGGTTTAATCTTTTAGAAAGCCGTGCCCGCGGTTATGTGGCAACTTGGAATATTTGTTAACATCCGGTAATAGATAACTTGAACATAATCTAATAAAATTGCCAACTATGTGCGTAACCATGATTGTCCCCTTCGAAGACCTCTCTTCGATCGGGAACACGGTGGGGTTATGATTGACGTAAATAGGTGTTCAGGATCACTTAGTGATCAGTTAAACATCGATCGCTAGTATAGACCACCTTCAATACATGTCTACGTAAGTTAGACACCATATATGCTTAGGATGCTGCAACCTAAATACTCCACCATCCTTACCTAATAACTTGACTAGTTCTGGCACCGAGGTCATTGATTGCTGAGTCCCCGTGGCTCACAGATTCCTTCACAACACCAACAGGTTCAGGTACCCCTGAGACAGGTGATCCCGACGGCACGCAGCTGGCGTGGCAGTACGATGACGAGAACGATCGCCTGTACGTGAACTATCCAGAAGACTGAGGCATGGTCGTGATCATGGGCAAGCATGCAGGGTAGCATAGTCATTTCTCGTGTTTTGTAGTCCGTAGAGGAACTACCTTGTTTGGATGCGTCATGTAATTCTGATATATTTATGAGATGGCAGTTGAATCCCTTATTGTCATTCTACTATTATTATGTATGTGTTGTGTTACCATGCTTGCGAAACGCTTAGATGCGCTTCTTTACAATTCGGGGCCTCGTACCCTAAATTGGAAAGGACCGCATCTTAGTCGTTACAAGTTGGTAATCAGAGCCTTACGACCATAGGAGCCTTTGTGTGATCGTACTTGGCCGAGTCGAGTCTAGTAAAAATGTTTTGAGTCTTAGTTATATCGGAGAGTAGGATTGTTTTTTCTCCTCTTCCATGCTCTGGTGAGGTTCCCGTCTTAGGAAATCTTAATTATAATCCTCTTCTGCCTCAAAAAAAAATTAGGATCACGCGGGTATTTTTGAAATCTATATGATTTCGATGTGACGGAGTTCTGTCTTGGTGCCTCCTGTCTGCCTTGATTTCTTCCGGGGAGTTGAGCTCCAGGGGATTCTTCCGCACATCGCCATCATTCAGATATCTGAGTATCTAAGAACGAAGGATCTTTGTTATTGCTTCAATACTAGTAGTGGCGAGATAACCCCGATGTCCCCAGTACTGGTGCAGATTGTTCGGAAGTACTGCCATACTTTGTATCGTTGTGATCACGAGGGTCTGTTGTAGATGAAAGTCCGAGATTCTGGTTATGTGTTGACGGATGTGATATAGGTGACGGGTTAGTATAGGAGTTGTGTGATATTACTCCTTGTATCCGTGTACCAGATTGCATGACCAGATATTTCGGGAATTTATAGGTGGGATATCAAGTAGTAACTTATAGGACAATCTTCCTACGCATGCATGATGTGAGGTTGGGGTTCGATATTCAGTGGGTATGTTTGTTCACGGTCGTCTTACAGTGGTTCTCGTTGTGTCTTAAAGAGTCCTTGTAGCTCGCTACGACTCGGGGATACTTCGTAAGTCGTGTGCACTACCTTGCACAGGATGGCTACTGTAAATTCGAGCCCGTGCGATCTTATCCACGAAGATATCGGATGAAATCTCGATCATATGTTTGTTCTGAGAAGTTCTAGCTCATACTTGTTTGTAAGTGCTCTTAATCCGAATTTTGTCGACCGTCACTTTGAGGAAGCATTCTTACTATTTCGTTCGAGTGCAATTGCTATATTCCTGTTCAGATATTCCTATCATTTTGATTCAGCTATATCTTCAATTTATTCTGTGGGCTAATGTGTTGTCCGTCTTCAGGATGGCTCCACCAACTCATCAGAATCCAGGGCAGAGGCTTGGCAAGCGGTGATGGCTGCTACAAATGCAAACACTTAGATGCTGCTACAGTTGTTGCAAGAGAGGGGTAATTAGCAGCAAGGCAATTCCCAGCATGGTGGCAATCAGTTTGCTAATCTGAGTCAGTTCCTGTCGAATCAACCGAAGACTTTCACTTCCTGTGACCAGCCGTTTGATGTTGAGGATTGGATCCGCGACATGAACAAGCATTTTGAATGCAGCAATGTTCGTCCTGAGGATTTCGTCAAATTTGCAACTTTCCAGCTGAAGGGGCAAGCATCTATCTGGTGGCAACAGTTGAAGGATTCCAGGGGCGCTAGAGTGATCACTTGGGATGAGTTCTGCCGTGACTTTAGATCCCACTACATTCCGTCCAGCTTCGTGGAGGAAATGCGTGAGAATGTCAGGCGCTGGAAGCAGGGTGGTAACTCCGTATACAAGTACAACGTCGAGTTCCATGAGCTAGCCCGATACGCCTTGCAGGATATCCCTGATCAAAAGAGCAAGATTTATCAGTTCAGAGGTGGCTTGAAAGAACATTTGCAGTTAGCTCTTGCTTTGCACGATCCTGAGGAGTTCGACAAGTTCTACAACTTAGCTCTCAGGGCAGAGGCAGCCTTGCTCAGGGTGGAGAATTCTAAGAAGCGCTTCAGAGATTCCAGCTCCTCTTCCTCTACTCACGTGGTTCAGAAGCAACATAAGTTTTGGGTGTCTCCTCCTCCTCCTCGGCACTCGCAGCAGCTCAAGCATTCTGGTGGCCGTGGTTCCTCCCACCCACCCAACCCAGTCTTTCAGCAGAGATTCCAGCAACAGAAGCAAGGGCCTCCTCACACATAGTACCGTCAGCCAGTAGAGGTTACTTATCACAAGTGTGGGCAGAAAGGTCACTATGCCAACAAGTGCACTTCTCAGCTCCGTCTGCCGCCTCCTCCTCTGGGCAAACCTCCAAGCAATGCGTTTGTCAAGTTCAACCCAAGGTCAGCTCGAGTCAACATGGTGAATGCGGCTGAGGCAGAAAACTCGTCAGATGTGATCATGGGTAACCTCCTCGTTAATGATATTCCTGCTAAAGTGTTGTTCGATTCTGGCGCATCGCATTCTTTCATGTCATATCCCTTTGCATCTGGTAATAATATTGCGACCGAGTTTCTTCCCAAGCCATTGCAAGTTGTGTCTCCGGGTATGCGGATGAGCTCTCAGTTGTTTGTTTTGGGTGCTTCTGTCAAGATAGGCAGTTATTCTTTTCTGGCGTCTCCTATTGTCTTGGGCAATTCTGACATTGACTTGATCCTTGGTATGGACTAGCTGGCCATGAACAAGGCATCGATTGATTGTGAAGCTAAAGAAGTGAAGCTTACTCACTCTTCGGAGAACGTGATTATATTCGCGGCGCGCGATGATGCAATCCGTATGTTCTCGTTGAACGAAAAGGGTGAGATTAATCCTATTTTGCAAGTCCCAGTGGTCTGCAAATATGACGATGTGTTTCCAGAAGAGCTGCCAGGCATGCCTCCGCACCGAGAAGTTGAATTTGTCATTGAGCTTGATCCAAGTACTGAGTCTGTGTGCAACCGGCCGTACAAATTGGGTCCAAAAGAGTTGAAGGAACTTAAGAGGCAACTCGATAAGCAGGAGCGTTTGGGTCTGATCAGACCGAGCTCGTCTCCGTGGGGCTGTGGAGTTCTGTTTGTCAAGAAGAAGGATGGCACGGACCGGCTGTGTGTCGATTATCGTCCATTGAACAAGAAGACAATCAGGAACAAGTATCCACTTCCGAACATAACTGAGTTGTTCGAACAGTTGAAAGGGCCTAAGATCTTCTCCAAGCTCGATCTCAGAATGGGCTATCATCAAATTCACATTCGCGAAGAGGATATTCCGAAGACTGCTTTCAGGACTAGTTTTGGCTCGTATGAGTACTCGGTCATGTCTTTTGGTCTGCCAAATGCTCCTCCGACATTTTGTCGATTTATGAACTACATATTCTCTCCGTTCAAGAATGACTTTATCTTGCTCTATCTCGATGACATTCTGGTCTTTTCTGAAACTGAGGAAGAACATGAAGAACATCTCAGATTGGTGCTTGATAAGCTGAGGGAGTACAAATTGTATGCCAAGTTTTCCAAGTGTGAGTTCTGGTTGAAAGAAGTCGTCTATCTTGGTCACATTATCTCTGCCGAGGGCATCAAAGTTGATCCGTCGAAGGTGCAGGCCATTGTTGAATGGGAGCCTCCGCAGAATGTGAAGCAGCTTCGAAGCTTTCTCGGGCTCGCAAGCTATTGCAGAAGGTTCGTTGAGAACTTCTCCAAGATTGTGAAGCCTCTCTCAAGTCTTCTTCAGAAAGGTGTGAAGTATGCTTGGTCTCCAGAGTGTCAGTTGGCCTTCGACACACTCAAAGAGAAGCTCACCTCTACTCTAGTCTTGCTTCCTCCGGATGATTCCAAGCCTTACCAAGTGTTCTGCGACGCTTCTCTCCAGGGTCTTGGTGCAGTTCTGATGCAAGATAAGAAAGTTGTTGCTTATACCTGCAGGCAGTTGAAGCCAGCGGAGAAGAATTATCCTTTGCATGATCTTGAGCTAGCAGTTGTGGTACACACTCTGATGACTTGGAGACACCTCTTGTTGGAATGAAAGGTTGAAGTGTTCACCGATCACAAGAGTCTCAAGTACATATTCACTCAGCCTAACCTGAATCTTCGGCAAACTCGTTGGGTGGAAATGCTCCAAGATTTTAATCCGAGTGTTTAGTACACGCCAGGCAAAGCTAATGTCATGGCAGATGCCTTCAGTAGGAAGGCATACTGCAACAGTCTTATTCTGAAACCTCTCCAGCCTGACCTTTGTGAGTATTTCAGGAAGCTCAACCTTGAGTTAGTACCTCACGGATTTCCTGCAAACCTTCAGATCTCTCCTACCTTGGAAGATCAGGTCCGGGTAGCACAACTTCTTGATGCAATGGTGAAGAAAGTCAAGATTGGCATGGCAAAGAGTCTTCCCAAGTATAAGTGCTTCAGTGTTGATGCCAGAGATACGTTGTTCTTTTAGGATCATCTTGTCGTTCCGAAAGGTGATCTCACAAAGGTAGTCATGGAAGGAGCTCATAACTCTCTGCTCTCTATTCATCCTGGAAGCTCCAAGATGTATCAGGACTTGAAACATACCTTCTAGTGAACTCGTATGAAGCGTGAGATTGCTCAGTTCATAAATGAATGTGATGTATGCCGGAGGGTGAAAGCAGAGCATCAACGTCCAGCAGGTCTTTTGCATCATTTGCCCATTCCCGAGTGGAAGTTCGACCATATTGAGATGGATTTCGTCACCGGGTTTCCAAAGCCCAAGAAGGGTAATGATGCCATCTTCGTCGTCATCGACAAGTTGAGTAAAGTGGCTCATTTTCTTCCAGTCAAGGAATCCATTTCGGCAGCTCAGCTTGCAGAGTTGTACACTTCCAGGATTGTGTCTGTGCATGACGTGCCTATGATGATCTCTTCGGATCGCGTAAGTATCTTCACTTCCAAGTTCTGGGACTCTTTTCAGTCTGCGATGGGCACAAAGATACGCTTCAGCACAACTTTTCATCCTCGGACTAGTGGTCAAGTGGAGCGAGTCAATCAAGTTCTTGAGGATATGTTGAGAGCCTCTGTTATCTCTTTCGGCATGAAGTGGGAGGATTGTCTGCCTTTCGTTGAGTTCTCTTATAACAACAGTTATCAAGCTAGTTCTGGCAAGGCTCCGTTTGAAATTCTCTATGGCAGGAAGTGTCGTACCCCGCTCAACTGGTCCGAGACCGGCGAGCGTCAGATTCTTGGGAATGACTTGATAGAAGAAGCTGAAGAGATGTGTCGGGTCATTCGTGATAACCTCAGAGCAGCTCAGTCCCGTCAGAAGAGCTATTATGATAGAAAGCATCGTGACATGTCTTATGTGCTCGATTACTTCGTCTATCTCAAGGTGTCGCCTATGAAGGGTACGCAACGCTTTGGCATCAAAGGCAAGCTTGCGCCTCGTTTTGTTGGTCCGTTCAGAGTGGTTGGCAAGAGAGGCGACCTTGCGTACCAGCTTGAGCTCCCGCCAAACTTTGCAAATGTGCATGATGTGTTCCATGTCTCTCAGCTCCGGAGGTGCTTCAAGACCCCCGGGCGCACTGTTCATCTTCAAGACATCGACCTTCAACCTAACCTATCTTATTGTGAGCATCCAGTTGCGGTTCTCGAGGCGACTGAGCGCAAGACCCACAACAAGACTGTCAAATTTCTCAAAGTGCAGTGGTCACACCATTCCGATAAAGAGGCTACTTGGGAACGCGAGGATCACCTTCGTTCTGAATTTCCGGAGTTCTTTCAGGCGTAGATCTCAGGGGTGAGATCTTTTTGTAGTGTGGGAGAGTTTGTAATGCCCCAAGAGTGTATCTTTCCCGTTGGAACCATCTCAATGTGGGTCCACCTTGTCATTGATATGAGAGCTCAATGTGTTATGATTTCATGTGTCACCTTGCATTGTTCTTCCTTTGCATGCATGCATCCCATTAATCCATGTCTTGTGTTTGTTGTCCTTCTGTTCCATGTTGTGATGTGCCATGTGGTCATTTGATGTGTTAGCATTTGTGATGGTGTGGAGTGATGCAAGTGTTAGTAGTAAGCTCTATGTGGTTGCCTTGCACTAGAGTTTCAAAACCATCTCCCTCCCTTTTACCTCAAACCCAAATATTATTTTGCTCCTTCCTTGTTTTAAAAATGCCCATGTGTTAGCATTATTTTGTGGTGGATATGAGATGTGGATTTGCTGTTTTGAAAATGTGTTTTAAAGGTGCAAATAATTACAAAACAGATCCAATAATACTACTCCCTCCGTCGCAAAATAAGTGTCTCAACTTTGTACTGGCTCTAGTACAAAGTTGTACTAAGCTTGAGACACTTATTTTGGGACGGAGGGAGTATTTTGTAAATATTTGGTTGCTCCAAATATTCCTTCTATAATTTATTCAAATAGGTCATAATTCCTTATGACAAGGGGTGTGCTGGTTTTATTTTTAGCATCTATAGTTTAGCCTGTGCTTTTGTTTCTTTTCCTGGTCTTGTTTTATTTAATAGCAAGCCCCAGGTTTTTCTTTCCTCTTATCTGGCGCCACTAGTGGGCTCCCTCCCACTAGCAGACCCATTCCCCCTTTCTGTCTGGCACAGCAGCCCACCTTGTGCGCTACTCCTTCTTCCTGACGCCGTTTCCCCCTGCTCTCGCTTTTCGTCAGACTACCGAGAGAGAGCGAGTAGCCGTGAGGGCTCACGGACGTCGAGGCCCCCCCCCATATAGCCTAGGCGTGCGTGCCCCCTTCCTTAGGGTTCCTCCTTCCCCATCTTCCGCCGCCACTCCTCCCTCCATCTCCCTCCATCTCTCCTTCCCCTCAGGTAAGGGTTCTGAAGATAGGTTGCAGAGAGAGAGAGAGAGAGAGAGAGAGAGAGAAGTGCACCGCGACGTCTACCCTGCTCCCAACGTTTCCGGCGCCGGACGCCATGTCCAGGGGCTCGGGAGAGGTGCCCACGCCCCATTCCCGTCCTCAGTCAGGCCGGGGAACGACCACACCGACAACCAGCTCAACGTCATTGACGTGCACCCGACGATCTTCCTCCTATACGTTGGTTCTGCTTCAGGCTTCGTCAGGGCGTCTTCGTCTTCTCCAGGAAGATCCTCTTCCCGATCGGCGCCTCTCATTCCTTCCCTAGGTGAGAGCTGGCCTCCTTCCTCGCTCCCCCCTCGATTAGATCCGGCGAAGATCGTCGCCGAGCTTCTCTGTTCAAAGAAGAGGACGACATGTCATGGTCGTTCTTGTTTGATCTGTGTAGTGTATGTGCTCGAGTAGATGCAGTAGCAGTGCAGAGGTTTTTCCTCGCTGCAGTAGGGTAGTTCTTCGCCCTCGTAGTGCAGCAGTAGCTATCTCAGGCTGCGCTGGTGATGTTCTCTGCCGCCGGCGTCTCTCTGTGCTCAGAGCAGAGCAGGGAGGCCTGGTAGTATACCTAGTATACCCCCTGTGTTCACTCAAATCCCCGTAGTGTATCCCAGTGGTTGCAGTGCATGGTGTTGTGTGTATTGGCCTAAGGGGCTGGGTTCAAGTCCCAGGGTTGACACCCCCGTTTTATTTCTATTTTATTCGGCACAATAGTTTAACAACAGCAGAGGCAGCTTAGCTTGGTTGCTCCCCCTGTTCTGTCGAAGCAGAGCACCTTAGCCCAGTGTTATTGTTGCAGTGTTGTGTTCGAGGGGTCTAGGTTTCGATCCCTCACCCCATTTCTTTTATTTGTTTCCCCTTTTCTTTTGTTTTACTTTGTTGCTTGCATATGTATGTTTGTATATTTGCTGCAACTGCTTGGATGACATATGTGAAATTTATTTTAGCCCTCAACAACATGTGATCCCTAGTGTATTTGCTACTATGTTAGATAGCATGTGTAGTCCATATATGTATGTGTAGGTTTGTTCTTGGTAGAAGTGCATGTGTGGGTGGATTGACATATATGTATGTGTAGAATCATATGTGTGTGTGCACCTTGTGGGTGTATGGCACTAAGGTGGTGTACCAATGTTGTGCAAGTGTGATGGATATGTGTGTGTGTTATACCATGTGCAAGTATGTGCTTATGATGTGTGTGTATGATGTTGTGTGTGTTTGTGTGTGTGTGTTGCAAACATGCCCAAGGCATGAAGTGCCTTGGAGAGCACATGAAGAGATTATATGTGTAGGTGTAGAAGTGCTTATGTGAGTGCAAGGTACTAGTGAATTCTATTTAGCATGTGTAGGTGACTTTTATGCTTGTGCTTGTTGTATGTGTGTGGGAATGGTGATGTGTTATGGCACACATACATGAGGTCTAAACCCTCATGTCACCATTGCACTTGTGAGAGTGTGCAAGTGCTTGTGTAGGTGTTGTTCTAACGAATAGCACATGTGATGATGCACTATTCACTATATGTGATTCCTTGTAGATTTTCTTTTCTAGTTTGTGCCCAATTATTCTATGCAAGTGCCCATGTTTTATATATGTTTTTGGGGTAGGATCATCCTAGGAATCCATTGGCGAAGTCAGTTTTGCCTTTGGAACACTTTCTGGAAATGACATATTTCAGATTTGTTCTATGTTTAGAGCTTGGTTCCATGAGATGTGGTGAGCCCAAGAGGTTGATTCTTTGTTGTTGCAGTAGAGGGTGAACCCCTCTACCACATGTTGGTTTTGTTTCATGCTTAGTAGTTCATATGTGCAAGTTGTGCCTAGTCAAAGTAGGCATGTGGCTAAAATTCCAGTTTAGTGAAACTTTGTGATTTTCACTAAGTCTGAGAATCTGCTTATATTTTCTTCTCCTATTGTTGCGCTTGTAGAGGTCTATGTGTTGAGAATCAGCCATTGCTATCAATTGGAAAGTTGTAGCTTTTCTGTTTGTCTAGATCCCTGTACATTTTCATTGCATTTAGAGTCTTGTAGATATTGCTTTGGGGGCTGTCAAAATGCTTCAGAGCATAAACACCTAGTGAGAATCTGGAATTTTCACTAAGTCCCTGAAAACTGATATTTTTGTCCAAGTTAGCAGCTGTGTAACTTTCTCTGTGAAACTCCTTTACATTATCTTTTTGCTTGTGTTTGTAGTACTCTTGTATAGCTTCTGTCACATATCTTATTTGGTATATTTGGGTGGTTGTAGGTGCTTTGCATGTAGCCCTCAAACTGCTATG
Source organism: Hordeum vulgare subsp. vulgare (assembly GCF_904849725.1). Lineage (NCBI taxonomy): Eukaryota > Viridiplantae > Streptophyta > Magnoliopsida > Poales > Poaceae > Hordeum > Hordeum vulgare. The sequence continues at coordinate 321,801,279 of NC_058519.1, read as the reverse complement.
ATGCTGTTTATGGCAGATTGTGTAGTTTTGATGTTTTGATGCTTGTGAGTGCATAGATGAAGCTGTGGTGGTGTTCCTTGCACCATCCCATCCATGTTAGTTTGTTTTATGTCTTGGCAACCTGGAAATACCAGAAGTATGCCATTGGAGTGTGTGGTGATGATTTTGATACGTAGGACGTCATTTCTTGTTTCGTTGTTTCCCGTTGATCCGTAGCTCCGATTGTTACGTTCTTTATATGCTTTTGCATCGTTTTCGCGTGACGCATCTGTTCATGTCATTATAATGCATGTCAAGATAGCTTAGGGTGAAGTTCTGTCCAGGAACTTGTATTTCCTTCTCATGCATGTGCAAGTGAGTAGAATATAGAGGCATGCTCATTTTCATCTCATGAATCATGTGCTTGTTGCATCTTGAGGTTATGTTGTTCATTGGATGCTATTTTTATGTTGGGTAGCACCGTTATCGGAGAACGAGTACTTGGATCCAGGACAGTACGGGCAGGACGAACAAGAGCAGTTCCAAGCTGAGGACATCATAGGCAAGATGATATGACCTTGATCCCATCTCTAGACTTGTTATCCTAGATTACGTTTCTTCGTCATATGCTCGCTGCCTACCACTGAAATAATTGCCTCCTGAAATTGCCATGAAACCCAAACACTTATCCCTTCCTAGCTTGATATCATTATGTTAAATATGATATTTAATTAATGCACCTATGTACTTGGTAAATAACGGAAGGCCTAGCCTTTTGCCGGGTGTTTTGTTCCGTTATTGCCGCCATAGTTACCGGCAACCAGTGTTTGATTCCATAACTATTTGCTCCTAACACGTCCGGGTTGTTATGGGAACCCCCTTGATAAACCGCGTAGTGTTAAGACCTGTCCGGCAACACCCAACCTTGGTGTTAATTTGCTAGTCACTTAATAATAATCTGCATAGGGAATGATCACCCCGAGGATCTTTAATCAACAACTCGGGCCAATGCTCCTCATGAGTGTTGGTCCGACCCGGTCTGCCTACGGGGCCACCACAAGGAAACTTGAGGTTTGGTTCCCGTAGCTAGTTCCATCCGTCGTGTCCTAAGACTGAGATACACGGCTCTTATCGGGTTCGTCGACACAACGGGAGGTCCTGCTAGTCTTGTCTTACCTTAGCGATATATCTTGCGTATAGGAATCCCGTGAAGCTTTGGTTCTCCCCCAGAGTTGAGGTTTTCCTCTAAGGAATCCGACGAGATCACGAGATTCATGATAGAGGATTACTTTGCGACCGGTGACCCTTTGTGATGGACTAGTTGGAGCACCCCTGCAGGGTTTAATCTTTCGGAAAGCCGTGCCCGCGATTATGTGGCAACTTGGAATATTTGTTAACATCCGGTAATAGATAATGTTAGAGCATATATCTACATATGTGGTTTTGGTAATTAATGACAATTCCTATGGACTAATGGTTGCCTTAAGTTACATTTATAGGATTTGTCCATAGGCACTTCTTGAAGTCCATCTGTTGGGTTCAAGGAGTTTATATGATGACCAAGATGGTATTCAAGGTATTATCCAAAGAATGGTCATAGAGACACATGGTTGATCAAGATCTCAGACAAAGAGTAAATCAAGATGATCAACACACAAAGCGTACAAGATGTACCGAGAGGGATCAAGTGATCCCATGGTATGGTAAGCATTGTCCATTACGTGTTTGTGTACTAACCCATGGTCTTCGTGAGAGTTCTATGTGGGGGTTAGGTGTGTTTCCATGGGCTTGCGTCAAAGGGAAGATCTCATACAACCCATGAAGTATGACGTCAAGTTGTGATCGTCATCAAGATTGCAATGTGTAAGTTCAAGTGGATCAACACGAAGATATCATGCTTGAAGCTTGCCGTCCATTGTGGTGGTAATGGACTTGTGAAGATATGCTGAAGACTGGCTCACCCATAGTGAGTATGGGGGAGCAATCAAGTAGTCTTCATCAAGCCAACACAATCAAGAAAGGTGGTCCATCTTGAGGAAGCCAAGATCATCATCATCTAGCTCAAGAGGACGAGGTGCAAGGTATAGGTTTGCCCTTGATAGGTTTTCTGTTTAGGATAGATTGTTGTACTATCAAGGGGGGCTCTCAAGTGAGTAGCTTGATCGTATCGTTCGTTGAGAGCTCAAACCATTTGCATACTTGCATCATACTTCTTGGTTCTTGTTTGGTGTTTCTCTTTGTGAGTTTTAGAGCTTATGGTCATCTTCGTGAAAAGCTCGAGTTCATCGAAAACGGAGTCCATATGCATCTACTATGATGTTTTCGATGTTGATGTTTTTGCCGGTTCTTCATTCATAGAGGACTCACATCTCTATATCATTGGCATTTTCATATCTGCATGGTCTTAAGATATGTCTGTTTGGATAGCTCTTGTCGCCCTGAATCCAATAAGCTTGGGTTTGCTCGATTCGGACCTCGTATGCGAAAGTTATGGCTGTTTCAGTGGCGAGCGGTAGTACCGCTGGACCTAGCGGTAGTACCGCTAGAGTTGGCGGTAGTACCGCTGGCCCTAGCGGTAGTACCGCTAGAGCTGGCGGTAGTACCGTTGTCCCAGCGGTAGTACCGCCCCTGGCCAGTGCTAGTACCGCTCCAAGTTTTTAGTAGCGTCATCTTTGCGGTTGTACTGCGTCGGACATTTTTGCGAAGACTTTCTTGGTGGTGGTTGGCCCGGTAGTATCTTTGTGCTACCATGGGCTCAGCGGTAGTACCGCTGCAGCCAGCGGTAGTACCACCGGAGGGTCAGCGGTAGTACCGCTGGAGCCAGCGGTAGTACCGCTGGGCTCGGGCTGTAAGTGGGGGTAACGGTTTGATTTCTTCCCCCACTATATAAAGGGGGTCTTCTTCCCCCTTGGCCTAATCCATTCGTTGAGCTCTTGTTCTACCTCCATTGTTGACATTCTTAGAGCTTGCTTACTCTCAATCCCTCCAATGATTTTTGCTTGTTCTTGAGGGAAAAGAGAGACGAGATCTAGGTCCACATCTCCACCAATCATTTTCTCCTCTATGTGAGGGGAACCCCTTGGATCTTGATCTTGGAGTTCTTTGTGAGCTCCTTGTTCTTCCTCTCATATTTCTCCATAGCTTTCGTTGTTGTGGAGGGATTTGAGTGTGAGGGACTTGACCACTTCGTGTGTTCTTGCCATTGCATTGGTTGCATCGGTTTGAGTTCTCCACGGTGATACGTGGAAGTGAAGGTTGAGAAGCTTATTACCTTTGGTACTTAGTAGCCTAGATATTGTTCTTCGTGGATGCTTTGGCGTCCTAGAAGCTTGGTGGTGTCTCGGAGCTCAATCATTGTGGTGTGAAGCTCCGGGAAAGCGTCGGGGTCTCCAATTAGGTTGTGGAGATTGCCCCGGGCAATTTGTACGGGTACCGGTAACCGCCCCAAGGGTTGCCACGTGTACGGGTTCGGTGACCGCCCCCAAGGTTTGCCATTTGTACGGGTTCGGTGACCGCCCTCAAGGGTCCCTTAGTGGAATCACGGCATCTTGCATTGTGCGAGGGCATGAGGAGATTACGGTGGCCTTAGTGGCATCTCGGGAGCATTGTGCCTCCACACCGCTCCAACGGAGATTAGCATCCGCAAGGGTGTGAACTTCGAGATACATCATCGTCTCTGCGTGCCTCGGTTATCTCTTACCCGAACTCTTTACTTATGCACTTTACTTTGTGATAGCCATATTGTCTTGCGTCATATATCTTGCTATCACTTAGTTGTTTATCTTGCTTAGCATAAGTTGTTGGTGCACATAGGTGAGCCTAGTTGTTTGAGGTTTTGTGCTTGACATATTAAACTTTAGTTTTATTCTGCATTTGTTCAAGCCTAAACCTTAATTATTTTAAAGCGCCTATTCACCCCCCCCCTCTAGGCGACATCCACGTCCTTTCAGATAACTTGAACATAATCTAATAAAATTGCTAACTGTGTCCGTAACCATGATTGTCCCCTTCGAAGACCTCTCTTCGATTGGGAACACGTTGGGGTTATAATTGACGTAAGTAGGTGTTCAGGATCACTTAGTGATCAGTTAAACATCGATCACTAGTATAGACCACCTTCAATACATATCTACGTAAGTTAGACACCATATATGCATAGGATGCTGCAACATAAATACTCCACCATCCTTACCTAATAACTTGACTAGTTCTGGCGCCGAGGTCATAGATTGCTGAGTCCCCGTGGCTCACAGATTCCTTCACAACACCAACAGGTTCAGGTACCCCCAAGACAGGTGATCCCGACGGCACGCAACTGGCGTGGCAGTACGATGAGGAGAACGACCGCCTGTACATGAACTATCCAGAAGACTGAGGCGTGGTCGTGATCATGGGCAAGCATGCAGGGTAGCATAGTCATTTCTCATGTTTTGTAGTCCGTAGCGAAACTACCTTGTTTGGATGCGTGATGTAACTCTAATATATTTATGAGATGACAGTTGAATCCCTTATTGTCATTCTACTATTATTTTGTATGTGCTATGTTACCATGCTTGCGAAACGCTTAGATGCGCTTCTTTCCAATTCGGGGCCTCGTACCCTAAATCGGAAAGGACCGCATCTTAGTCGTTACATCCCCATAACAACCCCAAGCATGTTAGGAGTGCTCAGTATGGAACATAACATTGGTACACAAGTAACTATGGCGGCAAAGGAGGAACAAAACACCGATCCAAAAGGCCAAGCCTTCCACCATTTACCAAGTATATAGGTGCATTAAATTAAATAGTAATAATATTGTGATATATCAAGGAATCCATGTTGGAACATGGAAGCAACTCCACCTGGAACTAGCCACGCTATAAGAAGGCTGAGCAAGCGGTAACATAGCCAAAGAAAGGTTGTTGGGATGTTTAGGGGTTAGAGGCTTTTCATGGCAATGTTGGGAGGCTTGACATTTAAGTGGTAGGTAACAAGACATAACAATAGAAGCGAGACAACCAGGATAGCAATGATAGTAGTGGTACCCAGGGAAATGATTATCTTGCCTCAGTCCCCGCTTGGAAGAAGAAGGAATCCATGAAGTAGACGAACCAATGTAGTCAAACGAATCCTCACAATACGAAGCGGTTTCGGAACTCTATCGATAAGAAACAATCTGGAAACAAACAATCAACACACCATAAACACCACAACATATGCATGACATGATGCGCAAACCCACATATGCATGTCCATACGATTATGCAAGGCATGACGAGCACAACAATAAATAGTACACACTAAGTGAAGTTCAATATGCAACAAGGTGCATATTGATGAAACTCCACATTTGAATTACTTAGCTCATTCCGTTTAGGTACACACCAATTTTAAATGTATTTAAACATGTCAAGAGGTGAGGCATAAGTAAACTACACAATCTAGACACTTTAAATGAGGTTGGAAACAACTTATAGTATTTTCAAAGCAACCCCATATGTTAATTTCGAAATTTGTCCAGATGTGAATTAAACATATTTTATATTTATTAAACAGGAAAATAAATTACACCATGTGATTCTACACGTCATTCTAGTTGATTTACATATATTGATCATCTAAAGCGGAGTTACGGTCTAAAAGATCTCACCAACACAAGATAATATGCCATGAATGCAAAATGTATGCAAATGGCACCCTCAACATTTTAAACCATGGATGCAACAAGATATTATGAAACCACATTAAATTATAAGCAAGTTTCATATATGGCATGTTCAAAACGGAGCAATGGTTCCACAAATACAACTAATACGGCAACATGGCATTTTAGGTACACCAAAACAGCCACCTACATGATTCTAAAATGCAGAAATAGGATATGGGGTAGTAGTTGACAAGATGCACAACAATCATCTCCTAACCTTAAATTGAATAGAAGCATGGATCACTAGGAAATGAACTCGCTAAATGGCTACTTGAACACAATTTCAGGCTTAGTGAAAATAACACTTTTAACAGAGCAGTTTTTATCATGAGGGTGTATTGACAGCAATAAAAACACATGCTACATGTCATATAATGGCATGAAAATTTACGACATGGTAGTAGTCATGATTCACTTAATTTCATTCCATCCTAGCAAGGTCTAATTATGCACACAACCATAGCTACCATCAACACAACATGGCATTGTGAAATAATCACATTCTAAGACTTATAATTATTTTGACCCTACAAACAGCAACATTTTTATGGCATGTTGGCAGCAAGAAAATAACATCTAAACAAAAATACCATGGGCTAGTACACATAACAAAGGGCACATCTCATATTCAACAAAAAATTCATATGATGCATGGATTAAATCACACAAAAATAACAAAAGGGCATCAGAGTGAAAATAGCATGCACACAAACTTGCTCAAATGACAAAATTAATTGCAGAAATGGAATCTATGGATTTTTCTACCCCTAAATCTATATAACAAGTGGGTATTTACTTTCAAAAAAATGACACAATAATTATACAAGAATATAGCATTTACACAAATTACGTGAAAACAGTAAGTTAAACATTTTCATCATGCATGAAAGTGGGATATTGATAATCTACACAAAATTCTAAACATTTTACATATTAAGTTTGTTTAATTCCGAAGCATTATTATTTCATTATTGGTATTTTGAAATCATGCATTTTTCTGAAAATCTAAAATGACATGGGTAATTGGCAAAATTCGCACGGAGCAGGAAAAACATGTTGGGCCGAATCTGTCTAATGGTCTAATCAGCAGATCGAGCATGACATAACTACATTACACACGTGGAAAGGGATAGATGGGGGAGCTCGCCCTAGTCCTGGGCCTTGGCTTTGGACGATGTCGGGCAGGCCAGCGGTTGTTGGCCACGGATTCGCTGGGCTGGGCAGGTCGATGGAGCTGGGTGACCCAAGCACGGGCGCGCTGGCGAAGCCATCCTGCTCCTCCCGATCGAGGCGAACTGACAAGGCAGCAACGAGGATGGTCCCGATCCAGTGAGGGTACTGCGGAAATAGGGGGTCGAGTCCGGCATGGCTAGATCTGGCGAACTCCATGGTCGGAGGCGAACTCCATGGCCGGAGGCGAACTCCAAGGCGGCGGCGCTGCAGTATAGGGTGAGGTCGAGCTCGAAGGCGGCGGGGCTGAGCTCCGATCTGGGACGCCAGGCGGCAAGGAGGTGCAGTGGCGTGGTGCTCCGGCGCGACAACGCGCGTGGCGCTCCATGGAGCTTCGGTCGATGGCACGGCGCCGCGAGCTGGTGGCTCAGGCTGGCGACGATGCGGTGCCCGGGGCGGGGCGCCGGCAGGAGGCAGCCACACAGGAGTTCCTTGGTGGGGCTCGGGGCACACGGCTAGCAGGCACGGTTGTGGTTGGTTCGGGCCCGGACAGGCCCCGAATGGGCTCGTAGGGCCCTGCGTGCTCGAGGAGAGAGGAGGCACTAGGTGGTGGCTAGGGATGGTGGGGCGCAGAAATTGAGATGGGCACTAGGGTTAGCCATTTAGGCAATGTAGGGATGCTTAAATAGGAAAGGAGGTTGGTTTGGGATTTTTGCACCGATTTCGACCATACGATAGCAATCGGACAGACGGATCGGGAGGGGTTAGTGGGTTGTGAGCTATGTAGAGTCACCATGGGCTAAGAGAAGAGAGGGAATTGAATAGCCCGTGATAGATTTTTTTAAATACCGAAACGTCTGCGGTTTTACCGATTATAGTGCCACTATATGTTTAAAGGTTCGGGTATCAAATGACCTCCTAAAGCGATGAAATTTGGCAAGTCGTCTACTTACATTAAAATAAGACCGCACACCAACTTTTGACCCATTCCAAGAAATTTTTATACGCACTTTTAGAAACAATATTTTGATGATGTCACGGATGCGTGCGTGTGTGGTTGGTCTCAAAACAGTCGACGACAAGAATGGAGAGAAGCGGCAACTAATAACGGATGAAAGTTCTTGAAAAATGACAACAAATGGGGTGACAATGCAATGCAGATGATGTGCATGATGAGATGATGAATGCGACAACCAAATAAAACACGCAATGTTAACGAAATAAAAAGGGAATCTTCTCGACCATCGGTTCCAGGCTGTTACAACTCACCTTCACTAACAAGAGATCTCGCCCCGAGATCTTAGAATGAAAAGAGGAAGGGGAAGAAGAAAGGAAGAGGTAAAAATTAGTTGCTGCTTTGACAAACGAGTGAAACCAACAAAACTTAGAGGTTGCAAAGAGAAGAGAAATGGCATGAGGAACAAGCAAGAATTCAAAAGAAATTTGGGCAGCACTCCGGTAGGAAATACATGCAAAACTTGACAAAGATGGAAAGAACTTGAAAAGAAGACACAACACTTGAGTTAAATGGACAAGCAAGGGTAGAACATGATCTTAACAAAAAGAGATGATGAATCGAAGAGAGAAACCACCGGCACAAAAGAATGAACAAAAGAATCAAGGTCGAAAGAATAAGATAATGACATTCGAAGATTTGGATGAAGCTTTGTGAAGAGATACTTGAGAAACTTGAAACTCCGTTAAAGAAGAGATGAACAACTTAGATCCAAGGATTTGATATCATGAACAACTCCGAAAACAATTGAAATAACCTCAAGGAAACAAGAATAAGAATTTTTTTATGTGTATCCTTCATCAAGTTAAACTGATGACAAACAATGGATTTGGCATACCACTTATTCCTCTTGCAAGGATCTGGAATGAATGAGGATATACAAATGAATGGAGATACATGAGAACGAAGAGATCATGATCCGTCTAGCAGAAAACATGAACAAAGTGCCAGAATATTTGAGATATGAACGAAGTGACAACAATTGAGAAGAATTTGCAAACGAAGCTGAAAGCTGAGAACAAAGGAATCTTCTAAAATGATGACCTCCGGAGGATCGAGAAACAAAAACAACTTTTCAATGCACCGGATAGATATGGAAGGAATTTGTCATGATTGTCAACAATTTGAGAGAGAGAGCACGAAGCTAAGATGACATCTTCAAAAGAATGGACAAGATCTAAGAGAAAGACTTCTTCGGTCTTCAATACTGAAAAAGATGACTAGAAAAAAACATCATGAATTACCGAGACATGCCGAAATAATGAATAAAGAACAATTGAGCCAATGATGGAAATAATTCATATCGATCTTGAAGAATGTATATGACTGATGGAGTTCATTCTTACATCACATTCAAAAAAACTTGAGATCACCGAAATGATTAGAAGAGTCACGTAAGATCCTGGGAAAACCTGTGGGTTATGGGGACACTAAAGAGAAATATTGTTGAATGGATTGATTAGGAAAAGAGAGGTTTCATTGGTACAAATTTAAAACTTGATGACGTTGAGAGCCCCTAAATAATTTCAAAGGATTTCAATGGAAACACGAATCTTTTGCGACGTCTTCAGCACTCTGGATAGAATAAAGAGAGATGAATAAACAAGAGAGGCTTGACGAAGAATGTCCAACACAAGAATCATTTAAAGGACGAAATGGATATGATGAACACCGAAAGCTGGAATTGAATCTACTCGGAAGAAAACAAGAATGAAGAATCATGAACTTAACACCTGAGCATCTTCACATGAATCACCAAATATAATACGGAAGAAAAAATAACAAAACATCAATGAAAAGAAATGCACCTGGATTATAATTAAATCATTGAAGAAAAGGGCGGGAGGGCGGGGAAAACAAACACAACTTGGGACATATGAGATGAACTCCAGAAAGAAATACGAAGATCGGTCTTGCAAATATTGAAAATGGTTGAATTGACATGAAGAGAAGCACTCTAGTTGAAAATAATTCATGAAAACTCCGGTTGGTCCAACAGATTAGCGTTCCCATAAAAACATGACAAGACCACGTAGGAAAAATATGAAATCATCACTTGACATCGAAGCAACTCGAATTACCATACTCCAACAAAATGAAGGATGATACTTGCAAATTAAACGAGAAACAAATACATAACCCGTTATGATTTGATGGAAGGATAATTCTAGGTAACTACTTGAATTCCCACCTAAGAACTCCCAAAATCTTCTTCGTTATGCAATCTGGTCCAAAGGATACACGAAGTAATTATTGAATAAATCACTCAACTCCTAGGAATAATACTACACGTCCAATGTATCAAATCCCTTAACACATAACCAGAGGTCTCGGAAACTCATGTACCTTAGATCCTCGTAATCACCATGATATTAATTATTGGAGTACATCTGGACGCTCTCCCCGGTACTGGGTGACGCCAAACTCCTCTTTCCACAAAGAGTATTGAGGAAATTTTGGACATACACGCCGTGAGATACTAAGGAAACTGAATGATAACAATGTGTCGAGACCCCTTGGAGCTCTACTAGTCGGAAACAGGAGGCAGCAAGTACAGAATACCGTCACATCGACATCATAGAGATACCAAAATACCCGCATGATCCCTAAAAAATTGAATAAGAAGAGGGGTAGAACTAAAATTCCTATGTCAAGATTCCACTCTAGAGCATAGAAGAGGAGTAAAAAGAATCCTACTCTCCAATATATAACTACACTCAAAGTAGTTCTTTTTTACTAGACTCGACCCGACCAAGTTCGATCAATCAAGGGGGGTCCTAGGTCGGTTCTGCTCTCATACCAACTTGTAACGCCCAAGATGTGATCATATCCTTATTTTGGCACGAGGACCTCAACGGAGATAGAAGCACATCTCGTTGTTTGGCAAGAATGCATATCGTTACAAGTACATGTAAAGATGAGTATATGGAATTGGCTTACACTCGCCACAAGATAATCATGATAATCTCAATACAAACATACATTCAATCACCATTCAAAAGAGTAGGGTCCGACTATGGACGAAATAAAATGATAAAACGACATCCACGCTTGCTATCCAGGCTGCCGCCCTGGAACCCATCCTAGATCGATCAAGAAGAAGAAGAAGAAGAAACTCCAAATAGAACAATCATCGCGCTCATGTCAAAGTATCGCTTTACGTGTACCTGCAACTATTGTTGTAGTAATCTATGAGCCACATAGACTCACCAATCTCATTTCCAAAGGTATGAAGACTAGAAAAGCTTAATGGGTGAGGCATGGTAAAATGGTGAGGCTGCAGCACGCACTAAGAATTTTTTGAGTGGCTAACTAGCGAGTACAAGAATAAAATTGGGGTGATCTACGCATAAACGGGTGTGAAATAATAATGATCAAGAAGTGATACTGAGCAACTACTTCTGATTCAAGCATACCCCATCGAGTCCTATCTTGGATTTATAACTCATAAGAAGAGACCGTCATGGTTACGCACGCAGTTGGCACATTTTAATTGAGTTTACTTCAAGTTTGCTATGACCGGGTGTTAAACAAAGTTTCCAAGTTGCCACATAACGCGAGGCACAACTCTCAAAGAGATTTAACCCTGCACGGGTGCTCCAATTCATCCATCACAAACTAGCCACAAGCTGCGTGGAAAACCTCAACCATAGGAAACCCGTAGCCTCCTCGGAATCCCGATGGAAAACCTAAACCTCGAGATAGCCCAAAATATCCTCGAAACAAATCTAGCAAGGCCACCCGATGCATCGACAAACCCGATAGGAGCTGCATATCTCGTTATGAGGACACGACGGATAAGCGAAGCATACGGTGGCTTGATAGAAGTCTCCCGATTTTCCCCGGGTTTTTCCCGCATGGTGCTCTAGTTTAGACCAACACTCATTATGAGCACTGGACCGGGGATTGATTAACTATCCACGGGGGCCGACAGGTCCCTGTGCAATTTTGTTAGTTATTAGAAAAATGTAGTACCAAAGTTGGGCCTTGCCGGAATAGTTTTAAGCTAAGACAAATTATCAAGGGGGTCCCCATAACAACCGCAAGTGTGTTAGGGGCGCTCGATATGGAATATAACAATAGTACATAAGTAACTATGGTGGCAAAGGAGGAACAAAACACCGAGCCAAAAGGCCAAGCCTTCCACCTTTTACCAAGTGTGCATCAAATTAGATAGCAATAATATTGTGATATATCAAGGAATCCATGTTGTCACATGGAAGCAACTACACCTGCAACTAGCAACACTATAAGAATGCTGAGAAAGTAGTAACATAGCCAAACAAAGGTTGCTAGGATGTGGAGGGGCTAAGAGGATTTTCATGGCATTGTTGGGAGGCTTGACATTTAAGTGGTAGGTAACAAAACATAACGATAGAAGTGAGAAAACTGACATAATAATGATAGTAGTGGTATCCAAGGAAATGATCATCTTGCGTGATATCCCGCTTGGAAGAAGATGGAATCCATGAAGTAGACGAACCAACTTAGTCGAACGAATGCTCACACTTCGAAGCGGTTTCGGAACTCTATCAAGAAGAAACAATCCAGAAACAAACAATCAACACATGATAAACACCACAGCATATGCATGACATGATGCGCAAACACATATGATGCATGTCCATACGATTATGCAAGGCATGACAAACACAAGAATAAATATTGCACATTAAGTGAAGTGCAATATGCAACGAGGTGCATTTTTACGAAACTCCACATTTGAATTACTTAGCACACTGCCGTTTAGGTACATGGCAATTTTAAATGTTTGTAAACATGTCAAGGGGTGAAGCATAAATAAACTACACTATGTAGGCATTTTAAATGAGGTCGGAAACAACATATAGTATTTTCGAAGTGACCCCATATGTTAATTTTGAACTTGGTCCAGATCTGAACTAAATATGTTTTATAATTATTAAACATGAAAATAAATTGCACCAAGTGATTCTACACATCATCCTAGTCTATTTATACATATGCATCATCTAAAAAGGAGTTACTGTCGAGAAGATATGACTAACACAAGATAATATGCCATGAATGCAAAATGTATGCAAATGGAACCCACAAGCATTTTAAATCATGGATGCAACAAGATATTATGAAACTACATGAAATTCTAAGCAAGTTTCATATATGGCATGTTCCAAACGGAGCAACGGTTCCACAAATACAACCAATACAAGATATAGTGATAATCTGCCCAAAACAGCAACATGGCATTTTATACACACCAAAACAGCCACCTACAGGATTCTAAAATGCACAAATAATATACGGGGTAGTAGTTGACAAGATGCACAACAATCATCTCCTAACGTCAATCTGAATAGAAGCATGGATCACTAGGAAATGAGCTCACAAAATGGATACTTGAACATAGTTTCAGACTTGGAGAAAATAATTGTTTTAACAGTGCAGTTTTTATCATGAGAGCGTATTGACACCACGACAAACACATGCTACAGGTCATATAATGGCATGAAAATTTACCGCATGGTAGTAGACATGATGCACTTCATTTCATTCCATACTAGCAGGGACTAATTATGCACACAGTCATAGCTAGCATCAAGACAACATGACATTCTGAAATAATCGGATTATGCGGACTTATTTCGACCCTACAAACAGCAACATTTTTATGGCATGTTGGCAGCAAGCAAATGACATATAAACATGCTTTTTCATGGAAAAAAATACCAAGGGCTAGTACACATCACAAAGGGCACATCTCATGTTCAACAAAAATTCATATGATGCATGGATTAAATCACACAAAAATAACAAAAGGGCATCACAACGAAAAAAGCATGCACACAAACTTTCTCAAATGACAAAACTAATTGCACAGATTGATTCTATGGATTTTTATACCACAAAATCATATATAACATGTAGGTATTTACTTTGAAAAACATGACACAACAATTATGCAAGATTATGTCATTTACGCAGATTACGTGAAAACAACAAGTTAAACATTTTTTTTATCATGCATTAAAGTGGGATATTGATTTTCACATCCCTAGTTTACCCCTTGCTTTGTGATACAATGAGTGTTTGAAAGTTTGTTATATCGACTATAGGGGGTAAATAGGCGATTTTTATAAATTCATCACTTGGGAAATTCCTTGTGAGGAAAGTCCTCAGTTATGAACTGCATACACTAGAATATGTACTAACGCAAGTGTACAAAACAGCAATAGCATTGTCTTCGGAGTGAAATGAAACATTCAATTTGCACAAGTAGCATGTTCAGGATATGCAGGCAAAGAATAAGTTAAGTGAAGAATTTGGGGTTAGGAAATTGAGGAAGTCTTTAGTGAAAATCTTCAAATAGTAACGATCAAAGTCATCAACATACAACTGAGGAAATTAAAGGGTTGAGGAAATAGAACCAGGTACTCAGTGAAGACAATGGTTGATGACCCAGTTCCAACTTTTGTGACAGTCGTACGTATGGTTTGAAGCGGCTTGGTATTTGAACCAAAGGACACACATTCCTACCGTATTCTCCTTGAGCTAAGGACACACAGTTCTCGCCCAACACTCGTGATAATTCTTCAGGGCAGACTTCCAAACCCTCACAAACTCGGTCACTCGGCGATCCACAATTCACTACTGGATGCTCTAAACCATGACGCCTAATCGTATGGAGCATGCACAGTCCTCAAAGGTAACAAGCGTCGGTTCCATACATGAACAATCTCTTTAGTGATGCTCAATCACATTGGGATTTTCGGTTTTCGTTTGGCTGTTTGGGTTTTTTCCTCAATCATGAATTTCTCTCAAAGTCTTCGTGGAATGGGTTGCTCGCAAATGACAAGTGTTAGTTTCTCTCATGGAGCATCCAACCAACTAGTGGTTATGGGGTGGCTATTTATAGCCGGGGAGCGATCCCGACATGATTTGACATAAATACCCCAATGATATGACCGTTATGTGGATAAGGTTGGGGACAGCTGGCGCGCAGCGTAGAAACAGTCGGAATAATTCAATTGTGAAAGTCCTCATGTCACTCATGTTCCTCACAGGTAGATAATTCGCACTGGCGAAAATCTAACTCCTCAGTTAGAGCAAATTCCTCAGAGCCCAGAAGATCTTCGTCTCTGTCACTCAAGAATTTGACTAAACTGTAAAAGATTTCCAAAGGCTTCACTCGAAGGATTTCTTTGTGTAGGCTTTGATATGAGCATCACTTGGAAACTTTTCTTTACTTTTACCTCGACCCCCTTTAACACTACGGTGGTCCTATGACACAGAATACAGAAAACGAAACTATGAAAATGAAAGTCTTAAAGCTTCAAAGTCCTCCCGTCAATTTCTTCACGGACACACCAACTTCCTCACTTTCAAAGTCTTTCAGGATATACCAAAGTCTTTAGCCGAAGACATACATTTTTAGGGGCTGATATTATTCGAATAACTCAAACTCCTCAGCAACTTATAGAGCAAGTGTACACTCATAAACACATTAGTCTCTTAAATACACCAAAATCACTAAGGTGCACTAGATGCACTTACGATCTCCCCCTTTTTGGTGATTGATGACAATTAGGTAAAGTTTTCAACGGGGATAATAATATGAAGTGTAAGTACGTAGTTTGAGGAATTAGAATGCAAGTTATAGAGAAACTCCCCCTGAAGATGCGCATATTTGAGGAATTTTCTTTGGACTTCAAGTGCACATTGAGGATTTATTCCATGGAGATCTCCCCCTATATCTTGTAATCCATGCAAGCATTTGATATATATCATCAGGAAATTGAAATGCATGATGGAAAGTGGAGTCTGACGAATTTCAGCATGCATGCATTAATCAACGTGAGGAATGAGCATGCGAGGAAAATGGTTCAAAAGTGTTAGACCACCACCGAACATAAGTTTACAACTCATACAGCCAAACACATCAGAAGAACAAGAGTTGCAACTTCATAAAATTAGTTCAAAAGCCAATAAAGTAGACCCACTTGAAGACTAACTCAGATTTCTCCTCCTTTGTCATCAAGTAATGAAAAGGGATGAAATTGAGGACTAACGCCTTGAAGAATATAAACTTGTTGGTGGAGGAGGAGTGCCAGTGTTGTTGGGGTCGTTCATCGCAGTTGTGTCGTCAAGATCTTCAACTTCATCAGTTGTGCGTGTTGAAGAATATGAACTGGCCACCAACTGAGGAACTAGAAATTTATTGAACTTCTTCTTGGGCAGCCAGGACCAATCAAAATCTTGCTGGAACACCATTTCAGTGAGTTCCCCAAAGGTCTTGAGGTGAGACGGAATGGCCCATGTGTGGTCGAAAATCTCATGAAGATAATAGTGATGTTTCTTCACTTCATTTTGCATTGCATTTAGATCATGCACAATGGCTCCAAACTAACACTTTGCCCATTTGTAGTTGCGATAAACCTTTTGATTAAAACTAAGTAAGAGTTCACAATCAGTCATCACACACGATGCAGAATCGCGAGGGGCTTTACCTCTTGCAGCGGAGTCTTGAGATGAAGTGTCATCATTAGTGGAGTAGGACACAACTTTGCGAAATTGTCCATCAAGTAGTCCTTCATCAATCATAGATTTTCCTTTGCCTTCAATCAGCTCGAAGGATTTCTTGACGGCTTCAAGTGGAGGCAAGTACCTAAGGTGATTCTGAAAATCTGTCTTGTAAGTAATTGAAGATCTTGTTGGTGAACGTTGCATGGAAAACAAAAAATTTCCTATGATCACCAAGATCAATCTAGGAGATGCACACCTACGAGAGGATAGATTGTATCTAAATACCCTTGTAGATCGCTAAGTGGAAGCATTAAAGAAGACGGTTGATGTAGTGGTACGCCTTCGCCATCCAATCATGATCCGTCATACGAACTCCCGATCGAGCGCCAAACGGACGGCAGCTCCGCGTTCATCACACGTACATCTTGATGACGTATCTGCCTCCTTGATTCAACAAGCGAGGGCGAAGTGGTAGATGAGTTCTCGGCAGCGCGACGGCGTGATGGTGGTGGTGGAGGAGTTGTCTGATAGGGCTTTGCCAAGCACTACGGAAAAAATTAGAGGAGAAGAAGAACTATAGGGAGAGGGATAGGCTGCTGGCGTGTGTGTTGTAGCCCTCCCTTCCCTCCCATATATATAGGAGGAGAGGAGGGGTGGCTAAGCCTAGGGTTCCCCCCTTGGGGGCGGCGGCCAAGGGGTGGGGCGTGGCAGCCCTAGGGTGCCTTGCCACCCAAGGAAAGGGTGGTTGGCCCCTTTGTGGCCTTAGGCCCCACCTCCTGGAGCATGGGCCTTGGTGGGAGGTGCAGCTAGGCCACCAGGGGATCGTGCGCCCCCTCTTACAATCCATGGTGCCCTCCGGGGCAGTTGGACCCCCGGAACACTTCCGACACTCCCTTCACGAAACCGGCATCTTCCGAAACTTTTCTCGACCTCGAATGCCAACTTCCTATATATCAATTTTTACCATCGGACCATTCATGAGCTTCTCGTGATTTCCGACATCTCATGTGGAACTCTAAACAACTTTCAGTTACCATAACACATAACTCATTAATACCAAATTGTCACCGAACCTTAATTGTGTAGGCCCTGCGGGTTTGAGAACAATGCAGACATGACCGAGACACTCTTCGGCCAATAGCCAATAGCGGGACCTAGATGCCCAAATTGGCTCCTACATATTCTAAGAAGATCTTTATCGGTCGAACCACGATGTCAAGGATTCAATCAATCTCGTATATTATTCCCTTTGTCCATTGGTATGTTACTTGCCTGAGATTCGATCGTCGGTATCTCCATACCTAGTTCAATATCGTTACCGGCAAGTCTCTTTACTCGTTGCGTAATACAAGATCCCATGGCTAATATTTTAGTCACATTGCTTGCAAGCTCATGGTGATGATGCATTGTCGAGTGGACCTGAGATATCTCTCCATCACATGGAGTAACAAATCCCAGTCTTGATCCATGTCAATTCAACAGACACCCTCGGGCATACCTGTAGAGCACCTTTATGGTCACCTAGTAACATTGCGACGTTTGATACACACAAGGTACTACTCCAGTGTCAGTGAGTTGCATCATCTCATGGTCAGAGGAATACATACTTGACATGCAGAAAGCAATAGCGATAAACTCGCACGATCATATGATATGTTAATAGTTTGGGTCTTGTCCATCACATTATTCTCCTAATGATGGGACCTCGTTATCAAATGAAAACTCATGTCTATGGCCAGGAAACCTTGACCATCTTTGATCAATGAGCTAGTCCTTTAGAAGCTCACTAGGGATAGTGTGTTGTCTGTGTACCCACACATGTATTTGAGTTATCAGTTAATTCAATTCTAACATGGATAACAAAAGATTATCATGAACGAGGAAATATAATAATAACCACTTTATTATTGCCTCTAGGGCATATTTCCAACAGTTTTCCACTTGCGCTAGAGTCAATAATCTAGCTCACATCACTATGTGATTTACATTGTAATATATCTAACACACATATAGTTTCGGTGTTGATCATGTTTCGCTCGTGGAAGAGACTTTGTCAATGGGTCTGCGACATTCAGATCCGTGTGCACTTTGCAAATATTTATGTCCTCCTCCTTGATGTAATCGCAGATGGAATTGAAGCATTGCTTTATGTGTCTGGTCCTCTTGTGAAACCTTGATTCCTTGGCGAGAGCAATCATACGAGTGTTGTCACAGAACGAAGACATTGGATCCAGTGCGGTGGGAACAACTCCAAGATCTGTCATGAACTCCTTCATCGAGACACCTTCTTTAGCCACCTCCAAGGCACCTATGTACTCTGCTTCACATGTAGAATCAGCCACCATGCTTTGCTTGGAAGTGCACCAACTTACCGCTCGCCCATTAAGAATAAACATGTATCTGGTTTGAGACTTAGAGTCATCTGGATTAGTGTCAAAGCTAGCATCGACATAGCCCTTTACGATGAGCTCTTGATCACCTCCGTTACCGAGAAACATTTCCTTAGTCCTTTTCAGGTACTTTAGGATATTCTTGATCGTTTTCCAGTGTTCCATTCCTGGATCACTTTGAAACCTTCCCGCCATACTTATGGCAAGGCTGACATCAAGTCTTGTGCACAACATTGCATACATGATAGAGCCTATAGGAGAAGCATAGGGGACGATACTCATCTTTTCTCTATCTTTTGCGGTCACTTGGAATTGAGTCTTACTCAACTTCACACCTTGCAATACAGGAAAGAACCCTTTTTTGGACTGGTCCATTTTGAACTTCTTCAAAACTTTGTCAAGGTATGTGCTCTACGAATGTCCTATTAATTGTCTCGATCTATCTCTATATATTTTGATGCCTAATATGAAAGCAGCTTCTCCTAGGTCCTTCATTGAGAAACTCTTGTTCAAATATTTGTTTACGCTTCCCAAAAATTCTATATTGTTTCCAATCAACAATATGTCATCCACATATACTATTAGAAACGCTATAGAGCTCACTCACTTTCTTGTAAATACAAGCTTCTCCATAAACTTGTATAATCCCAAATGCCTTGATCCCCTCATCAAAGCGTTGATTCCAACTCCGAGATGCTTGCACAAGCCCATAAATGGATCGCTGGAGCTTGCACACCTTGTCAGCATTCTATGGATCAACAAAACCTTCCGGTTGCATCATATACAACTCTTCCTTAAGGAATGGTTGAGGAACATTGTTTTGACATGCATTTGTCAAATTTCATAATCAAAAAATGCAGCTATTGCTAACATGATTCTGACGGACTTAAGCATCACTATGGGTGAGAAAGTCTCATCATAGTCAACTCCTTGAACTTGTGAAAAACCTTTTGCCACAAGTCGAGCTTTATAGACGGTGACATTACCATCCGCGTCCATCTTCTTCTCAAAGATCCATTTATTCTGAATGGCCTTTCGCCCTTCAGGTAATACTTCCAAAGTCCATACTTTGTTTTCATACATGGATCTTATCTTCGATTTCATGGCCTATAACCATTTGTTCGAATCTAGGTCCACCATCACTTCTCCATAGCTCGTAGGTTCATTGTTGTCCAACAACATGACTCTTAAGAGAGGGTTACTGTACCACTCAAGAGTAGTGCATCCCCTTGTCCACCTATGAGATTTGATAGCAACTTGACCCGAAGCTCCATGATAATCGTCATTAGCTTCCTCTTCAATTGATGTAGGATCCACAGAAACATCTTTCTGTGTTGCACTACTCTCTGGTTGAAGTGAAGGTTAAACAACCTCATCAAGTTCTATGTTCCTCCTACTCAATTCTTTCGAGAGAAATTATTTCTCAAGAAATGTTTCGTTCTTAGCGACAAACACTTTGCCTTCGGATCTGAGATAGAAGGTATACCCAACTATCTCTTTTGGGTATCCTATGAAGACACATTTCTGTGCTTTGGGTTTGAGCTTTTCTTGGTGAAGCTTTTTGACATAAGCATTGCATCCCCAAACTTTAAGGAACGACAACTTTGGTTTCTTGGCAAACCATAGTTCATACGACGTCATCACAACGGATTTAGATTGTGCCCTATTTAAAGTGAATGAAGTTGTTTCTAACGCACAACCCCAAAATGATAACGGCAAATCGGCAAGAGACATCGTAGAACACACCATATCCAATAAGGTATAATTACGACGTTCGGACACACCATTACGTTGTGGTGTTCCAGGTGGCGTCAACTATGAAACAATTCCACATTGTCTTAAGTGATTGCCAAACTCATAACTCAGATATTCTCCTCCTCGATCAGATCATAGGAATTTAATCTTCTTGTTACAATGATTCTCAACTGCACTCTGAAATTGCTTGAACTTTTCAAACATTTTAGACTTGTGTTCATTAAGTAAATATACCCATATCTACTTAAGTCATTAGTGAAGGTGAGAAAATAACGATATCCACCATGCGCATCAATGCTCATCGGACCGCACACATTAGTATATATGATTTCCAATAAGTCACTTGCCTGCTCCATTATTCCGAAGAACGGGGTCTTAGTCATCTTTCCCATGAGGCATGGTTCACATGTGTCAAGTGATTCTAAATCAAGTGACTCCAAAAGTCCATCAGCATGGAGCTTCTTCATGCGTTTCACACCAATATGACCTAAGCGGAAGTGCCACAAGAAAATGGTACTATCTTTTTTAACTTTACATCTTTTGGCACCAATGTTATGAACATGTATGTTATCACTATCGAGATTCAATAAGAATAAACCCCTCACATTTGGTGCATGACCATAAAAGATATTACTCATATAAATAGAACAACCATTATTATCCTTTTTAAATGAGTAACCGTCTCGCATGAAACAAGACCCAGATATAATTTTCATGATCAACTCACACACTAAATAACAATTATTTAGGTTCAACAATAATCCTGATGGTAATCAAAGAGCGAGCGTGCCGACGGCGATCGCATCAACCTTGGAACCATTTCCCACATGCATCATCACTTTGTCCTTTGCCAACCTCCATCTATTCCGTAATTCTTGTTTCGACTTGCAAATGTGAGCAACAGAACCGGTATCAAATATTCAGGCACTACAACAACAGTTGGTAAGGTACACATCAATAACATGTATATCATGTATACCCTGTTTGGTGTTGGCCGCCTTCTTGTCGGCCAGATACTTGGGGCAGTTCCACTTCCAATGGCCAGTCCCCTTGCAATGAAAGCGCTCAGTTTCTTGATTGGGTCCGGCCTTGGGATTCTTCACGGGAGGGGCAACTACTTTGCCACTCTTATTGGAGTTTCCCTTCTTGCCCTTGCCATTTTAATTGAAACTAGTGGTTTTATTGACCATCAACACTTGATATTCCTTCTGAATTTCAGACTCAGTGACTTTGAGCATTGCAAACAGCTCGGCGCATGATTTGTTCATCCCTTGCATGTTATAGTTCATCACAAAACTTTTGTATCTAGGTAGCAGTGATTGAAGAACTCTTTCAGTGATCGTCTCTAGCGGAAGAACAATTCCCAACTCAGCCACACGGTTGGAATACCCAAACATTTTGAGTATGTTCTCACTGACACACCCATTCTCCTCCATCTTGCAAGCATAGAACTTATCGGAGGTTTCGTACCTCTCAATCCGGGCATTCTTTTCAAATATAAACTTCAACTCCTGAAACATCTCATATGATCCATGACGTTCTAAACGTCTTTGAAGTCCCGGTTCTAAACCACACAAGATTGCACACTGAACTATCGAGTAGTCATCAGAACGGGCCTGCTAGACATTTACAACGTCTTCAGACGCCACCGGAGGGGTTGCCTCACCAAGCGGTGCATCAAGGACATAAGCTTTTTGGGAAATCATGAGGACAATCCTCAAATTATGGGCCCAGTCTACAAAGTTACTTCCATCATCTTTTAGCTTGGCTTTCTCTAGGAACACATTGAAATTCAGGGGTGCTATTGCGCGAGCCATTGATCTACAACATAATTTTGCAAAGATTACTTAGGCTATTCTTCAAGATAATGAGTTTAGTTAATCATATTACTAAATACTCCCACTGAAATTGACATCCCTCTAGTCATTTGAGTGATTCATGATCCGAATTCACCAACTCAAGTCCGATCATCACGTGAGATGAGGTGGTTTCAATGGTGAACATCTTCATGTTGATCATATCTACTATATGATTCATGTTGGACCTTTTGGTATCTTGTGTTCCGAGGCCATGTCTGTACATGCTAGGCTCATCAAGTTTAACCCGATTGTTCTACATGTGCAAAACTAGCTTGCACCCATTGTATGCGAACGTAGAGTCTATCACACCCGATCATCACGTGGTGCTTCAAAACGATGAACTTTTGTAATGCTGCATACTCAGGAAGAACACAATTTTATCTTCAAATTTTAGTGAGGGTCACCTTATAATTCTATCATCGTCCTAAGAAAAACAAGGTGCATAAAAGGATTAATATCACATGCAAATCATAAGTGACATGATATGGCCGTGAACTTGTGGTTTTGATCACCATCTCCAAAGCACTGGCATGATCTCCATCGTCACCTGCATGACACCATGATCTCCATCATCGTGTTGCTGTCAGGGTTGTCGCGCAAACCATGCTTCTACTACTATTGCAACCATTTAGCGATAAAGTAAAGCATTACATAGCGCTTAATGTTTGACATGCAGGTCATACAATAGTTAAAGACAACCATATGGCTCCTGCTGGCAACATGCAACTTGATATTAACTATTACAACATGATCGTCTCATACATCAAATATATATCATCATGTATTTGGCCATATCATATCACAACATACCCTGCAAAACAAGTTAGACGTCCTCTAATTTGTTGTTGCATGTATTACGTGGTTGTTATGGGTATCAGCAAGAATGCTTCTTACCTATGCAAAACCACAACGGTGATATGCAAGTTGCTATTTAACCTTCTACAAGGACCGCCTTTGTCGAATCTGATTCAACTAAGGTGGGAGAGACAGACACCCGCCAGCCATTTTATGCAACAAAGTTACATGTCAGTCGATGGAACCGGTCTCTCTTAGGTGGATGAGCAATGTTGGTCTGGGCTGCTTCATCCTTGAATATCGCTGAATCAAAAAAGACCAATAAGGAAAGCAATCCGAATATCAACACCCACGAATTCCTGTGTATTCTACTCGTCATGTCATCTAAGCATAGACCTAGCTCATGATGCCACTATTGCTGAACGTTGCATGGGAAACAAAAAATTTCCAACGCTAACCAAGATCAATCTCGGAGATGAACATCTACGAGAGGAGAGATTGTATCTACATACCCTTGTAGATCGCTAAGAGGAAGCGTTAAAGAACATGGTTGATGTACTGGTACGTCTTCACGATCCAATCACGATCTGTCCCACGAACTCCCAATCGAGCGCCGAAGGGACGACACCTCCGCGTTCAGTACATGTACAACTTGATGACATCTCCTCCTCCTTGATCCAGCAAGCCAGGGTGGAGTGGTATATAAGTTCCCCGAAGTGCGACGACGTGACGGTGGTAGTGGAGGAGCTATCCTGGCAGGGCTTCGCCAAACCTTACCGAAAAACAAGAGAAGACAAACTATAGGGAGAGGGAGAGGATGCGCCGTGGCATGTGTGTTGCAGCCGTCCCTCCCCTATCGTATATGAGGGGGCCGGATCGACCTAGGGTTCCCACCATTGGGAGCGGCGGATAAGGGGTGAGACGCGGCGGCCCTAGGGTGCTTTGCTACCCAAGGCAAGGGTGGTCGGCCCCTTTGTGGGCTTAGCCCCCACCTCCTGTCGCATGTGCCTTGGTGGGAGGGGTGGCCAGCCCACCAGGGGCTGGTGCCCCCCCTCTCACAGCCAATGGGGTCATCTGGGTAGGTGGACCCTCCCGGTGGACCCCCGGAACACTTCCGGCACTAGCATCACAAAACCGGCATGTTCGAGCACTTTTCTGGACCTCGAATAAGAACTTCCTATATATCATTTTTTTACCTCTAGACCATCCCAGAGCTCCTCATAACGTCCGAGATATCATCCTGGAATCCGAACAACTTTCAGTTACCATCACACATAACACATTAATACCAAATCGTCACCGAACCTTAAGTGCGCAGACCCTCCTGGTTCGAGAACTATGCAGAGATGACCGAGATACTCTCCGATCAATAACCAATAGCGGGACCTAGATGCCCATATTGGCTCCTACATATTATACGAAGATCTTTTTCAGTCGAACCATGATGTCATGGATTCAATCAATCCCGTATACTATTCCCTTCGTCCGTCGGTATGTTACTTGCCCAAGTTTCGATCTTCGGTATCTCCATACCTAGTTTAATATCGTTACTGGCAAGTCTCTTTACTCGTTCCGTAATACAAGATCATGTGGCTAACCTTTTAGTGACATTGCTTGAAAGCTCATGGTGATGTTGTATTATCGAGTGGGCCCTGAGATACCTCTTCGTCACACGGAGTAAAAAATCCTAATCTTGATCTATGTCCACTCAATAGACACACTCTTAGATACCTACAGAGGACCTTTATAGTCCTCCAGTTACGCTGCGATGTTTTATACACACAAGGTACTCCTCCGGTGTCAGTGAGTTGCATGATCTCATGGTCATAGGAACGGATACTTGATAGGCAAAAAAATAGCAATAAAATGGCATGATCATATGCTACGTTAATAGTTTAGGTCTTGTCCATCACATCATTCTCCTAATGATGTGATCTCGTTATCAAATGATGACTCATGTCAATGGCGAGGAAACCTTGACCATCTTTGATCAACGAGCTAGTCCTTTAGAGACTCACTAGGGACAGTGTCTTGTCTATGTACCCACACATGTATTTGAGTTTCCAATTAATACAATTCTCGCATGGATAATAAACGATTATCATGAACAAGGAAATATAATAGTAACCACTTTATCATCGCCTCTAGGGCATATTTCCAACAGATCTAGCCCTCAGGAATTTCATAATCCACGGCGCGTAAGGCTTCAGATCAAAAGGTGACAGAGCATTGTTGGCCAAAGTCCTCATGAAGAAATCGTGACGATTTATTGGAATGTCATGGATGATATCGAATAGAAGATACTTCATGATTCCCACAATGTCTTCTTCTTCACAGTTATGTCCCTTGATTAGGCTTAGGTTTTGGTCAAACTGTGGTAAATTGTCCTGGGCACATAGGGCAGTTCCTTGACGAGGAATGTGGTTCTTGGTGGTTTTCCACAAGCCAAAGGCTTCATCAGCACTTGCATCATATGATTGGGCAGTTCAGTTTCTTCATAGATGCATCTGGCTCCTTCTGAGGGAATTGGAACTAGGACTACACGAAGCAATTCCGTGGCAGGAGCTTTGCAATGCGTGTCTTCAATCATCCAGTCCAGAACCCAAGTGTTGACATTTGATACTTCACCTAACATGTGCAAGGTAGCATTGAATTGAAGGATGATTTCCTCATTCCAGTCACATATGTCCATGCATAATGGCAGTACTCCAGCTTCAAAAAGAACACGAAGGACTGGATCAAAGCAAGGAATGTTATCTATATCTGCATGAGGAATTTTCTCATGCTTAAAAACTTTGTTTTTGTTGAAGAGTACATCACCATAGTAGTTTAGCTGAGTAGTGGTCTAGAATCTCTTGCGTATTATCCTTGGAGATACAAATGGATTTGTGCCAATAAAATAGTGATGTTCATCAAAGAATATTGCCTTGTCAAACTTTGGCCTTCTCTTCCAGTGTAAGGCTGAAGAGTCTTGGGTTGAATATCTGGCTTGAAACATCCCACAACTCTTGAAAGATCTTCAGTCTGAGGAATTTTAGCCATGACGAGTGCAGACTGAGGATTATCAACATGAGCTTCAGAGGCAGTGTCCCCAGTTTGAGGAGTGTGTTCTTCAGTCACACTTTTCTTGGTGTGAGGAATATGCTGCGCGGATTCATCAATTTCTGGTGTTGCAGTTTCCTCAGTAGTTATTTGATTATTAGTGTCTTTAGTTGATGCAACTGATTCATTCCCCGGGATGGACTTCATCGGAGTGTTCTTGTCTTGAGACCCTGTATGAATTTCTTCAGTAGCTACAACGAACTTAGGAACTTGAGGAAGTGGAGTTGTCAATGGTGTGTTGGGATGAGCCTCTTACCAGTATGCGTCATTGATCAATCTTGTTGTGTTGCCAATGTCCACTTCTTCATATTTTTCTTCATATCCCACATTTTTGTTCTGTTGTGGCTGAGGAGATGAGGCTTGAGGAATTGAAGGATTTGGTTCTGCTTCAATTTCTTCATCGAGTGGTTCTATGGAAGCAGCAGATTGAGTATCTTCCATTTCTTCATCCCCTTCTAGGATGATGTGTTCGACACCAAATGGCAGCACCACATAAGAGGGTGTCGTGTTGATAGGGGTGGCATCAATAGGTGCTATTGAGGAACTTGTCAAAGTCCTCAAGCGTTTTTCTTCTGAGGACTCTGAGCTCGTTGAAGCTTTTCTCTTTTTTGCTGCTCCCTTTTTAGCAACCTTCATTTTCTTCACTTCTGATGCAGAAGGAAGCTTCACTTTCTTCACTTGTGAAGATTTTGATGCCGGAGCAGATTCTTCAAGAACGGCTTATGCAGTCGGCCTGACAGTATCAGTTTCTTCATGTGCAACCATTTGTTCAGCTGCCCTGGCAGGTTCATGAGTTACAGGAATTTCGTCATCCCTGTCAGAGTCGTCAGGTAGTTCAACAATGTAGCTAACATGACGAATTTGACGGTGCGTTGAGGTTGCAACCTATTTGTTGTGGTCAGTGATGAATTTGTTTGTAATATTGACTAATCTGACTTTTGCACCCTTCTAATCCGCATGAAAGTGACGGTATTCTTCACTTAGGTTTTTGATCTCAGTTTGAGTGGTGAGGAGCTAATCACGGGTCATAGTCAAAATGCTTTTCTTCAGAAAGCTCTCTTTCCGAGTCTGTGCTTTTATGGTTGTTTGGCCTTCTGAACCTTCCATTTTTCCTCATTGATGAAGGCCGTCAGCATATGACTTCGTCCAAGTGCATGCTTCAAGTTGTCAATAGGTGTTTGAGGATTTTCATACCAGAGATCTAAGAAGTCTACTATCACCTTTGGATCCATCATGAGGGGAATGGAGATGCCTTTGTGCGTGCGGCCCTTTCTTACTTGTTTCAGATGATAGCAGCAAATACTCATCACCACCTTCTTCTTCTTCTGATCCAGAAGGAACCTTTATGGTCATCTTGCTAGGGCTAGGCCTTTTTCCTCGCCCAACGGTCATCTTCTTCTTCACGTTTGCACTTGAAGAAGTATGTGCACAGACAGAAGCCGAATGCCCTGAGGGAATTGAAGTCCCCATTGGATTCTAATCGTAGTCAGCTTCATTGGCGGTGATGTCCGTGTGGCACCAGCTGCAGCAGCAGATTCCTCATTGAATCTCTTCACAACCTGTTTTGCAACTTTGTGCAGTTTGGCATGTTGCTTTTCCCATTTTTCAGGATTGTATTCAATAGTGGCAAGGCTTGTGGGATCAGCACTTGTTGATTGCCTAGAGGAGGCATTGTTCTTGGAGGCTTCAAGGCGAATTTCTTCATGTGTTTAGGAGTCACATACATCTATTCCTTCCATTCTTTGGCCCATCTCCTCTCAATTTTCTGCAGGCGCGTTTTGCACTTCTCTTTTGTCTCTTTTCCATAGACTGCTTCATCAGGGGTGCAATATTCATCATAGATGTCATTAGGTATATCTAAAGCAGTGTTGGTATCAGCCTTCTTTCTACCCTTCTGTTTCTCCTCATCAACTATTTTCTTCACTTGAGGAATCTGAACTTTTGAGGAATCTGATGAGGTACATAAATTTTCTTCAAGAAATGATGTAAATGAATTAAGTTTATGAGAACCTAGTGATTTGTCAACAGACATTTTGTACCTGTGAACAGAGTATAGGTGCGAAGAATTTGAAGAGGTCATAAGTGTTCTCAGAAGATTTTCAAAAATGACTCAAGTAGAGGAAATTGACCAATACTGTTTTTGATGAATTTCATTAAGATTCTTGTCTTCGGTTCTAGAGTTGTGCAGATCCGATAATTTACACAATTGAGGAATCTCTTGAAGAAATGAGTAACTTAGTGAATTTTGTCAAGTGTTCTAGACATAGAAGTGTTCACCTGATGAATTTCCTGAGGAATAACACTTCTTGAAGATTTTATGGATACACAAAGATCTACAGGGGCAGTGAAATTAGATTTTAATTACCCTGGTTGAAGAACACAAAGAACATGACAAACTGTGGAGGGTGAAATAGAAGCTCGACGGTTCAGATCTTCAGCGCCCTAACTCAACGGCTGAAGACAGCTATGACGGCGACAAGCGAAGGATATCCGCGGCGAGCGTGAGTACGGCGACGACGAGGTCGACGAAGTGAAGCTCTTCCTCACCGGCGATGATGATTTCCAGCAACAACACTAGGTATGGCTTTGATAAGTGAGAAGTGGAAACGTGAGGAATAAGTGACTGAGGGGTGACAGTCGGCTATTTATAGCCCAGGTGAAAACGGTCTGGCCTCAACTTTTTGGACCAGATTGCCCCTGGCCCTTCCTCTCCGCTCGACTAGTGGCACTCACGTATTAAGTGGTGGAGTGAGTGGAGATCGTGGAGATCGTGCTTATCCAATTGTGGATAGTGGGTGTGGTTTGAGCAGTAACGGCTGAAACATTTTGAAATAAATTTTGGAGGACTTTGTTTGCAATTTTTTCAGCTCACAATGATTCAGTGAAGACTATGAACGAGTTTCAAATATAACGCATATGAAGAATTTGAGAATAGACTGGGTTGAGCTTAGCATAGAGGGGGAAACGGGTCCGAACGCATTCACTTAGAAGAAAAACACAACATGGAGACTTAGCTAGAAGTGAATGTCGTTGAGGACTTTGAAAGCTCACAAATAAGTATATAGTCAATGAAGAACACATTTTGAAAAGTTTTAACAATTTGAACTTCTAAGGAATTTATAAACTTGAGGAATTTGAAAATCTGAAGACTTTGAAGATTGGAAGAATCTGCAAAAATCTCAACTTCGAAGAATTTCAACTTGAAGAATTTCTAATTGGGTTGGTGGCGTGACCCAACATATAAGAATGATGATTTCACGCACCGCGTACAATTGTCGTAGGGTCCTGAGAATCATATACTTCACTAATTTCTTCACACTTAGAGTGTTATTCTTCATTGATTGAAACAAAATGTTACTTCGTGTGTTGCACATCTAAGTCATCAATTTTGCAGAAGTGTAAGGATGTTTGTCCTCTCACAGAACATTCAATGATTCTAAGATATTTAGCTCACACCGCAACTTGCAAAATATCTTTTCATCCAAGGGCTTAGTGAATATGTCTCCTCATTGTCCTTCAGACTTCATGTGGTCGATGATGATGTTGCCCTTGAGTACACGATCACGAAGAAAATGATGATGAATCTGGATGTGCTTGGTCTTTGTGTATTGTGCTGGGTTGTATGCAATCTTGATTGCACTCTCATTGTCGCAGTAGAGTGGCACATTCTTCATGTTGATGTCGTAGTCCTTGAGTGTTGGCTTCATCCAAAGCAGTTGAGCACAACATGAACCAGCATCAATGTACTCAGCTTCAGCAGTGGAAAGTGACACGTAGTTCTGCTTCTTTGAGGACCAACACACTATGGATCGTCCAAGGAAATGGCACTGCCTAATGTTGACTTGTGATCCACATGTTCAGCAGCACACTACGAGTCAGAATATCCAACGAGATGAAGATTTTAGCCCTTGGGGTACCATAATCCAAGCTTTGGTGTGTGAGCTAGATATCAAAGAATATTCTTCACAGCCTTATGGTGTGATTCCTTTGGTGTTGCTTGGAAACGAGCACACATGCAAACTCTAAGCATAATATCTGGCGTAGATGCACGTAGGTACAATAAAGAGCCAATCATAGAGCGATATACCTGTTGATCAAAATCTTTACCATTTTCATCAGTGCAGAGGTGGTCGTTGGTAGGCATGGGAATTTTGAAGCCTTTGCATTCATACACGCCGAATTTCTTCACGTCATTCTTGAGGTATTTCTCTTCAGAAATGAGTATGTCATTGCGTTTTTGACGAATTTGAAGCCATAGGAAGAATTTCAGCTCCCCCATCTTGGACATTTGATATTCTTCACCTATCATGTAGGCAAATTTGTCACTTTAATGTTTGTCAGTACAACCAAAGATGATATCGTCCACATATATTTGGCACACAAATAGTTCATTGTCATAGGATTTTTGAAAAGAGTTGGGTCGAGTGAACTGGGTTTGAAGCCTTTCTTCACAAGGAATTCCTTAAATGACGCAACTGAGGGGCTTGCTTGACGCCATAGAGAGCTTTGTTGAATCTAAAGACTTTGTCAGAATGCTTTGGGTCTTCAAAACCTCGGGGTGAGCAACATATACTTCTTCCTCAAGCATACCATTGAGGAATGCACTTTTGACATCCATTTGATACAATGTGATATTGTAATGGTTAGCATAAGAAAGCAACATATGAATAGCTTCAAGTCTAGCAATAGGTGCAAAAGTTTCATCAAAGTCAATCCCTTCAACATGTGTGTAGCCTTGGGCTACAAGTCGTGCCTTGTTCCTGACTACCTGACCATCTTCGTCTTGCTTGTTTTGGTAGATACACATGGTACCCATGGCATTGTCCTTCAAAGGATTAGGCAGCTTGACAAGTTCCCTCACATTGTTGAGCTCGAATTGATGAAGTTCTTCTTGCATAGCTTGAATCCACTCAGGTTCCATGAAGGTTTCATCAACTTTTCAGGGTTATGTGATAGACACAAAGAAAGAATGCCCAGAATAGTTAATCAAATGTGAAGCTTTTGAGCGATTGATGGGACCTGGCGCATTGATGTCATCAAGGATTTTGTCAATTTGCACTTCATTTGCAATCCTTGGATGCGTGGGTTGAAGACTTTGATCGGGTTGAGGAATTTGATCGGGAGAAATTTCATCAGGTACACCAGCCCGAATTTCTTTGTTGTTTGGGATGACTTCTTCAACAGACGGTTGTTCTTCAGTAGGAATGGTATCTTCAGTAGCCTTGAGCTTCACAGCTTCCTCAGGAGGCATATCATCTAGCACAGGAGGCATACGCTCTCTTTGCAAGCCATTAATTTTATCAAACCGCACATCTATAGTTTCAACAACCTTGTTGTGGTAGTTGTTGAAGACTCTGTAGGTGTGTTAGTCCTTTCCGTAACCAAGCATAAAACCCTCATGTGCTTTCGGTGCAAACTTTGAACTACGGTGAGGATCTCTAATCCAGCATCTTGCACCGAAGAATTTAAAATAACTTACGTTGGGTTTCTTGTGAGTGAGGAGTTCGTATGAAGTCTTCGTGAGGAATTTGTGAAGATATACCCTGTTGGTGATGTGGCAGGTAGTATTGATTGCCTCAAGCCAGAAGCAATGAGAAGTCTGATATTGTTCAAGCATAGTCTATGCCATCTCAACCAGAGTCTGGTTCTTGCGCTCCACGATGCCATTGTGTTGAGGACTATAAGGGGCACACAACTCATGAGTAATACCAAGTTCATCAAGATAGTCATCAATACTAGTGTTCTTGAACTCTGTCCCATTTTTACTTCTGATGTGCTTGATCTTGATGCCGAAGTTCGTCGAGGCCCTTGAGGTCAACAATGACTTCCTGTACTTTAGTTTTGTAAAGAATAATGTGCACCCAAGTATAATTAGAATAGTTGTCAACAATGACAAATCCATATAGTGATGCTATATTGGTTAGAGTAGCATGGTGAGTAGGTCCAAATAGGTCCAGGTGAAGCAATTCAAAAGGATGAGTGGTGGTCACGATTGTCTTCGAGGGGTGCTTGGATCTGGTCATCTTTCTAGACTCACAAGCCCCATAGAGATGATCCTTGAGGAATTTGACACTTTCGATGACAATGACATGCTTCATATTCACAAGTGTGTGCAGATTTCTCATGCCTGCATGCCCTAGTCGGCAATGCCATAGCCAGCCCTGTGAGGCTTTTGCAAGTAAACATGTGGCCGACTATGGACCTATGGAGAAATCAACAATGTACAAGTCTCCTCTCCCAAAGCCTTCGAAGACTTTGGATTTGTCACACTCCATGACGACTACGCATCGATATTTGCCAAAGATGACAATCATATCAAGATCAAAAATCAATAAGACTAAGATGAGGTTAAACCCAAGGGATTCTACAAGCATGACTTTGCACATGTATCGGTCCTTAGAAGTAGCCACCTTACCAAGACCCAACACCTTGTTTTTGCCTCTGTGTGTGTAGGTGATATCCTTCAATGATCATGGAGTCAGTGGGATATTCATCAATAAACTATTGTGACAAGTCATGTGATTTGTACACCCACTGTCAAGAACCCACTCTGTGGTTTCGGGTTTGTCATCGTGTAGATGAATTAGCACTGCTTACCATCTCATATGCTTCAGAGTTAAGAATATGATATCAAATTCATCAGACTTGAATTTCATCACATAAAGTGGAATTAAGATATAATGAGGACGTGTGAAATGATAGACATTTCATCATGATTAGCTTGCATCCTTTCAAGTAACTCCTCAGGTCTCCAGCAATTTCTTGAGATGATGATATTCATGTGGAGACCTGACCTCTAGAAGTGATTAGTTCAATTTGTTCACCACCCATATTTGAAGGGTGGCAAAGAGTTCATCATCCTGCAAGCACCATAAGAGAATTGAGGCATTGAAGATAATGCACTTTGTTTCACATGAGGGGGTTAGAGTACTCAAATGAATAAGCAGAGAAATTCTTTGCTTCAACGATGATGGAGTCAGTGGGATATTCATCAATAAACTCTTGTGACCAGTCATGTGATTTGTACACCCACTGTCAAGAACTCACTCTGTGGTTTTGGGTTTGTCATCATGTAGATGAATTAGTACTGCTTACCATCTCATATGCTTTAGAGCGAAGAATATGATATCAAAGTCATCAGACTTGAATTTCATCACATAAAGTAGAATTAAGATATAATGAGGACGTGTGAAATGATAGACATTTCATCAAGATTAGCTTGCATCCTTTCAAGTAGTTCCTCGGGCCTCCAGCAATTTCTTGAGATGATGATATTCATGTGGAGACCTGACCTCTAGAAGTGATTAGTTCAATTTCTTCACCACCCATATCTGAAGGGGTGGCAGAGAGTTCATCATCATGCGAGCACCATAAGAGAATTGAGGCATTGAAGATAATGCACTTCATTTCACATGAGGGGGGTTAGAGTACTCAAATGAATAAGCAGAGAAATTCTTCGAGGACTTATGAATATAGTGATTTGAATAATACTGCACATATTCATGTCCCTTGCAGTTTCCCTGCATATCATAAGCATAAGTGCAAGTACGAGCAAAGTTTTGACCGTATGAGGAATTTGATCCTCATGAAGACTTTGGTCTACTTGAGGAATTTGATCTGGGGTTCCTCTTCTTCACTAGTGATGTCATGAGGACATTCACCTGAAGACTTTCCAAGCTGCTTTTGGGAACCTAGATATTCCTCAAGGGTGGTCCATTCTAGCAATTAGTTCCAACATATCTAGAAAATAATTCACCATTGTGATTTTTGAATAGTTTATAATTGGAGCCACGTGACTCAACACAGGAATATGAAGATTCACATGCAAAGCCTGATAGAGTAGATGGATCAAGGGGAGGTCCTTTTGCAGCAACCCATGAGGTTTTGGGATACTACTCAAGTTTCGAGTATAACCCATCAACATTCAATTTCCTCTCGAATGTAATACCCTCTTTCCTAGGGTTTCTGGTCAGAATCGGCTTTTTGATAACATCGCAAATGGTTTGATGCCCTTTGAGGCTTTTGTAGATGTCTCACACATACAATTCCTTGAACCCTTCATTTTCGTCAGTGACATTTGTGGTTTCCACAAGTGAGGAATTTGTAACCACATATATAGTTGAAGAATTTGTAGGAATAGAAGAACTTGAACTTTCAGGTGAAGAATTCATAGATTCGCGTTCGATGCATTTCAAACATGGTGGAATGAATTCTTCTTGAGCGGTACTGATCTGTTGAGCAAGCAAAGAATAATTTTCACTTTCAAGATCATCAGGA
Source organism: Hordeum vulgare subsp. vulgare (assembly GCF_904849725.1). NCBI lineage: Eukaryota > Viridiplantae > Streptophyta > Magnoliopsida > Poales > Poaceae > Hordeum > Hordeum vulgare. Next base: position 321,766,746 of record NC_058519.1, on the reverse strand, counting down.
GACTCCCTTAGTTTCTCAAGATCTTGCTTACTTTGAAGAAATTCATAAGAAAGCTTCTCATGATCGGCCAAGAGGGTGACATGATGACCCTGAAGACTATCAAACCTAGAGGGAAGACTTGTAGCATCATCAGTCAAGATTTTAGTCCGATTCATTTCCTCATTCAACAGGTCATCGCTTTTGTCTAGTAGATTCTAAAACTTTTCAAGAGCAGTTTGTTGCTTAGTGGCAATATTAGCAAGCTTTTAGTAACTAAGTCTTTGATAGTCATCTGGTTCACAGTCAATAGAGTCAGAAGAGGAAGAGTGGTTGGGTACCTTGGAACCTTTTGCCATGAAGCAATAGGTGGGAACAAAGTCGTCATCCCAATCATGAGTGTTGTTGACGTTGTCATTTTATTCGAGGTCGAAGATGGACTTGCTGATGAATTTGGTAGCAAGAGCTCAGCTTTCCACACCTTACACTGACTCCTTTTCAGAACCTTCCTCTTCATCACATTCTTTGGAATCATCCTCAGAATCCATTTCCTTGCCAATAAGAGCCCGAGCCTTTCTGAAGTTGTCCTTCTTTTGCTTTGAGGGCTTTGAGGGTGAGGGCTTCAAATACTTTTTATTTTTCTTCGGGTCATAAAAACTATCATCCTTGTATTTCTTCTTCTTTGATTCCTTAACCAAGTGGGGACAATCAGCAATATAGGAACCAAACTTGTTGCATTTATGGCAGATTCTCTTCTTGTAGTCCTTAGATGAAAATTTGGATTTCCTCATATCTCTTCTTAAAGACTTTCCGAACTGGGCTCGTCTTGAGAACTTCTAGAATTTCCTCATGACCATAGCAAGTTCCTAACCAAGTTCTTCAGGATTACCAAGACTGCAATCAGAGTCTTCTTCTTCAGATGAGGAAACAACCTTTGCCTTCAGTGCATGAGGTCTTCCATAGCTTGATCCATAAATGTATATTTTCTCAGCTTGTTGGAATTCGTGAGTATTGAGTCGCTCAAGAATATTAGGAGGATCTCATGCCTTGTAGTCTCTTCGTTCTTGAATCATTAGAACTTGTGTATCGAATGAAGAATCAAGAGACCTCAGCAGTTTATTCACCACCTCATGGTCAGTGATGTCTCTGGCTCCAAGCACCTATAGCTCATTGGAAATATCAGTGAGGCGATCGAAGGTTTCCCGGAAGCTTTCATTATCAAGTCTCTTGAAGCGATTGAAGATATTCCAAAGAACATCAACTCGAGAGTCACGTTGAGTGGACAATCCTTCATTGACCTTGGACAGCCTTTCCCGGATCTGCTTTGCAGTTCCAAAGCAGTCACTCTGCCTTAATGAACCTTGCTCAGATGGCCACAGATGATATTCTTTGCTTCAGAGTCGAGTTGCTTGAATCTCTTGACATCAGCAACATTGATAGTTTCAGACAGAGTGGGAACACCTCTTTGGACAATATACCAGAGATCGTTGTCAATTGCTTCAAGGTGCATACACATCTTGTTCTTCCAATAGGGGAAGTCCTTCCCTTTGAAGGTAGGACAACTCGCGGTGACATTAATCATTCCTACGGTTGACATAACTAAAACTCCAGGTGGTTAAACCAAATTCACACAGAACAAGGGAGTACCTGGCTCTGATACCAATTGAAAGTGCATTATATCAACTAGAGGGGGTGATTAGGCGATTTTTATAAATTCGTCACTAGGGAAATTCCTCGTGAGGAAAGTCCACAATCACAAAGTTCATGTAGCGGAATAAGTACTCGGGTAAGTGTACAAAACAACAATAGCATAGTCTTCAGAGTGAAATGAAACATTTGGTTTGCACAAGTAGCGTGTTCAGGATATGCAGGAGAAGAACAAGTTAAGTGAACAATTTGGGGTGAGGAAATTGAGAAAATCTTCAGTCAAATTCTTCAAACAGTAACAATCAAAGTCATCAACATACAACTGAGGAAATGAAAGGGTTGAGGAAACAGAACCAGGTACTCGGTGAACACAGTGGTTGATGACCCAGTTCCAACTATTGTCACAGTCGTACGCATGGTTTGGAGCGGCTTGGTATTTAAACCAAGGGACACATAGTCCCAGGACACACATGCCTTACCTTATTCTCCTTGAGCTATGGACACACAGTCCTCGCCCAACACTCGTGATAACTCTTCAGAGAAGATATCCAAACCCTCACAAACTCGGTCACTCGGTGATCAACAATTCACTGCTGGATGCTCTAGACCATGACGCCTAACCGTCTGGAGGATGCACGGTCCTCAAAGGTAACAAGCGTCGGTTCCACACAAGAACAATCTATTCGGTGATGCTCAATCACTTTGGGGTTTTGTGTTTTGGTTTGGGTGTTTGGGGTTTTTCCTCATTGATGAACTTCTCTTAAAGTCTTCGAGGAATGACAAGTGTGAGTTTCTCTTGTTGAGCAGCCGACCAACTAGTGGTTGTGGGGGTGGCTATTTATAGCCGGGGAGCAATGCCGACATGATTTGACATAAATGCCCCAATCATATGACCGTTATGTGGATAATGTTTGGACAGCTAGCGCGCAGCGCAGCAAGGCTTGGAATGTTTCATCTGTGAAAGTACTCATGTCACTCTTGTTCCTCATAAGTAGGTGATTCGCACTAGCGAAAACCTAACACCTTAGTAAGAGAAAATTCCTCACAGCCCAGAAGATCTTCGTCTCTCACTACTAGAATTGAGAATTTTATTGTGTGCCTTGCCTTTGCCGTCTGCTGACGCATGGCAAAGGTACTCTTTGCCGTCAGCTGGCATAATGCTGACGGCAAAGAGGTGGCTGATGGCAAAGGTTGTATTTGCCGTCGGCCACCTCTTTGTCGTCTGCCGGTGGACGGCGAAGGAGCCCTATGCGGACGACAAAGGGTGGGTAGACGGCAAAGCCCCCCCCCAAACGGCTGAAACCCCACCCCCACCCACCCCGCCCCTTTGTCGTCTGCCACCCTTCCTTTGCAGACGGCAAAGGGGACATGGCCCTAACGGCTCCCACCTCCACCCACGCCCTGCCTGCCTACCCCCCCTCTCTCTCTCTCGCGCCGTCGATCTGCCCACCCGCCGCCGCCGTAGCTCCCCTCCCCAGACACCCGCGCCGCCGCCCTCCCGGCCACCGCCCCTCCCACCTCCCTCCCGACCGCCTTCCACCTCCCTCCCCGTGGCCGCCCCCTTCCACCTCCCTCCCGACCGCTGCCGCCCCCTCCCACCTCCCTCCCGGCCGCCCCCCATCCCACCTCCCTCCCGACCACCGCCCCCCCTCCCACCCCCCCAACCGGACGCCGCCCCCTCCCACCTCCCTCCCGGTCGCCGCCCCCTCCCACTTCCCTCCCGGCGAGCCCCCTCCCACCACCCTCCCGGCCGCCGCCCCCCTCCCGCCTCCCTCCCGGCCGCCGCTCCAGCCACACCTCCCCTATGCCGGCGACCCCAGCGGCCTCCCATCCGGTTAGTGTTTTTCTTATTTTTTTGTTTTTGTTCCTGTTTTTTCTTCTTCTTTTTTGTTGTTTAATTGATAGATTAGATTATGTATGTAGTGTAGATAAGATTAGGTTAGTGTTCTTAGGTTTTATCCGAATAATTTGCTCTAAATTTAGCTAGATGAAGAAACTTAGTTAATGTCCAAATAATAAAAAGAAAAAGTAGAGAAAGTAAAAAAAGTAGAAGAAGAATATGTAGTTTAGTGCTAGGTTTAGTTTTTTTTCTGTTTTCTTATGTTAAATTAAATAGTTAGTTTATTAGGTAGAAAAATTAGATAGAAAAGAAAAAAATAGAGAGAAAAAACTTAGAAGAAAATAAGAGAATAATAAACTAGAAGAAAGAAGAAGAAGAAGAAGAAGAAGAAGAAGAAGAAGAAGAAAGAGCAGAGGAGGAGAAAGATAAAAGAAAGAAGAAGAAGAAGAGGAGGAGGAGAAGAAAGCCGAATAATAATAATAATAAGATGATCAAGAAGAAGAAGAAGAAGAAGAAAAAGAGGCGAGAGGAGAAGAACAAAGAAGAGGACCCGACCCCCAACCCCCGACCCCCGAGCCCCGGCGCCCGACGCCACCAACCCCCGACCCTCGACCCCTGACCTCCGACGCCACTAACACCCGACTCCCGACCCCCGACGCCCGACACCATTGACCCCCGACCCTTGACCCCTGACTCCCGACCGCTGACTGCACTAACCCCCGACCCCCGATGCCCGACGCCATTGACCCTCGACTCCAAATGCAACTGACCCTCGCCCCCAACCCCCGACGCCCGACGCTGCTACGGCGAAATAAATCCTTCTGTCGTCTCTTGAGCTTGCGTTGGTTTTTTCCTTGAAGAGGAAAGGGCGATGCAGCACAGGAGCAGTAAGTATTTCCCTCAGTTTGAGAACCAAGGTATCTATCCAGTAGGAGAATCGCGTCAAGTCCAGAGTACCTGCGCAAACACAAAAGAGCTTGCACCCAACGCTATAAAGTGGTTGTCAATCCCTTCAAGATTGATTGCAAAGTGAGATCTGAAGGCGGAAAGTACAATGAAGTGAAAGTCTAAGGCTGAAAATATGGTGTGAAGTAGACCCGGGGGCCATAGTGTGCACTAGAGGCTTCTCTCAAAATAGAAAATAATACGGTGGGTGAACAAATTACTGTCGAGAAATTGATAAAACCGCGCAAAGTCATGACGACATCTAAGGCAATGATCATACATATAGGCATCACGTCCGAGACAAGTAGACCGATACTTTCTGCATCTACTACAATTACTCCACACATCAACCGCTATCCAGCATGCATCTAGTGTATTGAGTTCATGACGAACAGAGTAACGCTTTAAGAAAGATGACATGATGTAGAGGGATAAACTCAAACCAATGATGAAACCCCATATTTTTACCCTTGATGGCAACAGCATGATGCGTGCCTCGCTACCCCTTCTGTCACTTGGTGAGGTCACCGCACGATATGAACCCAAAACCAAGCACTTCTCCCATTGCAAGAATCATAGATCAAGTTGGCCAAAAAAACCACCACTCGAAGAGAATTACAAGGATATGAAATCATGCATATAAGAGATCAGAAGAAACTCAAATAAGATTCATAGATAATCTGATCATAAATCCACAATTCATTGGATCTCGACAAACACACCGCAAAAGAAGATTACATCGGATAGATCTCCATGAATATCATGGAGAACGTTGTATTGAAGATCCAGGAGAGAGAAGAAGCCATCTAGCTACTAGCTATGGACCCGAAGGTCTATGGTGAACTACTCACGCATCATCGGAGAGGTCATGTTGTTGATGAAGAAGCCCTCCGTATCCGAATCCCCCTCCGGCAGGGCACCAGAACGTGCCCCAGATGGGATCTTGCGGAGATAGAAGCTTGCGGCGACGGAAAAGTATTTTCGTTGATCTCTTCGGCAGTTTTGGAATTTTTCTGGATTTATAGGCGGAAGAGGTAGGGCACACGTGCCACAGGGGGCCCACAAGCCTGCTAGGCGTGGACCCCCTGGCCGCGCCTAGGGGGCTTGTGGGGTCCCCTGCTGGCCCCTGCCTTAGTTCTCAAGTTTGGTGCGTATCTTCTGTTTCGGAAAAAATCTTTTTGGAAGTTTTATTCCATTTGGACACCGTTTAAAATCCTCCTCTGAAAAGGGTCAAACACACGGAAAAAATAGGAACTCGCACTTGGCACTAAGTTAATAAGTTTGTCCCAAAAAAAGATATAAAAGACATACAAAACATCCAAAGTTTGACAAGATAATAGCATGGAACCATAAAAAATTATAGATACGTTGGAGACGTATCAGACGCCACTGGCCCTTGACTCCCGACGCCATTGACCCTCGACCCCCGACCCCCGACGCCACTCACCCTCGACCCCCGACCCCCGACGCCACAGACCCCCAACCCCCGACGCCACTCACCCTTGACCCCCGACCCCCGACGCCACTGACCCCCAACCCCCGAGCCCCGACACCTCTTCGGCCTCTTGTTGACCGAAAAGACCCTAACCCCCGATGCCAGTGACCCTCGACCCCCGACCGCCGACACAACTAACCCTCGACATTCGACGCCACCGATACCGGACACCACCGACCACCGACGCCACCGACACCCGACACCACCGACCATCGACGCCACTAAGCCGACGGGGTCATAGTTTTGTAAATTATGAGTTTGGTCACATAGTTATGTTAATTATAAAAAACATCATATTTGTGTTGATCGTGTGAATTTCAATGTGCAGTTGTTCGACGACCTCCACGTTCGTTGGACGAGCTCCGCCCCTGCGTTTGTTGGTGAGCACAAATGACTTCTCCTCCTACCCCCTTAATTTGCTCTGTTCCGGTCTTCGTGCCGATGAAACTTGCTAGCTATAGGTTTCTTCAATCATGAGTATGCGTGACCAGTATGCGTCTCCCGTTCGAAAGGGCGGCATCTATAAATATGCATGTATTTGCATATTTATAACCGCCATCCTTTTGAATTGTCCAACGTTATCCATGGACAGCCTGAGTATGTGTAGATTGGGTTCGTTTTCCCGTAAGCTGTGCTCTGGATACGATGCAAAATTTCGTTAGTGCCTCCCAGTTGTTCCCCGGGTACACATCCTCTCTGCTTATTTCCGAGACGTGTATCAGGAGAACAGCGGGGAGGTGCTGCCGAAATTCTGCATCGCATCTGGAGCAGAGCATGGGAAAATGAACCCAATCTACACATACTCGAGTGGGATTAGGACCTATCTTTACCTATTAGCGTGTAGGTTGCATGGACGTAATAAAACTGACAAACTTGATTAGCGTATGAATATAGATGATGAATTATATATTTATTTCTTGTGCGCCTATAGATAGCTAGGCAACATGAGTGATCGTGCTTGGATGTACACTGGTCACCCTAGTTAGAAAGACATGACCAATGAATGGTTAACAAAAACCAGGGGTTCGTGAGAGCCGCATTTGCAAATGGCTAGTACAAAACATGGTGCCCCAGTCCCAACTGCGACAACTGGAAAAAGTAGACAAAGTTTGAAATGGGTAAACACCTGTAGAAGTGGGGTTTTACACCTAATTATACGGTGTGGACTTTTCATGGTGAGTCTGACCAATGTGCCAGAGCTGAGGTGATTCGTCATCGCACCGACGAGCATGGTACCGGGATCGAAGACATGGTGCAAGACTTCGATGATGCTCTGGATTCGGATGATGAGATGGAGGAATCTGCAAAGGCCTTCTATGAAATGTTGGAGTCTTCAAAACGTCCTCTCCACGAGCAGACTAAGCTTTGTCAGCTCGATGCCATCGCGCAAGTAATGGCTCTGAAGGCTCAATCAACCTAGGCAGAGAATGCTACGACATGATGATGACGATATTTGGACGCTTTCTACCCAAAGGCCATGCACTGCCTGCAAACCTGTACCAGTCAGAGAAAATCCTCAGTGTACTTAAGATGCCATATGAGAAGATACATGCCTGTGAGAATGGATGTGCCTTATTTAGGCTTGAGTATGCGGCCTTGAACTATTGCCCCATTTGCAATTCTTCCAGGTATATTGTGGTAGACAATGGTATGGGTGAGAAGAATCAGACCAAAATCCCCATTAGTGTTCTTAGGTATCTACCAATCGTACCAAGACGTCAACGTCTTTGCATGGTCGAAGAGATGGTCAGACAGATGACATGGCACAAATTGGGCAAAAGAACCGAACTAGATGCGGATGGGAACAAGATGCTGGTACACACTTCAGATGGTTTTGCGTGGAGACACTTTGATGCATTACATAAGGATAAATCGGAAGATCCAAGGCATCCTAGAGTTGCCATCAGCACGGATGGGTTTAATATGCATGGTATGACGGCAGCACAATACAATTGTTGGCGTGTATTTGTCATTCCACTCAATTTGCCACCCGGAGAGATTATGAAAAGAAAGAACATTTTCTCGACGTTGATAATTCGAGGGACCAACTATCCGGGGAAGAATATGAATGTGTACATGCAGCCGCTTAAGGATGAGTTGCAAGAAGCCTGGGATAATGGGATCAAGACCTACGACGCGGCTACCAAAACAAATTTCAAAATGCATGTGTGGTACATGTACTCGACGCATGATTATCCGGCATTTGCGCTATTTGCTGGCTGGTGTGTGCATGGAAGGTTCCCGTGCACCACATGCAAGGCAGCTCTTCAGTTCCGTTGGCTCTAGCCTGGTCGCAAGTTTTCTTCCTTCGACATGCATAGACAATTCTTGGATCATGACCATAAGTTCAGAAAAGACAAGAAGAATTTCATCAAAGGTAGAGTTGTCAAAAACACTACACCAGCTGCGTTACAGGCCAATAGACCCTTGGTCAGTTAAACACTCTCGAGCCTGATGCTTTGTGTCCAGAATACTTCAAAGGGTATAATACAGAACACGCCTGGACTCACAAGTCATGCTTATGGGAGCTGCCTTACTTCAAAGACCTCCTTTGCCCACACATCATCGACGTGATGCACACTGAAAAGTATATTGCGGATGCCATTTTTGGTACATTGTTCGGCATAGAGGGGAAGTCAAAAGATAATCCTAAGGCTAGAATCAATCTGGAGGCTTTGTGTGATAGACTGTTGCAAAACTTGCGACAACGGAAAGGAAAGCAAAGCATAGCGAAGCCAAAGGCATGGTTCAATCTTGAAAGGCCAGCTATGAGGGAAATGCTATTGTGGGTGAAAATGCGGTTGATGTTCCCCGATGGGTATGCTGCGAATCTAAAGAGGGGAGCGAGTCTTGAGAAATTGAAAATATTTGGCCTCAAGAGTCATGTTTGGCAAATATGGATTGAGCGGGTAATGCCGGCAATGTTGCGTGGCTTTATCCGTGAGGATGAATGGCTAGTACTGGCAGAGCTGAGCTATTTCTTCCGTTCTCTTTGTGAGAAAGAACTATCGCCTGACGTGCTAGATGAAATGGAAGAGTTGGCGCCAGAGTTGATCTACAAATTAGAAAAGATCTTTCCATCGGGCTTCTTTAATCCAATGCAGCATTTGATTTTGCATCTCCCGACTGAGGCAAGATTGGTGGGGCCCGTTCAAAATCAATGGTGCTACTCAACTGAGAGGATGTAGAATACGCTTCGAGCTAAGTGTAAAAATAAACGTAGAATTGAAGCATCAATGGCCGAGGCATTCATTACTGAGGAGGCGGCAAACTTCGTGACAACACACTACGAAGCCAAAAATCATCATTTGCATAACCCAAAGCCTCGGTACAATGATGGCGATCAAAAAAAGGTCGATCCAACCTCAACCTATTCAAAGGGAAGCTCGCACCATCCGGTGCTTCGAAAGGGAAATCGTTAGATGTCGAAGAATGGCGGACCATTTCATTGTATATCTTCACCAACCTAACAGAAGTGCGACCGTACATCGAGTAAGTTCTCGGTAAATTATCGTTCCATAACTTCTAATTCATGTCAACTACTCTTATTCCCGAATATTTGATATAGTCGATACGTCGCCGAATTCTCGGATGGAGCGGTCATCGAAAAGGATTCCGTCGAAGAGTATGAGCTTCTCGCAAAGCATGGATGCGACTATCCCGGTTTCATCTCTTGGTTCAAACAAAGGGTAATTAATTACCATTAATGGTCCATTTGATTTCTTGGTCTAATTTGCGGCTAATGCATCCATTTTTTCATATTAAACTTGTAGGCTGATGCAGAGTCTATGGACGCCGAGTTGAGACAAGTCGCTAATGGTTTTGACTATAAGGTCCGTTCATTTGACAAATAGAACATCAACGGGTATCACTTTCGTACCTTTGGCAAAGAGCTATCTATGCCCGACCTAAAGACTACAAATTGTTCTGTCTCTGCTATCGGCAAAGGAGGCACCGAGTATTATGGAAGAGTTGAAGCAATTTATGAACTTATATTCTACGGTGAAAACACACCGAGCGTCGTAGTCTTCAAATGTTATCGGTTTGATCCGAGGGAGACTAGAAGGACTCATGAACATATAGGACTAGTCGAAATCAACCAAAACACCCACTTAGATGTTCCCGATGTCTATATTATGGCTCAACAGGCGACACTAGTTTTCTATCTACCGTGTGCCTGCCAAACTGATACAAATCTGAAAGGTTCGGATCTCGTTTATGAAGTGCCACCACATTTTAGACCACCTACCCTCAATGAAGAGGATTAGGAACCTCACATTAACCCAGACACATATGAAGGAGAATTCTTCCAAGAAACACTTATGTCCAAGAAATGTTTCAAGAACTGCTCTACTTCACCCCAGAACATTGAAGTAGACAGCAATAGTGAATCCGTCTTAACCCCTGAGCCCGAACAGGAAGAGCCGGAAGAAGAAGAGGTTACTGCTGTGGATGACCTGTCATTTCTTGACCGATTAGATAATGGTGGCCTTCCACATGTTCTTCCAGATAGTGATGATGATGATGCATTTATTGATGATAGTGATGATCATGCTGCATTTATTAACCGTGAAGCATATATAGACGAGCACGATTGTTATTAGTTCATGTCAGGTATTCAACTATTACTATATATAAATTTTGAGTTCATGTTAGTTATTCAATTTTTATTAGTCATGTTTGTATTTATGACGATGATACACTTAAATTATATACATTTTATTACTCATGTTGGTATTTATGTTGTACTAATTTCATTTACTCTTTGTCATGACAGGTGTTGAAAGATGGTGGGAAAGGGTCGAAAGCACTCCGCGGCTCCTTCTTCGTCGGCGGGTGGTGGGATGGGTACTTCCATTCCTGACTCGCCTCTTCGGAGAGCGTTGCTCTCTACTCTGCATGGAGTGTCCGCTTCTTCGACTCTCGCGGCCCCGTGAGAGGAGGTCGACCCCCCGCAAAGCCGAGAGGTACTAAAGGTATTACTCAGGTTGGTATTTATGTTGTAGTCATGTTGGTATTTATGTTGTAGTCATGTTGGTATTTATATATTTTTTATTACTCATCTTGATATTTATGTTGTACTAAAGGTACACGTGGACGCGGGAGAGGTAGGGCGGTGCCTTCCACGCCTTCCTCGCCGCCACCCCAAGCTGATTCACCTGAGCACATGACTTCTAGGGTGGATTCGTCTCAGGTGGAGGCTACAC